>NC_081552.1:76442452-77083687 GCF_963082655.1 Stomoxys calcitrans | reverse complement strand
TTCTGGGGTTAGCGGGGTCCATAGCACGAATCCCATCACGCTCGTCTGTCGTCGATTACCACTGCTTGCGCCGGGAAATTGTGTCGCACTTGTGGTATTCGACCGGCTGGTATAAAGCGAGCGGCTGCTGCGTTAATGATGTCTCGGTCACAAGCACATCAGAGGGGGGTGGCAGTTCATTGAAGCGGCGATTGGTATACTCTCTGAAGCCAGTCCAATCGGCCTTCTTATAATTGATGAACGTCCGGCGCTCAGAGGTTATGAAGTCGGGTTGTCGGTCGATGGTGAGAATTATGGGGAGGTGGTCTGACCCCAAAGAGATGACGGCTTGCCAGGATACGTCATTTAGGAGATCAGGGGATGCAATTGAGATGTCTGGCGAGCTGCTGCACCTCCTCGTAATCCTAGTGGGGGCATCCTCATTCACCGTGCAAAACGTGGAGCTATGTATCTGCTCTGCCAAAGCTTTGCCACGCTGGTCGTTACCTATGGGAGAATGCCATGACGTGTGATGTGCATTTAAAGCCCCCAGAACCAGACGACTATGGCCACATAGCAACCCACTTATGCCTGGCCATTAATCGGGACACAGCTACCAACCGGCGGTATATACACGTTGTATATCTCTATCTCGGCAGTACCAGACCTGACTGCTACCCCCATACATTCTATGTATGGGTCACTAGCGTCAAGCGCAGGCGAGATAGGTCTATACTGCACGGAATGGTGTATAACGAAGGCCAATCCCCCACCTCCATTCCTTGAGCGATCCTTACGTAGCACATTATAACCGTGACAACTGTGCAAGCTGCAGGTGTTGGTCAGCTTTGTCTCCTGGATCGCTGCGACCGATATGCTCTTCCGACTCATAAAATCTACGATCTCATCAATCTTGCCACGCAGTCCGTTGCAGTTTAACTGCAAGAACGATACACTTCCCGGTACTGGCCTGGCAATAATAGGGCTAGGGTGCTGCCGTTGCATAAATTGCCGTACGGGAGAGGTCGGGGGGGTCACATAGTCCGACGACGAGGACGCCGAAGGCGACGACGGCGACGCTTGTGACCCACTGCTGGCTATATTCGCACAGCACCTAGCGACATAGCCAGTATGACTATACTCCCGTAGCGAAGTTAGGCCAGAGCAAGAACGGAAATGTACCCACTCCAAGCATCGGTTACACCTCACCGACACCGACCGATGATGACGGCGGTTTTGGCAAACCGAACAGAACCAGGGTCCGGGGTTCTTTTCAATCCCAGCACGGACCAGAAGCGTACGGAGAAGGCACTCCGGGATGTGCCTCTCCCATGACGAAAAAAGACGAACACGTACACTGAGGCGGCAGCCCTTGCCGATGATGATTCCATCGGGTCAATCCGGTGCGTACAACCGGCTGCCTGTATCTACCTGTAGCTACATCTATAAAGAAAGTACCAAATAGTACCAATTTTGTTACCAAAATGTACGAATTTTGAACAGATCATTTAGTCAACCATCATATATTTCCTAGTTCTACCTACATGCACAATTTCAGACCTCTAGCTCCATCTGTATAGGAAGTACCAAATGGTACCAATTGCGGTACTAAACGTACGTTCTCTCCCAGTCTCACTATTTCTCCCACTTCTAGTACTACCTTGGAAAATTTTTGCCAGCAAATCTTATTTTTTCGAAAAGCTCTTTAATTTGAGCCCAAAATCATAATTCTAGACCTATCCGTTCATGCTGGGTTAAAATACACAATTGCGTACTTTTTGTTCTTTTTAGTACCTAAACGTATTATTCTGTGCCTATGATCCAAAACCAACATTTTTGCAAGATTTCATGATTCTACCTTTAGCCGTTTGGGCTGGGCGACGATCAGTCAGTTAGTCACGCTATTCTTTTATATATTTTGACAATGACATTAGTAGATAAAAATGAATAAAAAACCAAACAAATATAAATTCAAAAAAGTGTAGAAATCAGTTTTAAAAAAATTGTTTAATGAGAAATAAGTAAAAAATTGCGCCGAATTTTCTAAAATTACTTTAAAGAAGAAATAAAACAGAAAAAAATTGCCGGCGGCGGGATTCAAACCTGGGTTTGCGGTAGAAATGGAGTCGGGTTGTACATGACCATTTTTACCCTTGCCGTATTGCATTTACCATTTTAACCTGCCTTGCCTGCAAACTGCAATGAAGGGGTATGTTGTCTACTACAATTTTGTTATTAAGTTAAAGTAAACCTTTTGCCGTTCATTACATTAATTGTGTGGTGGCTGAGTTGGTAGAGTATGCGCTTTGCATTTGAAGGGACCTGAGTTCAAATCACGCTGGCAGCAAAAAGTCAACTTCAAGATAATGTTGAAGCGGGTATGAAAGTAATAATTAACACTTGAAAAGGGACAAAATGTCTCAAATATAATTGCCAAAATATATAAAAAGGGGGGTCCTTTTTATTTTTTGCTTTTTAGGTCCTACAAATATCCCATTTTTCGCAGTGCTGCAAAAACAACTTTAAGAGCAGGCCTTATTTAATTGGTTCTGTTGCAGGCCAGTTCAAAATACTGTTTTTGTAGGACTCGTAAATGGACATATTTTGCAGGCCCTTCTGCAGGCGTATATCGAGCAATGGGAGGTGCATGACATCGTGCCAATGACACACAATGTTATTTTGAAATGGTGTTTACATTTGTGTAGAAGTACTGGCAACTGCCTTCGTAGGCACATGCGTATGCATGTATTTCGCCTCTTTCCGCTACTGGGGAAGTTTTCTTCTAGCCGGATTCTAATAATCTCCATTGGATAAAGTCAAACCCATCCACCCTTTCGACATTTGTGTCCAATCGAGTTGTATTTCGCCTCTTTCCGCTACTGAGGAAGTTTTCTTCTAGACGGATTCTAATAATCTCCATTGGATAAAGTCAAACCCATCCACCCTTTCGACATTTGTGTCCAATCGAGTTGGTGATATTCAGTTGTGGTCAGAAGTCGTTAAATGGCGTCATGTTCCTGGCAAATAACACCCAGCCGATATAGTATCAAGAGGATGTGCGGTAGAGGATATACAAAACACCATTTGGTTCAAAGGTCCATTGTTTCGGACCAAAGATGTATCATTATGGTCTATTAATCGAAAATTCGACCTAACTGAGGAAGAAAGGACAATGAAAACAAGGAAGGCGGCAGTATATTTAATACGGGAGGAGGTTTTCAATCGTGTTATTGAATTTATGGAACAATTTTCTTCGTACTGAATGTGGCATCCTATGTATTTAGATTTGTTGATGGTGTTAGAAAAGTTAAGAGACCTAACTCAGTCATAGTAACGTCAACAGAACTCAGGGTCGCATTCTATTAATTGGTAGAAATTGAAGAATTGTGAAGTTTTGCCTTCAAATATAAATGCTTACGCCATTTATACATTCTTTTACCGAAGGAGGCCGAACCTTTCGTTATTCAGAGTAGGTGGTCGATTGGCTAACGCACCCTTGCAATATAACACAAAGTTTTCGTTTTTATTACCGAAACGGACCTACTTCGTAACATTTTATCTCCGCAATTTGCATATAGAAAATTGTAATGTCAAATTGGACAATATTTGGCTGATTACTTTTGCATGACAGTTTTTGCGGCCAGTTAATGTATCGCTAAAAATTCGCAGTAGACCTCCCGTGAAAATATATATCGCTGTTTTCGTCTGTTTTGCATCCAAAGCGGTTCACATTGATTTAGTGTCTGACTTTTCAGCTGACTTATTTATTCTTTGTTTGAAAACGTTTGTTGCCAGACGAGGGTTGCCGAAGAAAATGTATTGCGACAACGCAAGTTCAAATTCATTCCTCCCGGAGGGCTATGGAAGGCCGCAGACAATCAAGCCAAGAACCTTCTACTGCGCGCCGTGGGCAACGCATCGCTCATCTGAGAAGAAATGTACACCATGCTAGCAGAAGTAGAAGCAGTCTTGAAAAGTCAGCCGACCGCACCACTATCGTCAGATCCCAACGACGGTGAAGCCCACACTCCCACGCACCTGTTAATAGGGGCTGGTCTACGTTTGTTGTCGCTGGAATACAGCAATCTAGGCTTCTCCAAGAGATGGCGAATGCTGTAAATTCTCAAGCAAAGATTTTGGCGGGCTTGGTCGAAAGACATAGACATACTTGGTCTTCAGGGCATGGATAAATGGCATCAAGAAATGTCCAATCTCCAAATTAGCACCTTGGTTCTCGTGCACGAAGACAACCTACCTCCACAGGAGTGGAGGTTGTAGGTTGTTACTTTCACGAGAGTCGTCAAGGTAACAGAAGGTTCAGATGGCAAAGTCTGAGTTGCAGAAATAAAACTTAAAATTGTTTATTTAAAAGGCCAAAACACAAACTAGCGATTTTGCCAAATAGTTGACGACCTAAGGTCCTTCAATTCTCTCTTGAATTCTTAAATTTAATGAAAGTATACATTTAATGTGTCTATGAAATACAATAAAAATTTTTTTTACATCACCACCACCCGAAAAAGACGTGTTTTATTATCTGCACCGAGATTCAATTAACTTTTTAAGTTCAATTTAACTTTTTCGTGACCCTTAAAACTATTAAGAAATTATCAAAGAGGTCTACCGCTTTGCTGTCGCTGGCTAAAACAGACGTCTCAGTCATTGTGTCCGTCATGATAGATCACTGTCTAGTCGGAAAACATACTGACAGACTGAAGGTTCGCAGTAACGACTTTTGCAGAAGCTGTGAGGACATCGAAGAAGGAGAGACTATAGAACACCGCACTAGCAGTCAGAAGGAGTTCCACTTTAGATTCTCATTTCTTTGCGAACCTGTCTGATTTACCGGATGTGAACGTTCACAAGTTGTTGGGGTTTTTAAAGCGATTTAGTTGGTTCAACGGTAGGAATTAGAAGACATCTTTTTTCTTCTCTTGCGGTGGTATCACAATGGATGAAAACGTGTATGTGAGTCTGATGGCAGACTGCCACTTAAACTAACCCTACATAATATATATACGACCTAACATTCGAAAATAAGAATTTTGAAGGGCGGAGGCTCTATGGTCCCCTTGGCTACGCCCGTCCCTTTCGTAAGTATGTTGGTCCGATTGGACTAATATTACAATAATATGGTCATTTATTATCCGATCCTTACGAAATCCCAGCACGAGATAACTGTGAGCACCACACGTGCTCACACCACAACATTAAGGTCCGATCCGTGTGGTGTTCGTTACTGTCAAGAGATGCTTAACTGCAAGCTACTGGGCGCGTCCACAGGTTGCGAATAGTGGAAATACCCATACGGAGTAGGTACAACGGCAGTTGCAGACAATCAGCGGTATCCAGCAGGGAATCTTAGTGAGAGGCCGGGCGGCACCGGCTCTTGCACAAAAACTGATTGCTTATGATGCTCGATATTGGCGCCTTTGAATAATCGGTCCTTTGGACCGGAAGAAGCTTGCTCACCTACAGGAGTTTGACGAGGATCGCCACCCCCACATTAAAATATGGTTACAGCAACAAGGATTCTCTTATAAATCTTCAGGTTAATAGTGAGTTTCATAGATATAGCTCCCCTTGATATATATCGTTCGATTTTTACTTTTAATGCCTTTGCATACGCGTCTGCACAATATCTTCAACGATTTCCACTATGTGTATGGAATTTTGCCAAAATCGGTTCAGATTTAAATATAGTAGCTCTTCTATTTAGAAATATTGTGATAATGTGGTATATATTATCTAACCGATACTAACGAAATTTAGCACAAACCTCTTTTTATGACTGTTGATATTTCTAGTAAATTTTATGGAAATCGGTTCGGATTATATGGCTATATATCTAGCTTACATACACATCCATGGATTTGCACTTATAAAGCTGAATTTATTACAGTTTTTGGCGGATCTTCCAGCATCTTTGGATGCCGAAGCCCATCAAAATAAGTTTAAATTAGATATCTAACGTCTATTAATTAATATCGCCCAAAAATCGCTTAAATCGTGTGTCATCTTTAATGTATTCCCCAACATATGGGAACACTTGCATCAAAAAGTTCAGTGTCATAGGTGGACATGCTTACTTCTGTGGCCATCTTAACTGTTTATGCAAATAATCGATTCATTATCCACTCTCTTTTCACAGAGGACTTTTATATAATGGCAAAAATACCACGCAAGCTTGGAGTTTAATTGTGCTGCTGATTTCTAAGGCTGCTGGTCATGCCCCATCCGTACCAGACATGGAACAGGATAAAAGTGCTGGTGTCCTGCACAGTCAAAGAGTTTTGGTTGAGGTAACAGAAATGATACGCATTTCTCACTTGGTACACAATGTAAGCAGTTAAAAAGTAATATGCATTATTATAAATTCCGAAATAATTATTTCCCTTTTTTTGCAGAGCCTGGTCAATTTGCAAAGATGTACCAAGGCTGGTCAGGATTCCACATCATACGATGACATGACTGTTGGCAATAAGATTGGTCTTCTAGTAGGCGATTACCTGTTAAGTTATTCCAGTGTGGAATTGGCCGATTTAAAAAATCAGATTGTAGTGGGCCTTATTTCCTCAGCTGTCAGAGACTTTTCCGAATCCGTGTTTATTGGAGAGCGTGATGAGCAAAATAATCCTTTGCCGTCAAAGCCAGGCACTGTATATCCACACACCAATAGCCCAGCCTGCACTGTCGACATCGACTATGATGCTGAGGACATACTCAAACCCATGAATATAGTCAAACTCATAGGCAATCCAGAGAAGGAATGGGTAGCTCGTAATATGTTAAATGTTGGTAGCTTGCTGAGTAAATCTTGTCTGGCCTCATTGCAATTAGCCGAGCAGAGCGAGTATTTACAAAAAAAAGCCTATCTGTTTGGCAAGCACTTATCGTTAGCGTGGCAGGCCTGTTTGGATGCAGAACCCTTTCAGCTAACTTCTCTTCCATATGGTAGATATGATACACAAAAGCAACCAACGAGTAGGCCAATTGAACTTAATCATTTTATTTTAGATACCTCATTCAGTCTAGTAAGCGCTCCCGTTTTATTCCACTTAGAGTATGATCCCAAACTTTACGATGAAATTGAAAAGGGCAAAGTTTGTGTGGATAACGTTGATTACGTCAAAATACATCAGGCAATTTTGCAGGGACCTGGCTTGGAGAAAACAAAACAACTGCAACGCAAGCACACGACGGCGGCACTTCATGTTTTAGAAAGTTTTCCAAACAATGATGCTAGAAAAGCTTTGGAAAATATAATTATAGCCATGCAGGATTTGTAGGCAATATAAATATAATAAGTTAACAAACAGGTAGCTATTGCTCAAAAACATTTTTAACTACATTTTTAGCGGGTATTTAAAGTCCTAATTATCGATTATGCAGGCCCGATAAGTAACGCATTAAGCACTGCTATGGAGTCCTTTTTGTAAAAAATTTGTTTCCATTTTAATTCCATGGTATTGCATGGAAATATCTTCTGAGGTGGGGCGATTTAGGAGCTTTAAAGTTCTTGCCTTGATTGTTGGGATATTTCTTATTAATTCAGCGGCATAACTCTTTCTTACTGCCCATGCAACAAATCAATTTTTAAATCACAAATCACAAATCAGGTCACATGAGTGGAGTTTAATGCAACAGAGGAATGCAGTGTCTTGAACCCAAATTCGAAATGTATTGTTTTAGTTTAAGAATATATTACAAATTTTCATATTTTTATTTGATATTACTGCGTATATCAACTTTTATTGACGTTTAATTTTTTTTGTTTCTATTAAAATTCGAAACATTTTTGTAGTTAAGTGTACAACAAAAATGTTCTACATACCTATATACATATAAATTTATAGTATATATACAAAGTTTATACAACAACACTATTTTGTAATTTTTTATAGAAGCAAATGCTTACAGCGCCCATATTTAAAAATCTGAGGAAAGTTGGTCTCTACATACTAAAAATTCCATGGCTTATGCACGGTTTGTTTCAGGAAATATTCAAACATAGGTGCCACTGCGTCCATTTCCGAAAATGTAAAGACATATCGCTTTCGGAAAGAGTTCTTTCTCTCTCCCGCTTATCTCTCCGCGTTGCATAATTATTTCTATAATTCGTGAGGTCGTCGTCATATATGGTATCAGCAACAAATACAATGTCACTTTCATCCATGGCCTTCATGAGGTCCGGACTGTAGGTTTGTACTTATTGAATTAATATATTATGTGTTGTAAATTAAATATAAAATATGTTGTACTCAATATTATATCTAATGATATAGTAGTCTTAGCAATTTATATTCATGTTGAAGCTTTCACACATTTCAATGTATTTTTCTATTCATTGTTCAATAAAACTGAACTACAAAAGATTATCCCGGCACGGAATAGCTGTGTGCACCACACAAGTTGGAACTTTGAGGTTCGATCTGTGTGGTGTTCTTTGCTGTCACGAGAAGCTTAGCTGCGAGCTATCGGGCGCGTGCATAGGTTGCAGATAGTGGAATGCTCCATACGAAGTAGCTGCAATGGCAGTCGTAAACAATCAGCGGTATCGAGCGGAGAGTCTCAGTGAGAGGTCGGGTGGTACCGGCTCTTGCACAAATACTGAGAGCCTATGATGCTCGATAGGACAAGGCAAGTTATTGGCGCCTTTAAATAACCAATGCCCACTCTGTTGCCGCTGCGATCGTTCCTTTGGACCGGAACGAGCTTGCTCACCTACAGGAGCTTGACCAGGATCGCCACCTCCACATGAAAATGTGGTTACAACAACAAAAGGTTATAGGCCTGGCTATGCTCTCGTAAATGTAGAATAAATGTATCATAAAACTAAAGAGGCAATTATGCTTACTATAAAACGTAGCACTTGACATTATAAACGAAACAATTTTATTAACAAAAAGGTCTTGAAGGTGATGGAGGGTCTGGCGTCGGAAAACTTCAGACATACCTCAAGGGCAGGTCGGAGGAGACGGCCCTCCACAAAGTGGTGCGAGAATTCAAAACGTCTCTCCTACAGAAGGAGTACACGATGGTGGCTTTCCTGAATATTGAGAGGGCATTTAATAACGAAGAGATGGGTCAACAGTCACCGTCCTGAACCGCACGAGGGTCCAACTGATTTTCTGGCTGTGTGACTGTATGCTACGTGACAGGGCTATCAACGCGGACTTAGGAGATAATGTAGTCAGAAGATGGGCGATAAGTGGAGCGCAGCGCCTCAAGGGTGGGACGTTCTCGTGATACTCTTTCCCGGGAGGGAGGAATGGGAAGCGAATCCTGAGTTTAAAGAGCATGATACCTTGGTCTTTATAGATAGCTCCAAAATGGAGACAGGGGCTGGATTGGGGCCATATGGCGACACACACGTCGGTGAGACCTCCGGACGAGTGTATGTTCTTTCAGGCAGAGATATGTGCCATAACGACTGCCGCAAAGGAAGTTCTGGAAAGGGATCTACAGTTTTCGAAATCAGTATACATATATATGGCAGCCCTCAAGGCCGTGGGTTCTAGGACAGTGAGTCGAATTTCTTGGCGGAGTGTGTGGAATCGCGGAATAGACTTTAGTTTCACGACATATAGACTTCAGTTTCACGACAAAGTGCTAACATGGATTAGGGCATATGGCGGCGGCGTATTGGCACTTACCCCTTACTCCCTTCTGGTAATTTCTTTTTATTACATTTTTCATTTTCTTTTCTCCACAGGTCAGACTGGCCACCGAGGGAACTCACCTTTTCATGGTGGGCTACCCATTCACCCTAAACCAAAACTATTAACCAAGGCGTATTTATAAGGTGGCTGCATCGGCGAACTGCTACAACAAAGCACCTTTTTGGAACTTGATATGCCAAAATTTGTAAACAGGGCGAAGAAAATTCAATTCGCCGTTACATTTAAAATTTTTGGCATATTTACTTCGACCAACCAGAGCAAGAAGAAACAAGTTTATTAATTGTTGAGTATCAAGCAGGAAAACAAAAATTTTAAAATGTTCGAAATTCCTATTAGCTCCAGACAAAACCTTTAAGATGGCAGTTTTAAATAGTTTTCACTATGTTGTGGTAGTGGTAAGCTACAAGCTACCAATAGCTACTAAGAATGCCTTTAACCTTCCACGGTAGACCAGGGTAGTTCTAGCTCAATTCCAATAGGGCTGGGATTGATTCTAATATCATTGACGTTTGTCTTTATTTTAACCAGGGACCACACATCACATTTTTGAAATGCATGACTCTGGTGGACATAAAGATTCCTCTTGAATAAAATACATACTATGTTGAAGGGCAGTATAATTAGCGTACCACCAGCAAAGGGATCCAATAGGAATATTGTGACTAGAGCTCAAGGACGGTTTTTGTAACCCTTTTTGGGGCCCTTAGATATTTGTAGGATTTTTAGGTCAATTGAAAAGGAAGGGGCTAATGTTTGCTGGCTATGAGGATGACGATTTCATCTTGGTATGTGGCCGTTCGGAGAGCACATAGAATGCAGCTAAGATTGGCCAGTCGACTTGACGTAAACCCCCCGAAAAATAAAGTTGGTGCATATTGGTGAATAATATGAAGTAATTTGGTGTATTCAGAGGACATGCATATTGGTGAATAATATGAAGTAATTTGGTGTATTCAGAGGACTTCTCTTAGATGGGGTGGAGCTATCGCTATCACTACTGATAGGGCTTCTAACAACCAATTGCAATGTCAGGACTTGAAATCGCGCTGGACACATTGCGGACTTACGTATTATAGATGGTTGAGCACCTATTGCTGCGCTTCCAGAATTGGTTCAGGATTTCAACTAAATGAACACCTTTTTTCCTGTCTAAATTATTTGCAGGCACATAGTCCTTTCGGCATTTTTGACTGCAATAGGGTCTTGAAATGGAAGATTGGAGGGAACCTCTTCAGCCCGCATGAGCGCTATTGTTGGCATGCATGTTGGCTCCTTATCTTCTTCGTTCTAGTATCTGGCATTGTAGCGCCGTTAATTTTGTCTTTGTTCTTCAGCGCTTTTTGAATCTATTTCGGGGGCGACGCAATAAACCTAAGTTCCCTGAGTGAAGTTGATAGCGATTAAGGTTGTTAGATGCGTACCATAATATAACCTAAGTTTAAGAACCAAAACAGCAGCAAACACAAAAATCAATTTATAAAATATTAATTTAAAATTTAAAATTTTTGTAAGGCGAATTCAAAAATGATTTGACATATCCAAGGCGTATTTATCAGGGGGTCGCATCAACCCAGCTGAGAGAATTTGATATGTCAGCTCATTTTTGAGTTCGTCGTACAAAAATATAAACTTCAAAATAAATATTTTATAATTTGTGTTTGCTGCTGTTATGGTCTTTAAATCACGCGTCTTTAAGGCACGCGTCTACCAGCCTCATTCACTATCAGTTTCACTCAGGAAACATAGGTTTTTTGTGTCACTCCCGAAAGATTCAAAAAGCGCAGAAGAACACTGATAAAATTTACGTCAGGACAATGCCAGACATTAAAATGAAGATGATTAGGAGTCAACATGGATGAAAAAACGCCCATGCGGCCTGCAATTGCAATTTAAAGCTATAGTAGTCCAAAATGGCAAAAGACTATTGCATGAAGATAATTTAGAAAGGAAAATTGGTTTTTGTATAGCCATCATCCTGCACCTATTCTCGCAATTTTAGGGCAGTCTCACAATAGTTGTTCAACCGTCTATGACTGTCCTGTTCAAACTGTCCTTTTCAAATGACCTGAAAATCCGACAATCACCACAAGAGGGGTACACAGCTCCTTCTTGTGTTGATTGAGCTCTAATCTCAATACTCCTATTTGAGTCATTTGTTAGCATTCACTTGGTAGCTATCTACAGCTACAATAACCTATTTCAACCTGCCATCATGGTGGTTTCGTGGGTTTTTG
Organism: Stomoxys calcitrans; assembly: GCF_963082655.1. Taxonomy (NCBI): domain Eukaryota; kingdom Metazoa; phylum Arthropoda; class Insecta; order Diptera; family Muscidae; genus Stomoxys; species Stomoxys calcitrans. Next base: position 77,071,791 of record NC_081552.1, on the reverse strand, counting down.
TTGTTGTAGCTGAATTTTCATATGGAGGTGGCGATCCTCGTCAGGCTTCTGTAGGTGAGCAGGGTCGTTGCGGTCCAAAGTACCGATCGACGCGAGAACAGCGCCATCGGTCCATTGCTTATTTAAAGGCACCAATAACCCGCCTTGTCATATCGAGCATCATAGGCACACAGTATTTGTGTAAGAGTCGGTGCCGCCCGGCCTCTCACTGTGACTCTCCGCTCGATACAGCAGATTGTCCGCGACTTCCGTTGCAGCTACTCCATATGGAGCATTAAACGTCCCGCAACCTGAGGACGAGCCCGGTAGCTCGCAACAAAGCTTCTCGTGGCAGCAATGAACACCACACAGATCGGTCCTCAATGTTCCAGCCATAATTCCAGATAATTCGCGACACATCGTTTCAGGGCTGGCTGAAGGGATGTGTTGGCGATGTCCTCAAATAATTTGGCATGGATGACCGTGTCGAATGCCTTCGATAGGTCCAGTGCCACGAGGACCGTCCTATCAAATGGCCTGGGCTGGTTGAAGCCACGGCAAATGTGTGTGGTGATGGCATGCAAAGCTGTTGTTGTGCTTTGCAGTCTCCGAAATCCATGTTGATGGTCGGCGAATGGAAATTCTCCTACGAGGCTCGGGACGAGTAATGCCTCAAGCGTCTTTGCCACTGGTGAGAGAAGGGAGATCGGTCTGTACGACTCCCCTAAACTCGGGTCTTTTCCAGGCTTCAGCAGCGGGATCACTCTGCCCATTTTCCAGACATCGGGAACTATAAGAATGTTCAATGACAGGTTGAGGACAGTGGTAAGGTACTCAACTCCAGGTGAATCCAGATTCTTCAGCATCAATGTAGAGATTCCGTCGGGGCCCAACGCCTTAGAAGATTTGGCGCCACGGATGACATTCGTAACTTCACCCACGGTAAATTGTGATGGCTGTTCATCGGCTCGGAGACCACGAATACGGCGAATGGCTCTCCTCCTTGCCCTGTCTCTCTCGGGATGCACAATAAATTGACGGTTGAACAACCTGGCGCATCTCTTCGGATCAGTCACGGTTATCTCGCCAAAAGTGACTGAGGTCCTGTCATCCCGTCTACCGGGGTTCGAGAGTGACTTAACAGTGGCCCATAGTTTGCCTACACCGGTGCCTAAGTTACATTGCTCCAAGTGTTCCAGCCACAAATTCCGCTTATGTTCGTTGACTACTCTGTTTATTTCCAGATTCAGCTCGCTGATTCTGGGGTTAGCGGAGTTCATAGCACGAATCCCATCACGCTCGTCTGCGAGTACCACTGCTTGCGCCGGGAAATTGGGTCGCACTTGGGGTATTCGACCGGCTGGTATAAAGCGAGCGGCTGCTGCGTTAATGATGTCTCGGAATTTCCTCTTGGTCACAAGCACATCAGAGGGGGGTGGCAGTTCACTGAAGCGGCGATTGGTATACTCTCTGAAGCCAGTCCAATCGGCCTTCTTATAATGATAAACGTCCGGTGCTCAGAGGTTATGAAGTCGGGTGGTCGGTCGATGGTGAGAATTATGGGGAGATGGTCTGACCCCAAAGAGATGACGGCTTGCCAGGATACGTCACTCAGGATATCAGGGGATGCAATTGAGATGTCTGGCGAGCTGCTGCACCTCCTCGTAATCCTAGTGGGGGCATCCTCATTCACCGTGCAAAACGTGGAGCTATGTATCTGCTCTCCCAAAGCTATGCCACGCTGGTCGTTACCTAGGGGAGAATTCCATGACGTGTGATGCGCATTAAAGTCCCCTACAACCAGACGATTATGGCCAGATAGCAACCCACTTATGTCGGGGTTGAAAGCCTGGCCATTAATCGGGACACAGCTACCAACCGGCGGTATATACACGTTGTATATCTCTGTCTCGACAGTACCAGACCTGACTGCTATTCCCATATATTCCATGTAGGGGTCACTAGCGTCAAGCGCAGGCGAGATAGGTCTATACTGCACGGAATGGTGTGTAACGAAGGCCAATCCCCCACCTCCATTCCTTGAGCGATCCTTACGTAGCACATTATAACCGTGACAACTGTGCAAGCTGCAGGTGTTGGCCAGCTTTGTCTCCTGGATCGCTGCGACCAATATGCTCTTTCGACTCATAAAGTCCACGATCTCTCTCCGGGGTTCTTTTCAATCCCGGCACGGACCAGAAGCGTGCGGAGAAGGCACTCCGGGATGTGCCTCTCCCATGACGAAAAAAGACGAACACGTACACTGAGGCGACAGCCCTTGCCGATGAGGATTCCATCGGGTCAATCCGGTGCGTACAACTGACTGCAATGGGATTGCAAAGCTTTTTTTGTGCCGTGCAGTCTTCGATGCTCGGCAAATTGAAATTCTCCTACGAGGTTTGGTAGAATTAATGCCTCAAACGTCTTTGCTACTGGTGAGAGAAGGGAGATCGGTCTGTACGACTTCCCCAAACTCTGGTCCTTACCAGGCTTCAGTAGCTAACGTATCTCTTCGTATCAGTCACGGTTACTTCACCAAAAGGTCCTGTCATCCCGTCTACCGGGGTTCGAGAGTGACTTAACAGTAGACCACAGGTTGCCTGAACCGGTGCCTAAGTTACATTGCTCCAAGTGTTCCAGCCACATATTCCGCTTTTGTTCATTGTTTCCAGATTCAGACGTTCGGTAATCATTTGTAGGTGTATTCATAAGCCAAAACAAAACAGCTGACACGTTTTCCTACATTCACAGTATGTTTACGAGAACTTACGAGTCCAGGAAACTTTGAAATAGAATTCTGAAAAAATTTAAATATTTTTGCCTGAAAAAAAGAATGATTTGCAAAAATGTTTCTCGGAGTTCACGAATGTGATTTTCTTAAAATCCTAAGCATTATTTGCATTTTTTTAATTGTGGATATAAGATGGCGATGTCGACGACACCAAAGCAAGGTTAAGAACGAAGAAGAAAACATCGGCTGCTTAACAACAAAATTATGAGTAGTCTAACTCCTTAATTGTAAAATATCACACTGGTTACGATGTTATCAGGTCACATCTTGTCTACAAATGATAGCAAAACATAAAAAGTTATAAACCAAAAATGTAAATATCACAGTAGAATTTATAATCGTAAAATCAGCGAATGATTATAAGTTTATATTAGATCTCAAGATAAAGGCTATAAGATCTTTATATATATTCAGGTCTCTGGAGCCTGGCCTTTGTACTTAGACACATCGCAGAACTCACGGTTTCAAGAGTACTATAAGAGTTGCAATCTGTCGCAAGGCTTCGTCGGGGGTAAAGTTTACTCATGTCGAAGCACCACATATCGCCGCGTCTTTTGCAATCTCGCCAGCTATTTCGTTTATCACAATTCGTCTGTGGGCTGGCGTCCACACCACATGACAATCATTGATACTGGATCGTTGTAGCCTTTCATGAAACTCGGCAGCAATATAGTTGTCTGTGCAATTACTGGCTAGCACCTTACAAGCCACACCTATGTTGTTGTTGTTGTTGTAGCAGTTTATTGTGTACTATCTTTCGTCTGCTTGATTCTGTTGAGTGTCAAGACCCAGGAACTCCGCGACTAAGATGGGGTGCGTCCACAGGGATCTGGGTCTGAGTCGAGTGGGTCTGGCCGGGCAGTTAAACAGGTGACGTGTATCGTGCGGTCCCTGGTTACAATCGGGACATACATCTTGCACATCGGCATCAATCCTAGCTCTGTGGGAATTGAGGCGGCTGCATCTGCCGGAACGTAATTGAGGCAGAACCACTCTGGTTTGCCGGGTGTGACTGATAAATTTTAACAATTTGGATGAGGAAATTTATACTGCATGAAAAGTTTTTTTTTGGTTAGACTCACAGAGGCTTTGGAATGTAAACTAGAGATTTCTAAATTCTTTTATACTCAAACAACTAATTTTCGATTGATTTTTATTTGAAACTTTGAACTGTCAAGACGTTGTTCGGAAAGGACAGAAAATAATTAATTTTTGTTTAAAATTTTATTAGAATTTTTCATTTAAAACGAAGAAAATTCTAAGATTTTTTACAATTTTGTCAAATAGCGCGTTAGAAAAGAAGCTTTGGCTTGCAGTTTTTGTGGAAAATCGCCGTGTTCCACATCGTTCAAGAAGATTCTAAAGGATTTTTGTGAGGCAATATTTTACCTACCACTGAAAATTTTAAAAGGAAATCTAGAAGAATCTCTACGAAACTACACAAGGATTTGACGATATAATTTTAACTGGACTTTGGAAAATTTGTATAACCGGACGCAACAAAAATAGTAAATCTGATTAGTAAATCTATTTGGAATTGCCGCTAAAGCGGGAATTCCCCATCAAATGGCAACTATTTAAGGAGGGCATTCATTGAAGCCAATATCACATAAGGATGTTCTCCATCAATTTAACAATATTTTGCAACCAAATGCTGTCTTTTAAATGGAAGAAACCCTAATTTAAATATTCTACTTAGTGAATTAGCTATCGAAATAATTAAACAACATTTTATACAAACCGTGAGCTCATGTAGCATACAACGGTCGATTTGTACCGGAAATAGTAGGTTTGTTAAACCACTGGGTTCTTTGAGGGTGATCATGACGGAAGCACGCATGTTTTTCCGGCCTACTTGCTCGTCGGTGGGTTGGGATCTTGCCATTTCACTCACTCACTTCGCTACCGTAAAATTTTAATAAGATATTTGCGTGCTTGTATGAGGTCGACTCTTAATAGAGAGTACGGCCTAAACGAAAGAAATGGGAAAGTAAATTCAGGTGTAAGTTCGGTTGTGGTTAAGATGGTGTTCACCACAATTCGCCCTCCCTACCTGTCTACCTAGCTTCCTTAATAGCATCAAATTCATGGTAGACCCTTCTACGCCACACCCCCTCTACACTTCCGGTCAGAGGAAATCAAACGACAACGGTATATCTAGCACATATCTGCGACTAAACGACCTTTATTCAATAAATATCTACCAAAAAGTTTCATTCCGAAAATACAAAGTTTTATTTCTAATTCAGGAATTTAGCATTTTTCTCATTTTTATGAACATGGTTTATTTTATTTTAACCTAACAGCTAAGGGTAAACCTAAAATTTCATTAAACAGAGCAAGAAAGCACTATTGTGTTCTAGTTAACTTAGGTTCCCAAATATCTCCTCAAAATACCTTATCGAGAGTTCCCTCAATTCGTAGCTAGGAGTTAACAATACAAATTTTATAATAGTAGAACATTATAGCTATCCAAGAAAAATATATGGGGTATAAAATAAATCTCCTTTTAGGAAAAAAAATAAATGGTTTTTTTTTTTCTTAAATGAAAGTGAAGTCTCATGCGATCATTTTTTTCTTTATGTTAAGAAACCCGTATTAAATTGTCTTGCTGTGCTGTAACAAAGCGAACATATAGACATACCGACATACGTACAAAAACAGCTGAGTTATACTGGGTCAATGACCGCAGAGTTTGTACATTTGGTTTTTAAATTCTACAGTCTCCGGTGAGCAAGTAATGGAGTTATGTTCGTTATCAAAACAGAAAATTGTATGCATTGGAGGGTGCAATATCTATCAGCATCGTTGTTAATAGTTAAATAAACACTCGACAAGGATTTAAATTTGTTTAATATAAATATTTGCTATGCAACGCGTGCATACGAAATGGTCACTGCTCCACTAAACTAGTTGCGATGCTGTAGGCACAATATGTATGATTGCAGCAGTGTCTTCAAAACTTTAAAACTGGTGGGCGTTTGTTGTTGTGCCGTAGATGTCAGCTGTATATACGTGACTATCTCGTATGCATGCGTTCGGAAGCAAAGTTAATATTTCCTGTTTCTTTTTGCAACTCTATATTAAAGACCATCCAGACACATATTCGAATTTAAATTTTTAGGTTATTAATTCGAATCATTGAATGGAAAATCTTTAATAAGTAAATTTATTTAAATGATTTTAATTATTTACTGGACAAAGTTCTCTCAGAAGGGTAACGGTTGTTTTTAACATTCTAAGAGAGCGAGTCCCAAAGGTAATAACAAAAAGAGTGTTAAGATCACTTACTTGGTAGCTCGATTCCCTCGTTGAAAGGCCTTTCAATGCGATTGGTACACGAAGCTGCTTGCAATGCTTTGATGTTCCCTTCTTTTAAGGGCTTTACACAAAAACCTTTATGTATGTATGAATGTACATAGTTTGTATAAATCACTTGCCTTTAGGTATGAAATAGTCTTTTGCTATGACAACAACGATTTTGATTTTTGCACACTTAGATATGGTTAGTTTTAATTTTAATTTCAGCGTGAAACAAAAATTTAAGATTTACTAATTGTAAAATTGCGAACACTGACATTTCACTTTCATTGTTCTTTTTTTTTTCTTACAAAGTGCTTTTCATAAGGGTTTCTTTAAAAAAATTATTAACTCTAGAGTCTTTTTCTTTAGTAAATCGTAAAGTGTAGGCATTAAGCAAAAATATAAAAATCACACAATGGTCTCTTTCTCGCACAACGAATCAGGCCATATGAATATAATTCTACCGTCCGGGAATGGAGTTAATTTAGCCACAGCACAGCCTTCAGATTTTAAGGGTTATGATGAGTCAAAGACTTGTACAAAAAGAAAATTCTCCTTCTAGGCCGAAAAACCAAGATTTTCCCCGGGGATTAATTCCTCCCGCTTCCCTTTTAACCACGCTTTACTGGGGGTACGCCGATTACACAACCTCACGACGGCAGAAATACACGGACTGATCACAGCGAAGCCAATCGATGGTGAAGAGAGCATTCGTCTGGTGGTCACAGACTCCAAAGCTGAAGAATAATGAAATACATAACGTCACCACCAGGAAATAATAAGAGAACTTAGACACACTCTTACCAAGAAAATTTTAATTCTCTGAACAGCTAACAGTAAGAAAAGGATCCGTGCATATATGCATAAAATTTCTTTCGTGGCAAAACAAATGCTATTGCAGACTATAAAATCAAAGGAATTTCCTTAAAAAAAAAATACTGTAACCACTCGCGTGAATTATTATTCAAACTTACTTATAAAGAAAAGTCGTGAAAACTAATATTATATTCACTCGCGAACTTTATAAATTGTTGGTAAAACTTCCAAAAGTTATAATAGCGAATAACAACGCAAAAAGAAAAAAAAACTTTACTGACAGGGGTTCTGGTCGGGGAGATCACTTTGAACTGAAAAGAGCTGATCTCGGCTGATCCAAGCGCTTTTAAACGCTCGGGTCACTTCCAAAAAGTAACACCATTCAGCAAATTCCAAGTTAAATATGGCTACCCAAAGGAAATTTGAGCTCAGGGACAGGGCGAAAATATGAAACAAATCTCTCAGCCAGATACATTATCCATATTTCCATTTGCAATGGAAATGGAAATGTCAGATTTTAGTACAAAAAAAAAAATTGAATAATTACAAAAAAATAAAAAAAAACTTCACCCTGACCAAGATTTGAACCTGGGCCTCCGGATTACTAAGCGGATGTCCTAACACTGTGCTAATGTCCGGTGTATCTTGGCAGCGACTATATGTGAACAAAAGCAGCTACAAGGAAACTGCAGCAAACACATATAACCATGCTATACCTGCCTCACTCACACAGTGGATTGTGAAAGAAGGTTTGTGGCTAAAAGAAAGGACTGAGAAAGTAAATCACCTATATGTCTCACTCACACATAAAAAAACGGAAAAAAACACATCTACGAGCGCACCCTACATTTACCCCCCACAAAAATCAGATTTCGGGGAGTGAAATGAACCGAAAGATGATCACGCTGGTAGATGTTTCTACTGACGAATATCTTTAGCGTGATATTTACCAATTGGCCTTCCTTGTAAGTCCTCAAGCTCGTAATATGCATTGCCCAGTCTACGTTTAATCCGTGCTCTAATAAATGTAGGAGCCAATTTAGAATTGTATCCTTTTTCGAAGTCACTCTGTCGGAAATTTCTACGGAATATCTCCTGACCCTCTTCATACAACACCTCGCGAGATCTCGTATTATAAGCCTTCTCATTGCGTTCAAATTGTTTGCGCATGCACTCCGTGGCTTTAGTCCTGACTATATCAAAGGAGTCAGACCGGTTAAACTGAATCGAACGATCATCAAGCATGCCTAACGTCCTCAAGAGCTTGTAAGTGGACCCATTTGTAATCATATGTTGTCCAAAGGCCATAAAATATGGAGAGGTACCCACAGAAGAATGGACGGCTGAACGCAATGCACAAGAAATTCTACTTAATTGTTCATCCCAATCCTTATGATCCAACCTGACGTAAGATCTTATCGCAGAAATTACTGAGCGGTTTACCCGCTCAGACGCATTGGCCTGAGGCGAATGAACGGCAGTGTAAACGTGGGAAACGCCATAGCTTTGCAAAAGGTCATTGAATTTATGGGCTTTAAATTGTGTGCCATTATCAGACACTATAGTTTCTGGCACACCGAAAACGTGAAAAAGACTTTCCTCTAAAAACTTTGTCACCACCTCGGCAGTGAATTTCTTAACAGGTTGAAGGAACGAAAACTTTGAAAAATGGTCCAAAACGACAAAAATTCCAACATTACCAGATCTCGATCTGGGATAAGGACCTAAGAAGTCAACATAAAGTTTTTGAAAAAACCTATACGTTTCACTGGTCTTACCCATTGGCGGACGCATAACGTGGTTAGGATGCTTCGTTGTCTTACAGATTTCACAGGCATTGATGTAACTTCTGACATCATTCACTAAATTGGGCCAAAAATAGTAACGGCGAATGCGCTCTAAAGTCTTATTCATACCAGAATGGGCCGACATGGGATCATCATGGTGTCGTCTCAAAACTTCCGGAACCAAACTCCGGGGTATCCACAGTTTCCAAGTCAAGTCATCAGTCGTCTGTTCCCCAACCGAATGTTCAGTCCTGCGGTACAAGTATCCATCAATTACCTTTACGTCAGGAGTGGAGTTAATGTTTTCTTCAACTTTTTTAACTAAGTCTTTATACTCATCTGAGGAGAAAGGGGTAGAGTTTAAATCTACAAAAATCCCTCTGTCAGTCCCTATTTCAGACAAACCATAGACCTCGGACAAATCTTCCGTGTTGGCACGGGAAAGGGTATCCGGAACTATATTTTGCGATCCTTTACGATGTTCGATTTTAAAGCGGTACCCTTGAAGTTTCAAAGCCCACCGAGCCAGCCTTGTGCTTAAGTCGCTTTGAGACATGAGCCACTTTAACGACGCGTGATCTGTTATCACCGTGAACTCATGTCCCTCGATATAAGCCCTGAACTTTTTAATGCTCACCATTGCGGCCAAGCATTCCTGTTCGGTGACACTATAGTTGCGTTGGGCTTGATTGAGTTTCTTTGACATGAAGGCAATGGGAAACTCTTCACCCTCCGCATTCTTTTGCACCAATACGCTTCCTATACCTGTTTTGCTAGCATCGCAGTGTATATAAAAAGGCTGCGAAAAATCAGGGCTATGCAAAACAGGGGCTGAACTCAGGATAGACTTTAACTCTTCAAAGGACCTTTGAGCTTCTTCACTCCATATAAACTTACGATTTGCTTTCAGCATATCAGTCAAAGGGGCTGATATGGCCGCATAGTTCCGAATAAATTTCCTATACCAACCTGACATCCCTAAAAACCGTCTGATTTGCTTCACAGACCTTGGTGTCGGAAAATCTGTTATTGCGGAAACTTTTTCTGGGTCTGTGCGAATTACCCCGTCACCAACCACATGACCTAAGTATCGGACCTCCGTCACACAAAATCTACTTTTTTCAACATTAATTGTCAGTCCGGAGGCACGCAAAGACTTAGCCACTTCCTCTAACACTTGCATATGACGATCAAATGTAGCAGATACCACCAAGAGATCATCCAGATAAACAAATACCTCCGTCCTGAGAGTAGCTGGTATCACTTTGTCCATCAGCCGGGACATTGTTTGAGGGGCGTTGCACAATCCGAACGGCATGACTTTGAAGTGATACAGCGGTCTTCCAGGTACGGTAAAGGCTGTTTTATCTTTCGATGATTGGTCGAGGGGTATCTGCCAGAATGCATCTTTAAGATCAATGCTGCTAATATATTCAGCTTTAGGCAGACGGCTCAATATGCCGTCGATATGAGGAAGAGGATAAGCGTCGCCTATAGTCACGGAGTTTATTTTCCTGCTATCCAGACAGAGCCTATTCTTTCCAGGTTTCCTGTGAAGAACAACTGGAGATGACCAAGCACTAGTCGATTCCTCGATGACCCCCATTGCCAACATCCGGTCGAGTTCATCGTAAATAAGTTTCTCAATAGCGGGAGAAACCGGGAAATGGCGCTGCTTTATAGGCTTGGCATCGCCAGTGTCGATAACGTGGCACAGAACGGTAGTTTTTCCAAGTCCCTCCTTGGAAAATGAAGGAAAAGCATCCACAACAAGTCGAAGCCTCATTTCTTGATCACTAGTAAGGAAACGTCTATTCGAAATTTCGGACACATTCGGAATACAAGGGGCAATACAAGGTAGCAAAGATGATGGGAACAAATCAAAAATTCGCCAAAAATCCATTCCTAGAATTAAATCTTGCGACAAACTAGGCACAATAAATAAAGATATGGGTACAACTTTTCCCCTAAATGCAATATCGGTTGTCAGAACACCTTTCACATCCTGCGGTTTGCCATCAGCCGTGTTGACTGAGGTATTAAATCTTCGGACCTTCTCATTAGACACTAAAATGTTCCTAGCTGCTTGTGAACCTAGGCAAGATACAGAGGCACCTGTGTCTAATAACCCGATCATATTCTTATTCAATAACTGAACCTCGGCATATGGACGGACATCACCAGGCCTATTAATGACTGAGACTGCAAAAAGTTTCTTCACCGCTTTAACTTTCTTCCAAAAGTTTCTCATTCGTATCGCAGATCGAGCAGGCTTATGCTCTTCACCAAAAATTCTAGCGCGAGCCTCGTAATAAAGTTTTATACGCTCGTGGAGAGGTTTTAATGGTCTGGGACCAAGTCTGGCAGGAATAACTGGCAATTTTGATGCTATATTATCAGAAGGAGCTAAAGAAATTGTTTTAGAGGAAGCAGACGAAATAGGGGAGTCACATTTGGGAAATTCTTCAATAGTGTTAGTAAGTAACTTTAATTGTCGGCAGGGCTGTTCACCCTGGATGCACCTTTCGGTGGATTCGAGCGGAAGTTTTTTGAATTTGAAGCACACTTTCGACAATTGGGCTTATAGGTGTCGGGCATGCCACATCCATAACAAAAGATGGTTCTATCAGCAACACAGTCTTGATATCGGTGCCCTGATTGCTTACAGTTCCAACAGGTGAGGTTGACTTCAGCAACTTCATCCAATTCTAACAATTCAGGACCCTCGCTGCCTGCAACATCCAGCTCAGAAACACGCCTCGAAAAGTTATGGGACTTATTGCTCACTACACTGTGCCTATTTTTCATATCCTGAATAAAGAATTCACGGCGGCGACAAACCTCTCTCAATTGTCCAACAGAATCTATCTTCATGTTGAGAATCTCATGTTGTATCTCGGGGAGCAGATTCCTTCTTAAGATCTCCACGAGGGTACGATCAGACAGGGGTTGATTAAGGCGATCAACAAGATCAATCACTGACTCATAAAAAACATCAAACAATTCATTCGGCTTTTGTTTACGATCGCGTATCAATTCTCGGAAGTCCATATCAGTACGAGAATCACGATACTGTTCACGCAGTGCTCTACACAAGTCAGACCATTGAAAATTACCTACTGATTTATGAAAACGCCAGAACCAGTCACTAGCCTTTCCTTCGAATAACATACTGGCATTTCCACACAAAATTTCGAAATTACCATTCAATGTCTGTTTTGTCAACGCCTCAGCGCGGTAAATGAAACTGTCCACTGGCAAACAATTCGAACTTCCATTAAATTTAAGTTTCCAATTATGCAAAATCTGGCTAATCCTATCAGGTCGGAACAATAGATCTGTCATTGTGCCATTATGGCTAGGGCGAACATCAAGTGCCTCTTGACCAGCGTTTGAACTTCCGTGCAGGTTAGCATTGTGACTTTGATTCAAATTTCGAGGTTGGATCCCCAAAAGTTGTTCCAAAGTACGCTGCTCCACGTCAGGCAAAGCATGCATTCGAGGATTCCCTCCGGTTTGAGGTGACGACGAGTGCGAAGCATGTATAGAATTCACTGAATTCAAGCGCGATATGCCAGCCTCAACACTTTTCTCAACCAACGCAGAAATTTGTGTACTCAAAACGGAAAGTAATTGTGTATGCTGTTCGGAAACAATCGTGGTAACCACCTCCTTGAGAGCTGATACTGAAACAGTGGAACTAGCAGGTGATGTATCTGCTGGACTACTATTGAGCGGATTTTGACCAGGAGCCGTACCATCAGTGGACCTACCAGCATCAAAATTCTTTGCTTTCGCAACCGATCTAGTAGTAACCGGAGAATTAACTTTCTGTGAGGATTTTGATGTCAAAGCACCAACATCCTTCGTAACTCTAACACCACATACTGGACAATTCTGATTCGTGCGAGCATAATTAGAAATACATGTCTTATGAAAACGGTGCCTACACACGGTTTCAGTCATAGACGCTGTGTCTGCCAAAGTCTGCCTACAAATAGAACAAGTATCCTCGCCTAATGCAGCAGTCGATGCAGCATGGATATCCTCCGTACTTCTACGAACCGACATCATTAAATAAGTGCCGAAGCCTCAAGACCGAATTAATAAAAATATCACAATCGAATCGCAAAAAAAAACAATATATGAGATCGCCAAAAAAAAACTCAACACTAATCAATGATACATCAATCAAATCCAAAATATCAAATGAAAATTATCCCAAGATAAAGCATCTAGTAATAATATTAAAAAAAATAATAACTAAATCGAAAAAACAGATTTTCATAAACAAAATCGTTTGATTCCTTAACTGTTACCGGAAGGAGATGTGGGGTGGAACATAATTTGTAAATAACCTATCCCCGAATAGGAAAAATTAGGAAAAGTAAACGTAGAGATACAGACAAAGATAAGAAAGCGGTTTCACTTTGGATAATCATGTCCTTGATAACATGAAAATACTCCAAATACGAAAAAAAATTAAGGGTAAATTATTTAAATTATCGATATCTTAAAGTCAGGTTTAGAAATATATTCCAAAAACTGAATTCCATTAAAAATATCAACAGCCTAAATATTCACTAAGACAGTAAAAGGAGAGGGTTGGCGATAATCATTATCCGGTTACATCCGATAGCACTACTGCTTCCTACAGACTGCAAAATCCAATGATAAGTAATGTTACCAACAATAGAAAATGATAAGAAATAAAAAGAATAGTGGGAAAGAGAAAGAGGGGAAAAAAGTTTTGGAGCCGAGTGAATTAACTACGATATCTTTAATATCAAGAAGACCTGTTCAACATTCTAGCTTACGCAAGAAGAGAAAAACAAACATAATGGTTCAAAGTCACTCGGGCCCCACGTTGGGCGCCAAAAATTTCATAATTGTAGCATACAACGGTCGATTTGTACCGGAAATAGTAGGTTTGTTAAACCACTGGGTTCTTTGAGGGTGATCATGACGGAAGCACGCATGTTTTTCCGGCCTACTTGCTCGTCGGTGGGTTGGGATCTTGCCATTTCACTCACTCACTTCGCTACCGTAAAATTTTAATAAGATATTTGCGTGCTTGTATGAGGTCGACTCTTAATAGAGAGTACGGCCTAAACGAAAGAAATGGGAAAGTAAATTCAGGTGTAAGTTCGGTTGTGGTTAAGATGGTGTTCACCACAATTCGCCCTCCCTACCTGTCTACCTAGCTTCCTTAATAGCATCAAATTCATGGTAGACCCTTCTACGCCACACCCCCTCTACACTTCCGGTCAGAGGAAATCAAACGACAACGGTATATCTAGCACATATCTGCGACTAAACGACCTTTATTCAATAAATATCTACCAAAAAGTTTCATTCCGAAAATACAAAGTTTTATTTCTAATTCAGGAATTTAGCATTTTTCTCATTTTTATGAACATGGTTTATTTTATTTTAACCTAACAGCTAAGGGTAAACCTAAAATTTCATTAAACAGAGCAAGAAAGCACTATTGTGTTCTAGTTAACTTAGGTTCCCAAATATCTCCTCAAAATACCTTATCGAGAGTTCCCTCAATTCGTAGCTAGGAGTTAACAATACAAATTTTATAATAGTAGAACATTATAGCTATCCAAGAAAAATATATGGGGTATAAAATAAATCTCCTTTTAGGAAAAAAAATAAATGGTTTTTTTTTTTTCTTAAATGAAAGTGAAGTCTCATGCGATCATTTTTTTCTTTATGTTAAGAAACCCGTATTAAATTGTCTTGCTGTGCTGTAACAAAGCGAACATATAGACATACCGACATACGTACAAAAACAGCTGAGTTATACTGGGTCAATGACCGCAGAGTTTGTACATTTGGTTTTTAAATTCTACAGTCTCCGGTGAGCAAGTAATGGAGTTATGTTCGTTATCAAAACAGAAAATTGTATGCATTGGAGGGTGCAATATCTATCAGCATCGTTGTTAATAGTTAAATAAACACTCGACAAGGATTTAAATTTGTTTAATATAAATATTTGCTATGCAACGCGTGCATACGAAATGGTCACTGCTCCACTAAACTAGTTGCGATGCTGTAGGCACAATATGTATGATTGCAGCAGTGTCTTCAAAACTTTAAAACTGGTGGGCGTTTGTTGTTGTGCCGTAGATGTCAGCTGTATATACGTGACTATCTCGTATGCATGCGTTCGGAAGCAAAGTTAATATTTCCTGTTTCTTTTTGCAACTCTATATTAAAGACCATCCAGACACATATTCGAATTTAAATTTTTAGGTTATTAATTCGAATCATTGAATGGAAAATCTTTAATAAGTAAATTTATTTAAATGATTTTAATTATTTACTGGACAAAGTTCTCTCAGAAGGGTAACGGTTGTTTTTAACATTCTAAGAGAGCGAGTCCCAAAGGTAATAACAAAAAGAGTGTTAAGATCACTTACTTGGTAGCTCGATTCCCTCGTTGAAAGGCCTTTCAATGCGATTGGTACACGAAGCTGCTTGCAATGCTTTGATGTTCCCTTCTTTTAAGGGCTTTACACAAAAACCTTTATGTATGTATGAATGTACATAGTTTGTATAAATCACTTGCCTTTAGGTATGAAATAGTCTTTTGCTATGACAACAACGATTTTGATTTTTGCACACTTAGATATGGTTAGTTTTAATTTTAATTTCAGCGTGAAACAAAAATTTAAGATTTACTAATTGTAAAATTGCGAACACTGACATTTCACTTTCATTGTTCTTTTTTTTTTTCTTACAAAGTGCTTTTCATAAGGGTTTCTTTAAAAAAATTATTAACTCTAGAGTCTTTTTCTTTAGTAAATCGTAAAGTGTAGGCATTAAGCAAAAATATAAAAATCACACAATGGTCTCTTTCTCGCACAACGAATCAGGCCATATGAATATAATTCTACCGTCCGGGAATGGAGTTAATTTAGCCACAGCACAGCCTTCAGATTTTAAGGGTTATGATGAGTCAAAGACTTGTACAAAAAGAAAATTCTCCTTCTAGGCCGAAAAACCAAGATTTTCCCCGGGGATTAATTCCTCCCGCTTCCCTTTTAACCACGCTTTACTGGGGGTACGCCGATTACACAACCTCACGACGGCAGAAATACACGGACTGATCACAGCGAAGCCAATCGATGGTGAAGAGAGCATTCGTCTGGTGGTCACAGACTCCAAAGCTGAAGAATAATGAAATACATAACGTCACCACCAGGAAATAATAAGAGAACTTAGACACACTCTTACCAAGAAAATTTTAATTCTCTGAACAGCTAACAGTAAGAAAAGGATCCGTGCATATATGCATAAAATTTCTTTCGTGGCAAAACAAATGCTATTGCAGACTATAAAATCAAAGGAATTTCCTTAAAAAAAAAATACTGTAACCACTCGCGTGAATTATTATTCAAACTTACTTATAAAGAAAAGTCGTGAAAACTAATATTATATTCACTCGCGAACTTTATAAATTGTTGGTAAAACTTCCAAAAGTTATAATAGCGAATAACAACGCAAAAAGAAAAAAAAACTTTACTGACAGGGGTTCTGGTCGGGGAGATCACTTTGAACTGAAAAGAGCTGATCTCGGCTGATCCAAGCGCTTTTAAACGCTCGGGTCACTTCCAAAAAGTAACACCATTCAGCAAATTCCAAGTTAAATATGGCTACCCAAAGGAAATTTGAGCTCAGGGACAGGGCGAAAATATGAAACAAATCTCTCAGCCAGATACATTATCCATATTTCCATTTGCAATGGAAATGGAAATGTCAGATTTTAGTACAAAAAAAAAAATTGAATAATTACAAAAAAATAAAAAAAAACTTCACCCTGACCAAGATTTGAACCTGGGCCTCCGGATTACTAAGCGGATGTCCTAACACTGTGCTAATGTCCGGTGTATCTTGGCAGCGACTATATGTGAACAAAAGCAGCTACAAGGAAACTGCAGCAAACACATATAACCATGCTATACCTGCCTCACTCACACAGTGGATTGTGAAAGAAGGTTTGTGGCTAAAAGAAAGGACTGAGAAAGTAAATCACCTATATGTCTCACTCACACATAAAAAAACGGAAAAAAACACATCTACGAGCGCACCCTACACTCAGCAAACTAAATTTTAAAAAGAAAGAATTTCAGCTGCCAAAACAATGAATAACTCCCAGTCAACAGGCCTGATGACAACGTTGAATTAACGGGTGAGTCCTTATTTTATTTTTACATTCGCGATTTAGTTTGCATATGCTCAAATACCTACAACTAGTACACTTTAAAAAATCATTGAAATCAAAAAGGTTTCTTCTGCTCATTTATAAATTGTTTTAATTTTTTTTTTTTTTTTTTTTTTGTTTAACATTTAAAATAATTATTACTAGTTTTTTTTTTATTATTAAATTTGCAATTAATATTTCCTCTTATCTTAATATGATTGATAGCATCACTTTTTACTATTGTTTCGATTAATTTTAAATATATATTGTAATGAATTTCTAAGCATTATCCGTTCATTTGTGAAAGGTGATGGTCTTTAAGTAGAGGAGGTTATTTAAGGGCTGAAAGAACTTGGAATTCAGCATGGTAGGGTGGGAAGCTGAGCAGTTACGAGATCAATAACTGCATCCTGTAGTAATAACATCATCTTCCTATTTCTCCCTTTTCTATTTCCTTACTTCATTTTCTACCTCTATCTTTTCCTTTTCAAGAGCTACCTTATTTTACTTTTATGTTTGCGAAACCGAGTCTACTTCTAAAGGGAAAGAACTGCCCCAAGACTGAGCGCGGCCGGGGCAAGGAGGTAGCCACTCCCAGAGGAAGTAGAGCCCGTGTGGTGGTTCGTTACATAAATTAAGATAAGACCATTTCTCAAAATTTTCATTCCTGAAGCCTTTAAAGAAATTGGAAACGAAACCTATTATCACGTACTTGAGGGATGAGATATTTACATGTTTTGGTGTGCCTGAGGTACTGGTATCCGACAACGGTACCCAATTTAAAAGTAAAGATTTTGAAAAGTTTCTGTCTGAGTTTGGTGTGCAGCACATGTGTACGGCGGTTTACAGTCCACAGGCTAACGCGAGCGAGCGAGTAAATAGATCTGTTAACGCGGCTCTTCGTGCATATGTTAAGGATGATCACCGTCAATGGGATATATATTTGCCGACTGTGAATTGTGCCCTTAGAAGTACTATACATCAGACGACCGGCAAGACACCCTATCAGACTGTTTTTGGACAGCAAATGATTACTAACGGTGGGGATTTTAAACTTTTAAGGAATTTACATTTGTTGGAGGAAAATGACTCTGAAATTCGGCGTGAAGATAAATTTACAATACTACGCGATAAGATAAAGGAAAAGATGAAAGCAGCATATGAAAAGAATGAAAGAATATATAATGCAAAAGCTAGAAGTAGGAAAATAGATGTTGGTCAAGAAGTCATTCGACGTAATTTTGTCCAAAGTTCTCATTTGAATTATTTTAGTTCAAAATTCGCTCCTGTTGGTGTTAAAGCGAAAGTAGTACGGAAGATAGGAAAGGTATATTTTGAGTTACAAGATTGTGAGGGTGGTAAGATCGGAGTTTATCATTTAAAAGATATTTGGACTTAGTATTATTTTTTTTTTTTTTTTTTTTTTTTTTTTTTTTTGAGCGTGTTATTATTTGTGACTGATAAATTTTAACAATTTGGATGAGGAAATTTATACTGCATGAAAAGTTTTTTTTGGTTAGACTCACAGAGGCTTTGGAATGTAAACTAGAGATTTCTAAATTCTTTTATACTCAAACAACTAATTTTCGATTAATTTTTATTTGAAACTTTGAACTGTCAAGACGTTGTTCGGAAAGGACACAAAATAATTAATTTTTGTTTAAAATTTTATTTGAATTTTTCATTTAAAACGAAGAAAATTCTAAGATTTTTTACAATTTTGTCAAATAGCGCGTTAGAAAAGAAGCTTTGGCTTTCAGTTTTTGTGGAAAATCGCCGTGTTCCACATCGTTCAAGAAGATTCTAAAGGATTTTTGTGAGGCAATATTTTACCTACCACTGAAAATTTTAAAAGGAAATCTAGAAGAATCTCTACGAAACTACACAAGGATTTGACGATATAATTTTAACTGGACTTTGGAAAATTTGTATAACCGGACGCAACAAAAATAGTAAATCTGATTAGTAAATCTATTTGGAATTGCCGCTAAAGCGGGAATTCCCCATCAAATGGCAACTATTTAAGGAGGGCATTCATTGAAGCCAATATCACATAAGGATGTTCTCCATCAATTTAACAATATTTTGCAACCAAATGCTTAATTTATGTAACGAACCACCACACGGGCTCTACTTCCTCTGGGAGTGGCTACCTCCTTGCCCCGGCCGCGCTCAGTCTTGGGGCAGTTCTTTCCCTTCAGAAGTAGACTCGGTTTCGCAAACATAAAAGTAAAATAAGGTAGCTCTTGAAAAGGAAAAGATAGAGGTAGAAAATGAAGTAAGGAAATAGAAAAGGGAGAAATAGGAAGATGATGTTATTACTACAGGATGCAGTTATTGATCTCGTAACTGCTCAGCTTCCCACCCTACCATGCTGAATTCCAAGTTCTTTCAGCCCTTAAATAACCTCCTCTACTTAAAGACCATCACCTTTCACAAATGAACGGATAATGCTTAGAAATTCATTACAATATATATTTAAAATTAATCAAAACAATAGTAAAAAGTGATGCTATCAATCATATTAAGATAAGAGGAAATATTAATTGCAAATTTAATAATAAAAAAAAAACTAGTAATAATTATTTTAAATGTTAAACAAAAAAAAAAAAAAATTAAAACAATTTATAAATGAGCAGAAGAAACCTTTTTGATTTCAATGATTTTTTAAAGTGTACTAGTTGTAGGTATTTGAGCATATGCAAACTAAATCGCGAATGTAAAAATAAAATAAGGACTCACCCGTTAATTCAACGTTGTCATCAGGCCTGTTGACTGGGAGTTATTCATTGTTTTGGCAGCTGAAATTCTTTCTTTTTAAAATTTAGTTTGCTGAGCTCACGGTTTGTATAAAATGTTGTTTAATTATTTCGATAGCTAATTCACTAAGTAGAATATTTAAATTAGGGTTTCTTCCATTTAAAAGACAGCATTTGGTTGCAAAATATTGTTAAATTGATGGAGAACATCCTTATGTGATATTGGCTTCAATGAATGCCCTCCTTAAATAGTCGCCATTTGATGGGGAATTCCCGCTTTAGCGGCAATTCCAAATAGATTTACTAATCAGATTTACTATTTTTGTTGCGTCCGGTTATACAAATTTTCCAAAGTCCAGTTAAAATTATATCGTCAAATCCTTGTGTAGTTTCGTAGAGATTCTTCTAGATTTCCTTTTAAAATTTTCAGTGGTAGGTAAAATATTGCCTCACAAAAATCCTTTAGAATCTTCTTGAACGATGTGGAACACGGCGATTTTCCACAAAAACTGAAAGCCAAAGCTTCTTTTCTAACGCGCTATTTGACAAAATTGAAAAAAATCTTAGAATTTTCTTCGTTTTAAATGAAAAATTCAAATAAAATTTTAAACAAAAATTAATTATTTTCTGTCCTTTCCGAACAACGTCTTGACAGTTCAAAGTTTCAAATAAAAAATCAATCGAAAATTAGTTGTTTTTGTATAAAAGAATTTAGAAATCTCTAGTTTACATTCCAAAGCCTCCAAGCCACTCCCAGAGGAAGTAGAGCCCGTGTGGTGGTTCGTTACATAAATTAAATGGCGCCCAACGTGGGGCAGCAACTGGCCGTTATCTGGCTATCCTAGATTTTTGGTTAAACAGTAATTTGACACCTTAATGCTGGTCCCTTATATTTATTTTCCTTTTAAAACTTAAATCTTTTAAAAGAATTTGAGACTTTTAATTTTTGCTGTTGCGAATTTCGTACCATATTACTTTTTTAGGATTTTCTATCTTAATCTATATCTTTTTTCTCTTTCTTTCTTTGCTATCAAAATTTCTTTAAGCAATTGTGGTGGACTTTATTAATTGGTTCAGATCGTTTATTTACCGCTGCAATAGTTTAAAGAAATCTTTCTTTTTACTTTCGAATCTACCTTCGCATTTTTGTACTATTGTAGTCTGGACTTTATAGGATGGTTTCATATCGTTTTGTTGCCACTACAATGGTTCAAGAAAATTGTTAACTGCATTTTTCAAATTATAGTGGATTTATGCTTTCTGGTTTTAAGCTGGAAACGTACCCTGTAGTTTGATATGCAATATTCTTATTACTTATGATGATGTTACTGCAACTTAACACCTCTACTTTAAAGTACCTTCTTCCGAGTAGCAACTGAATAATTTTTGCCATTATATAAAAGTCAATTTTTTTTTTTTTTTTTTTTTTTTTTTTTTAAGCGTGTTATTATTTGTGACTGATAAATTTTAACAATTTGGATGAGGAAATTTATACTGCATGAAAAGTTTTTTTTGGTTAGACTCACAGAGGCTTTGGAATGTAAACTAGAGATTTCTAAATTCTTTTATACAAAAACAACTAATTTTCGATTGATTTTTTATTTGAAACTTTGAACTGTCAAGACGTTGTTCGGAAAGGACAGAAAATAATTAATTTTTGTTTAAAATTTTATTTGAATTTTTCATTTAAAACGAAGAAAATTCTAAGATTTTTTTCAATTTTGTCAAATAGCGCGTTAGAAAAGAAGCTTTGGCTTTCAGTTTTTGTGGAAAATCGCCGTGTTCCACATCGTTCAAGAAGATTCTAAAGGATTTTTGTGAGGCAATATTTTACCTACCACTGAAAATTTTAAAAGGAAATCTAGAAGAATCTCTACGAAACTACACAAGGATTTGACGATATAATTTTAACTGGACTTTGGAAAATTTGTATAACCGGACGCAACAAAAATAGTAAATCTGATTAGTAAATCTATTTGGAATTGCCGCTAAAGCGGGAATTCCCCATCAAATGGCGACTATTTAAGGAGGGCATTCATTGAAGCCAATATCACATAAGGATGTTCTCCATCAATTTAACAATATTTTGCAACCAAATGCTGTCTTTTAAATGGAAGAAACCCTAATTTAAATATTCTACTTAGTGAATTAGCTATCGAAATAATTAAACAACATTTTATACAAACCGTGAGCTCAGCAAACTAAATTTTAAAAAGAAAGAATTTCAGCTGCCAAAACAATGAATAACTCCCAGTCAACAGGCCTGATGACAACGTTGAATTAACGGGTGAGTCCTTATTTTATTTTTACATTCGCGATTTAGTTTGCATATGCTCAAATACCTACAACTAGTACACTTTAAAAAATCATTGAAATCAAAAAGGTTTCTTCTGCTCATTTATAAATTGTTTTAATTTTTTTTTTTTTTTGTTTAACATTTAAAATAATTATTACTAGTTTTTTTTTTATTATTAAATTTGCAATTAATATTTCCTCTTATCTTAATATGATTGATAGCATCACTTTTTACTATTGTTTTGATTAATTTTAAATATATATTGTAATGAATTTCTAAGCATTATCCGTTCATTTGTGAAAGGTGATGGTCTTTAAGTAGAGGAGGTTATTTAAGGGCTGAAAGAACTTGGAATTCAGCATGGTAGGGTGGGAAGCTGAGCAGTTACGAGATCAATAACTGCATCCTGTAGTAATAACATCATCTTCCTATTTCTCCCTTTTCTATTTCCTTACTTCATTTTCTACCTCTATCTTTTCCTTTTCAAGAGCTACCTTATTTTACTTTTATGTTTGCGAAACCGAGTCTACTTCTGAAGGGAAAGAACTGCCC
The DNA here is from genome assembly GCF_963082655.1 of Stomoxys calcitrans. Classification (NCBI taxonomy): domain Eukaryota; kingdom Metazoa; phylum Arthropoda; class Insecta; order Diptera; family Muscidae; genus Stomoxys; species Stomoxys calcitrans. The sequence goes on along the minus strand of NC_081552.1, from coordinate 77,049,293 downwards.
CAAGACTGAGCGCGGCCGGGGCAAGGAGGTAGCCACTCCCAGAGGAAGTAGAGCCCGTGTGGTGGTTCGTTACACGGGGGAGGTCGATTTCTTCGGGTGCAATGGGTGGCGGTCGTTCTCCAAGGTCTACATTCACCCGGTAGCCAATTAACGCATCTGCTACCGTGTCTGCATGAATGTTGTTCAGACCCGCTTGATATGCCGCTTGATCTAGAGGTTCTCTCTTGTAGCGCTGGACCTCACGCTTTAGATCGTGTAGATCTACCTTAAGGCTTCTGGGCGGTGGGTATCTATCCACAAGATGATGATTTGGATGATTTCTGCGACAACAGCCCAAAAGGTATTGCTTAGACAGCATGTAGTTATGTCTTCGCACTGGTAGGATCTTTGTCTCCTGATGGAGGTGGTCCACATGAGAACTGAGGAGACAGCCCGTCGCAGTTCGGAGGGCGGCATTCTGACAGATCTGAATATTATACCACTGCGTGTCACAAAGTTGACGTGACCACACTGGCGCTGCATAACTTACCACAGACCGGCCAATTGCTTTGTACGTGGTCAACAAGGTTTCTTTGTCTGCACCCCAAGTGCTGCCAGCGAGTGACTTAAGGACCTTGTTTCTACTTTTGACTTTATTGCAGATTGCTGTAGCATGTGGGGAGAAAGTGTAGGAGCTGTCAAATGTGACGCCAAGTATTCTGGGACACTTGATGGTCGGAATCATTTCTCCATCGACCATCACAGTCAGCTCAGTATTCACCTCACGCGTATTTGTAGTGAACAGTGTGGCTGAAGATTTGGCGGCGGATATCTTCAGATTTCTTGCAGCGAAATATGAGGCAAGCTCGTTGAAGTAGACATTCAACCTATCGCAGATGTCATCAATGGGTGGGGGGCCTGATCCACGATCGTACAATCGTCCGCATATGATACGATCTCTATGCCGTCTGGAGGAGGTGGGATGGAGAATAGGTAGAGGTTAAACAGAGCCGGAGATATCACCCCACCTTGGGGAACTCCCTGTTTCACTCTACGATGTTTTGACTTCTTATCCCTAAATTCCACAAATGACTGGCGGCCACACAGATGATTCGCGACCCAACGTTTCAGGCCTGGCTGGAGGGACGTGTTGGCGATGTCCTCAAATAATTTGGCATGGCTGACCGTGTCGAATGCCTTCGATAGGTCCAGTGCCACGAGGACCGTCCTATCACATGGCCTGGGTTGATTGAAGCCACGGCAAATGTGTGTGGTGATGGCATGCAAAGCTGTTGTTGTGCTGTGCAGTCTCCGAAATCCATGTTGATGCTCGGCGAATGGAAATTCTCCTACGAGGCTCGGGAGGAGTAACGCCTCAAGCGTCTTAGTCACTGGTGAGAGAAGGGAGATCGGTCTGTACGACTCCCCCAAACTCGGGTCTTTACCAGGCTTCAGTAGCGGGATCACTTTGCCCATTTTCCAGACATCGGGAACTATAAAAGTGTTCAATGACAGGTTAAGGACAGTGGTAAGGTACTCAACTCTAGGTAAATCCAGATTCTTCAGCATCAATGTAGAGATTCCGTCGGGGCCCAACGCCTTGGAAGATTTGGCGCCACGGATGACATTCGTAACTTCGCCCACGGTAAATTGTGATGGCTGTTCATCGGCTCGGAGACCACAAATACGGCGAATGGCTCTTCTCCTTGCCCTGTCTCTCTCGGGATGCACAATAAACTGACGGTTGAACAACCTGGCGCATCTCTTCGGATCAGTCACGGTTATCTCGCCAAAAGTGACTGAGGTCCTGTCGTCCCGTCTACCGGGGTTCGAGAGAGACTTAACAGTGGCCCACAGTTTGCCTGCACCGGTGCCTAAGTTACACCTATGGTTCATGGACGCCAGAAAACTCCACCGCCAGTCACATTGGCTATCACTGAAGCGTTAGTAGTTCATGCGCACGCGCATAGATTGCCAGAATCGGAGTTGTCTCGGAGACAATACATTTTCTCAACATGTTGTTCTGCAGACACACAATCTTCTTATTAAAATACCTAGGGGCAAGATCCGTGGAAGTTCTTGGAAATTCACGGATTTCGAGAGATAGTACACTCAATATTTTGTTGTTGGGCAATTGCCTCTACCTGTAAATGAATATACCTTGTTAAGAACCATACAACAACGAAAAATGGCGCCAACTAGTAAAGGCGCTATTACACGACGTGTAAATGTCTTACGACATGTCACATTTTGTATTCACATGTAATTGAAAATGTTTGTCAAAATTGTCAATTTACATACGATTAATCATTTATGCTATCACAAGTTGAGCAAAATCTGTTTTATTTTTCATGTGTAATAATTTTTAAAGTTGCGAGAAAGCTGGTTAAATCATAAATCTGTGAAAACAATTTAATTTGGAGCTGCTTTCATTTGACTGACAACAAAAACAGCTGATTTCTTTATGTTTTTGTCAGAAGGAATAAAGTACGCTCTAAGGGTTGGTATTCTACCTACTTTCGTAATAGTCGCGAAAATTGTTAATTGTTCCGCGAACGGAATTTGGCAGCAAACAAATAATTTTGTTTCCACACCAAAACACGTTTTTTTATGTGAGCTTTTTGCTTTCTCTTTTTAATTTATTTTATAGCCTATAAATAAAGGAAAACAAACCATTGAAACCGATAAAACATTATAAAATTATGCCGGAAATGGTTTCAAGTGTTGCGACTTTAACTTTTTCTTGAAATGTTCCTCACTATAAACAGAGTACTACTTTTCTGCCTATTTTTAGCCAATGTTCCGCCGACGAAAAGCTGAACAGAATACCCTTTGACAGTTCTATGAAGGAAATCTGTCCTATAAACCTATTTTAAACATACATTAGCTTTTGTGAATGCCCGTACTGTGATATAGAGCTAAAATAAAACCTAGCAATTAGCAACTACTCACTTGGTATTGTTCGCGAACACACTTATTACATTTAACTTTGTCAAAACATGTTTCATGGGTCGTAAACACTTAAAGAAGAGGAAAGTCTTAACAGCTGTTTGGGATATTGGATTGGTGGTGTGGTTTGGTTGAATTTATAGGTATTTATTTTAACTTTTATTTAATAAAAAATATAGATTATAACTGAACTATTGTACAACGTTTAAAAAATAAGAGATTTAAAATGGCGAATCTTCGCGAAACCGCAGACAAAGCTTTAAAAATGTTGCGAACATTACCCCGTGTTCAAATAGGAAACTTAAGACCTAATCCCAATTCCAAACAAAATGTAAGTCTAACGTCTTCTTCAAGAAATTATAAAACAAAAACCCGATCACAGACATAACATTGATCTCTTAATATAGGACAAAAGGGGACGTGCCCAACATGGCGGCGATAAGCATGGTGCCGGCAACAAAGGTTCCGGTCAGAGACAAAATTTCATGCGCCTTGGTTATGAAACAGGCAATACCCCCTTCTACATGCGTTTTCCTTACGAACCCTACTATAAGGGTCATCATTTGCGCCGACAGTATCCACCCATTTCATTGTTGCAACTGCAAGTAATGATTGATACCAATCGCATTGATGTATCACAACCCATCGACCTGTCTACCTTATGTAACACCGGCTTGGTATCCATTGATCCAGCTGCGAAAGAATTTGGCTTCCAATTAACCGACGAGGGTGCCGATAAATATAAAGCTAAAATTTCTATAGAAGTTCAGCACGCTAAAGAGTCGGTAATAGCAGCCATTGAACGCAATGGTGGCGTGATACGCACAGCCTACTACGATCCCAGAAGTCTACATGCCCTGAAAAACCCCAAAAAGTGGTTCGAAAAAGGTGTACCTATTCCAAAGCGAATGCTGCCTCCCCAAGATGCCATGAGTTACTATATATCGGCTGAAAATCGTGGTTATCTTGCTGATCCCGAAGAGATTAGTAAGCATCGCCTTGTGTTGGCACAAAAGTATGGCTACGATTTGCCTAAAATCGAAGATGACCCCCAGTACGAAATGTTAACTGCAGCCAAAGATCCTAGGCAACTATTCTATGGTTTAGAACCAGGCTGGGTGGTCAACTTAAAAGACCAATGTATAATAAAGCCCAAATATGAAACTTCAACAGTATAGATGGTATTTTCGATTAAGAACTGTTAAGGCATCATAATTGAAATGCTTTCGTGTGTTTTTAATATTATAATTAAATTAACAAAAAAGAAAAATTCAAATTGTAAATTGTTTTCGTTTAGTTTTTTTTTTTGGGGTTATCCCTTTATTTTATTAGAATTAACAGTCCTTTTTTATTACTGATTAAAATTAAGATACAAATAATTGTATAACTGAATACTATAATACAAGATTAGTGTCATTTGTATGCTTTTCTTTTTCGGCCAATAACCGGCAGCGGCTAGGGTTTTATATAAAAACTTGTTGATCGGATAACTCTTCCATAAAAGGTTTTACAATTACACTGGTAATTAAACAGAAAAATAGTCCAAAGAATATTGATATGGGCAAAGCCGGCAAAGCTTTGCGCCAAATAGCCAAAAGGACCAGTGTCAAACACAAACCTACTAAGATGGCCACAAAGCAGGCTATGGTGGTGGCCCAATCTCCATAGGATGAAGCCTTACCCACAAGAACGGAATAGAAAATAAAATCCCCTAAACCGAGCTTTATTCCACCTAAAGTAATAATTTAAGAACAATAATTTTAAATAATTAAAACGGTATGGTTTACACTTACGCTCTTCTTGGGCTTCTGTCATGTTACTACCCAGCTGTTGGCGATTTTCTGAAGCAGTAACTGTGCGATAATTTGTTGAACGATTGGCATTCTCCGAAGTACTTGCCTGAACTTCAATTTGGCGCCTTGCAACACGTTCATTCAAATTCGAAGACCATTCTTCAGTAAAACCAGCAGCTTCTATTACAAAAATACCCAAAATGCCGTGTTGTTAAATAAATTAATTACTAAATTAAAGGTTGCGCCATTTAAAAAAAAAAAGCACGGCAAAGACAATTTGACTACAGTAACCGCCCACCACTACCACCAATTACAAACGAACACAACCAGCAAAGAGATTCAAGAAACGTAAGATGTACGGTTTCAAATCAATTTTAAAAAGTAAATAAAAAAATAAATACCATTTCCGCGCATTTTAAATGTCACTAGAGGCATACCTTCAGCATTCGGAGCTGTGTTACCTGTCTGACGAGAAACGGATGTAGAACTAGTGGAGGTATGCGGCGAGTTAGGTGAATTTGAGCCAGATGAATTATTACGCTGTTGTCCAGGCCCAGTAGTGCCCATGAATGTGTATAAAATTGTAGCTTAGGAATCAAAAAACGAGAAACATTACAAAAAGTTAAGTTAAACAATAAACAAAAATATCCTACATGAGTAAATTAAGGCAGGGAAAATTTGTTCGTTTCTTTCCTGAGCAGTCTCCACTAAAATGCGCAGTGGTCCTTTAGGAGTAAGCACTGCAACAAGATCTAGAAAAAGACAGCATTTCATAATGTATCTCAATTGCGAGTTACGCATACAAACCCCATATTGAAATGGCAGCTAGTACGGCCCATGCTGTCCATTCTGGTAAGTATTTGATAAATACCAAGGCCATTAGGGCAGAAACAAAAATCAGGTAGGCCTGTTGCAATTTCAAAGGACTTTGCCAATGTATAGCAATCATACCCATGACCCCAAAATTCCATAATATGAGAAGAGTAGTAGGGTAATCCATGGCTATATTATAAGCCCTTAGTAGTTCCCTGAAAATACAATAATTAGCAAAATCGTATACCAAGTCGATGGCATGTTTAAAACTTACTCCAAATACAAATAACTGAATATAAACAATAGCATAAAGGAGGATAGTATCAGCCATCCATGTATAACCCTATAGCAGCGCTTTTTGTAGAGCACAATTAAGACAATGGTCATAACTACCACCACTGTAAGTAATATAAGCGAATTGGCCAAGGCATTCCACAATTTCGTTCCCTTATCTTCCGATTGCTCATGGAATGGTGTATACAGTCTGCAATGTAACATACATAACTAAGATGTATTCCAATGATGACTATCAAAATAACCTACAAATAAGTATCGGTATATGTGTAGAATGTAATGGAATTAATTGTGGCCACCACCACAAGCATGCACAATGAGACTGGAGCAAATATTTTAATAACGTGCTGGGCCCCATATTTTAATCCTTGCTCCTCATCTTCGCCCTGGGGATTAGGTAAATTAGAAGGCCCCGGTGCCGCGTCCGTTGGATTACCATCATTGTTAGTGTTACGTTGACGCCGGCTTCTTATCTCAACGCCGGGCACATCTAGTATAGCCTAGACTCAACCGAAAGCAAAAATAATAATAACATTGTTACAGATCCATATAATCACAATATCATTTCAACACTTACCCCATCCGATTGATCTCTACCCTCCCCCGCGGTTTGTGTTCCACCATAATTATTTACCAATTCCACTACGCGTTGCCGTCGCCTATCAGCTCCACCTGTTAATGAATTATTACAACTTATTTGAGGACCGACGTGGCCTTCCATTAGAGGGGTGCTTTCGTCGGGCTCCTCTATTGAAATCTTTTTTGAATCCGTGATTGTATTTTTTTCCGTACAAAACAAGCAGCAAAAGGGAAATATAAGATGAAAGAAAATTATTTGGAGGCGTTCTTGTTTTTAGAAACCTTGAGGATTCGTTTCCTTTGTTAGGAGTATAAACATATTTTTATTGTTATTGAGAAATGTTAATTTAAATGTTTTGCATACTTTTCCTAAGTTTTATGGCTAGCGTTAATCAGTTATTTTTTTTTTTTTTTTTTGGACTTTAATCGAAATGGCAGAGTACGACTCTATATGCCAGGTTGTACTTCCGAAGTTGGTGTCCCCACCAACTGTAAATTAAAACACGTGTATTAAAAATACAGAATTAAAACCAATGTACAGTTATAACTGTACTGTGTATAACGATGACTAAGCATCGAATCCCGAAGCGTCCGCTTCAGACGAATTCTAAATGCAAAGTGAATCAGTTATTTTGGTATAATTTTTTTAATTGTACTGTTTAGTTGTAAAACAAAGTGATTCAACAAAATTGGCACTCAATAAAGTTTGATAACATCTTAAGAGCGTTGTCACTCTCAGAATAGCATATGTACTACACCATGGTGAAATAATAGCTTTGTTCGGAAACTCAAAAATTTGTGCAAATTTGCACAAATTTTTACTGGAAGTTGTTCGCGTACTTTACTTACCAGCAGAAGAGAGCTCGAGAGAGAGCAAATTTTGACAGTTAGAAAATAGAGAACCTGCAAATATCTACTGCGACTTTTTTTGCCAGCAGAAATTTTTAACTTTGAACAAATGTTTTGTAAAGGTCAGCTGTTTTATGAAAAGCAGCCGTTACATGAAAATACAAAAGCTAACGGCAGAATGGATCAAAACGGCAGAGGTAAGTAAAAATATAAATATTGTTTATTGGTAATTATTAAATTTGTTTCATTTTTATTTACTTTTAATGAAGATTCATGGCAGCAGCTAGTGTTCAGGTGCAGAACTCGACAATTGACGATTGTTCCACATTAAGGCCGGTACTATATTTGGTTTTCGCGTTGATACTCCATATAAAAAACAAACGGAAAAATTGTTCGTTTCGTCATAACTTGTTTTTTTCATCCAGGGAAAATTTACATTTCGGGACGCCCATTGAGAGCACAACCACGGTCGCTGTGCGACAAGTAATTTTTTTACCCAAAATAAACACGATCATCAAACTTCTAATTGTTACAGAGTGTCTGTTAAAGTTAGTGATGTCGCTCACAAGTATTTACTCTGGTTGCAAAAATAAAGTGTTTATGGATGCATAAATAAGAAAGTATTTTTTTAATATAAGTAAATACGCTCGAAAGAATATTAATATTTCTTTCACAACATGCAACTCAATCACTATGTACGAAATAATAAGGTTTGTGAAAGAATGTGTTGAACTTCTGGTCTTGCAATTACAACAACAATATTTGGATAAAAGTGGAATATGCTGACAAAGGCTTCTGGAAAGTTGTGCTTATTAAACTTAGCCTCACATCAGTGGTCGCAGCAATTTATCTAGCAACAATATCCAAAAGCATTAGATGATTAGTCCAAGGTATCTTTCTCAGCACAACAAGTGTACTTTTGTATACGATGATGGCATGTAAGCAGTTGTACTCCTATGCAGCCTTCGAAATGCATGCTGATGCTCGGCGAATGGAAATTGCCCAACAAGAGGAGCGGGAGGAGTGCTCCCTCATGCGTCTTGGCTGCTGATGAGAGAAGGGAGATCGGCCTGTACGACTCTCCCTTGTCCTGTTCGGGCTCAGTAGCGGGATCAGTTCTAAGGAAATCGACTCCAGGCAGATCCAGATTCTTCAGCAACAGTGTAGAGATTCTGCCCGGAACCAGCGCTTTGCGCGACTTGGCGTCAAGGATGATGCACTGTTGTTGTTGTAGCAGTGTGTTTTACACTAAAAGACTAGAACCAATAAAAGACTCCATCGGGGCAATGCGGTACGTACAACTAGCTTCCATGGAATTGCACGGTAATTTGTAATGGCTGTCCAGCGGCACGGAGATCACGGATATACAATTGGTTCCCCTTCTAGCCTTTTCACTCTCGGGTCAATAAATTGACGATTATCTAAGGAAAATACTTCGCAAGTATCGCCAGCTTTTCTTAATTGAAAATAATTGTTTCCCAAGCATGCAAATAAAACACGAACTAAAACAAAAATCAGCTGTTTTTCTGCAAATTTTCACTGCAAATTTTTAAAATTGAGTAAAATTGCTTTTACTCTTCTGCAAATTTTTATTGAAAAAGTACACGATCAGACCTAATTAAAGGTGGTCTCATTTGTACAACAACCACCAATCATATGGTGCAATCCGCCAACTTCCAATCAAGCTGATGGCCGTTTTGCCAAAAAAAAAGCAAACAAATTTGAGGCGTGTATGTATACGTGCGCGTGCATGAGTGGAGAATATGCGAGAAAGAAGGTAACAACAAAGAGAAAGCAAACAAAAATCTGACATCTTAATACCGTCAAATCCGGCCGGTTGTTCACGTGAGACCACCTTTTTAAATCCGCCTTGGCACAACATAAGAACAATTTAATATTCAGGAAGAAAAGCCTTGTACTGACTTCGACTTTTCATCCGAACAAATGTCAAAACCCATTATAAAACGAAGAAAATGTAAACACTTTCCATAGAAGTGGTACCAAGATATATTCATTTACAGGTAGTTGCAGTTGCCCAACAACAAAATATTGAGTGCACTATCTGTCAAAATCAGTGATTAGTGTCCCTACCTGTAAATGAATGTATCTTGCCAACAACCACGAAATCAACTATACAACCCTGTGGCGAAACAATTAAAGGTGGTCTCATTTGTACAATAACAACAAATCATATGGTGCACTCTGCCATTAAGCTGATCGACGTTTGCCAACACACTCAAAGAGCAGAGAATACGCGAGAAAGAAGATAACAACAAAGAGAATGCAAACAAAAATCTGATAACTTAATACCGTCATACCTGGCCGGCTGTAAACAGCCGTTCTCGGTCGACCACCTTTATAAATCCACATTGGGTTGGTACTGTAATCGCTTTTCGCGGTCAAACTCCATATAAAAAATTGACGGAAAATTTTAATGAAAAGTGTTCGTTTCGCTATAACTTGTTTTTTCATCTAGGGGAAATTTACAGTTCACGACACCCAAAAAGAGCACAAACACTGTCGCTGCGCAACAAGTCGTTTTCTTACGTGAAATATTGGGTTGCCCAAAAAGTAATGGCAGATTTTTTGAAAGAAAGTAAATGCATTTTAAAAAAACTTAGAATGAACTTTAATCAAATATACTTTTTTTACACTTTTTTTCTAAAGCAAGCTAAAAGTTACAGCTGATAATTGACAGAAGAAAGAATGCAATTACAGAGTCACAAGCTGTGAAAAAATTTGTCAACGCCGCCTATATGAAAAATCCGCAATTAATTTTTGGGCAACCCAATAAATGCGATCGCCAAACTTCTAATAGTGTTTGTTAGTGTTAGTGATCTTGCTCACAAGTACTTACTCGGGGTGGAAAAAAATATTTGTGGATGCATAAATATTGGTTGCCTAAAAAGTAATTGCGGTTTTTTTAAAAGAAAGTAAATGCATTTTTAATAAAACTTTGAATGAACTTTAATCAAATATATAATTGCCATTTTGTTCGATAACCTTTTGCCATCTTCCTGGCAAATTTAGTATTTCACGCTCATAGAACTTCCGGCCTTTATCTGCAAAAAACTGAACCAAGTGCGATTTTATAGCCTCATCATTGCCGAAAGTTTTACCATTTAAGGAGTTCTGCAATGATCGAAATAAATGGTAGTCTGATGGTTCCCAGCCAAGCTCACTCAGTTTTTGGCGAGTGACCAAAGATGTGTGCGGTCTAGCGTTGTCCTGGTGGAATATGACACCTTTACGATTGACCAATTCTGGTCGCTTCTCCTTGATGGCTGTATTCAATTTGTCCAATTGTTGACAGTAAACATCCGAATCAATCGTTTGGTTCCTTGGAAGCAGCTCAAAATATACCACACCCTTCCAATCCCACCAAACAGACAGCATAACTTTCTTTTGGTGGATATTAGCCTTTGAAGTGGTTTGAGCTGGTTCACCATGCTTGGACCATGATCGTTTTCGACTAACGCTGTTGTAAACAATCCATTTTTCATCTCCAGTTATGATTCGTTTTAAAAACGGATCGAATTCATTGCATTTAAGGTGCATATCACAAGCGTTGATTCGGTTTGTTAAATGAATTTCTTTCAATACATGTGGTACCCATATTAAAATTGACGCCAATCAAACAAATGTAAACAAAATATCGCGCACTTTTTTTCTAAAGCAAGCTAAAAGTAACTGATAACTGACAGAAGAAAGAATGCAATTACAGAGTCACAAGCCGTTAAACATTTTTTCAACGCCGACTATATTACTACTATATTACCGACAATTACTTTTTGGGCAACCCAATAATAATCTTGGGCAAAATCGTTTATCGAACGGTATATATGTAAATCACCTTTCGTCATAATCCGGTGAAAAGTGCATAATTTATGCACCCATAGCAACTATTCCAAATATGGCCCGATTTGGACTAAAATCGGCACGGACATGGAGTGGTCTAATAAATACAAGTCACTGTTCAATTTTGCAGATGAAAATATTGGTCTTTTTGGAAGCTATATCCAATTGTAGACTGATTTGAACCATATAGGACACTGATGACGAAAAGGCTAACATAAATCACTGTGTCAAATTTCAGCGAAATCGGATAATAAATGAGCCTTTTATGGGGCCAAGACTTTAAATCGAGAGATCGGTCGGTGTGGCAGCTATATCCAAATCTGGTCCGATCTGGGCCAAATTGAAAAAGATTTCAGCGAAATAGGACAATAAATGCGCCATTTATGGGCCTAAATCTTTAATGTACAAATCGGTAAATATAGCATCTATATCCAAATCTGTCCCAAATCGAAAAAAGGTATCGACGGGCCAAACACAACTCACTGTCCAAAATTTCGGCGAAATCGGATAATAAATGCGCCTTTTACGGGTCCAATACTTTAAATCGAGAGATCGGACTATATGGCAGCTTATCCAAATCTAGACCGATCTGGGCCAAATTGAAGAAAGATGTTGATTGGCCTAACATAACACAACTCATTTCAGCAAAATTGGATAATAAATGCGGCTTTTATGGGCCCAATACCTTAAATCGGCAGATCAGTCTATATGGGGGCTATATCAAGATATAGTTCGATATAACCCATCTTCGAACTTAACCTACGTATGGACAAAAAAAAGAATCTGTGCAAACTTTCAGCTCAATTTCTCTATTTATAAAAACTGTAGCGTGATTTCAACAGACAGGCAGATAGAGAGACCGACGGACATAGTTAGATCGTCTTAGTGCTTTGCGATTGGAGAATTCGAAGGTTTTTTCCAATTTTTTTGGTAAACAATTGCCTATTTTGATGTATATATATTTTTTCAAATTGCACTTAAAACGCATTTACAAAATTTCCTCTTTACTAAACAAAAAGAAAAAATTCAAAGGTATTTAAGCAAGTTTTTCCAATAAAGACCAATGAATGAAATGGAATAAAGAATCAAGTAATTGCTATCGATATCTTTAATGTCAAAGCAGCTGTCGACACAGTTGAAAGAGTTGAGCACAACCGATGGAACGAAACTGAAAATTAAATTAAAAGAGACAAGGAACTATGGAACTATAAGAGTGAAAGAGATGGAACTAGTACCGGTCGTTCCATTTAGGGAGTCGTTCATTGGTACTAGTTCGGTCCGGAATAAAACAAGACTAATAAATAAGAAACTATTTGTATATGAAGGCTGGTACTACGTTCTTTTTTGTGAAAATTTTTTCGAAAATCGTTCTTTCGGTCGTTTGACAAGATTACCACATTTGTTTTTTTGGATTTCTTTGGCTAAAATGTTGCCATTTACATATAAAAAATAATGTTTGGGTCGTACTGAAATTCATGTACGTAATTAATAAATAATGAAACACAAAACAATTTAAAAAGAGACAAATTCAGAATAGTTAGATTTTGTAGTTTTTTTCACTGTTATAATTTTAAAAAGCGCAACTCTCCATAAGCCTTTGTCAGCATCTTCCACTTTTATTAAAATATTGTTGTTGTAATTGCAGACCAAAAGCACAACACATTCTTTCACAAACCTTTTTATTTCGTAGAGATTGATTGAGTTGCTTGTTGTGAAAGAAATATTTTATCTTTCGAGTATATGTATTTATAATTAAAAAATACTTTCTTATTTATGCATCCACAAACACTTTATTTTTTTCCACCCAGAGTAAATACATGTAAGCAACATCACTAACACAAAGAAACACTCAGTTACAATTAGAAGTTTGACGATCGCGTCTATTTCGCGTAAGAAAATGACTTGTTGTTGACAGCGACTGTGGTTGTGCTCTCAATGGGCGTCCCGAAATGTAAATTTTCCCTAGATGAAAAAAAAATTATGACGAAACGAACACTTTTCGGTAATTTTTTTCCATTTGTTTTTGTTTTTTATTTGAAACTCCATCAACGTTGAAACTCCATCAACGCCTTTAGGGAAAATTTACACTTCACGACGATCAAGAAGAGCACAATCACAGTCGCTGCGCAACAAGTCGTTTTCTTATGTAAAATAAATGCGATCGACAAACTTCTAATTGTAACTAAGTGTTTGTTAGTGTTAGTGATGTTGGTCGCATGTACTTACTCGGGGTGGAAAACAATTTGTCATATGTGGATCTATAATTAGGAAAGAGTTTGTGTATACATATAAAAAAATATACTTCTAAAACAAATAAAAAATGTTCCTTTCATAGCAAGCTTTTGCAATAAATATATACGAAGTATTAACGATTGGGATAGCTAGTGTTTTGCTTTTGGTCTTGCAATCAGAACAACATTATTTTGAAACAAGTGGAAGATGCTGGCAAAGGCTTTTGGCAAGTTATACCAATGCAAATACTATTGGGTTGCCCAAAAAGTAATTGCGGATTTTTTAAAAGAAAGTAAATGCATTTTTAATAAAACTTAGAATGAACTTTAATCAAATATACTTTTTTTACACTTTTTTTCTAAAGCAAGCTAAAAGTTACAGCTGATAACTGACAGAAGAAAGAATGCAATTACAGAGTCACAAGCTGTGAAAAAATTTGTCAACGCCGACTATATGAAAAATCCGCAATTACTTTTTGGGCAACTCAATACAAAATGTAATTATATTTACAAATAAAAGCTGCATTCGTTTCTTTTTAAATAGTTTTGTGTTTCATTATTTATAAATTTCGAAGGGGTGGGGTTAGGTAGAAATTGCAACAACATATATGAATTTGAGAACGGTCCGTACACATTTGTGTGTACACATGCAAGATATATTCATTATTAGGTAGTGACAGTAGCCCAACAACAAAATATTGAGTGCACTTTCTATCAAAATCAGTGATTAGTGCATCTTTGATCTTGTGCATGTAACTAGTTCGCGTTATTTTTGTTGTCTGTGTGTGTTATGGTTCTTAAATATAATAAACACACACAACCAAGACTCGTTGATAGATAGTGCACTTCGCGAGAATTAGCTCTAGTCAGCTATTTACGGTACACTTCCTGTTAATTATGTATGGTACACATCCACGTAAGCAGCTGATAAATTGATTGGTGCCCAAGCCGGATTTCAATTTCTTTGTGTGTGTTGGCAAAACGTCGATTAGCTTGATGGCAAGATGGCGAATTGCACCACATGATTTGTGTTTGTTGTACAAATGAGACCACCTTTAATGAAGGTGAAGTCATGCGAACAGCTGAGTACAATGCAATGATCGAAATAAATGGTAGTCTGATGGTTCCCAGCCAAGCTCACTCAGTTTTTGGCGAGTGACCAAAGATGTGTGCGGTCTAGCGTTGTCCTGGTGGAATATGACACCTTTACGATTGACCAATTCTGGTCGCTTCTCCTTGATGGCTGTATTCAATTTGTCCAATTGTTGACAGTAAACATCCGAATCAATCGTTTGGTTCCTTGGAAGCAGCTCAAAATATACCACACCCTTCCAATCCCACCAAACAGACAGCATAACTTTCTTTTGGTGGATATTAGCCTTTGAAGTGGTTTGAGCTGGTTCACCATGCTTGGACCATGATCGTTTTCGACTAACGCTGTTGTAAACAATCCATTTTTCATCTCCAGTTATGATTCGTTTTAAAAACGGATCGAATTCATTGCATTTAAGGTGCATATCACAAGCGTTGATTCGGTTTGTTAAATGAATTTCTTTCAATACATGTGGTACCCATATTAAAATTGACGCCAATCAAACAAATGTAAACAAAATATCGCGCACTTTTTTTCTAAAGCAAGCTAAAAGTAACTGATAACTGACAGAAGAAAGAATGCAATTACAGAGTCACAAGCCGTTAAACATTTTTTCAACGCCGACTATATTACTACTATATTACCGACAATTACTTTTTGGGCAACCCAATAATAATCTTGGGCAAAATCGTTTATCGAACGGTATATATGTAAATCACCTTTCGTCATAATCCGGTGAAAAGTGCATAATTTATGCACCCATAGCAACTATTCCAAATATGGCCCGATTTGGACTAAAATCGGCACGGACATGGAGTGGTCTAATAAATACAAGTCACTGTTCAATTTTGCAGATGAAAATATTGGTCTTTTTGGAAGCTATATCCAATTGTAGACTGATTTGAACCATATAGGACACTGATGACGAAAAGGCTAACATAAATCACTGTGTCAAATTTCAGCGAAATCGGATAATAAATGAGCCTTTTATGGGGCCAAGACTTTAAATCGAGAGATCGGTCGGTGTGGCAGCTATATCCAAATCTGGTCCGATCTGGGCCAAATTGAAAAAGATTTCAGCGAAATAGGACAATAAATGCGCCATTTATGGGCCTAAATCTTTAATGTACAAATCGGTAAATATAGCATCTATATCCAAATCTGTCCCAAATCGAAAAAAGGTATCGACGGGCCAAACACAACTCACTGTCCAAAATTTCGGCGAAATCGGATAATAAATGCGCCTTTTACGGGTCCAATACTTTAAATCGAGAGATCGGACTATATGGCAGCTTATCCAAATCTAGACCGATCTGGGCCAAATTGAAGAAAGATGTTGATTGGCCTAACATAACACAACTCATTTCAGCAAAATTGGATAATAAATGCGGCTTTTATGGGCCCAATACCTTAAATCGGCAGATCAGTCTATATGGGGGCTATATCAAGATATAGTTCGATATAACCCATCTTCGAACTTAACCTACGTATGGACAAAAAAAAGAATCTGTGCAAACTTTCAGCTCAATTTCTCTATTTATAAAAACTGTAGCGTGATTTCAACAGACAGGCAGATAGAGAGACCGACGGACATAGTTAGATCGTCTTAGTGCTTTGCGATTGGAGAATTCGAAGGTTTTTTCCAATTTTTTTGGTAAACAATTGCCTATTTTGATGTATATATATTTTTTCAAATTGCACTTAAAACGCATTTACAAAATTTCCTCTTTACTAAACAAAAAGAAAAAATTCAAAGGTATTTAAGCAAGTTTTTCCAATAAAGACCAATGAATGAAATGGAATAAAGAATCAAGTAATTGCTATCGATATCTTTAATGTCAAAGCAGCTGTCGACACAGTTGAAAGAGTTGAGCACAACCGATGGAACGAAACTGAAAATTAAATTAAAAGAGACAAGGAACTATGGAACTATAAGAGTGAAAGAGATGGAACTAGTACCGGTCGTTCCATTTAGGGAGTCGTTCATTGGTACTAGTTCGGTCCGGAATAAAACAAGACTAATAAATAAGAAACTATTTGTATATGAAGGCTGGTACTACGTTCTTTTTTGTGAAAATTTTTTCGAAAATCGTTCTTTCGGTCGTTTGACAAGATTACCACATTTGTTTTTTTGGATTTCTTTGGCTAAAATGTTGCCATTTACATATAAAAAATAATGTTTGGGTCGTACTGAAATTCATGTACGTAATTAATAAATAATGAAACACAAAACAATTTAAAAAGAGACAAATTCAGAATAGTTAGATTTTGTAGTTTTTTTCACTGTTATAATTTTAAAAAGCGCAACTCTCCATAAGCCTTTGTCAGCATCTTCCACTTTTATTAAAATATTGTTGTTGTAATTGCAGACCAAAAGCACAACACATTCTTTCACAAACCTTTTTATTTCGTAGAGATTGATTGAGTTGCTTGTTGTGAAAGAAATATTTTATCTTTCGAGTATATGTATTTATAATTAAAAAATACTTTCTTATTTATGCATCCACAAACACTTTATTTTTTTCCACCCGGAGTAAATACATGTAAGCAACATCACTAACACAAAGAAACACTCAGTTACAATTAGAAGTTTGACGATCGCGTCTATTTCGCGTAAGAAAATGACTTGTTGTTGACAGCGACTGTGGTTGTGCTCTCAATGGGCGTCCCGAAATGTAAATTTTCCCTAGATGAAAAAAAAATTATGACGAAACGAACACTTTTCGGTAATTTTTTTCCATTTGTTTTTGTTTTTTATTTGAAACTCCATCAACGTTGAAACTCCATCAACGCCTTTAGGGAAAATTTACACTTCACGACGATCAAGAAGAGCACAATCACAGTCGCTGCGCAACAAGTCGTTTTCTTATGTAAAATAAATGCGATCGACAAACTTCTAATTGTAACTAAGTGTTTGTTAGTGTTAGTGATGTTGGTCGCATGTACTTACTCGGGGTGGAAAACAATTTGTCATATGTGGATCTATAATTAGGAAAGAGTTTGTGTATACATATAAAAAAATATACTTCTAAAACAAATAAAAAATGTTCCTTTCATAGCAAGCTTTTGCAATAAATATATACGAAGTATTAACGATTGGGTCTTGCAATCAGAACAACATTATTTTGAAACAAGTGGAAGATGCTGGCAAAGGCTTTTGGCAAGTTATACCAATGCAAATACTATTGGGTTGCCCAAAAAGTAATTGCGGATTTTTTAAAAGAAAGTAAATGCATTTTTAATAAAACTTAGAATGAACTTTAATCAAATATACTTTTTTTACACTTTTTTTCTAAAGCAAGCTAAAAGTTACAGCTGATAACTGACAGAAGAAAGAATGCAATTACAGAGTCACAAGCTGTGAAAAAATTTGTCAACGCCGACTATATGAAAAATCCGCAATTACTTTTTGGGCAACTCAATACAAAATGTAATTATATTTACAAATAAAAGCTGCATTCGTTTCTTTTTAAATAGTTTTGTGTTTCATTATTTATAAATTTCGAAGGGGTGGGGTTAGGTAGAAATTGCAACAACATATATGAATTTGAGAACGGTCCGTACACATTTGTGTGTACACATGCAAGATATATTCATTATTAGGTAGTGACAGTAGCCCAACAACAAAATATTGAGTGCACTTTCTATCAAAATCAGTGATTAGTGCATCTTTGATCTTGTGCATGTAACTAGTTCGCGTTATTTTTGTTGTCTGTGTGTGTTATGGTTCTTAAATATAATAAACACACACAACCAAGACTCGTTGATAGATAGTGCACTTCGCGAGAATTAGCTCTAGTCAGCTATTTACGGTACACTTCCTGTTAATTATGTATGGTACACATCCACGTAAGCAGCTGATAAATTGATTGGTGCCCAAGCCGGATTTCAATTTCTTTGTGTGTGTTGGCAAAACGTCGATTAGCTTGATGGCAAGATGGCGAATTGCACCACATGATTTGTGTTTGTTGTACAAATGAGACCACCTTTAATGAAGGTGAAGTCATGCGAACAGCTGAGTACAATTTTTTTATTATTGTTCTGATTTTCTTGTGCATGTATATGTCAATGGCTCCGATTTTTTTTAATCTTGAGGGGATGTTCTATTAGATCCGATATTCGACACATTAGCAACAAAACAGTGTTATAAGGGTGAAAACACAAATATAAAACACATTTGAAGAAGATAAGTTGTAAAACAATGTTTATTTCTAAATCGACTTTAACATTTCAATTTACGGCACTTGCCACTCAATGTAGTTCCGTTGGGGGTAGTTTCAAGATATATTAATTTGCAGGTATTGGCAGTTGCCCAACAATAAAATATTGAGTGCAATATCTGTCAAAATCAGTGATGAGTGCAACCCTGATTTTGTGTATGTTTCTAGTTCGCGCCATTTTTCGTTGTTTGTGTGTGTTATGTTTTTTAACTATAATACTCACACGCAACTAGAACTCGTTGACAGATAGTTTACGATACAGTACCTGTTAATTATGTCAAGGGTAGGTTTTTGTTGTTATACAATGACACTATCTCTTAATTGTACCATGGCCATGATTGGTGCCACATTAGGTTAGGTTAGGTTGAAAAGAGGGTGCAGGTATTAATCCGCCCCATGCCACTATGGACGTACACCTAACCCAGTAATCGGCTTGTTGTTAGGAATTCCGTGCTACTTACAAAATCCTTAATTGTTTTCAATACCACTCCCCTAAGTTGGTTCATGTCTGGTATTGTATCTCCACCTAAGTGCCGCTATCTGTTAGACGCGAAAGCCGGGCAATGACAAAGGAAATGCTCCAACATCTCATCATCTTTCCCGCATGCTCTACACATGTTATCACTTGCCGCACCGATTTTACATAAGTGAGCTCGTAGTACTATGTGTCCCGTTATGATACCAATAGCTATACTGACCTCCTTCTTGCTTCCTTTCGCTGTTCCACAATGTTGCATTCGCATTCGTCGCTCATTCCCATAACTCGGACTGCGCCGACCCGAAAGGCATCGGGCAACAAAGTTTATTGGTGGTAGTTCTCTGGCCCTCATCGCCATATCGTCTGCCATTTCATTTCCCCTTACTCCGTTATGGCCCGCCACCCAAACGATGCGAAATTTGCCGTCTTCAGAATAGGCGTTAAACTCCTTCTTACACTGCGAGACTGTTCGGGACCTTATCGTCCTGGTTGTTATTGCCCTTATGGCAATTTTACTGTCGGTAAAGATGTTCACACTCGACGTCGTCGCATTTGCACCACACCACTTCACTCATTCCGTGATCCCCCGGATCTTCGCCTGCAGGACCGTATTATGGTCAGGCAATCTAAAACAGATCTCATTACCTGGGTTCTCAATGTAAACCCCCAGGCCCACTCTGTCCTCCAGTTTTGATCCATCCGTGTAACATGATCTTCCAGATGGCAATACTAGGGTTCCGTCAATCCAAGACTGTGCCGATGGCAGCAGTGCCTCGCACTCCACTTCAAGGTTCATCTCAGGTATCCGATCGGAAACCTGTTCCCTTCCTTCCAGGTTTCCTATCGTCGCCTCGATTATGCCGCGATGGTATGAGTTGCTCCCATCCTCAATCGATTCTCCCATCGCCTTAATTCTCATAGCCGCAGTGGCTGCCTCACACTTAATCTGTATGTTAATGGGTCGGATATCTAGAATAGTTTCCAGTGCCCTAGTGGGCGTGGTCCTCGTCGCTCCGCCTATGCCAAGACAAGATGTTCTTCGAACCTGTTGTTTGGTCCTTATGTTGCACTTTTTCTCCATAGCAGTCCACCAAACTACTGAGGCGTAAGTAAGTATTGGTCTAATCACGCTGCTGTAGAGCCAGTGGACTATTCTCGGATTCAGGCCCCATTTCAAGCCTACGGCCCGTCAACATAGTGCCCAACATCTGTGAGCCTTCTCAGTACGCTCCTGAATATGAAACTTCCAATTCAGTTTCCTGTCCAAGATCACAAGACCCACCTTCGTCTTCCTGGTGAACAGGCATATTTCAGTTTTCTCTGGGTTAACATTGAGACCCCTAGGTCTTGCCCAGTCGTGTACCATCTGCAAGACCCTTTCGGCCCTTCTGCATAGCCCATTCGGATCCTTATCTCTTAGAAGTTTTATAATATCGTCTGCATAGCAGACGGTTTCAAATCGCTCCTCAGTCAGCATTCGTATTAGGTGGTTTATGTTGTTCACCCATAAGAGTGGCGATAAAATCCCCCCTGTGGCGTGCTCTGCTCTCCCTTATATTTATGCCATGGGACACAATTTATCCAACTGTTCCTTAGCATATGGTTTATCCAGTCTCTAAGGACCGGGTCCACCCGGTACTGGTCTAAGGATTGGATCAGTGTGTCGGTCCTCATATTGTTAAAAGCCCCCTCGATGTCAATGCATACCGCCAGTGTGTACGTTTTGGCATCGAAGGATTCTTCTATTTTATGCACAACCTCGTGAAGGGCGGTATCCACCGACCTTCCCTTGACATAAGCATGCTGTTTGTATTTGAGCATTTCGCTGGATGTCCTGCTCTTAATCATGGTGTCCACAATACGTTTCATGGTTTTGAGTAGAAAGGACGTAAGGCTTATGGATCTGTAGGCCTTTGGTGTCGCATAACTTGCCTTGGCGGGCTTGGGTATAAACACCACCCGTGCCCCTTGCCAGGCTTCCAGGCTTTCGCAGTATATGCAAGTCCTAGGCACGCTGTGAAAATTTTGGCCAGATGAGGCGCCAGATAGTCTGCCTTTTACTGTAGTAACGCCGGAAATAGTCCATCAGGTCCGGGTGACTTAAATGGTTTGAAGCTCCTCAAGGATTCCTTCACCATAAATTCTGTAATTATAAAGCTTCGATCAACGTCATTATTAAAAGATTCCGGTTTCTCCGTGAGTCCCTTCGTATCCTGTGGAAATGGGTTTTCATCAAAAGCTTCAACATGTTCTCCGCTGTCTTTGCTCTCACTCTCTCACAGTTTGGACATGGGTGTTTGAGAGAAATTTTATAGCATCATTAACGCTATCGACCTGTTCGAAGAAAAGCTTCCAGGGAGCACGTTTTGCCGCTCTGGTAATCTTATTGTATTCCTTGAGCCGTGTGTAATACACATTTTTTGTGACATGCTCTGTTAAAAAGTCTGCGGACCTCTTTCCCAATTTTGCGAATTTCCCCGGTCATCAAAGGTTTTTCTTGGGCTGATTTCCTTTCCCGAAGAGGACAACTATCTTCGAAGGACCCCATCGGTGCAGTCGTAATCCTGTTGACATTTTCGTTAATGTCTTATATGCTTGGACAATCTAAATTATCTTGCCATGTCTTCTTCTGAGTAGCCTTCCGAATTTTGTCCAGTTGGTTTTCAATTTATTCCGGAAGCTTATCGTATTCGGCACTGACCGTGCTATTCTAGCGATGGTCAGAGAAAGAGTGTTCCTTGGAGACCCACCAATCCTGAACCTCATCGATTAGATTTTCCGAACAAATCGTCACATCTAATACCTCCTCCCTAATCCTATTAACAAAGGTAGGTGTGTTACCAATATTAAGTGTTATTTGGTCGTTAGTATTCAAGAACTCTGCCAGGGCTTGGTCACGCTTATTAGTGTTGGTACTTCCCCACGAAATGTGGTGAGAGTTCGCATCGCACCCTATTAGTACCTCGTTTCCCGTCTGTATTGATTTCCTCACCAGCCGTTGCAGCTCCGATGTGGGTGGCGGTGTAGGAGAGTCGAAAGGCAGATAAAGTGATGCCATGTATGCTCCACCGTAAATACCCAATAAATACCTTTTTGGGAATTTATAATTTTGCAGATATCTTGGAAATACAAATGTTTTCCAAACAATTTTTGATGATTCGTATTATTTGTAAAGGGTGATTTTTTTGAGGTTAGGATTTTCATGCATTAGTATTTGACAGATCACGTGGGATTTCAGACATGGTGTCAAAGAGAAAGATGCTCAGTATGCTTTGACATTTCATCATGAATAGACTTACTAACGAGCAACGCTTGCAAATCATTGAATTTTATTACCAAAACCAGTGTTCGGTTCGAAATGTGTTCAAATTTTGACAAATTTTGTTCAGCGATGAGGCTCATTTCTGGTTAAAATGGCTACGTAAATAAGCAAAATTGCCGCATTTGGAGTGAAGAGCAACCAGAAGCCGTTCAAGAACTGCCCATGCATCCCGAAAAATGCACTGTTTGGTGTGGTTTGTACGCTGGTGGAATCATTGGACCGTATTTTTTCAAAGATGCTGTTGGAGGCAACGTTACGGTGAATGAACACATTTCGAACCGAACACTGATTTTGGTAATAAAATTCAATGATTTGCAAGCGTTGCTCGTTAGTAAGTCTATTCATGATGAAATGTCAAAGCATACTGAGCATCTTTCTCTTTGACACCATGTCTGAAATCCCACGTGATCTGTCAAATACTAATGCATGAAAATCCTAACCTCAAAAAAATCACCCTTTATATAAACCTGATCTTCTGATCTCATAAAATCAGATCAGATTAATAATATATAACAGCTATATAGACTGGTTTCCAGACTTAAAGTTTTGAGGCAATAAATTGGTAATTTTTCTACCGATTTCGATAAATTTTGGCACAGTGAGTTCTGGTAAACCCCTTCCCATTTCTGTGAATTGTGGTTCAGATCGGACTAAATTTGCATATAGCTGCCCTTAGACCGACCACCCGGTCTCCCGATATATTGTATTGAGGCCATAAAATATCTATTTTTTACCTGAATTCGATGAAATTTGACACAGAGTGTTCTGGTAGAGCCCTACCCATTCCTGTCATATGTGATCCAGATCGGGCCAAATTTGGATATATCTGCCATATAGACCGATCTCCCGATATAGTGTAATGAGCCCATAAAATGTGAATTTTTGATCCGATTTCAATGAAATTTGTTACAGCGAGTTCTGGTACACATCTTAACCTTTTTGTTGAATATCGTTCTGAACGTAACATATTTGGATATAGCTGCCATACAGACTGATCTCCCAATATGGAGTATGGATCTCATAAAAGGAGCATTTTCATCCGATTTTGATGAAATTTGAAACAGTGCGACAGCGACAGGCGATCTCTAGGCATTTTTACCCTAAGATATGTTTCTCTCAACAGTCTTCAGCATAAAGGATGATAGACTTATAGGACGAAAATCCGTCGCTTTCGTGTAGTAAGATTTTCTTGCTTTCGGAATGAAAATGACCTTCGTGTCGCTCCATCCAACAGGTACATATGACATTTTAATACAAGCAGAGTGTTTCTTCCTAAGTCGAGGAAACAGTCTATCAGACACAGCTTGTAATTCAACCGGTGGCACATCATCAGGGCCTGGCGACTTAAAGGAGTCAGAACTTCTTATCGCTCAAATACCTAATAACCTCCGACGAATGTATACCAGTGACAACCTCTTCTGGCGCCACGTTGTGCGTTGGAGAGTTTCCCGGAAAATGTGTACCAACGAGTAGTTCTACTGTTTCCTCACTAGACATTGTCCATTCTTTCTCTGACTTCTGGATATACCCCACCGTAATATGTCTCGAGTATAGAATTTTTCTTAGCCTAGAGGCCCCAGATGTATCCTCCACCGAGCTGCATAATTCTACCCAGGATTTGTTCTGAGACTTTCTCAGCTCCCCCATTATATTTGTTAGCTTAATCTTATAGAAGTCCCAATCGTGTGATGCACTTGAGGCTTGCGCTCTGTTTTCAGCAGTCCTTCCTTAGACCAGCCAGCTCTGGGGTCCACTATTGCGGTCGCTGTTTGGCTTGGCACTAGGGCAGGCAGACACAAGCGAGTCATTCAGGGTCTTCGTGGTCCGCTTAATCATAATGTCTATACCCTGCGCACTTTCCACTTCTTGTTCTGATCTAGAAGAGATAGACGTGCAGAATTTGTTCCGAAATTTGTCCCAATGCGCCTTTCCTCTGTTTAGCCGAGGGACCACTTCTGCAGTACTTTCTTCAAGGCTGAAAGTAATATAACGATGATCAGAGAAGCTGTGGTAATCTAACACTTCTCAGTCCCATATTCTTCTCCTTATATCTTCCGATACAAAGGTAATATCTAGTACTTTCTGTAATAAAGGTCGGTCTATCCCTTTTATTGCAAATCGCCAGATTGCAACTTATAATATATTCGATATGCAGCTCACCCCTTTCGTTGACATCCGAACTTCCACATATCTGATGATGTGCATTAGCATCATTTCCTACAATGAGGCTCTTATTCCTACAAAAGCGGATTCAACCAGCAACTTAAGGTTTGAAGGCGGCATCTCTGAATCGTGTGTCATATATAGAGAAGCCAGCCAGTAATGAGACTTATTTGTTTCATGGCTGGCTACTACTAAATCTTCAGTGCTTAGATGGCTGGCTACTACTAAATCTTCAAGCGGATTCAACCAGCAACTTAAGGTTTGAAGGCGGCATCTCTGAATCGTGTGTCATATATAGAGAAGCCAGCCAGTAATGAGACTTATTTGTTTCATGGCTGGCTACTACTAAATCTTCAGTGCTTACCGACGGAAGAAGAAAAATATCCAGACTACTCTTTGCAAGAATATAGGTTCTGTGTCTCCCATTTCCCGTACCATCAAGTAGTTTAAATCCCGTAATTCTTAGTCGATGAACTGTTCCTCCACCAGGCGGACCTGTAGTGCCACCGAAGCGGCCATACAATTGTGGAGATTTATCTGTAGAAACCGGACCATAGTCAGAATTCAGAACTTCCGATTGTTCTGTTATCCTCGTCCTCTTATTCCGATAGGAGTTCATCCCCACAAGATTCGTTAGATCTTGTCATGATGAGCTTCCGTACGCATCCAGGTGCAGGTGAGAAAGCTGTGGAACCACTCTTCCTCAAGACACTGGACATTTGCGGTGTGGACGATTTCTCCTTAGATGCTTCACTAGATGCTTCTGTCGATGTTCTTTCTGAGTTCCGTGCTTCCCTGCTGGCGCACACCTTGAGCCCAGTCTAACTGGATGACCCACCCACATAGGGCTTGTCAGGTCCCGTTTCGATGCCTTCCCCTCCTGTCTCGATTGTGGCAGGGGGATTTTCAATCCGCCAGACTTTAGCGACTCAGCAACAACTGCTGAGTCGTCTCCTGATTCCCCAACCTCACCGCTTCTATTGACCCTCAGTTTCAACGTGTTGAATCCGTAGGATGCAACTCCTTCAGACTTATTAAGGTCTGCGAGACAGCCGGAGTTTAGTACGAATACTGCATGTTTCCGGTCACCACCAGCCTCATCCAATCGACCAATCTTCCGGTCGGTGGTTGAAAGATTGGGATTACTTAGTCTTGCAGGTATGGATTCAAGATCGGAAGGGATCCTTGGTATCCAAACATGTGCCATTGGTCGAGAAGGAATATCTCCCTTCTTGACTAAATCTAGTGCTGCACCTGGCCAGATCTCACCAATCTTTTTTAGCGCACAAAAATACATTTCAATTGAGCGTTAATCCCCGAAGGCAATTAGTATATATCAGTCCCGATACCTGCCTGCATCGTCACAAACTGGAGGAGACCCAGGAATTTCCGCAAGGACATCGGAGTATACTGATGACAGTCCATAGACTATCCCACTCCAATTATTCCTAGGTATGCAGCCCTGTTCTTCTCCTTTGTCGACAACTGCCATCCCCTAACTGTCCTTAGCGATATTAGCAAAGGTTCATGGACCCATCTTACTGTTGTTCGTCCTAGTTCTTTTAGGCATGGGATGCCCTCCAGGTGACGATATATTCATTTACAGGTAGTGGCAGTTGCCCAACAACCAAATATTGAGTGCACTATCTGTCAAAATCTGTGATTATTGCAACACTGATTTAGTGTTCGCGCCATTTTTCGTTGTTTGTGTGTTCTTAACTATAATACACACACACCCAAAACGTGGACAGATAGTGTACTTCGCGAGAAAAAATTGTATTCAGCTGTTTACGGCACACTAATTGGTATTTATTCCATGATGCTACGGCCTGATACCACCACCGCAGCTGTTGAGTCTTTGGAGTCAATTCCAAGCCTTCTGCCGGGCTCTCGATCTGCCGCTCCACTGGAAACAGACGCAGATCATCAACCGCCTAATGGATACCACTATCGTAGCTATCCTTGCGTGACTTAAATTTTTCTTTAACAATAATGACCTTTTACGAGTTCAGGAAAATTCTTGCGATAACAAAACGTCCGCTCCATTCAACGGTTCAGACAAGAATCCACTACATAAATAACAATGATAAAATCAATCCCTAGCTACATTTATACAAGGCAAAGTCCTTGGTACAATAAGAAGGTAAAGTCATAAGCCCAGCTGATCAAAATTTCCAACTTCAGAGTTGTGTCCAAATCCCACTAGAACGCCAAGTGCTTTGTTTGGATTTTATTTTTTTTTATATTCTGTTTTCTTTCTGTTTTCACACGTTTATTGTTTGAATTTGTAATTTACACGTTTATCTTGTGACTGCTACACATGATAATGCAAAAACTAGCATATAAAAAACCTTTAAAATCCAAACAAAGCATTTGACGTTTTACACAAGATATATTAATTTACATGTATTCATGTACAGATGTGATCACCTTTAATTGTTTCGCCATGTAGAACCATGACATAATTACCAGGTATTGTACAGTAAACAGCTGAGTAAAATTTTTGTCGCGAAGTGCACTATCTGTCATCTTCGGCAAGGCCTGCCGCCTCAGTATACAACACACTGATACAATAACAACAACAATGATAAAAAACAATTTTATACAAAATTATACCATAAGTAATGAGCGAATGCCCTACTGAATGAAATCAGCAAGTTGTTGTTATATAAAAAAAGAATCGGCAAAAAATATCGCGAAAGAACACAGACAAAATGTACGGTAGGAGAATAGGTCTGTTCGCGTATTTTTCCAGTAATAATTTGCAGGAGAGTAAGAGCAGCCTTTGCTCTCTTTTGCTATTTATTTGAATTAAACAACTGGTTTTCATAATTATAGTTCGATGCTGCAAATTTCTGCTGGGAAAAAAATCTCCAGTAGAAATTTGCTAGTTCTCAATTATCAAACTCTCAAAATTTTGCTCGCTCTCACGCATTCTCCCTCTCTTTTCTGCTGGTAAATAAAGTACGCAAAAGACTTCCAGTAAAAATTCGTGTAAATTTTCCAGACATTAGAATGAGGCAGATAAAGAGCTAACATTGGAGTGCAGAAGTTCCCTCCAATCTGCCATTTCAAGCCTTTTTTGTTGTCAAGAATGGCGAATGGACTCTGTGCCTGAAAATAACTTATACAGGAAAAAATGTGTTCGTTTAGCTATTATCGTGCACCAACATCCTCAATTTTAGGCAGTGGCACAGTAGGTTCTCCAAACGGCACGGGATAGTTGTGAGCACCATGCAGGCTAGAACATTGAGCTCCAAATTGTGTGGCATTCATTGCTGTCATATGGAGAAGTTGCAATGGCCGTCGCGGACTATCTAGCGTAGAGTCTCAGTGAGAGGTCGGGCGGCACCGGGTCCCGCACAAATACTGAGTGCCTATGATGTTCTATATGACAAGGCGAGTTACTGCCGCTTTTAAATAACCAATGGCCACCCTGTTCCCGCGGCGATCGGTCCTTTGGACCGGAACGAGCTTGCTCACCTACAGGAGCTTGACGAAATTCGCCACTTCCACATGAAATTGTGGCTACAACAACAACACCGTCTATAATGCGTAAGTCCGCCATGTGTCCAGCGCAACGTCAAAGTCCTGACATTGCAATGGCATGTCGGGAACCCTTTCAGTAGTGAGAGCGGCTGTTACAGCCCATCTAGGAGAGGTCCCCTTAACACACCAAGTTATCTCATATTGGTGAACAGCACCAACTTTATTTTTGGGAGTTTACGTCAAGCCCACTATTAACGGCTACACACCAAGATGATACCAATGACCAAACGTTCCTGCAGAGATCTGTTCAATAGACTAAAACGAGCTTGCTCACCTCTAAGAGCTTGAGGATGATCGCTACCTTAACATGGAAATACAACAACAACAAAAGTGAATGACGAATCTTTCTTTTCATTCTGCAGAGTTTTTTCCCTGATATTCGCGTATTTACATGGAAAGATCCAATATATTATTTGAAGAAAGGGTATAGTTCCGAGGTACTATGTGGAATGATCATCGTAATGGAGTGGCATGAATGATTGATACAAAAATTTCATCGCTCTCAAGGTGGTCTCATTTGTACAACAACCACAAATCATATGGTGCAATCCCCCAACTTGTCATCAAGCTGATCAACGTTTGGTCAATACACCCAAAGGAATTTGTGTGCGTGTATTAACACGTGTGGGTACATGAGCAGAGAATATTAGAGAAAGAATATAACAACAAAGAGAATGCAAACAAAAATCTGTCATCTTAATACCGTCAAAGCTGGCCGGCTGTTAACAACTGTTCGCGTGAGATCACCTTTTTAAATCCGCATTGGTTGTGAGCCCTACAAATGTAGAACACAATTTTTCTTCAGCGTAGTTGTATGATATACGTGGCAACCCTACAATTTGCACACCTGAAAACAAAAACGAAAAGATTCGTAATACGGAATAAAAATTATTATTCCAGTGATTAAAAAAGAATAAAGTAGTGATTTAATCTCGCAACATAATGACGGTTATTGCCGGAGGTCACGGAGAGCCTAATCCCAATTCTTCATGGCTCGGTGCAAGGGGAATGTGGCTTGCCTATATTTTGGGAGTGCTGACAAGCCACTTGATTTTATTATCTATTCCCTTTATAACTATACCGATGGCATGGACTATAACAAACTTGCTGCATAACGGAGTAAGTATTTGGCCAATTGGAAAATATGATTTTTTATGTTTTCTTGTTTTTATCACTTGGACGACAGGCACACTTGTATTTCCTGCATATTATCAAGGGGGCTCCATGGTTCTCTATTGAAAACGATGCCGGTCGCCGCTTGACCCATTGGGAGCAGATCGATGACGGTGAACAATTTACTGCAACACGGAAATTCTTAACTGCTGTGCCGATTCTTCTGTAAGTTTATATTTTTGTAAAAGAGCTATTTTTTGTATTCAATTAATTGCTTTTGAGTTAGCAGTGTGTCTCAAAACATAAGCACTCTAGGTGCTGCATATAACATAATAACTCTTTTCAACCAGCCCGCAATAAAGGATCGCTCGTCTTACATTATATCTGAAAAAAATATTAACATTTAACACCCTCTAGGGTGCAAATATTTTTGCAACCATCCTGTCGTCAATCATAACTTTATCGATTTGTTTTCCCGTGCGAATTGGCGACTACTACTAAAATACTTTTGCGGCAAAGTCTATTTTCCCCAATACGTAGTATGTCATTTATCTTGCACTTGTTTTTAATGTAATGGTCATAGACATTGCACGTATATTGTCTTTAGTGGATTAAAGTATATATTTTGTTTGCTCCTTGTCTTCGGTTGGAGCATATGTAAAAACTGAGGACAAGATCTTTATGCTTCGATTGATCCAAAGCCAAACTAATGTCTTGTTTCATGGCAGCGGCTTTCGTAGTTGTCGTTTCGCCTTAAACATTTAATCGACAACTTGTATGCAGTGTTATCTATGGACATTTTCGAAAAGGGGCACAAAAGGTGGCATTCATTGAGAAAAGTGGCTTGTTTTCAAAAATATTGCTAAGAAGTGGCAGGCTACATAATGATTTTTGCCGGAATTGGGACCTTAATAAATAAGAAATTGAGTAACGCATTTGAAGCAGAAAATAGCTTTCGACAAATGTACATAGCATGTCATTACGAGATTACGTAATGAACCCTTTTCGACCAATGAACCCAGATTTTACCATGAACATTCCATCAAGAAAGGACTTGTTGTTGTAACCACATTTTCATGTGGAGGTGGCGATCCTCGTCAATCTCCTGTAGGTGAGCAAGCTCGTTCCGGTCCAAAGGACCGATCGCCGCGGGAACAGGGTGGCCATTGGTTATTTAAAGTCGGCAATAACTCGCCTTGTCATATCGAGCATCACAGTCACTCAGTGTTTGTGCAAGAGCCGGTGCCGCCCGTACTCTCACTGAGACTCTGCGCTTGATACCGCAGATTGTCCGCGACTGTCGTTACTGCTACTCCGTATGGAGCATCCCACTATCCGCAACATATGGACGCGCTCTGTAGCTCGCAACTTAGCTTCTTGTGGCAGCAATGAACACCACACA
Organism: Stomoxys calcitrans; assembly: GCF_963082655.1. NCBI lineage: Eukaryota > Metazoa > Arthropoda > Insecta > Diptera > Muscidae > Stomoxys > Stomoxys calcitrans. The sequence goes on along the minus strand of NC_081552.1, from coordinate 77,018,608 downwards.
GATCGGAGCTCAATGTTCTAGCCTGTGTGCTGTTCACAGCTATCCCGTGTCGGGAAGGAAGAACTCACATCAATGACTTTTGTTCGATGCAACTTTAATCGAGCACCTCTATGTTGAGAAATTTTACATGACAAATGTCACCAGCATGAGTGAGAGAATAGCCACTGTTAAAATTTTTTCACAACATTCTCGCCAGGAAAGGAAAGATAAGTTTATCGAAAGATAAATTTATAGGAGAACTAATCTCAACAAAAAAATAAAATTATTTGAGTAAAATTTCCTGCGCTCTTTTCTGTGATGGACCGGTTGTACAGAAAAGTAGAAAAGTGGCGCAAAATCCAAAAAATACGGCATTAATTGGCAGATTGAAAAAAAAGCGTGAACATTACGGTGCCTGTATGTTATGGGCCTCGTACTTCTATAGCAAATTCATCAATGCGAAAGATGCACCTTCCCTACAGAGAGTGTGCATTTCGGTCCCTAAAACTTTTAGGTGGGTCATCAACTATGTGGTCAACTTCGCTTCGCAGTATTTATGCTATTTAAGTGAAGCTGAGCAAAAAAACCGACCCCTCAACATTTTGTTGTTGTACACACATATCCATATACTAGTCGAACCCGGCACGCTCCGCAGCGCCTTCTGTAACGCTCTTATACCTTTTATTTGAGCAATGGTCGATATATAAGTCCTGTTTTGGTAGAGTTTTTAGATGGGGACATTTCGCCCCGAATGTGGATATAGAATTCGTGTCATTGAAGCGTAGCGGTAAGCAAGTCCGCCAATGATGCTAAATCCGTGGGTTCAAATCCTGGCGAGAACACTGGAAAATTTTTAAGTGGTGGTTTTCGCCTCCTAATTTGGCATTTATGAGGTACTATGCCATGCATAGAAGTCATGTAAGAACTTCTCCCCACAGAGGTGTCGCACTACATGACGCCGTTGGGACTCGGCTATAAAAAGAAGGTCTTTTATCATTGAGCTTAAACTTGAATCAGGCAGCAAATGCAAATTTTGCCCATGAACATTCCACTATGGAACAGGGGCAAACTTCTCACATCTCAATGAGTGCAGTCCGATTCAAGTTTAAGCTCAATGATAAGGGGCCTCCTTTTTATAGCCGAGTCCGAAAGGCGTGCCGCATTACGACACCTCTTTGGAGAAAAGTTTTACATGGCATAGTACCTCACAAATGTTGCCAGCATAGGGAGGGGAAAACCACCGCTGAAAATTTTTTCTGATGGTCTCGCCAGGATTCGAACCTAGGCGTTCAGCGTCATAGGCGGACATGCTAACCTCTGCACTTATCGGCAGCATTCATTGATATTTGAGAAGTTTGCCCTTAAAGTAAATATAAACATCGTGCCATACACTCAAATACTTTTTGTATGAGCTCCGTAGTACCATAGTCGTAAATAATTCCTGCTTCATTTGAGCCCTATATTGTCGTTGTTGTTGTTGTAGCAGTTTATTGTGTTCTATCTTTCGTCTGCTTGATTCTGTTGAGTGTCAAGACCCAGGAACTCTGCGACAGATCCAGAGGGATCTGGGTCTGAGTCGAGTGGGTCTGGCTGGGCAGTTAAACAGGTGACGTGTATCGTGCGGTCCCTGGTTACAATCGGGGCATACATCTTGCACGTCGGCATCAATCCTTGCTCTGTAGGAGTTGAGGTCAATTTCTTCAGGTGCAATGGGAGGCGGTCGTTCTCCAAGGACTACATTCACCCGGTAGCCAATTAACGCGTCTGCTACCGTGTCTGCATGAATGTTGTCTAGACCTGTTTGATATGTCGCTTGATCTAGAGGTTTTATCTTGTAGCGCTGAACCTCACGCTTTAGATCGTGTATATCTACCTTAAGGCTTCTGGGCGGTGGGTATCTATCCACAAGATAATGATTTGGATGGTCTCTGCGATAACAGTCCAAAAGGTATTGCTTAGACAGCATGTAGCACTGGTATAATCTTTGTCTCCTGATGGAGGTGGTCCACATGAGAACTGAGGAGACAGCCCGCCGCAGTTCGGAGGGCGGCATTCTGACAGATCTGAATATTATTCCACTGCGTGTCACAAAGTTGACGAGACACACTGCCGCTGCATAACTTACCACAGACCGGCCAATTGCTTTGTACGTGATCAACAAGGTTTCTTTGTCTGCACCCCAAGTGCTGCCAGCAAGTGACATGAGGACCTTGTTTCTAATTTTGATTTTATCGCAAATTGCTGTGACATGTAGGGAGAATGTGTAAGAGTTGTCAAATGTGACGCCAAGTATTTTTGGACACTTGATTGTCGAAATCATTTCTCCATCGACCATCACAGTCAGCTCAGTATTCACCTCACACGTATTTGTAGTGATCAGTGTGGCTGAAGATTTGGTGGCGGATATCTTCAGATTTCTTGCAGCGAAATATGAGGCAAGTTCGTTGAGGTAGACGTTCAACCTATCGCAGATGTTAACAATGAATAGGGGGCGATTGTGTCGCCCTACTTCTGAGAAACACCAATTGCCGCCTAAGAGAACTGACACGCCCTCGAATGTGCTATTAGTTGCTGAGAGTATATTACGAAACATCATCAACGCAGAAGCCGCTCGCTTTATACAACCCGGTCGAATACCCCAAGTGGGGTCCAATTTTCCTGTGCTGGCAGTGGTACAACCGGCTGCCGCAATCCCATGGCAGCCGGTTATACATACCGGATTGACCCGATCCCTCATCGGCGAAGGCTGCCGCCTCAGTGAACAACATATTGGTACAACAACAACAACAACCGTGGACGAAGTTAGGAATTTCGCCAAGTAATTCAAGGCGTTGGGTCCCGACGTAATCTCTACATTGATGCTGAAGAATCTGGATTTACCTGGAATCACGTCCCATACAACTGTCTTCAACCTGTCTTTGCACACTCCTATAGTACCCGATGTCTGTAAGATGGGCAGAGTGATCGCGCTACTGCAGCCTAGAGCCGAGTAAGGAGGAGTCGTACGGACCATGGTAGGACGGTCCTCGCGGCACTGGAGATATCGAAGGCATTCGACACAGGCAGCCGTGCCAAACTATTTGAGGACATCGCCAGCACGTCGCTTCAGCCAAGCCTGAAACGCTGGGTCGCAAATTATCTGTGTAGTCGCCAGTCATTTGTGGAATTTAGGGATAAGAAATCTAAACACCGTAGAGTGAGACATGGAATTCCTCAAGGCGGGGTGATATTTCCGGCATTGTTTAACCTCTACCTATCCTCCATTCCAGCCCGACGATTGTAGGATCATGGTATCAGGACCCGCCTCCATTCATGACATTTGCGATAGGTTAAACGTCTGTCTAAACGATCTTGCCGCCTAACTCGCTGCAAGAAGATTTGAAGATATCTGCTCCCAAATATTCATAGCCTGTTTGTCGATGTCGTACGGTTGCGTTTCGTTCGTCTGGGCGTCTTTTCCAATCTATATTTGTCTATATAGACGGTTTTATTTTATGGTATTCTATATAGTATTTATTTTCTATGAATAATTAGCTCTTTTGATTTCGATGAATCTGTTTATCCATCGAAATTCTTTCCGTTTTGCTCGTATTGCAGATTAAACAAACTCACGAATTACACGAAAAATTCGTTTCGATATAGACAAACCGGTTATCAGTCACATTGTTCACTACAGATACGCCCGGCACGGGATAGCTGTGAGCACCACACAGGCCGAAACATTGAGGTCCGATCTGTGTCGTGTTCATTGCTGTGGCGAGAACCTTAGCTACGAACTAATGGCCGCATCTACAGATTGCGGATAGTGGAATGCTCCATACGGAGTCGCTGCAACGGCAGTCGCGGACAATCAGCAGTATCGAGCGGAGAGTCCCAGTGAGAGGTCAGGCAGAACCGGCTCCTGCACAAATACTGAGTGCCTATGATGCTCGATATGACAAGGCGAGCTACTGGCGTCTTTAAATAGCCAATGACTACCCTGTTTCCTCGGCGATCGGTCCTTTGGACCGGAACGTGCTTGCTTGACGAGGATCGCCATCTCCATATGAAAATGTGGCTACAACAACCACGTACAAATTCAAATTTTTCAGAATGCAAATCTTCGAACTACGACGGGCTGGCTCCTCAGTTCTTACGTGGACCACCTCCATCAGGAGACAAACATCCTACTCGTGCGAAGGCATAACTATATGCTGTTTAAGCAATACCTTCTGGGTGGTTATCGCAGAGACTCTCCAAAGCATTATCTTCTGGATAATTATCCACCGCCCAAAAGCCTTAATGTGGATCTACATGATTTGCAGCGTGAGGTTCAGCGCTACGAGAGGGAACCTCTAGATCAAGCGCCATATCAAGTGGGTCTAGACAACATTGCACCTTAAGAGATTGACCTCCCTTGGCAAATCAGAGTAGTTCTGGCTTAAGTACGATCCGGCAGATGCAGCCAACTCAACTACTACAGAGTATGGTAGATGTCAACGTACAGGATGTGTGTCCCGGTTGTGACTTCGGACCACAGGACACACGTCACCCACCTACCCTGTCAGACCCACTCGTATCAAACCCAGATCGCTTTGAAGGCATCCCACCATAGTTGCAGAGTTCCTGGATCTGCTACAACAACAACAACAGAAACACCATTCAAATGGAAGTTCAGATTTCCAGCTTGTGTGGTGCTTATAGTTATCTCGTCGGGACCCCTGAACCTACTCTTGAGAACCAATAGGATGGGTGCTTGATAGGGTGCATCTGTTATTATTTTGGTTATAATTGAGTTCAAGGTCTTAATTTGTAGTTCATTTTTAATTCCTTATTCGATTTTTTCAATTTGAACTTAATTATTTCGCAATGCCAAACTAATTAAAAATAATACAAAGTGAATATTAAGTTATTGTACACCTAATTAAAAAATCGTATGTATGATAGGTTCCCCAGTAAAAACAATTACGAATGGTAATAGAAGGGAATAAATGTCCTATTTAACAACAACAATTAGACTCAAACTATTAACGGGTCGTCAGGTTTGTAGTACAAAATAACATTGAAATATATAAGCTTACAATATACCGCTTAACTAAGAATAAGTTTAATCTAATTAATTAAGCTACAGGACTGAAAGGTTGTAGACTTTTGACCAAAATGCGTTATTAGATTGGGAGAATATTTTTAATTCAATAGGCAAAAATTCCAGGAACGGGCAACACAAACAGGAAATCAAACCCATGGCAGCCGGTTGTACGTACCGGATTGACCCGATGGAGTTCCTCATCGGCAAGGGCTGCCGCCTCAGTGTATACCACACTGCTACAACAATACAACAACAAACAGGAAATGATCATTCATAAAGCAAACATGATATTCTTGGGGTGATAAGCTGTGTGTTCCTAATAGAGTGGGAGAAGGAGTCACGCATTAGTCTAGCCCATATTTTACAATTTTGTAAAATACCATAATATTAATACTGCAAACATAATAAGAAAATTAAGTACCAAAAAATCTCTGAACATAACGGAATATGTTCAGCGCAACGTAGAATATATTTTGTTTTGTACGGAGTCAATATGCGGCCCGAAGCCAAGGTTTCTGTCAAGCAACCCACCAAACATTTGAATTAATCAACGAAATCAAGTCGAAGGAAACATTAATATCCACACCGCACCCTCCAAACAATATGGCCTTGGTTTTACGGTTGAGTTGGTTTGAAAAGAATTTTCTTCAGTCCATTGTGTAACGCTTCCAATATAATGGAGGCGTCAGAAGAATCCTGATGAGTACTAAACAAAAAAAAAACATCATAAGCATACATAACGACAGATACCGCTGAACTAGACAAGAATTCATGCAAATCATCCATATACAAAAGAAAAAGAAGTGACCCTTAGTCAGAACCCTAAGGCGCACCAGACGTAAGAGGAAGAATTAGGAAAGTGGAATTGTTCGCATTCACATATTGAAATCTATGTCTGTACACACCAATGGAAAAATTTAACTTCACACATAGGTTAGGTTAGGTTGAAAAGTGGGTGCAGATATTAATCCTCCCCATGCCACTATGGACATACACATTTCCAAGAGCACCATTAGGACGAGCTTGCGAGACTAGGAATTACCCTACACATTCCAAGGATACTGGAATCTCTGGGTATGCCTCTATCGACAACGTTGCCGAAGGACAACGAATGATAGATGGTCACAAAGAGGGGGCTGTTAGCATTCCAAAACTATGTGTCCTAATCTAGACTCGAAGAGGTCTACCGCTATGCTGTTATTGGCTACAACAGATGTCTCAGTCATTGTGTCCGTCATGACTGGTCACTGTATAATCGGAAAACATGCTGACATACTGAAGGTTTCCAGCAACGATTTTTCAAAAGCTGTGAGGACATCGAAGAAGAAGACACTATAGAACACCTTCTGTGTGTGTGTCCCGCACTAGCAGTCAGAAGAAGTTCCACTTTAGGTTCTCATTTCTTTGAGAACCTGTCTGATTTAGCGGATGTGAACATTCGCAAGTTATTGGGCTTTTTAAAGCGATCTGGATGGTTCAACGGTAGGAACTAAAAGGCATCTTCTTTCTTCTGTTCCTGTGGTATCACAATGGACGAAAAGGTTTACGTGAGTCTGATTGCAGACTGCCACTTAAACATAACCTAACCTAAAAGGTTGGCTAAAGAAACTCTAAAACTGAAATTTTTATTTATTTTTGAGTGTCAAGCAAGAAAAAACAAATTTAAAAATGTACAAAACTCCCATAGGCAAACCCATAAAACCATCGAGAAGGCATAGTTTTCACAAGGTTATTATAGCGGTAGATAGCTCTGCACTACGCTAATCTCTATGACTACCACAAAAGTGCGGATTTGGTTCGACATCGGTTCAGATTTGGATAAAGCTCTCATATATATATATATTCGTCCTATTTGGACTAATATTGCAATTACGTGGTCATTTGTTAACCAATTCACATGAAATTTGGCACAAAGAATTCCCACATGACTCCCGACATTGCTAAAGAAATCGGTTCATATTCAGATATAGCCCCCATATATATGTATTAACTGATTTTCACTTTTAGAGATCTTGTTCAGTGTATTTCTTAACAGATTTTCTCAAAATGTTGCTCAATGTCTTTTTTATTATTTTAACTATGTATGCCGATTTTGGTTAAAATCTGTTAAAATTTAGATATAGTTCTCATATTTATTTTCGTCAGATTTTGACTAATATTCCAAAATTGGGTCATTTGTTAACCGACTTCCACAAAATTTGTCACCAAGTCTTTTCTTCTGTCTCTTCTGATCACTGGTAAATTTCATAGAAATCTGTTTGAATTTGGAAATAGCTTCCCTATATATCTAACACATTAAACAACCGATCCTTTCAATATATTACACAATTTTTCCATAACTCCCACAATATGTTCGGATTTTGGTCTAAATTTTAAATTTCAAATTTAAGCAAATTTTAGTTTCGACGACTTAACCTGCATACCCAATGTGATATAGGGTATGAAAAGGTCGGCTTCACCCGACTTTAGACCGTACTTACTAGTTTTATTTTTGCTTTTCGCTGTCTTTTGTTGTCGCCAACCTTTTTATTTTAAACTTGCTGCTGTTGTTGTTTTCTGAATTCTTGCTGTATCTGTTTTATCTGGAAACATTCCGGCACCGAAGAGTGTTAAATGTGTTTCTTGCAGTGAGTCCATTAATAAAATGGGCAGCGTTATGTGCTGAATTTGTTGCCTATGGCTACATGCTTCTTGTGCCAAGCTCTTCGAGAAAGACTTACAAGCTCCTAGATCTGTTAAATCAAGTGTGTTTCTTTGTAATTCGTGGGAGAGTAACCTCTCTGAATAACCTCTATATAAAAAATAAGAAATTTGATGATTTTATTACTAAAAATGAAAGAGAACAACTCGCCATACAAACTGATTTAGGCGACATAAAAAAAGAGATGAGTTTCTATTTGATTAAGCGAAAGGCGAAGATAGTCGAATGCAATAATAAAATTGCAAGTTTTGAATCAGCGACTGCAACTAGGATTGCCAAATTAGAGGCAGTAATTAATTCCATACCGCGTAGAATGAACCGATGTGACATTGTAATTGAGACACAAATAAAGGCCCTTGGCACAATTAATAAAATCGACATTCCTGCACTTGTTATGATTCATGTATGCTACAAAAACATTCGCAAGTTCATTCTCGTGAAATTAAGTAGTGTCTCCATACGTGACAATATTATGAAGGATTATTCTAAGACACGATCCATTAAAGTAACTGACTTGCTCGATGGTGCTGGTGAAGGCTTAAAGAAGAAAGTTAACCTTAATGACCATTGGTACAACAAAGCACTCCAAAAAGATGCATTGTTGTAGCAATTCGCCGATGCGGCCACCTTATTAGATACGCCTTGATAAGGCCGATATTGGAAAACATGGTTACGTTTTTAGCTAAAAATATTAGTACAGTCGCGTTTTTACTATCTCTACCTTTTTTGCCAGTGCTAAATTTACTTTATATGAGGTCACCGTGGCGCAGAGGTTAGCATGTCCGCCTATGACGCCGAACGTTCAAACCTCGGCGTGAACATCAACAAAATTTTCAGCGGTGGTTATCTTTTTACTAATTCTGGCTAAATTATTAAGGTATCGTGCCATGTTAAAACTTCTCTACTTAGTGGTGTCGCTATGCGTCACGCCCTTAGGACTCGGCATAAAAAGGAGGCCCCTTATCATTGAGCTTACACTTTTATTGGGCTGCACTCATTGATGAGAGAAGTATCCCTTGTTCCTTAATGGAATGTTCATGGAAAATTTACTAGTATATTTATTTTTATATATTAATAGTTTACAAAAAAATTTCAGTTTTAGAGTTTCTTTAGCCTACCTTTTAGGTTAGGTTAGGTTTAAGTGGCAGTCTGCCATCAGACTCACGTAAACCTTTTCGTCCATTGTGATACCACAGGAACAGAAGAAAGAAGATGCCTTTTAGTTCCTACCGTTGAACCATCCAGATCGCTTTAAAAAGCCCAATAACTTGCGAATGTTCACATCCGCTAAATCAGACAGGTTCTCAAAGAAATGAGAACCTAAAGTGGAACTTCTTCTGCTGCTAGTGCGGGACACACACACAGAAGGTGTTCTATAGTCTTTTCTTCTTCGATGTCTTTTTGAAAAATCGTTGCTGGAAACTTTCAGTATGTCAGCATGTTTTCCGATTATACAGGACCTGTCATGACGGACACAATGACTGGGACATTTGTTGTAGCCAATGACAGCATAGCGGTAGACCTCTTCGAGTCTAGATTAGGACACATAGTTTTGGAATGCTAACAGCCCCCTCTTTGTGATCATCTATCATATCATTCGTTCTCCTTCGGCAACGTTGTCGATAGAGGCATCCCCACAGATTCCAGTATCCTTGGAATATCTAGGGTTGTTCCTAGTCTCGCAAGCTCGTCCGCTGCGATATCTCTGTGGCCCGGCACCCAGAACAGGTGAATTTTGAACTGTTCAACCATCTCGTGTTCGGAAATACGTTCTCCAGGTATTTAATGTCTGTCTGCGAAGATCTTAGCCATTCCACCACTTCCTTAATTGCAAGGATCTCTGCTTGATACACACTGCAGTGGTCGGGTAACCTCTTCGATATGACCAGTTCTAGATCTTTAGAGTACACCCCAATATAGAAGTCTATGTAACTTCTGTTACCAGCGATATCGTAGTTCCAATAGGTTCTATCAGGAACAGTGGTACAGTACTTTTTATCAAAAAGCGGTTTAGGTAGGGTGTAATTCAAACTGTCTGGAACATCGGATATTGTATCAAGGATAACACAGTGTCCATAACCGCCAAATGACCAATGAGAAAGCTCCCTTAACTTACGGCAGAAGTCGCTGGAGTTTGTCTAGCCATAAGATGTAGCATTAAATTGAGTGCATCAGATGGTGTTGTCCTCAGTGCGGCTTTGATGCACAAACAAGCCATCCTTTGGATCCAGTAAATTATTATTAAAGTAGTTATTAGGTGGACTTTTGAAGCGCCGTCCACCATATAGCATTATAGGTCTGAGCACTACAGCATATACCCAATGCATTACACGCGGTCTAAACCTCCAACTTTTGCCCAATGGCTCAGTTGAAAGTGTATAGGGCAAGAGTGGCCTTTCTTTCCATTTCCAAATTGTTGGATTTGAAGTCCAATTTTCTGTCCATGTAAATGGAACATTCTCTCATACATTTTAGAAAAATTGCTTTTAGTCAACATTTCATTAAAATATTATCCCAAGAGACATTTTTATAAAATTTTATTGGAAATTTCATTCAAATTTTGTATTTAAAGAAATTTTCAGTTATATTTTGCCTTTGAAAAAATTTCTTGAAAATTTTGTTCTAAGTAAGATTTCATTGAGTTAATTAAAATGTGGTCTCTGGATATTAAATATTGATAAACTCGTATTTATGGTTTTATTGAAAGTAACTGTAAACAAAATCGGGCAGGCCCCATTATTTGAGCTGCCAGAGGTCTTCTACCTACTGAAAATTGCGAAGTCTAACTGAATCCCATGGCAGCCGGTTGTACGTACCGGATTGACCCGATGAAGTCCTTCATCGGCAAGGGCTGCCGCCTCAGTCTACAACACACTGCTACAAAAACAACAAGTCTAACTGAAAAATTCTTATTTTAGGTTTGACGTTTTTTTTAGAAAAGATTTGACGATTTTTTCTCAATTTTGACGATTTTTCATAAGAGACTCCCTTGTGTCGAATTTCGTGAGATTAGTCCATATCGGCCGAACATATATATGGCAGCTATATCCAAATCTGAACAGATTTTTCAATTTAAGTAGGCTTTCTCTTTAGGCCAAAAAAGGTGCCCGTGCCAAATTCGAAGACGATCGGATGAAAATTGCGAACTGTACTTTATACACAAATTAACAAGGACAGACAGACGGACATAGCTAAACCAAATCAGGTAATGATTCTGAGCCGATTGGTATACTAATAAATGGGTCTAGCTCTCTTCCCTGGGTATTGCAAACAAATTCATATTCATAATACCCTGTACCACAGTAGTGGTGTAGGGTATAAAACTGCGGCAAAAACAACAAGTATAGTTTGTGATGATGTTGTTGTTGTGGCCGCATTTGCATGTGGAGATTGCGATCCTCGTAAATCTCTTATATGTGAGCAAGCTCGTTCTGGTCTATACAACCGATCGCCGCGGAAACATGATGCCCATTGGTAATTTATAGGGGCCAATAACTCGCCTTGTCGTTTCCAGCATCATAGACACTCAGTATTTAAGCAAGAGCCGGTGCCACCCGGCCTCTCACTGAGACTCTCCACTCGATACCTCTGATTGTCCGTGACTGCCGTTGCGGCTACAACGTATGGAGCATTCTACTATCCGCAACCTGTGGACGCCCGGTAGCTCCCACCTAAGCTTCTCGTGATAACGAAGAACACCACACAGATTGGAACTCACAGTTCCAGATTTTAACTACCGGTGGGTGAGAGAGAAGTTCCCATTTTCAAGGTCCTTGGGGACCTTGATCATTGATGTCTAAAAAACTAAAACAAAAATGAGTTTTCATATAAAATTCCTGTGGACCTTGTACTTAGGCAACGGCAACGGATGACTCAACCGTTGGAGGGTTAACTTATATATCAGGAAAAAACATAATTTGTCAAGTAAATTTAGCTCTTCAAAGCGCACCGTCACCCTTCTCTTATTTAAGGGCAGTATGCACCTCTGGCGAAATTTTCGTTACCTTAAGAAATCATTGACATTCTAAGCGAAATTTTCGTTTCCGCTTGCGGGTATGCAGCTCAAATGAAATTTTCGTTGAGTAACAGGGTGACATAATAGGCATTGGAGAATCTTTTCTTGCAATTATAAATGAAAATGTATGTTTTGATAGGACCATGCAACATGAAATTAAGTTATTTGCAAATTGAAACGTTTAATTTTAGTACATATGTGCTTTTTTAGCCAAAAATGATTAAATTTTCAGTTACAGCCAAGACATTTACGTCGCCACTGAAAAATAGTTGTGTAGAATACTAGATGGCGACAAACATCGACTTATTATATTGACCGAAATTTACACCCTTAAGCGCAGTATGCACCTCTGCCAACAATTTTGTTACGATAAGAAATGCATTGACTAACGAAATTTTCGTTACTGGTTCCGTTACTGAAAATTTCGTTTGCAGGTACGCAGCTGGGAAACTTTTTTTGTGTAACTCCATGTAACATGAAATAAAGTTATTTGCGTATAAAAACGATTACTTACAGCACATATAAACTTTATTCGCCAAAAATTATTAAAATTCAGCCTAGAGGTGCATACTCAGCTTTAGGGTGCGAACCGAGTGAGCGCTGATGCCGAGCCGAGTTTAAGGTGCCATCACACTAGATGTTCTTGTCTTAAGACATGTCAAATTTTGCTATTAGTAAGGCCAAAACAGAATAAGTACGTTGAGTTTTGGTTTTGAGCGTCGCGTTGCAAAAATGCAACTGTGCTCACAAATTCCACAAAAGCAACGCGGAAAAGTTAGAAAATTGTCAACTTTGACGCTTCAAAGCGAGCGTCACTCTGTGTTGCCACACGTGAAGTAGTGGTTTTGGTCGTTAACGTTAAAAATTGTTTAACTTTTGCGAGTTGTTTTTTTAACATTTGTTTGTAGTTGCATTTTTCAACGCGATACTCCTCGACGCGCTCATTCTGTTTAAGCCTTTAGAGTTTCACACATAGTGTGATACAATTGAAACTAATACATGTAAAATCAATTTAAAGTATCTTTGTTATTTTTTCGACTAGATCTTTGCTCTATTTCTTCTGACAAAAACAAAGAAATCAGCTGTTTTTGTTGTCAGGAGAAGCCAACCTGACAGAAAGCAATCCAAAATTAAATTGTTTTCTTCACCTTTTTTGTTGTTGTAGCAATGTGTACACTGAGGAGGCAGCCATTGCCGGTGAAGGACTTCATCGGGTTAATCCGGTACATACAACCGGCTGCCATGGAATTGTTTAACTATTTGTACTCATAAAAAATCAGTTTTTTTTTAAGTTATGTTATACAAAAATAGCAATGTTGACATACATAATGAAATACCAATGATACATAAAAGTGATATGTCATAAGACAAGAACATATTTATTTTCATGCAAGAAGTAAATTTGTCTATAAAATAGTGAACGCGAAAATCAGCGTAGAAATACTGTTTGTTCCATGTGCTTTGCTTTTATGTCATGTAGTTTTGTTGTTCATTTGTGTTTTTAAAATTTGCCGCACACGGCAATGGATTCATGTAATGAAGAGGATTTTCTTCTTCTAGTATAATTAATGCAATTATTAACACCAAAGAATTTGGAACAACATCCAATTACTCGAAAAAGAGTGAGTTTGGTTAGTTTTATTTTTTATATAATGCCGGAAAAAATTTAATTGTCATTTGATCAATATGCATATTTTTATTTTTAAAACATTAAAAAACACGACTGAACGCCAAAAATTAACCATCAATAAAGGTGCCATCACACTACATGTTCTTGTCTTATGACATGTCAAATTTTTCTATAGTAAAGTTGCACATATAAGGCTTGTTCGCGTACATTTCCAGTAAAAATTAGAGCAGTAGCGTTAGAGCCATTTTACTCTCTTTAAAAAACTTGCAAACAAAAGTACGCGACCGACTTCCAGTGAAAATTTACAGAACAACAGTTCATTTTTATTTTGGTTGGATTTTTATTCGCTTGCTTAGAAAAACAATTTTTTTATAATAAACAATGCTGGCTATTCTTGTGAGGTATTTTCCTTAGATAAACGTAAATTTATTGATCCGAGAGTGACAAGGCTAGAAGGGGAACCATTCGCCGTATCCGTGCCGCTGGACACCCATCACAATTTACCGTGCACGAAGTTACGAATGTCATCCGTGGCGCCAAGTCGCATAAGCCGCTGGTCCCAGACGGAATCTCTACACCGATACTGAAAAATCTGGATTTGCCTGGAGTCGAGTACCTTAGAACTGCCCTCAACCTGTCTGAACACTATTATAGTACCCACTGCTTGGAAGATGGGCAGTGTGATGATGATCAAGTAGGAGGCGTAAAGACCGATTTCCCTTCTCTCATCAGTAGCCAAGACGCATGAGGGACTCAAAACACTTAAGAAACCAATAATTGCTCTTTTCTTGGTGTCTCGAAGGATACAATGTTTTAATTGTTCATGATTTTCCAAATAATTCCAGAAATTTTACACTTACCTTCTAATGTAGAACAACCGACTTAAAGTTAAATTACAACTTCATTTGGCGAGTTTTCTGTGCCTCAACACTGGCTGCTGCCTTGAATCTTTATTAAAAGTGTAAGGGAATGAGTCCTCCTGGACAGGATATTTGTCCGACCAAAGGGCTTTACCTTAGTTTTTAAATAATTTAGATTTCATTTTATTTTAAATTTATTCCTAGAGAAGAATAAGGCAATACTGCACAGTATTCGTCTTAGGATTTCGCTAGCTACGGTAGTCTTAAGATCTTCTCGAGTCTTAGCGAATATTTTGGGTTTTATAAGGTTTTGTTTTGTTAGCCTTCTAAGTAAAACACCGAGTTTTTGTTTAGGCGACTTTATTTTCCAACAATCAGACAAGAATGATCATTTTGCTTAACATGTACATAACTATTAAGACTTTTACAGAATCACGAGTGAAAACCAAATTTATATTCAAAAACTATTATTCTTAACCATCGAAATTCTGAGCAAAAAAGAGTACATAAAATTAGACCATATTGAGCTTTGACAAGAGAGAGTAAGCATAACCGATGTAAAACAAGATAGAGTGAGATAGCAACAGGTATCGATTATCAGAGCGTAACATTGTAACATTGACAAGAGCTTTTATTATGTTAAATGTTTATTTTTAACATTGAGATGTAATACAATTAAGTTATTGAGGGCATAAAAAATGTTTGTAAATATTGGGCTGTTACAAATGTAAATAAATATTAATCAAATTTTATAATTACCAATAAACAATCCCCCTTATTCCCGTTTGCGATGGCGTAGTCGAATGTCGAATTTTTTACAAAATGGTATTATGGTTGTCGAAGACGAAAATTCGTTTGCGTTTTTGGTATCAGGTAAGTCGAATTCGACTGTGAAATTTGACTTAAACAATCAATATATAAGTTAATTTCATTCTAAACTACATCGCGCCTGTTTGTCGAAAGAGTATGGAACCTACTTTTATATTATTATTTTTATATATTTTTATATTTTTCTATTATCAAACTGTCGAAGACGAATAAGTTACAGAATACCATGAAATGTGAAATTCGCCTTCGACTACGACTGCTGTCGATTTTCGCCTTCGACTTCGGGAATAAGGGTGAGTATTATTAGCGCAGAGGTTGGCATGTCCGCCTATTACGCTGAACGCCTGGGTTCGAATCCTGGCGAGACCATAAGAAAAAATGTTCAGAGGTGGTTTTCCCCTCCTAATGCTGGCAGCATTTGTGAGGTATTATACCATGTAAAACTTCTCTCCAAGAGGTGTCGCACAGCGGCACTCCGTTCGGACTCGTCTATAAAAAGGAGGCCCCTTATCATTGAGCTTAAACTTGAATTGGACTGCACTCATTGACATGTGAGAAGTTTGCCCCTGCTCCTTAATGGAATGTTCATGGTCAAAATTTGCAAATTTGCAATTTGCATTATTATTTTTTACTTACCTCTGCCTTTTTGATCCATTTTGGTTCTAGCTTTTGTATTTTCATGTAGGGGCTGCTTTTCAGAAAACAGCTGATCTTTACAAAACTTCTGTTCAAAGTTGCAAATTCTGCTGACAAAAAAGTCCCAGTAAAAATTTGCAGGTTCTCTATTTTCAAACTGTCAAAAGTGGCTCTCTCTCGAGCTCTCTTCTGCTGGCAAATAAAGTACGCGAACGACTTCCTGCAAAAATTGTGCAAATTGGCGCACATTTTTGAGTTCCCGACCATAGCTTTAATATAACACATGAAAATCTTGTAGCCATAAAAAATCGGCTTTTGCTCACATTTTTAGGTTATGTTAGATTATGATGAGTCGTATGTAAATTGGCATAAAATAAAGTGGCATGTCATAAGACAAGAACATGTAGTGTAATAGAGCCTTAAGCAAACAAGCGCAAAAACACTTAGGAACTGTTTTCTAGCACTTAATCGGCTATGCTCTCTGTTCAGCTCGGCGTTCACTATGTTATGCACAATCTTATTTGTATTGACTTGTATGTAGTCACTCGCATTCAAAATCTTTATCGCATTTACAATCTCGGCTCGCCTCTCGGCGCGCACCCTTATGGTAACGAAAATTTCGACAGATGAGCATATTACCTTTTAGTGTACCGTAAACAGATGGGTAAAATTTTTTCTCCGAAGTGCACTATCTGTCAACGAGTTTTGGTTGCGTGTGTATATAGTTAAGAACCATAACACACACACAAACATTAAAAAATAGCGCGAACTAGCAGCATACACAAAATCAGAGTTGCACTAACCTCTGATTTTGACAAATAGTGCACTCAATATTTTGTTGTTGGGCAACGGTTACTACCTGTAAGTGAATATATCTTGGTTGCAGCCAGGACATTTATGTCGCCGTTGAAAAATAGTTGTGTAGAATATAAGATGGCGACAAACATCGATTTATAATTTTGTCCAAATTTTTATAATTTTTGGCTAACAAAGCACGTATTTACTAAAATTAATAGTTTTTATTTGTAAATAACTTAATTTCATGTTGCATGGGCCAATCAAAACATACATTTTCATTCGTAATTGCAAGAAAAAATTATTCTGTCACCCTGTTAAGACTGGTGAAAAAAGGGGCTTTCACCGGTGAAAACGACCGTAGTACCAGCCATTACGCAAAGAAAATTTCACTTGAGCTGTGTACCTGCAAGCGAAAATGTCGGTAACGACAATTTCGTTTTTAATGTGTCAATGGATTTCTTATGGTAACGAATATTTTGACAGAGGTCAAAACAGAATGGGCGCGTTAAGCTTTGTTTTTAATTGTCGCGTTGCAAAAATGCAACTTTGCACACAAATCGCAAAAAAGCAACGCTTGAAAATGAACGCCATTCAGTGCTGCCACATGTAGATAGTGTTTTTAGTCGTCAAAGTTAAAAATTGTTTAATTTCTGAGTGTTGCTTTTGTGGGATTTGTGTTCAGAGTAGCATTTTTGCAACGCGACGCTCAAAACCAAAGCTCAACGCGCTTATTCTGTTTTGGCCTTTAGTGTATATTTTTGTTTAAGCTGAATATACACCTCTAGTGAAATATTCGGTTGCAGCCAAGGCATTATATGTCGCCACTGAAAAATATTTGTTTAGAATCAGCGATTCGGAGCGGAGTATGGCTGGAGCATGATGGGGGTGGAGTCGCTGGAGCGAGATTAAGATTGCAAGCCATTCTGCCCGGCATAGAAAAAATTTCACTCCCTCTACGGTAAAAACTTTATAATTTTGGCCGAATTTTAATAACTTTGGGCTAATAAAGTAAATATGTGCTGTTGTTAGTCGTTTTTATTTGCAAATAACTTTATTTCATTTTGCATGGAGCTATAACACATACATTTTCATTCGAAGTCATCATTGCCACTACAAAAAAAAACCGACCAACATTTGTCAACAAACCTACCGTATATCTTCCAATATTCGTGGACAGTTATTATTTATTTAACAATATACAATATAACATAAAAACGGTTGCGCCGAACTTTAAATACAATTTTTTCTGGATATTGGTCTCATCGGGGAAGGATGTTGAGGGGACCAAAGCTAGTCACTTTTCTAAATTTTAGCAATTTCGGGAAACAAAGGGTTTTATGAGCCCATGGCCTTCTTATGATCTAATAAAACGCAGTGTATATGTTGGCCGGTATAAAACTACATATTTGCTAAAAATTTACTAAAATCAAAATCCAACAAAACCCTTAAAATTGAATTTAATTCTACCAAATTTGGTAGAAAAATCTCAACTCGCAAGGCTGTTCGTAGTTGCAAGAAAAAATTCACCAATGCCTTTTATGTCACATAAACATAAAAAATAAAATGCTCCTTTAAATTCGTTGAGCTGTTGTAAGTATTTTTGCCAATGAGCATAAAATGATTGACAATCATATTTTGCATTTTAAGCAAGACGCATGATGGCTCACATTATGCGCAACTGAATACAAGACAGATAAAGAAAATGGAGAAAGTTGGAAACCACAACTTTGAGATAGTCAGTAACTTCGTCTACCTCGGCACCGCCGTAACCGAAACGAATGACACCAGTTTTGAAATAAAGCGAAGAATAATACTGACAAACAGATACTACTTTGGACTAAGTAAACAGTTTAGAAACAAGGCCACCTCTCGACAAACGAAGACTACACTTTACAAGACACTGATACTACCCGTGCTGTTATATGGTTCTGAAGCATGGGTACTTGTGAAAGCAGATGAGGCAGTGCTTGGAGTATGAGAGAAAGATTCTTCGTAAAATATATGGTCAGTTTGCGTTAACGGAGAATATAGGCGACATATGAACCAAGCTGTATGAGCTGTATGACGACGATATCGTAGTTACACGCATCAAAATACAACGGCTGCGTTGGCTAGGTCATGTTGTCAGAATGGATGAAGAAGCTCCAGCAAAGAAGTCTTTTGAAGGCAAACACGGTGGTACACGCAAACCGGGAAGACCAAAAGCCCGATGGAAAGATCAAGTTGTGGGAGACACCTCGAAACTTAGTGTCAGAGATTTTAGAATGAGCGCAGAAGATCGAGGCGCTTGGAACGCTATTCTACGTTCGGCTAGAGGAAGAAATATTCTGTCATAGCCAATTAAAGTAAAGTAAAGTAAGAATACAAGACACACACATCAGCTATTTTTCAAAGTTATGAGAGCTGAAATTAATTTGCGTGCTTTGTAATGGCTTGGGTAAAGAAAAAAATGGAAGTAAGTCTGTCACTTTTGAACAGACAGAGACAGACACCTCGTACGGCACTGATAAAAGCAATTCTCACCCAAAAATAAAAAAGCAAGTGCAAAAAACAACGGAGTATATCAATGCCTCTGCTTACTTTGGCTTCATATGGCACTCATCTTGAATGGTGTTCATTTACAAACAACACACGATGTCCGTCGACCAATTGAAAATCACAGCCATTGAATGATTATTACTAAAATGTTCGCGCATCTCCCACTCTATTGTATATGTGCGTGTGTTTCTAGCTAACTTTGTTGTTATGTGGCATACGATACATACAATTGCTTGCCAAAGGAGCTATTGACTGCCAAAATTTTCGGTCTCATGCAGTTTTCTGGTACAGGGTATGAAAATTTTGTTTAGGATATGTCAATGCATTTCTTATGGTAACGAAAATTTCACCAGAGGTGCCCACTGCCCTTTACGGATCAGCCGCTAAAAACACGTTTATTCAGACATAGTGGTGCCGTAGATTTATCCTAGTAGAAATTATTTGTTCTTTTCCAGATGATTTATTCCGTATGATGACGAAATATCGAATAAAGAATGAAGTATAAACTACAACCTAAGACTTTGACCTTAAAATGACAAAAACAAATTTGCATAAATAGATCGAATGTATCGAAACGCACAATTTCACAAAACTAAAAATTTTCGATAAAAATAATCCCCCTTATTCCGCTTGGCGATGGTGTAGTCAAATGTTGAAATTTTTACAAAACGGTATTATGATTGGAAGACGAAAATTCGTATACATTTTTGGTACCACATAAGCCGAATTACACTGTCAAATTTGAAGAAGACGATCGATATATAAGTTAATTGCATTCTAAACTACATCTCGCCTGTTTGCCGAAAGTGTGTGGAACCTACCTTATATTATTTTTTTTAATAACCGCAATATTTTTCTAATATCAAACTCTCAAAGGCGAATAAGTTACAGAATACCATGAATGTGAAATTCGCCTTCGACTCCGACTGCTGTCGATTTTCGCCTTCGACAACGGGAATAAGGGTGAATATTTAAAAGATATCGAAATTTTTAAAACAATTATATGTACATACAATATTTTCCATAATGCTATGTCTACATTGATTCGTTTTGCTAATGTTGTTTTGAAAAACATCTCAACCGTTTACACTAGTTGAGATCTTTTGGAAATTGTATTTTTTCAAGATTTATTTTTTAAGATTTATTTTTTCTTCTTTGGAACAAATTGATTTATTTTTTTTTACATTATTCAGTGCAGAGTTTATTCAGCTCACGTGCTTTGAATGACTCGTTTTTGTGGCAAACGGGTTGTTTTGCCCTTACAAATTGTAAAGGGAAAACGAGTCGCTCAAACCAGCTTTGATCTGAACTTACTATAAGGCAATGAATGCCATGTTTTTAGAAACTTTTATATTCACATATCAATCAAATATTTAGAAAACCTTATCTAATGTCATGTATTCATTGACTCGTTTTGCTTATGTCGTTTTGAAAAACATTTCAACCGTTCACACTTGTTGAGATGTTTTGGACATCGCATTTTTTTACACTCTAACGTTGATGTTATGATGCACTATTGTAAGATTTTTGTTTTCTTGCTTTAGCAGTGTGTCGAATGGTAGCAAAGTTGTAGGTATAGTAAAAATATGATGTTAAGTGTGGTGAATAATTTTTGAGTAGCCTAGTAAGATTTTTGACAGCACAGCAAATTTTGAAGTTTCATTGAGCAAAATGCCATGTCAGTAATTGTAAATTCAGTTGCGTTTTGGTAATCAACTTGCGTGCGGCATAACTTAGCTGCCTACTTTGTGGGCTGACGCCACTAAATTTAAACGACTTATGTGGCATAAAATAACTAAAATCAGTGTTTATTATCATTGGCAACGGGATTCTAAAAGGTAGTTATTTAACACTAATAGACAAAAGTACAGTATTGTGTTTGTAGTTTATTGAAGTGATGGCGCCGCCGTTTAGTGATTTTTCTATAGCGGCGTCAATATTTTGTTTACCTGTAATAGAACAAAATAGAGGCAAATTGGCATTTGCATTAATTTTTCGTGAAGAAGGTTCCATGTACAAAACTTAATAAAATTGGGAAATAATTAATACAAATGTCTTTAAAATAACATAACTTGTCTTACTCGCCGTGTTTTCCTCTTTTCCAAAGCAAGACTTAAAATATCTCCATATTACAACGTTCGTATTCGCAATATAAAACTACTAGCAGTAACGGAACATATTTTTGAAAAGTATTCATTACGCAAATAATTATTATTTTCTGTCTTTTTTTTTGTATTACTATGTGGCGCACATATCATGTTTACTTTTGATTTTTGCCAAACGTCAAAATTTGTCTGTGTTAGAAAAACTTTTTCTCACCAGTGTAAAAAACAACCCTCTTCTTCATTTTTACTTCTCACCATAGGAGATTGCTATCATTCGACACACACTCTTTACCCGTAAAATTTAGTTTATTTTAATGTTTTTTTTTTTTTTGACAAAATTAAAATTTTTGTTTTTTGACATTATTCAGGGCTGTGCTTATTATTTACACAATTTATTTTTACTTTTTTATTTATTTATTTGCTTAAATTTTAGCCAAGCCCTACCTTATTTGATTGATGGACTTTTTTTTCTTAAGTATGTATATAATAATGAATGAATGACTACTCAATTAAGACAACTGCAATTAAAAAAATAAATAATAATTTTAATAATAAATTACATGGAACGTGATATGATTTGTTAAGATGAAGTGCATCGGAATAGATCCCTAATCCCGTTCCAGACTTTATATTGAAGCCATAAGTAAAGAACGAGGTAGCGTCAACCTCGAGCAAAGCAACAGTCCACTTATCTTCCCTATTAGGAATGTTTATCCTATAGATTATATCATTAATTGGTCTCGCTGTTTAAAACTTGCCCAGCCTACCTTGAACATTTATCGTATCCTAAATGAAACCGTGACCGTATTCCCCAGTATGTCGAGTTCCATCAGCATAAGCGCGGTAGTTCCGAATAAATACCTAAAAATGTTGTTTATTCTGCGTCATTTCTAATCCAAAGCCAGTCTTTGGATATTCTTTAACTCCCGAAGATACATTTTCTTATCCAATATGTCTCTGCCCTAATCAATCAGTATTTTTCTTCCCGGCACGGGATAGCTGTGAGCACCACACAGGTCGAAACATTGAGGTCCGATCTGTGTGGTGTTCATTGCTGTGACGAGAACCTCAGCTACGAACTAACGGGCGCGTTCACAGATTGCGGATAGTGAAATGCTCCATACGGAGTAGCTGCAACGGCAGTCGTTGACAATCAGTGGTATCGAACGGAGAGTACCAGTGAGAGGTCGGGCGGAACCGGTTCTTGCACAAATCTGAGTGCCTATGATGCTCGATATGACAAGACGAGTTATTAACGCCTTTAAATAACCAATAACCACCTTGTTTCCGCGGCGATCGGTCCTTTGGACCGGAACGAGTTTGCTTACACAGGAGCTTGACGAGGATAGCCACCTCCACATGAAAATGTGGCTACAACAACAGTATTCTTCTTACAATGGCTGTGTACATTTAGTAAACCATTCTAGAATTTACCTCCATCCCTACGCTTTTTACCGGCTATTCTCCTGCAAGAATATAAGGCTCAAAGTGCCTTACAGCATTTTTTCGTATTCCATTTTCTTGGATAGCGTCTAATTGAGCCCTAGGTATGTCGTTACCTTTGAAAGTTGCATATTTTTCTAATATCAATGAGTGCTACCCGATACAAACTTATACTCAATGATAAGGTACTGCCTTTTTAATGCCGAGTCCGCACGGCTTGGCCCATAACATCACCATTTACCACCGCTGAAAATGTTTTATAATGTTCGCGCCGAAATTGAAACGCAGCCGTTAAGGCTAAAATGCGGACATGCTGAACTCTGAGCGACGGTGGCTACACTAATAGTTAATAAAATTTTTCTTTGGAATAGCAGCAGGTAGTGTTTGCAAATCTACTTAATTCGTTTCTCCCTGTCCACTGTTATTGTGGTTGTTGTTGTTGTTGTAGCAGTGTAGGGCGGCAGCCCTTGCCGATTAAAAACTCTATCGGTTCAATCTGGTACGTACAACCGACTCATGGTTGTTGGGGTATGTATATTGGGGCTTTGAGCTATGCATGTTTTTCCCCATTAATGCTATTCTCTTATTTTAGTTATCTTACTCTTTTCTAACTTTTCAATTAAAAACGATGGTAAACTGATAGTCATTCGTTTTGTTGTGTATTTTACAACCTCTCTCAACCTGGAATGCCGGAAAAAATTTAATTGTCATTTGATCAATATGCATATTTTTATTTTTAAAACATTAAAAAACACGACTGAACGCCAAAAATTAACCATCAATAAAGGTGCCATCACACTACATGTTCTTGTCTTATGACATGTCAAATTTTTCTATAGTAAAGTTGCACATATAAGGCTTGTTCGCGTACATTTCCAGTAAAAATTAGAGCAGTAGCGTTAGAGCCATTTTACTCTCTTTAAAAAACTTGCAAACAAAAGTACGCGACCGACTTCCAGTGAAAATTTACAGAACAACAGTTCATTTTTATTTTGGTTGGATTTTTATTCGCTTGCTTAGAAAAACAATTTTTTTATAATAAACAATGCTGGCTATTCTTGTGAGGTATTTTCCTTAGATAAACGTAAATTTATTGATCCGAGAGTGACAAGGCTAGAAGGGGAACCATTCGCCGTATCCGTGCCGCTGGACACCCATCACAATTTACCGTGCACGAAGTTACGAATGTCATCCGTGGCGCCAAGTCGCATAAGCCGCTGGTCCCAGACGGAATCTCTACACCGATACTGAAAAATCTGGATTTGCCTGGAGTCGAGTACCTTAGAACTGCCCTCAACCTGTCTGAACACTATTATAGTACCCACTGCTTGGAAGATGGGCAGTGTGATGATGATCAAGTAGGAGGCGTAAAGACCGATTTCCCTTCTCTCATCAGTAGCCAAGACGCATGAGGGACTCAAAACACTTAAGAAACCAATAATTGCTCTTTTCTTGGTGTCTCGAAGGATACAATGTTTTAATTGTTCATGATTTTCCAAATAATTCCAGAAATTTTACACTTACCTTCTAATGTAGAACAACCGACTTAAAGTTAAATTACAACTTCATTTGGCGAGTTTTCTGTGCCTCAACACTGGCTGCTGCCTTGAATCTTTATTAAAAGTGTAAGGGAATGAGTCCTCCTGGACAGGATATTTGTCCGACCAAAGGGCTTTACCTTAGTTTTTAAATAATTTAGATTTCATTTTATTTTAAATTTATTCCTAGAGAAGAATAAGGCAATACTGCACAGTATTCGTCTTAGGATTTCGCTAGCTACGGTAGTCTTAAGATCTTCTCGAGTCTTAGCGAATATTTTGGGTTTTATAAGGTTTTGTTTTGTTAGCCTTCTAAGTAAAACACCGAGTTTTTGTTTAGGCGACTTTATTTTCCAACAGTCAGACAAGAATGATCATTTTGCTTAACATGTACATAACTATTAAGACTTTTACAGAATCACGAGTGAAAACCAAATTTATATTCAAAAACTATTATTCTTAACCATCGAAATTCTGAGCAAAAAAGAGTACATAAAATTAGACCATATTGAGCTTTGACAAGAGAGAGTAAGCATAACCGATGTAAAACAAGATAGAGTGAGATAGCAACAGGTATCGATTATCAGAGCGTAACATTGTAACATTGACAAGAGCTTTTATTATGTTAAATGTTTATTTTTAACATTGAGATGTAATACAATTAAGTTATTGAGGGCATAAAAAATGTTTGTAAATATTGGGCTGTTACAAATGTAAATAAATATTAATCAAATTTTATAATTACCAATAAACAATCCCCCTTATTCCCGTTTGCGATGGCGTAGTCGAATGTCGAATTTTTTACAAAATGGTATTATGGTTGTCGAAGACGAAAATTCGTTTGCGTTTTTGGTATCAGGTAAGTCGAATTCGACTGTGAAATTTGACTTAAACAATCAATATATAAGTTAATTTCATTCTAAACTACATCGCGCCTGTTTGTCGAAAGAGTATGGAACCTACTTTTATATTATTATTTTTATATATTTTTATATTTTTCTATTATCAAACTGTCGAAGACGAATAAGTTACAGAATACCATGAAATGTGAAATTCGCCTTCGACTACGACTGCTGTCGATTTTCGCCTTCGACTTCGGGAATAAGGGTGAGTATTATTAGCGCAGAGGTTGGCATGTCCGCCTATTACGCTGAACGCCTGGGTTCGAATCCTGGCGAGACCATAAGAAAAAATGTTCAGAGGTGGTTTTCCCCTCCTAATGCTGGCAGCATTTGTGAGGTATTATACCATGTAAAACTTCTCTCCAAGAGGTGTCGCACAGCGGCACTCCGTTCGGACTCGTCTATAAAAAGGAGGCCCCTTATCATTGAGCTTAAACTTGAATTGGACTGCACTCATTGACATGTGAGAAGTTTGCCCCTGCTCCTTAATGGAATGTTCATGGTCAAAATTTGCAAATTTGCAATTTGCATTATTATTTTTTACTTACCTCTGCCTTTTTGATCCATTTTGGTTCTAGCTTTTGTATTTTCATGTAGCGGCTGCTTTTCAGAAAACAGCTGATCTTTACAAAACTTCTGTTCAAAGTTGCAAATTCTGCTGACAAAAAAGTCCCAGTAAAAATTTGCAGGTTCTCTATTTTCAAACTGTCAAAAGTGGCTCTCTCTCGAGCTCTCTTCTGCTGGCAAATAAAGTACGCGAACGACTTCCTGCAAAAATTGTGCAAATTGGCGCACATTTTTGAGTTCCCGACCATAGCTTTAATATAACACATGAAAATCTTGTAGCCATAAAAAATCGGCTTTTGCTCACATTTTTAGGTTATGTTAGATTATGATGAGTCGTATGTAAATTGGCATAAAATAAAGTGGCATGTCATAAGACAAGAACATGTAGTGTAATAGAGCCTTAAGCAAACAAGCGCAAAAACACTTAGGAACTGTTTTCTAGCACTTAATCGGCTATGCTCTCTGTTCAGCTCGGCGTTCACTATGTTATGCACAATCTTATTTGTATTGACTTGTATGTAGTCACTCGCATTCAAAATCTTTATCGCATTTACAATCTCGGCTCGCCTCTCGGCGCGCACCCTTATGGTAACGAAAATTTCGCCAGATGAGCATATTACCTTTTAGTGTACCGTAAACAGATGGGTAAAATTTTTTCTCCGAAGTGCACTATCTGTCAACGAGTTTTGGTTGCGTGTGTATATAGTTAAGAACCATAACACACACACAAACATTAAAAAATAGCGCGAACTAGCAGCATACACAAAATCAGAGTTGCACTAACCTCTGATTTTGACAAATAGTGCACTCAATATTTTGTTGTTGGGCAACGGTTACTACCTGTAAGTGAATATATCTTGGTTGCAGCCAGGACATTTATGTCGCCGTTGAAAAATAGTTGTGTAGAATATAAGATGGCGACAAACATCGATTTATAATTTTGTCCAAATTTTTATAATTTTTGGCTAACAAAGCACGTATTTACTAAAATTAATAGTTTTTATTTGTAAATAACTTAATTTCATGTTGCATGGGCCAATCAAAACATACATTTTCATTCGTAATTGCAAGAAAAAATTATTCTGTCACCCTGTTAAGACTGGTGAAAAAAGGGGCTTTCACCGGTGAAAACGACCGTAGTACCAGCCATTACGCAAAGAAAATTTCACTTGAGCTGTGTACCTGCAAGCGAAAATGTCGGTAACGACAATTTCGTTTTTAATGTGTCAATGGATTTCTTATGGTAACGAATATTTTGACAGAGGTCAAAACAGAATGGGCGCGTTAAGCTTTGTTTTTAATTGTCGCGTTGCAAAAATGCAACTTTGCACACAAATCGCAAAAAAGCAACGCCATTCAGTGCTGCCACATGTAGATAGTGTTTTTAGTCGTCAAAGTTAAAAATTGTTTAATTTCTGAGTGTTGCTTTTGTGGGATTTGTGTTCAGAGTAGCATTTTTGCAACGCGACGCTCAAAACCAAAGCTCAACGCGCTTATTCTGTTTTGGCCTTTAGTGTATATTTTTGTTTAAGCTGAATATACACCTCTAGTGAAATATTCGGTTGCAGCCAAGGCATTATATGTCGCCACTGAAAAATATTTGTTTAGAATCAGCGATTCGGAGCGGAGTATGGCTGGAGCATGATGGGGGTGGAGTCGCTGGAGCGAGATTAAGATTGCAAGCCATTCTGCCCGGCATAGAAAAAATTTCACTCCCTCTACGGTAAAAACTTTATAATTTTGGCCGAATTTTAATAACTTTGGGCTAATAAAGTAAATATGTGCTGTTGTTAGTCGTTTTTATTTGCAAATAACTTTATTTCATTTTGCATGGAGCTATAACACATACATTTTCATTCGAAGTCATCATTGCCACTACAAAAAAAAACCGACCAACATTTTTCAACAAACCTACCGTATATCTTCCAATATTCGTGGACAGTTATTATTTATTTAACAATATACAATATAACATAAAAACGGTTGCGCCGAACTTTAAATACAATTTTTTCTGGATATTGGTCTCATCGGGGAAGGATGTTGAGGGGACCAAAGCTAGTCACTTTTCTAAATTTTAGCAATTTCGGGAAACAAAGGGTTTTATGAGCCCATGGCCTTCTTATGATCTAATAAAACGCAGTGTATATGTTGGCCGGTATAAAACTACATATTTGCTAAAAATTTACTAAAATCAAAATCCAACAAAACCCTTAAAATTTAATTCTACCAAATTTGGTAGAAAAATCTCAACTCGCAAGGCTGTTCGTAGTTGCAAGAAAAAATTCACCAATGCCTTTTATGTCACATAAACATAAAAAATAAAATGCTCCTTTAAATTCGTTGAGCTGTTGTAAGTATTTTTGCCAATGAGCATAAAATGATTGACAATCATATTTTGCATTTTAAGCAAGACGCATGATGGCTCACATTATGCGCAACTGAATACAAGACAGATAAAGAAAATGGAGAAAGTTGGAAACCACAACTTTGAGATAGTCAGTAACTTCGTCTACCTCGGCACCGCCGTAACCGAAACGAATGACACCAGTTTTGAAATAAAGCGAAGAATAATACTGACAAACAGATACTACTTTGGACTAAGTAAACAGTTTAGAAACAAGGCCACCTCTCGACAAACGAAGACTACACTTTACAAGACACTGATACTACCCGTGCTGTTATATGGTTCTGAAGCATGGGTACTTGTGAAAGCAGATGAGGCAGTGCTTGGAGTATGAGAGAAAGATTCTTCGTAAAATATATGGTCAGTTTGCGTTAACGGAGAATATAGGCGACATATGAACCAAGCTGTATGAGCTGTATGACGACGATATCGTAGTTACACGCATCAAAATACAACGGCTGCGTTGGCTAGGTCATGTTGTCAGAATGGATGAAGAAGCTCCAGCAAAGAAGTCTTTTGAAGGCAAACACGGTGGTACACGCAAACCGGGAAGACCAAAAGCCCGATGGAAAGATCAAGTTGTGGGAGACACCTCGAAACTTAGTGTCAGAGATTTTAGAATGAGCGCAGAAGATCGAGGCGCTTGGAACGCTATTCTACGTTCGGCTAGAGGAAGAAATATTCTGTCATAGCCAATTAAAGTAAAGTAAAGTAAGAATACAAGACACACACATCAGCTATTTTTCAAAGTTATGAGAGCTGAAATTAATTTGCGTGCTTTGTAATGGCTTGGGTAAAGAAAAAAATGGAAGTAAGTCTGTCACTTTTGAACAGACAGAGACAGACACCTCGTACGGCACTGATAAAAGCAATTCTCACCCAAAAATAAAAAAGCAAGTGCAAAAAACAACGGAGTATATCAATGCCTCTGCTTACTTTGGCTTCATATGGCACTCATCTTGAATGGTGTTCATTTACAAACAACACACGATGTCCGTCGACCAATTGAAAATCACAGCCATTGAATGATTATTACTAAAATGTTCGTGCATCTCCCACTCTATTGTATATGTGCGTGTGTTTCTAGCTAACTTTGTTGTTATGTGGCATACGATACATACAATTGCTTGCCAAAGGAGCTATTGACTGCCAAAATTTTCGGTCTCATGCAGTTTTCTGGTACAGGGTATGAAAATTTTGTTTAGGATATGTCAATGCATTTCTTATGGTAACGAAAATTTCACCAGAGGTGCCCACTGCCCTTTACGGATCAGCCGCTAAAAACACGTTTATTCAGACATAGTGGTGCCGTAGATTTATCCTAGTAGAAATTATTTGTTCTTTTCCAGATGATTTATTTCGTATGATGACGAAATATCGAATAAAGAATGAAGTATAAACTACAACCTAAGACTTTGACCTTAAAAATGACAAAAACAAATTTGCATAAATAGATCGAATGTATCGAAACGCACAATTTCACAGAACTAAAATTTTTCGATAAAAATAATCCCCCTTATTCCGCTTGGCGATGGTGTAGTCAAATGTTGAAATTTTTACAAAACGGTATTATGATTGGAAGACGAAAATTCGTATACATTT
The DNA here is from genome assembly GCF_963082655.1 of Stomoxys calcitrans. Classification (NCBI taxonomy): domain Eukaryota; kingdom Metazoa; phylum Arthropoda; class Insecta; order Diptera; family Muscidae; genus Stomoxys; species Stomoxys calcitrans. Next base: position 76,988,994 of record NC_081552.1, on the reverse strand, counting down.
TTGGTACCACATAAGCCGAATTACACTGTCAAATTTGAAGAAGACGATCGATATATAAGTTAATTGCATTCTAAACTACATCTCGCCTGTTTGCCGAAAGTGTGTGGAACCTACCTTATATTATTTTTTTTAATAACCGCAATATTTTTCTAATATCAAACTCTCAAAGGCGAATAAGTTACAGAATACCATGAATGTGAAATTCGCCTTCGACTCCGACTGCTGTCGATTTTCGCCTTCGACAACGGGAATAAGGGTGAATATTTAAAAGATATCGAAATTTTTAAAACAATTATATGTACATACAATATTTTCCATAATGCTATGTCTACATTGATTCGTTTTGCTAATGTTGTTTTGAAAAACATCTCAACCGTTTACACTAGTTGAGATCTTTTGGAAATTGTATTTTTTCAAGATTTATTTTTTAAGATTTATTTTTTCTTCTTTGGAACAAATTGATTTATTTTTTTTTACATTATTCAGTGCAGAGTTTATTCAGCTCACGTGCTTTGAATGACTCGTTTTTGTGGCAAACGGGTTGTTTTGCCCTTACAAATTGTAAAGGGAAAACGAGTCGCTCAAACCAGCTTTGATCTGAACTTACTATAAGGCAATGAATGCCATGTTTTTAGAAACTTTTATATTCACATATCAATCAAATATTTAGAAAACCTTATCTAATGTCATGTATTCATTGACTCGTTTTGCTTATGTCGTTTTGAAAAACATTTCAACCGTTCACACTTGTTGAGATGTTTTGGACATCGCATTTTTTTACACTCTAACGTTGATGTTATGATGCACTATTGTAAGATTTTTGTTTTCTTGCTTTAGCAGTGTGTCGAATGGTAGCAAAGTTGTAGGTATAGTAAAAATATGATGTTAAGTGTGGTGAATAATTTTTGAGTAGCCTAGTAAGATTTTTGACAGCACAGCAAATTTTGAAGTTTCATTGAGCAAAATGCCATGTCAGTAATTGTAAATTCAGTTGCGTTTTGGTAATCAACTTGCGTGCGGCATAACTTAGCTGCCTACTTTGTGGGCTGACGCCACTAAATTTAAACGACTTATGTGGCATAAAATAACTAAAATCAGTGTTTATTATCATTGGCAACGGGATTCTAAAAGGTAGTTATTTAACACTAATAGACAAAAGTACAGTATTGTGTTTGTAGTTTATTGAAGTGATGGCGCCGCCGTTTAGTGATTTTTCTATAGCGGCGTCAATATTTTGTTTACCTGTCATGGGTTTCGTCCATCATTTTGATGTAAATAATAGAACAAAATAGAGGCAAATTGGCATTTGCATTAATTTTTCGTGAAGAAGGTTCCATGTACAAAACTTAATAAAATTGGGAAATAATTAATACAAATGTCTTTAAAATAACATAACTTGTCTTACTCGCCGTGTTTTCCTCTTTTCCAAAGCAAGACTTAAAATATCTCCATATTACAACGTTCGTATTCGCAATATAAAACTACTAGCAGTAACGGAACATATTTTTGAAAAGTATTCATTACGCAAATAATTATTATTTTCTGTCTTTTTTTTTTTGTATTACTATGTGGCGCACATATCATGTTTACTTTTGATTTTTGCCAAACGTCAAAATTTGTCTGTGTTAGAAAAACTTTTTCTCACCAGTGTTAAAAACAACCCTCTTCTTCATTTTTACTTCTCACCATAGGAGATTGCTATCATTCGACACACACTCTTTACCCGTAAAATTTAGTTTATTTTAATGTTTTTTTTTTTTTTTGACAAAATTAAAATTTTTGTTTTTTGACATTATTCAGGGCTGTGCTTATTATTTACACAATTTATTTTTACTTTTTTATTTATTTATTTGCTTAAATTTTAGCCAAGCCCTACCTTATTTGATTGATGGACTTTTTTTTCTTAAGTATGTATATAATAATGAATGAATGACTACTCAATTAAGACAACTGCAATTAAAAAAATAAATAATAATTTTAATAATAAATTACATGGAACGTGATATGATTTGTTAAGATGAAGTGCATCGGAATAGATCCCTAATCCCGTTCCAGACTTTATATTGAAGCCATAAGTAAAGAACGAGGTAGCGTCAACCTCGAGCAAAGCAACAGTCCACTTATCTTCCCTATTAGGAATGTTTATCCTATAGATTATATCATTAATTGGTCTCGCTGTTTAAAACTTGCCCAGCCTACCTTGAACATTTATCGTATCCTAAATGAAACCGTGACCGTATTCCCCAGTATGTCGAGTTCCATCAGCATAAGCGCGGTAGTTCCGAATAAATACCTAAAAATGTTGTTTATTCTGCGTCATTTCTAATCCAAAGCCAGTCTTTGGATATTCTTTAACTCCCGAAGATACATTTTCTTATCCAATATGTCTCTGCCCTAATCAATCAGTATTTTTCTTCCCGGCACGGGATAGCTGTGAGCACCACACAGGTCGAAACATTGAGGTCCGATCTGTGTGGTGTTCATTGCTGTGACGAGAACCTCAGCTACGAACTAACGGGCGCGTTCACAGATTGCGGATAGTGAAATGCTCCATACGGAGTAGCTGCAACGGCAGTCGTTGACAATCAGTGGTATCGAACGGAGAGTACCAGTGAGAGGTCGGGCGGAACCGGTTCTTGCACAAATCTGAGTGCCTATGATGCTCGATATGACAAGACGAGTTATTAACGCCTTTAAATAACCAATAACCACCTTGTTTCCGCGGCGATCGGTCCTTTGGACCGGAACGAGTTTGCTTACACAGGAGCTTGACGAGGATAGCCACCTCCACATGAAAATGTGGCTACAACAACAGTATTCTTCTTACAATGGCTGTGTACATTTAGTAAACCATTCTAGAATTTACCTCCATCCCTACGCTTTTTACCGGCTATTCTCCTGCAAGAATATAAGGCTCAAAGTGCCTTACAGCATTTTTTCGTATTCCATTTTCTTGGATAGCGTCTAATTGAGCCCTAGGTATGTCGTTACCTTTGAAAGTTGCATATTTTTCTAATATCAATGAGTGCTACCCGATACAAACTTATACTCAATGATAAGGTACTGCCTTTTGTAATGCCGAGTCCGCACGGCTTGGCCCATAACATCACCATTTACCACCGCTGAAAATGTTTTATAATGTTCGCGCCGAAATTGAAACGCAGCCGTTAAGGCTAAAATGCGGACATGCTGAACTCTGAGCGACGGTGGCTACACTAATAGTTAATAAAATTTTTCTTTGGAATAGCAGCAGGTAGTGTTTGCAAATCTACTTAATTCGTTTCTCCCTGTCCACTGTTATTGTGGTTGTTGTTGTTGTTGTAGCAGTGTAGGGCGGCAGCCCTTGCCGATTAAAAACTCTATCGGTTCAATCTGGTACGTACAACCGACTCATGGTTGTTGGGGTATGTATATTGGGGCTTTGAGCTATGCATGTTTTTCCCCATTAATGCTATTCTCTTATTTTAGTTATCTTACTCTTTTCTAACTTTTCAATTAAAAACGATGGTAAACTGATAGTCATTCGTTTTGTTGTGTATTTTACAACCTCTCTCAACCTGTTCTAGCCATGGCAGGTAAATATAGAAGTACTAAATGGCTAGAAGCCAACAATTTACCAGCAAAAAGCGTTAAAAGGTTGATTGGTTAACCCATCTGAATGCCTAGGTCTAAATCCCGGGTAGAACCTCAGAAAAGATTTTTACTGGTGGTTTCCCTATCATTAATGCTGGCGCATTTGTGGTGATATCAGCCATTTAAGACATTTCTAGGGAGAGGTGTGGTTCAGCAGCACGTCGTTTGGACTTGACAAAAATTGTTCCCTGATCATTGGCGTGCAACAATCGGACTTTACTCATTGATATGGGGGAATTTTCTACATTTGTTTATCTACTTGTCTGCATTTACTATTGCATTTGTTTGCCTACTTGTCTGAACTTTTAGAAATTAATTTGGAAAACTAATGAAATAAATTCATATAAAACATTTCTTGCAATAACTTACTTAAATTTGTATTCTTAAGGAAAAAAACAAACAGTGCTTAGCTGAGTATTTCCTTTCTATTTCTAGATTTCTGCTAACATGCTTGTACACTCGAAATGATACCGATCATTTTATTGCCAACTTTATTTCTTTGGTTATAGTAAGCCTGCCTAAACTTCCGCAATTCCATGGTGTTCGCCTTTTCAACATAAATAAATATTAAACTATACACGGGAGACAATGTATAAACAAAGGTAAAGTGGAAATGATGACACCGTTATATGAATTAAAGAAATATATTTATATATGTATGGTTATGTTAATCAATCATATGGTGTGGTTAATCAATCATAAACTATCTAGATATATATAAATATTTTCTACAAATAAATGCAGTCTATATATATATATAAATATATATATAGATATATATATATATATATATATATATATATATATATATATATATATATATATATATATATATATATATATATATATATATATACATATATATATATATATATATATATATATATGTATATATATATATATATATATATATATATATATATATATATATATATATATATATATATATATACATATATCACATAAATTGGTAATATACTCTAGAAAACTTATATTGGGTTGCCCAAAAAGTAATTGCGGATTTTTTAAAAGAAAGTAAATGCATTTTTAATAAAACTTTGAATGAACTTAATCAAATATATAATTGCCATTTTGTTCGATAACCTTTTGCCATTTTGTTCGATAACCTTTTGCCATCTTCCTGCCAAATTTAGTATTCCACGCTCAGAGAACTTCTGGCCTTTATCTGCAAAAAACTGAACCAAGTGCGATTTTATAGCCTCATCATTGCCGACAGTTTTACCATTTAAGGAGTTCTGCAAAGATCGAAATAAATGGTGCAAGGTCAGGGCTATATGGTGGATGCATCAAAAGTTCCCAGCCAAGCTCACTCAGTTTTTGGCGAGTGACCAAAGATGTGTGCGGTCTAGGGTTGTCCTAGTGGAATGTGAGACCTTTTCGAGTGACCAATTCTGGTCGCTTCTCCTTGATGGCTGTATTCAATTTGTCCAATTGTTGACAGTAAACAATTGCTGTAAGAAAGTTGAATATATGTATATATATATATATGTTATATATATATATATATATATATATATATATATATATATATATATATATATATATATATATATATATATATATGCACAGACTGCATTTATTTGTAGAAAATCTATTTGTGCTGCCAACTTTATTTGTAGCATTTCATTCTATTAAAAATTTTTATTACGTTCTTTTTCGGTTGCAGGAAGCTCCTAATTACCATTTCAAGAGATAGAAATGATTGTGAACAGGGACTCGTAAAATGGGTAATACGTTGATGTTTCTCTTTTACATGGCTATTGCAGGATTTGTCATGCCACTTATTAACTCAGTTATGGAATTAAATAAATGTATATGTAATTTCATTTTTATTTAATCTTAGAGATTGTAAATTTACATGTATTGTATGTAATAAATATATTTAACGAGACCATTGCTTTGCCTAATTTTCTAAATTGTGGGTATATTGATATAAAAAGTATAGCTTAAAAATATGATTAAGTCCTAAAGGTAGGTGTATTAAGATCGTTTACTCTGAAAAATTTTCACAAACGAACGTTTTCTTCATTGTAAAAATATTCAAAAACGTTCTTGCAATAAAAGACTTAGGCAACCCTCCCATCCTTTTTTACCACCAACATTATTTTGGTTGTTGTTGTTGTTGCCACATTTGCATGAGGAGGAGGCGATTTCGTCAAGCTCTTATAAAGGGTTATTTTTCAAGAGCTATAGGAAAGTTTAAAAAAAAACACAACATTCAGAAAAATACATGAAATATTTCTTTGAATCGATAGTACGGTCCATATAAAATCTGCAAATCTTCTGGCTGATCTTCACTCCAAAATCGACAATTCTGCTTTTTTATGTATCCATTAAACCAAAAATGGAAGAAGCGCACGAAAACTTTATAACAGAGCACCCATTTTAATAATAAAATTCAATAACTTGCAAGCGTTGTTCGTTTGTAATGCGATTCATGGTTTAATTGTAGACTAAACAGAAGATGTTTGACAGTGAAACAAAACACTAAACGTGTACAATACACTGCTACAACAACAACAACCAAACGTGTGTGAGCTGTTTAAACTAGTGTTGCCAAAATGATAATAGGTAAAAAATCACCCTTTAGTAGAGCAAGCTCGTTCCGCTATATACGACCGATCGCCGCGGGAACATTATGGCTCTAGGTTATTTAAAGGCGCCAAAAAATCACCTTGCCATATTGATTATAGGTACTCAGTATTTAAGCAAAAGCCGGTGCAGCCCTGCCTCTCACTAAGACTCTTCACCAGATACCGCTGATTGTCCGCGACTGCAGTTGCAGCTCCGTGTCAAGCATTCCACTCTCCATAACCTGTGGACGCGCCCGCGTCTAAGTTTCTCGCGATAACGAAGAACACCACACAGATTGGAGCTCAAAGTTCCAGCTTGTGTGGTGCTCATATTTATCATATGTCGAATAAATAATTTATAAATTGTGTTGCTTGTGCGAAGTTTACACAAAAAGTTAAAGTGGAAGAGCTATATTTGCTAAAAATGTTATTTATGTATTTAAATGACAGTGAACGAAAATACAAGGAAAATTCCCTTTTTTATCATGATGGTTCAAGTTGAAGAAGTAAAAGGGCGTTAAGTTCGGTCGGGCCGAACTTTGGATACCCACCACCTCGGGTCTATATGTAAACCACCTTTCATTAAAATCCCATGTAAATTGCATACCTTATGTCCCACAGCAGTTATATCCAAATATGTCTCGATTTGGACCAAATACTAATCGGTACAAGTCATTGTTCAATTGTGTATAACAAAATATTGGTCTTTTTAGAAGCTATAAATAAAAATAAAACGATCTGAACCATATGCGACAATGTCGAAAAGCCTAACACAACAAACAGTCCCAAAACTCGGCGAAATAGGACAATAAATGCGCCTTTTATGGCCCCAAAACCTAAAACCGAGAGATCGGTCTATATGACAGCTATATTCAAATCTGGACCGATCTGGGCCAAATTGACGAAGGACGTCGAAGAGCCTAACGCAACTCACTGTCTCAAATTTCGGCAAAATCGGACAATAAATGCGCCTATTATGGCCCCAAAACCCTAAATCGGAGGATCGGTCTATATGGCTTAGGGACAAAAAAAAGAATCTGTGCAAAGTTTCAGATCAATATATCTATTTTAAAGACTGTTGCGTGATTTCAACAGACAGACGGACATGTCTAGATCGTCTTAGATTTTTACGCTGATCAAGAATATATATACTTTATAGGGTCGGAAATGGATATTTCGATGTGTTGCAAACCGAATGACAAAATGAATATACCATCATCCTTCGGTGGTGGGTATAAAAACGTTAAGTCCTCGCTTGAATGTCAAATTTCCACTCAGTGAAGAACTTAGTACCGTAAATGAAAATGTTCTCACAGATCTTTTTCACTACTTTTTTTATATGGAGTTTCACTGTGAAAACTGAACTTAATACTCACCTCAAAGGTGAAAAAGTTCAGTTGTTAAATATATAGCGATTTTTTTTACTAATTTTGCTCCGAACATGATGTTGTTTTCAACTATATTTTGCCTGTTAAGCATAGTTCTGACTTCGACTTTTTACACGAACAACTGTCAAAATGCACTATAAAGATATGGTGACCAAGTTAATGCGAACACATTCCGTACAAGTGGTACTGAGTTTTATGAGCAAAATAGTAGCGACATGTCGCTGCTTCAGTAAACATTTCGCACACTTTTAATTGCAAATGTAATTAAATGCAAGATATATTCATTTACAGGTAGTAGCAGTTGCCCAACAACAAACGACAACGGTATATTTAGCACATAGCTGCGACTAAATGACCTTTATTCAACAAAAATTTACCAAATAGTTTCATCTTGGAAATACAAATTGTTATTTCTAATTCAGGATTTTAGCATTTTTCTTATCTTCATGAACGCGGTTTAGTTCATTTCAATCTAACAACTAAGATTAAACTTAAAACTTCAAATAGCAGGACAGAAAAAAATACTATCGTACTTTTTCTAACTTAACGGACAACTATTTCCGCAAAATAACCCATAGGGAGTTTTTACAAGTCGTAGCCAGAAATAAGCAGTACAATTTTATAATAATGGAGGATTATAGATATCTACCTCAAAAAGCTAACAACAAAATATGTGGAATAAACAAATTTTTAAAAAAAAAATGTAGTATGTTTGTTGTCTTTTATAAAAGTGAAATTATATGCGAACAATTTTGTATCTAAAATGAAACCCGAATTACTTTTATGTCTTGATGTGATGTAACAAATCGAACATATTAACATACCGTCATATGTACCAAAACAGCTGAGTTATACTGGGTCAATGACCGCAGAGATTATACATTTGGTTTTTAAATTCTAGTCTCCGGTGGGAAAGTAATGGGGTTATTTTCTTTAACAAAAGTAGCAAATTTTATGCAGTTAAGGGTGCAAAATCCATCAGTATTGTTGATAATATTGTAGTTAAATGAATGTATTGAAAGAAATTCATTTAACAAACCGAATCAACGCTTGTGATATGCACCTTAAACGCAATGAATTCGATCCGTTTTTAAAACGAATCATAACTGGAGTTGAAAAATGGATTGTTTACAACAACGTTAGTCGAAAACGATCATGGTCCAAGCATGGTGAACCAGCTCAAACCACTTCAAAGGCTGATATCCACCAAAAGAAGGTTATGCTGTCTGTTTGGTGGGATTGGAAGGGTGTGGTATATTTTGAGCTGCTTCCAAGGAACCAAACGATTAATTCGGATGTTTACTGTCAACAATTGGACAAATTGAATACAGCCATCAAGGAGAAGCGATCAGAATTGGTCAATCGTAAAGGTGTCACATTCCACCAGGACAACCCTAGACCGCACACATCTTTGGTCACTCGCCAAAAACTGAATGAGCTTGGCTGGGAACTTTTAATGCATCCACCATATAGCCCTGACCTTGCACCATCAGACTACCATTTATTTCGATCTTTGCAGAACTCCTTAAATGGTAAAACTTTCGGCAATGATGAGGATATAAAATCGCACTTGGTTCAGTTTTTTGCAGATAAAGGCCAGAAGTTCTATGACCGTGGAATACTAAATTTGCCAGAAAGATGACAAAAGGTTATCGAACAAAATGATTAAAGTTCATTCAAAGTTTTATTAAAAATGCATTTACTTTCTTTTAAAAAATCCGCAATTACATTTTAGGCAACCCAATAGTTTAATGAACACTTTGTAGTGTGCGGCCTAATGTGCGACCCTAGCGACATCTGTTAGCGGATAGAAGACCGCCAGCGCCATCTGATGGTTTTAATTCGCCTCTGTCAACGAAAGAGACAGCCAGCTGACACCAATTGACAATTATGGCTACCACCATATGTTTTGTTGGTGCCCGCTGGAAGTCAAATTTGATGATGGAGGCGAATCCAAGCCAAGCCGGCCGGTGACCCAAGGGAGCTTCTTTCCTTTTCGATTGGGACTTGGCAGCGTACGGAGGTGGAGTGATCAACAAGAAAAATACGTAAAAGAAAAGACCAGAAATAAATTTGGTAAATGTGTTTTATTTAAATTCATATGAATGTGAAAAAAAACGGATTTAAACAAAATAAAAAGGACAGTTTTTTAAAAAAAAAAAAAAGAAATAGAAAATTTGAAATGCCTGAAAAGTGAAGAGACGATACATAAAGAGCCAATTGAAATGGTAACGTAAAAAAAAAGAGAAGAAAAACTTTGTCAAAAATCTGAAATGAAATGAACGTTAAATACCTGAAAAAAGGAATATATTAAAAACCTGAAAAGAAATAGAAATTAAAATTAAAATAAACAAGTGGACATTTCAAAACTAAAAGTCAAAAACATAAAAATCAAAATCCACGCCTCCTCCACCTCCACTGCCGCACAAAGAAGAAGGCTTCCATCACCAACCGCTGCATCAACAACCGCCACATCGGCTACCGACACCCTGGTCACCGCCACACTGGTCACCGCCACATCCGCAACGCACACCATCCACCAGCGAGGGATCCAGACGCTGTTGCATTCCCCAGCGTTCCTAAGGTACTCTTTTTAGTTTCTCCAGACTAGCAAACCAAACTGCTTTACTGACGTTCGACCCTTGGACTGCTTTATTTTTGTTTAAAAAAGGGTTTTTTGTATTAAAGTATACAATCGAAATAGATTAGGTAGGGGCAACATTAGTGCTTTTTTTTTACTCACCCGTTGTTTGGGTTACAGGCTATAACCAAACATGAGCTCATGGTTAGGTTAGGTAGCAACGCAGTTAAAGGACATTTTCGTCCTCCAATCAGCCGATGTTGGTCCTACGGTGCTAAAAAGGTAGCACAACAAAAAAAAAGACCCTAAAAGAAACATAGAATACTTTTTTAGACAAGAAAAACAGACTGCGACAAATACACTTAAAACTTGACAATACTCACCGAAAACCAGACGGACGGACCGACGAGAACTTGAAGAGACCTTATTGGCCGCAGAGGCCCGCATCAAGGCCGCAGTACCGTTTTGGCGATTCTTGGTCATCCATCTAGAGCTGACGAGGCGACCGACCCATTCTTCTGAAAATAGAGAAAAATTTCAAGATTGTTAATATTGTCTTTGTGAATGGCAATGTGTAGAAGCAGTGTTAACGTTTGCCTTCAAAATCTAATATATTTCATGTTTGCTTGAAAACGATTCTTTATATTCTAAATCTTGTTTTTTTTGTAATTGAATTTTGCCTTTTTGATTATTTGTTTTTTTTACATTATTTACCATGTGAATATTCTTTTACTTACTCAATAAAATACTGAAATCTGTACAAGAATGATTATCAAAAACACTTGCCTTGGTGATTTCTAAAGGATGATGGAAGGCTAAAGCATCGGAATATGGGGTAAGTGACTGAGCAGCGGCAAAGATAGACAGGTGATGGATTACGGGGTACCCTTAATATTACAGGACGAGGGGTGCCATGGTTGGGGTGGGCAAAGTCCTGAGGCGCCATGAAGGATTTTAGGCGCCAGGCAATTCCACAGCCGTAATGTCCTCCAGTTCGTTCCAGTGGGTGTTTTGTTAATGTTCTATTGTCGTCCGTTTCGTACCACCGACAGCTGGTTGTTTATTTTGTTTTTTTTTTGTCACCTTGCCAGAGGGTTGGATTGGCAAAGAACCGCGCCCCAAAGACTGAGCCAAAAGCCGGTGCTCGAATGCCAGCGACCAGCGCCCGCCAGTCCGACTCCTCACTCCAACGGCAACGTGGACCCTTGGGTCCACGACAAAAAAATGGCGCCCAACGTGGGGCCCGAGCAATCGGGTTGACCGTTTCAATTGTGTGGCTGTTAATATTTGTGTTTGTGGTTTTCTTCTATGTTTTGCGTAAGTCCCGACAGCAGTTTGATTATAAGACAAGCTAGTCGAGTGCGACGTCTAAGCTTGAAGAGGCACTGATACTTTGTATTAACAGAGTGTCGTCCAAAGCCTCCATGGGAAGTAAGTCTGGTGTCGAAGTGGCTGTGAGTCCAGATGAGCCATGCGACTTCCTCGGGAGACAACGTATAGATAAAGCTAGAGAACGTTATAGGCGAAGGAAAGCTCTCAGGCAAGAAATTGCTTCAGCCACTTTGTACGAGGGCGAAGATACAAGGCTCTATATGCGCGTAAAGATTGCAGGAGAGGAAGTAGAAGGTTTATTGGACAGCGGTGCCACCGTTACATGTCTAGGGAAAGGGTGCTTGGAGTTGGTGGAGAAAATAGGGCTGCCCGTATTTCCATATAGATCTGTCATTATGACCGCCGATGAGACTCCGCACGCGATTGTGGGGCGCATAAGGGCAAAGATAAAAGTGAAAAAGTCTGAAGAGGAAGTTACATTCTTTTTAATACCAACTTTGGGTAAAGCGTTATACCTTGGTGTTGACTTCATGAAGAAGTTTAAACTAGTAGCCACCATTGAGAGCTTAAGCTTGGAGGAAGAAGAAGACAAGCCGAAAGACCCATCGCAACACTGCTTGAGGAGTGAAGAGAAGCTACGCCTAGACGAGGTCATCTCTATGTTTCCGTCATTTGAGGTGAGGGGCCTGGGGAAGACACTATTGGAGGAACACAGTATCGATACCGCAGAGGCTGAACCCGTCAAACAGAGGCATTATCCCGTATCTCCTGCCGTTCAGCAACTGATGTATTCGGAGCTGGATAGGATGATTGCCATGGGAGTCATTGAGCAGAGTCAAAGCCCGTGGAACAACCCGGTTACCTTGGTGCGCAAGGGCGCTAAAAACCGATTGTGCCTCGATGCGAGGAAGCTCAATGCCCTCACGGTAAAAGATGCCTACCCACTTCCGAATATTGAAGGCCTGCTGAGTAGGCTGGGAGACACGCATTTTATCTCGAGTGTGGATCTGAAAGATGCGTTCTGGCAGATCCCTCTCGAGATAAAAAGCCGGGAGAAGACGGCGTTCACCGTGCCGGGAAGACCCTTGTACCATTTCACAGTCATGCCTTTTGGGCTGTGTAATGCGGCCCAAAGGTTATGTCGATTAATGGACAAGGTCATCCCAGGGCATCTGCGGGAGCGAGTGTTCGTCTACTTGGACGACTTACTCATAGTGTCACCCGATTTCAGGACCCATTTGGAGCTGTTGGCGCAAGTGGCGAAAGCCTTGACGAATGCCGGACTTACAATCAACGTTGCCAAATCGAAATTTTGCTTTCGGGAGCTCAGATATTTGGGCTACATTGTCGGGGAAGGAAAATTGAAGCCAGACCCCGAGAAAGTGTCCGCCATACTGGAGTGTGACTACCCCAAAACTGTGAGGCAGGTCAGGAGATTCACTGGCATGACCGGATGGTATCGCCGATTCATCCCGGACTATGCGACAATAGCAGCACCGATATTCCAAACGCTCAAAAAGAGTAAGACTTTTGCGTTCGGTGAGGAAGCCAGGGTGGCCTTCCGGAAATTGAAGGACGCACTCACCCAAAGTCCCGTTTTACGACATCCTGATTTTGCCAAGCCGTTTTTCGTCCAGTGTGACGCATCGGATGTGGGAATTGGGGGAGTTCTCTTTCAGAAGGACGAAGATGGAGGCGAGCACCCGATTGCCTTCATGTCCCAGAAATTAACACCGGCGCAAAAGAATTACTCTGTGACCGAGCGTGAGTGTCTGGCTGTGGTGATGGCCATAAAGAAGTTCCGACCCTACATTGAGCTAATGCCATTTACTGTGATTACGGACCACTCTTCGTTGAAGTGGCTAATGTCCAACAGAGAGCTCAGTGGGAGATTGGCTAGATGGAGCTTGTTGCTCCAGGGTCACAACTTCGGCATAGAACACCGCAAAGGAAGCCAGAACGTGGTGCCAGACACTCTATCGCGATTGGATTTGGAGGAGCTATGCGAAGAATTTGCCAGCCTTGTGGATCTCGACGCAGACGAGTTCAAAGATGACGAGTATTTGGACAAAATAAAAACTATCTCCGACAACGGAGAATCATTGCCAGACCTGATGGTTAAGGACGGTCTCATCTACAAAAGGACAATCCCTGTGACTGTGGACATGCCATGCGAGGATTATGTTTGGAAGCTATGGGTTCCATCACGGTTGACGACAAACACCATAGCAAAGGCACATGAACCGACTACGGCGGCACATGGAGGTTTCCATGGAACTCTGAAAAGGTTACGAGAGCTGTACTACTGGCCAAACATGAGTGCACAGGTCCGTGATTTCATAAAGAGGTGTGAGATCTGTAAAGGGGCTAAGCCCAATTATCAAAATATGCAACAGCCTATGGGACCAGAGTACAAAATAGACAAACCTTTTCAGAAGATTTATGTAGACTTCCTAGGGCCGTACGTCCGGTCGAAGGCCGGTAATTCATACATTTTTATAGTCCTTGATCACGTCACTAAATTCGTGCTGTTGAAGCCCATGTCCAAGGCCACCTCGAGAAACGTAATTAAGTTTTTGACCGGTGAGGTGTTTCACAAATTTGGAGTTCCAGAAATTGTCATGTCGGACAATGGAAAACAGTTCGTGGGGAAAGATTTTTCCAACTTCTTAGACGTGCATGGAGTAATTCATTATAAGACTGGACTGTACTCGCCGCAGGCGAACGCATCCGAAAGGGTAAACCAGTCGATTTTGGCGGCTATTAGGTCTTATTTGGATGGCGACCAGAGGGAATGGGACCAAAACCTATCAGCTATAGAGTGTGCTTTGCGTTCATCTGTGCACTCGTCAATTGGAATGACGCCTTATTTCGCGCTTTTTGGCACGAATATGGTGACACATGGAAGTGTCTATCGCTTGGCTAAGCAATTGTCTTCAATGAGGGACCCAGAATTTAACGTTTTGCCCAAAGCTACTCATTTGGAGTTAGTCAGAGAAGAAATTCGAAAGAATCTCGAAAAAAGTTACAAAGAGCGGTCTACAAAATACAATACCCGCGCGCGAGAGGTAAAATTTTATCCAGGCCAGGAAGTATTTCATCGCAACCATCAACTTAGCGATTTTGGGAAAAACATAAATGCCAAGCTTTGCCAGAAGTATTTGAAGTGCAGGATTGTGCGGGCAATAGGCCGTAGTCTATACGAAATCGAAAACCTAAACGGCAAACCGATAGGGGTCTATCACGCAAGAGACTTGAAACAATAATGGCAACGACACATTTTCACACTCTAACACTCACAAATGGTCAAGGGGTTCCTTCTGAGCCACATGTAAAAAAGAGTGAAATTCTTTGGCCAATAGAGGCAAATTTTCGGTTGACAGCTCACACAAGCATTAAATCACTCACCTGAAATTCCATTTCCGTAGCTGGGAGTTTCCAATATTAAGCCATGGTCTAATGTAGGTTTAGTTAGTTTTAGTTGTACCCTATGGGGAAATAGGTTAAGATATGATAGATATGAATTGAATTACATACTCACCTGTGATAGATAGCAGAGGAATTAAGTCCCAGGGATCTCTATAGCAGTAAGGAACAAGCTGTAGAACAGCCGTCGTCTTGTGGTAAACTGTAGCATAAGATGACCTAAATGAATTAGAAGAGAATTTAGATTTGAATTGTATTTTATGATTTATACTTAACTTAAGTGGTGATCGTTGCAGAGGTCCGAATGATTTTTGCCTCGTGCCCATATTACACCTCAGGTTCATCTCGAATGGTGGGTGTGTGTGTGTGTTCAAGGCAGTAGTGGGCAAATATACAAGGGTGCGTATATTTCCAAGCCATGGGCTTACATCCTTGGGCGAGTGCACAAATTGTGCAATGGGGTGTATATTTGCAATTTTTGATTTAGGGTGGCGCTGTAAAAGGGTGTTAATACTTACCATGGACTTACCCGTATGGTCCAGGTGAGGTTGTTGGAGTGGACTCGTGGTCTTACGCTCTCGCGAGTGCTGAACCGCCAAGAGGGGTCCCGTGGTGTGATGTGCGCAAGATTACGCGCTGATTCGTGCTACTTCTCTCTGCCAACCTCTGGGGTGCCTCGACCGCCGGAGAGCTCGCTGTCAACCTCGCAATGGGTGACCCGTCTTTCTATCACTATGGCATCTTGGACATGGAACGCGAGTTGCGGCGGAAGGCGTTTTGTCCGGACGAGAGATTGTCATCTCTCGATGCCGGCCCCAGGAGATCACTCAACCACGGTAGAGCCTCTTGACGACCTCGGTGTATGTCGGGTCGACCCGTCTTTCTATCGCTATGGCATCTTGGACATGGGGCGAGGGATGCCGTGGTGAGTGATGAGAGGCGGCTAGGGGAAGTCATAGAGGATACACCAAGGTGCACCATCTATTTGATACTTACCAGTTCGTTTATCTTGGGCACATCACAGCGTTAGACCACAAATGGCATGGCTCATGCTCTCAAGCGAGGCAGCCGTTGCGAGTTCGCAGGTCCATGACGTGGGTTTCCTGGAAAGATAGACAAGAAGAAAAGATCAAATCAGTTATGAAAGTGGTTTGTTTTGTTTGAAGGATTTTTTTTGGATAAATTTCTTTTTCACTTTAGTGTTTTTTAAGATTTTCTGATATTTTAAAATTCCCTCCTATTGGCCCTGATTTTTTTGTTTTTCGAATAGAACACGCATTTTATTTTAGTTTTTCATAAGTTTTTTTTGCTTGTTTTTTTTTGCCAGCTTAAGGAAAAGACAAAAACGTTTTTGTTCTGCATTTCTATTTAAAATTTTGTTTTCGGCTATATTAATATCGCTCCGTTTTCAGAGAAATTTATTTTTCTTTGTTCCGTTTCCCTTATTTTTATTATTATTTCTTTTCTTTTTTTTCAAATTTTCACACAAAATTCTTAATTTTTTTTGTTTTTTTCATTTTCTTGGCAGAATTTGGTTTTTTCACATTTTTCGTGCATTTTTGTAATTTTCCTCATTGAGTTATTTTCCATAATTTCCCTTCTTATTAATTTTCTTTTGGGAACTTTGCCGAACTAAGTTCACTTTTGAGTTTTTATATCAAGACCATTTTCTTTTGTGTAGAACCATGACACTTTAAATTCAATCACAATAACGTCACTTCACCTTTTTCGTTATGGCCACCGAAAATTTTTGAGGACATTTGGTTTGAAAGTCATTGAGTCACTTCTTAGTACCCCCACCACCATTCATGAATTGAGTGGCTTACACACAATGGCAGGGGTACCGTACGATCATGTGATTTCATTATAACACACGCACTCATATTCATGGAATCACGCACACTGTCACATAATGAACCGTTTCTTTTACCACGTTGGTTGGAGTTTTTTTAAATCGTGGTTAGGATTCTTTTTTTATTTCACCATTCGAACCGCAATTATTTTCACTTTACCTTTTTTTTAAATTTTTTTTCCGATTTGCAAGGCGTTTCATTTGGAATAGTTTTTTCACCATTTCATTCATGAAATCAGATATACGCCGACGCCGGTGATTGTGTTTGCCGGTTTGTTTCTTTCAATCACACACACAGGGCTCAGAGCACATTTAATTATTTTTGCATTGTTTTTTTATATTTTCACTACCACTGGCGACAAGGGGCATGTGGCATTGATGATTTCCTTTCATTTTATTTATTTTGTGGGCCAGTACGTTGTAAAAGGCGTAGTTTTTGTTTTTTTACTTTGCCATTCATTGGCACACACACACAAACACTTTGGCCCGCCGGTCACAATTTTCTTGTTATTTATTTCTATAATGTTGGGCACGCACTTCGGGACACTGAACAATCATTTTTTTTTTATTACTAGCTTTTGATTTAACACATTTTTTTTTACAATACTTACCTTTTTTTTTTGCTTTGTTGGTGAAAAGTATTTCCCGCGTCGTCCGTCTGCTGCAATTGCTTCCAATTAATTTGATTAAGGTATATCCGTAAGGTATAAAAATGGTTAACTCAAGGTATACTAGTTGAGGAAGACTTACACATTATTAATGGGACCTACACACAGTGAGATAGGTTTGGCGTAAGGAGCATATACACTTTATGGCATGGAATACACTGAGAGAAATTGTTATTTTTCTCCCTCCCATCCTTTAACAGTGATGTTCAAAGGATGGTTTGGTTTGTAGTGTGCGGCCTAATGTGCGACCCTAGCGACATCTGTTAGCGGATAGAAGACCGCCAGCGCCATCTGATGGTTTTAATTCGCCTCTGTCAACGAAAGAGACAGCCAGCTGACACCAATTGACAATTATGGCTACCACCATATGTTTTGTTGGTGCCCGCTGGAAGTCAAATTTGATGATGGAGGCGAATCCAAGCCAAGCCGGCCGGTGACCCAAGGGAGCTTCTTTCCTTTTCGATTGGGACTTGGCAGCGTACGGAGGTGGAGTGATCAACAAGAAAAATACGTAAAAGAAAAGACCAGAAATAAATTTGGTAAATGTGTTTTATTTAAATTCATATGAATGTGAAAAAAAACGGATTTAAACAAAATAAAAAGGACAGTTTTTTAAAAAAAAAAAAAAGAAATAGAAAATTTGAAATGCCTGAAAAGTGAAGAGACGATACATAAAGAGCCAATTGAAATGGTAACGTAAAAAAAAAGAGAAGAAAAACTTTGTCAAAAATCTGAAATGAAATGAACGTTAAATACCTGAAAAAAGGAATATATTAAAAACCTGAAAAGAAATAGAAATTAAAATTAAAATAAACAAGTGGACATTTCAAAACTAAAAGTCAAAAACATAAAAATCAAAATCCACGCCTCCTCCACCTCCACTGCCGCACAAAGAAGAAGGCTTCCATCACCAACCGCTGCATCAACAACCGCCACATCGGCTACCGACACCCTGGTCACCGCCACACTGGTCACCGCCACATCCGCAACGCACACCATCCACCAGCGAGGGATCCAGACGCTGTTGCATTCCCCAGCGTTCCTAAGGTACTCTTTTTAGTTTCTCCAGACTAGCAAACCAAACTGCTTTACTGACGTTCGACCCTTGGACTGCTTTATTTTTGTTTAAAAAAGGGTTTTTTGTATTAAAGTATACAATCGAAATAGATTAGGTAGGGGCAACATTAGTGCTTTTTTTTTACTCACCCGTTGTTTGGGTTACAGGCTATAACCAAACATGAGCTCATGGTTAGGTTAGGTAGCAACGCAGTTAAAGGACATTTTCGTCCTCCAATCAGCCGATGTTGGTCCTACGGTGCTAAAAAGGTAGCACAACAAAAAAAAAGACCCTAAAAGAAACATAGAATACTTTTTTAGACAAGAAAAACAGACTGCGACAAATACACTTAAAACTTGACAATACTCACCGAAAACCAGACGGACGGACCGACGAGAACTTGAAGAGACCTTATTGGCCGCAGAGGCCCGCATCAAGGCCGCAGTACCGTTTTGGCGATTCTTGGTCATCCATCTAGAGCTGACGAGGCGACCGACCCATTCTTCTGAAAATAGAGAAAAATTTCAAGATTGTTAATATTGTCTTTGTGAATGGCAATGTGTAGAAGCAGTGTTAACGTTTGCCTTCAAAATCTAATATATTTCATGTTTGCTTGAAAACGATTCTTTATATTCTAAATCTTGTTTTTTTTGTAATTGAATTTTGCCTTTTTGATTATTTGTTTTTTTTACATTATTTACCATGTGAATATTCTTTTACTTACTCAATAAAATACTGAAATCTGTACAAGAATGATTATCAAAAACACTTGCCTTGGTGATTTCTAAAGGATGATGGAAGGCTAAAGCATCGGAATATGGGGTAAGTGACTGAGCAGCGGCAAAGATAGACAGGTGATGGATTACGGGGTACCCTTAATATTACAGGACGAGGGGTGCCATGGTTGGGGTGGGCAAAGTCCTGAGGCGCCATGAAGGATTTTAGGCGCCAGGCAATTCCACAGCCGTAATGTCCTCCAGTTCGTTCCAGTGGGTGTTTTGTTAATGTTCTATTGTCGTCCGTTTCGTACCACCGACAGCTGGTTGTTTATTTTGTTTTTTTTTTGTCACCTTGCCAGAGGGTTGGATTGGCAAAGAACCGCGCCCCAAAGACTGAGCCAAAAGCCGGTGCTCGAATGCCAGCGACCAGCGCCCGCCAGTCCGACTCCTCACTCCAACGGCAACGTGGACCCTTGGGTCCACGACAACTTGGCAAGGATTTAATTTTGATTAATTTCAGTATTTGCTATAAAACGTGTGTATACGAAAGGGTCACGTCTCCACTAAACTAGTTGTGATGCTGTAGGCATAAATGCATAGCTGCAGGAGTGTCTTTAAAACTTGTGGGCGTTTGTTGTTGTGCGGTAGATGCATTCGCTCGGAAGCAATCTTATTATTTTCTTTTTGTTTGTAACTTTATGTTAAAGACATTTCAGATAAATATTTGAATTTAAATTTTTATGTTATTAATTCGAATCATTGAATAGAACAATTTTACAAATTAATTTATTTAAATGACTTTAATTATTTTATTGGACAAAGTTCTCTCAGAAGGGTTACGGTTCTTCGAAACATTCTAAGACAGCGAGTCCCAAAGGTAATATAAAAAGAATAAGAGAGTTAAAATCACTTACTTGGTAGCTCGTATCCCTCGTTTAAAGACCTTTCAATGCGATTGATATACGCAGCTGCAAGCAATGCTCTGATGCTTTTTTGTTTTTTTCCTTTTAAGGAGCTTTGTACAAAAAGACGTTATGTATGTACGGATGTACTTATAATTTTTTTTCTTTATCACTTGTCTGCATGTAGTCTTTTGGGTATTACAACAACGATTTTGATCTACGCATACTGGTAAGGGAAATGCATATTACGATGTATTTTGTTCGTTTTAATTAGATGCGCGAAACCAAAATTTAGAATTTACTTATTTTAAAATTACAAAACTTCACGACGGCAGAAATAAACGTACTGATCACAGCGAAGCCAATCGGTAGTGAAGGGAGCATACATCTGGTGGCCACAGACTCCAAAGCTGAAGAGGAAAAATACACAACGTCACCACCAGGAAGGAACAAGAGAATTTAGATACACTCTTACCAAGAAAGTTTCAATTCTCTGACCAGCTAAGAATATTAACATAAACCGTGCATAATGCATAAAATTCCCTTCGTGGCTAAAAATTTGTTAATGCAGCCTATAAAACTAAAGGAATTTTCTTTAAAAAAAAAATAAAAATACCGCAAACACTGTCGTGAATTATTATTTTAACTTACTTAACTTACAAACGAAAAAGTCGTGCAATCTAGATTGGATTCTAAATTTCAAATTCACATTCAGGAAAAACTTTACTGCAGGAAAGTTTTCTGGCCGCGGAGATCACTGTGAACTGAAAAGACCTGTTCTCCGCTTATCCAGATGCTTTTAAATGCTCGGGTCACTTCCAAAACTTTACAAAATTCCAAGTCAAATATGGCTACCGAGATAAAACCGAGTTTAGGAACAATGCAAAAATGTGAAACAAACTCTCAGCCAGATACATTATCCATATTTCCATTTGCACTGGAAATGGCAAATAATTCGTCAAATTTTAGTACAAAAAAGGGGAAGGGGCCTCTGGATTACTAAGCGGATGTCTTAACACCGTGCTAATGTCCTGTATATTTTGGCAGCAGCTTTATGCAAACAAATGCAACTATAAGCAACTGCAGCGGCTAAGCACTCAATACCTGCCTCACTCCCACAGTGGAGTGTAAAGAACAAAAAAAAAAAAGGTTTGTGATGAAAGAAAAGGTCGAGGAAGTAAGACACATACATGTCTTACGCACACACCGAAACACCGGAAATTAAATAACACATCTACAAGCGCACTCTACATTGTATAAATCGATAAGTGTAAAAAGTTGTATCACAATCTTGTTTTTTTCGTTTTACAGGTAAGTAAAACGAATGTTCATCAGGTACATTATATATAAATATTTGCTTTTTTTGAAAAATTTAACTGAATATACGATATGAGCAAAGCTCCTTTACTAATAGCGGTAAGTAGTTACAAATTACTTCTATCTTAATTGTTTTGTTATCTATTTAACCTCTATGGGTCCCAGGCGATGTTTTTGAGTAGAATGTCGGTATGATAAACTGCTCCAAGTCGTTGACTATATTCTCATGAATTACACCCACAGGTGAGAGATAAGCGGAACTGGACCATTGAAAATCCCTATCTCTGTTATAAATTTCGGATATTTCGGATAATATTTGTTTATGAACTTTCGTAGGATTGTCCTTTCAAATATTTCCAATCCTTTGCCTACTATTGAAGAAATAGTAAACCAGATCGGAAATCCATAAAGCAAAATAGGAATGGCAACTTTATACAAAAGAAATTTTGTATTTGTTGGTAAATGCTTGTTGTTGAAAATGTATGAGAACATCCCTGCTATCCGTTGTGCCTTCTGCAATGTTGTTTGGCCATGGTGATTAAACTTCAGCAGCTTATTAAAGTGGAGCCCCAGGCATTTAATGCATGATTAAATGGGGATATCAACGCCATCAAGCAACAATTGTAACATTTTGCTTTCAGGCACGACAGTTTTGGGGCATTTACCTGAGGCGTTTCTAATACATATGGCTTCCGATTTAAAGGCATTTATTTTGATGTCCCATGTCTTGTAAAACTCGTTTATTTTCTTTAGATGTGCAGATGCATAGTTTAATGTTGATACAGTTGATAATCGTCAGCATAAAACAGTGCTTGTGAGCTTTGTGAGATGTGTGGGAAATCATGAAGGAATATGATAAATATATATGGTGCCAGTATGCTGCCTTGTGGTACCCCACTGTAAACTGTACTAATTTCAGAAAGATCGTTTTTTATTTGCACACAAAATTTGCAATTCTCATAAGAGCTCTGCAATTATTTCACCAAATATGGATCAATTCCAAGTTGTATTAATTTATAAACAATTCCGGTGTGGCTGACGGAATCGAATGCCTTAGCTATGTCCAATGAAATAGCTGCTGTGCAATTCTGATTTCTTAGATTCATAGTTATGTCGGAATGAAATTAAGGAAGTGCATGCTGCGTTGAATGGAATTGTCTAAACCCGAACCGAAAGTTGGACATTGGCTCAGTGACAAATTCGTTGTATATTTTTATACCCTCCACCATAGGATGGGGGGTATACTATTCGTCATTCTGTTTGTAACTACTCCAAATATTCGTCTGAGACACCATAAAGTATATATATTCTTGATCGTCGCGACATTTTATGTCGATCAAGCTATGTCCGTCCGTCTGTCTGTCGAAAGCACGCTAACTTCCGAAGGAGTAAAGCTAGCCGCTTGAAATTTTGCACAAATACTTTTTATTAGTGTAGGTCGGTTGGTATTTTAAATGGGCCATATCGGTCCATGTTTTGATATAGCTGCCATATAAACCGATCTTGTGTCTTGACTTCTTGAGCCTCTAGAGTGCGCAATTCCCATCCGATTTGACTGAAATTTCGGTTCATAACCTGGTATAGCTGCCATACCATAACCTGGTATACCATAACCATACCATACCATAACCAGGTATAGCTGCCATATAAACCGATCTTGGGTCTTGACTTCTTGAGCCTCTAGAGAGCGCAATTCCTACCCGATTGAAATGAAATTTTGCACGACGTGTTTTGTTATGATATCCAACATCTGTGCTAAGTATGATTCAATTCGGTGCATATCCTTATATAGCTGCCATATAAACCGATCTGGGATCTTGACTTCTTGAGCTCCTTAGAGAGCGCAATTATTATCCGATTTGCCTGAAATTTTGTACAATGGATCCTCTGATGACCATCAACATACGTGTTTATTATGGTCTGAATCGATTGGATAAATCGATCTCTCAATTTTACTTCTTGAGCCCCCAAAGGGAGCAATTCTTATTCGAATTGGCTGACATTTTACACAGGTCTCCAACATATAATTTAATTGTGGTCCAAGCGGACCATATCTTGATATCGCTCTAATAGCAGAGCAAATCTTTTCTTATATCCTGATTTGCCTAAGAAGAGATGCCGGGAAAAGAACTCGACAAATGCGATCCATGGTGGAGGGTATATAATATTCGGCCCGGCCGATCTTAGCACGCTTTTACTTGTTCCCTTTATAACATGCTCAAAATTTTTGCCCATATTCGAAAGCAAAGATATTGGACGATAATCACCAACCAACTCACTATTTGGCTTCTTCTTTATTGGAATTATTTTTGACTTTTTCCATTCTTCGAGAAAATAGCCATTATTTATGCAGTTATTTATTATAAATGTTATTACTTGTAGCGCAGAATCGGGGAATTTTGTAATAATAAAATTTGAAATTCCATCCAAGTTAGATGATTTTTTGCTTTTTAACTTTTGGACGATGTTTTTGATTTTGCCAAGATCCATGAAACGGTAAGTATCTGCATTTTGTAGTGCATTAAAGTGCTCGTCAAAATAGTAAATATGGAGTGGAATGGGGCTAACGCAGTTTGACACCGTCGACAGGGATGCCAAGTGATGATGGACGGAAAGTTGATGTATAGAATTTTTTAAATTTGTCATCGATTTCTTTACTTTAATTGGCTATGACAGAATATTTGTTCCACTAGTCGAACGTAGAATAGCGTTCCAAGCGCCTCGATCTTCTGCGCTCATTCTAAAATCTCTGACACCAAGTTTCGAGGTGTCTCCCACAACTTGATCTTTCCATCGGGCTTTTGGTCTTTCCGGTTTGCGTGTACCACCGTGTTTGCCTTCAAAAGACTTCTTTGCTGGAGCTTTTTCATCCATTCTGATAACATGACCTAGCCAACGCAGCCGTTGTATTTTGATGCGTGCAACTATGCTATCGTCGTCATAGAGCTCGTGGTTCATACGTCGCCTATATTCTCCGTTAACACAAACTGGTCAATATATTATACGAAAAATCTTTCTCTCAAATACTCCAAGCACTGCCTCATCTGTTTTCACAAGTACCCATGCTTCAGAACCATATAACAGCACGGGTAGTATCAGTGTCTTGTAAAGTGTAGTCTTCGTCTGTCGAGAGGTGGCCTTTTTTCTAAACTGCTTACTTAGTCTAAAGTAGCATCTGTTTGCCAGTATTATTCTTCGCTTAATCTCAAAACCGGTGTCATTCGTTTCGGTTACGGCGGTGCCGAGGTAGATACAGTTACTGACTATGTCAAAGTTGTGGTTCCCAACTATTGCCAATTTCTTTATCTGCTCGGTAGTGCAAGGCTTTTTGGGAGATGATACGACCGATATGGGATGAATATGAGCACCACACAGACTGGATCTTTGAGCTGAAAGCTACCGGACGCGTCCACAGGTTGCGGATGGTGGAAAACTTCGTTTTTATGCGCATTAGCTGCAAATGCGGCCGCGGGCAGTCAGCGATTTTCGAGGAGTCAGGTGGCACTGGCTCTTAATTAAATACTGAGTGCCAATGTTACTCGAGATGACAAAGCGAGTTATTGCCGCCTCCAAATAACCAATGGCCAACATTGGCGTCTGTTCCCAAGTTAGGGGCGGCTGGCGGCGAGCGTCGGATCTTGGAGCAAGCGGCTCGCTACAACGAGGGATACATGCAATCCCACAAAACCCATGCGGTTGGGGCGCTGGGCCAGTAACCCGCCCCCGGAAAACATAGAACTACTATGAAAATCAAAGGAATAGTAAAAACGGGCCCCCCAAACGTTGTCATCAATTTCAAGAGTGTTAATATCGTATTTTCATTATGGATTATTTTAGCACAAAAACTGGATTTTTTTATTGCTTGTGAATTTATATGTATATCTCTTTGAATGTTGAAGGTCCAGGTTTTATATTTTTTAATCTATTATTAATATTTTTAGCTTATTTAATATTCACAGACTCTTTTATGATTACTCTTAGTATTTGAATTTGTTCAGAAAGTGGTATATACTCACTGCTCTGTCGATTTCCTGACCGATGAAAAATTCTTTCTGCCATTGATGCTTGATTCTATATAATTTTTTACCCTTTCAGATAGCGGCGCTTTTGCGTCTTGGTGTTCCATAATATGGGCATGTTCGTTGTGCATTCGTGTAAATGATTCATAAAAATCTTTTATCAATGAATCAATTTCATGGTTGTTCAAACATCCGTGTACTGAAGGCAGTAAAAGTTGTGTTGCTGCATCAAGATTATGCTGGAACCTGTTCCAGTTTGTATTACGATAAGAAGTGAAGATACGTGGTGATTTTAAGATTATTGAAGGATCCATTTTCAGATCTAACTTAATAGGAAAATGGTCAGAAAATGTTGGAATGGAAGAAATTTTAAAATTAAGGTGAGACCAAAACAAAAATCACCCGTTGTTCCGCAAATTTTTACTGGAAGTCGTTTGGTACTTTTGCTTGCAAATTTTTGAAAGAGAGTAAAATGGCTCTTACTCTCCTTCAAATTTTTACTGGAAAAGTACACGAACAGACCTAAAGTGAATCCACATTCTTGTGCTGAAGTAGATTTTTATATTGTTTTGTTTATCGCAAGCTACGTCATCAAATATCATTATCGAATTTGGTTTGATTTCTTCTGGTTGCACAACGTCGTCATTATTAGTGAATGTATACGTACCCATACCCTTTACCGAGGAAATAAGTTTTTTAAATATTCATATTTTGGTTAATATAATGATTTGGAATATACGTACATAAACATTTTGAAATTTTAGTCCATTAGGGCTTTCTATCAAGCTAAGCATCACATTAGTCTTAGAGGTTCCCACTATTTAGTCACGAACAGTATTCAGCAAAAAACTACTATGTCTGCGGGTTTTATTTTGGGGAAAACTGCATTTAGCACTAAAATTTTATATTTTTGTTGGACTAATCGCATTTTGTTAACTAAAGATAAATTTCATAAATCTTTGGTTTAGTACTGTTGGAAAACTATAAAAATGATTGTTTATAACGCTAAGAAAGTTATTAGAAGGAACGCCGTTAAAAGCTTAATAATAAATTCACTTCCAGTAGAACTTCATCTACCAGGTGATAAATTTTGTGGTCTTGGTACAAAACTCAGATAAAGATTAGAAAGAGACGATAATGGTATTAATCTATTGGATGCAGCGTGTAGAAAACACGATGATACTAATCCTAATCCATCTTATCCTAATTCTAATTAAATTTGGTCTAATAATTAATAATATTATAGAAGTAACAAATATTAATACTAATATAATAAATCGATTAATTTTATAATCACTTTCTATTACTAAAAAAGAAATTATTAAAACAAAAAATATAAAAATTAATTATTCAATCCAATATAATAGTTATTATAATTATTATAGAATTTAAAGAAACAACTTCTCATTCAATAAAAATTGTATAATCATTTATAATAAATTTTATTCCTATTGTAAACAAAAAAAAAAATAATGAAAAAAATCTAATTGTACAAATTGATAAATATTTCACGATTTAAAAAGATATAATCTTATCATTGACACCACAAATCTATATTTTTATCTAATTATTTAAACTTAATCATAATATACATATATCTCTCTTAAAAATTAATAAATTTAAAGGAAATCAATGTAAAAATAAAAGTAAATATTCTCGGATTTTTCCTCCTCTAAAAGAATAAACCCCAGAAAATACCTTTCCATGTTGTCTGTAAGCATATAGATATAAAGTATAAGCAGCTCTAAAAAAGATAATATTAATACAGTTGATCATGATCATCTAACAATGCTATTAATTAAAGAAATTTCTCCTAATAAATTTAATGTAGGAGGAGCAGCTATATTTGCAAAACTTAATAAAAATCATCATAATCTCATTGAAGGTATACAATTTAATAAACCCTTATTAATTAATAAACTTCGACTCCCTATTCGTTCAAAAGTAATATTAGCTAAACAAAAAATCCAGAAGAATATAATCCATGAGCAATTATTAAAGTATAAGAACCCCAAATTTCTATATATGTTAAAGTTATTAGTCCTGCAGAAACAATTCCTATATGAGCAACTGATGAGTAAGCAATTAACGCCTTTAAATCAGTCTGACATAAACAACTTAAACTTACTAATACTCTCCCTACTAATCTAATTCTAATTCAAATATAATTAAATTTTAATCCTAATATTTGCAAGAAAGGAAATACACGTAATAAATCTTAACCTCCTAATTTTAATATAATTCCAGCTAAAATTGTTGAATCAGATACTGGAGCTTCAACATGAGCATTTGGTAATCATAAATGTACTAAAAATATTGGTGTTTTTACTAAAAAGCTGTTACTAAAGAAAAATACAAAATTTCATAGTTAAATATAAAATTATTTAATATATAAAAATTCATAGAATTTGCAATTTTATATAAATAAAAAATATCAATTAATATAGGTAAAGAAACTAATAAAGTATAAAATAATAAATATACTCCTGCTTGTAAACGTTCAGGCTGATATCCTCAACCTAAAATTAAAAATAATGTAGGAATAAATCTTCTTTAAAAAATTAAATAAAATATAAATAAACGTATTCTTCTAAAAGTTAATACTAATATAATTAATAATAAAATTAAATTAAATATAAATAAATTTGTATAATTATTATATTTAAAAACTTAAACTCTTGTTATTATTATTAAAGCTACAATTCATAAACTTAATAAAATTAATTCATATGAAATTATATCTATTCCAAACAATAAGAAATTGACATAAAATAATTACTGTATATATTTATTAAAATTAATAAAAACTAATTAAAACTATAAAACTTTGAACCATTCAATATAAATTTTTTATAAAACATAATGGAAATAAAAAAATAATTATAAAAATAACCTTTAACATTGCAAAATATTAAATCTTTGAAAATAATCATTTCCATGTGTTCGAATTATTGAAAATAAAATTGAATGACCCAAAGCACCTTCACATACTCTAAAAGTTAAAAGTATTATTCTAAAAAAATTTTCATATCTACATATATTTAAATACATAAATAACAAAAAAAAAATCTTAAAACAATATATTCTAATCTTAATAATATTGATAATAAATGCTTTCGATATGATTCAAAAGTAAATACACCTATAATAAATAAAATTCTAGGTAAACTTTTTTTTAAAAACTTCAAAAATAAAGAAACTCTTTATCATTAATCTCCAAAATTAATATTTTTTAAATTAAACTATTTCTTGACTTGATATTATACAATGGATTTTAATAACTATTGTATTTATTTTTAATTTAATTTTTATAAATATTAAACACCTACTTGCTATAGGATTAATTTTATTAATCCAAACTACTAGTTTTTAGTTCCATTATCTTCCGGATTAATATCTAAAAGATTTTGATTCTCATATATTTTATTCTTAATTTTTTAGGAGGAATAATAGTTT
Organism: Stomoxys calcitrans; assembly: GCF_963082655.1. Lineage (NCBI taxonomy): Eukaryota > Metazoa > Arthropoda > Insecta > Diptera > Muscidae > Stomoxys > Stomoxys calcitrans. The sequence continues at coordinate 76,960,050 of NC_081552.1, read as the reverse complement.
TATTTAATTATGTAACTTCTTCTGAAATATTTTCATTTTCAATTAAATTAATTTTAACTTTAATAATACTCTTTTTTTATAATAATATGTATTTCCTATTTTTTTGATAAAAATATTTTTTTACAATACTTTAATATTAAAATTAACTCAATTACAAATTTTAATTCTTTTATTATAGAAAATTCCTTATCTCTTAATAAATTATAAAATTATCCAACTAATTTATTAACAATTTTATTAATAAATTATTTATTAATTGCTGTTTTAAAAATTACTAATTTATTTAAGGGACCCTTACGACCTATATTTAATTAAACTAATGAATAAACATTTACGACTTAAACACCCAATTTTAAGAATTGCAAATAATGCTTTAGTAGACCTTCCAGCTCCTAGAAATATTTCCTCATGATGAAATTTTGGATCTCTTAGGATTATGTTTAATTATTCAAATCCTTACTGGATTATTTTTAGCAATACATTATACAGCAGATATTAATTTAGCTTTTAAAAGAGTTAATCATATTTGTCAAGATGTAAACTATGGGTGACATTTGTGAGGTACTATGCCATGTAAAGCTTCTCTCCAAGAGGTGTCGCACAGCGGCACGCCGTTCGGACTCGGCTATAAAAAGGAGGCCCCTTATCTTTGAGCTTAAACTTGAATCGGACTGCACTCATTGATATGTGAGAAGTTTGCCCCTATTCATTAGTGGAATGTTCATGGGCAAAATTTGCAAATTTGCATTATTATTTTTACTTACCTCTGCCTTTTTGATCCATTTTGGTGTAAGCTTTTGTATTTTCATGTAACGGCTGCTTTTCATATAACAGCTGATCTTTACAAAACATCTGTTGCAAATTCTGCTGACAAAAAAAGTCTCAGTAGAAATTTGCAGGTTCTCTATTTTCGAACTGTCAAAATTTGCACTATCTGTCAACGAGTTTTGGTTGTGTGTGTATTATAGTTAAGAACCATAATACACATAACAACGAAAAATGGCGCGAACTGGTAACATACACAAAATTAGAGTTGAACTAATCACTGATTTTGACAGAAAGTGCACTCAATATTTTATTGTTGGATTCAAGCAACAAAAGTAAAATGAATCGTCCATATCTTTCTCGAGGTTACACCTAAACAGATCTCGGTCAGTTCCTGAAAGTAGGATGCCAGGGTTCGAGAGATTGAGGCAGCAGTACTTTCGTAGATATTGCTGATGGTATATGAATAATTAACAATAGCACAAAATGTCACACGAATCGGTATACCTGTCCAAATTTGAACTTAATACTTAAAAAATATCACGATGATCAAATCAAGCAACTTTTGGTTATATTTAACAAAAAAAAAGGACAAGCACTTGCAACTTCACTTTATTTAGACCACTTGAACTCTTCTGTACAAATGATTTTCCTTTTACAATTACTTAACCTCGTGGCCCTTGTGCCCTTGAAGGATGACATTGTAGGGGCACGCATACTCCTATATGTTAAACAAGTCTGGAGTCCTCTTACACCCCTATGCAACTCTGGGTCCAAATTCGCCGGGCAAAAAAAAAGTAGTCGGTACCATCAAGTTGTATTTGCCCGTCACACACTCAGAAGCCGTCTCATATCAGGACAATAACGAAATTGGGGAAAGTCACGCAAAATCGATAAATATGGGACTTCATGCCTGAAACCTATCATTAGAATACCTACTTCCTACGCATATTTATCGCAACAATTGACCTCAAGGCAATCTGACGTGGAAAAAGTTTTGAAATCTAAGGGTAATAAAATTTTCGTTAAATGGTTGGGATTCTCCAACAGCCATAATTCATGGATAGGTAAGATCTATATTTTATAATACAACTTTATTTTGTATTTCCACAATTAAAATGAATGAAAATTTGTACAGATATAATATGTGGTGTGCGGCCTAATGTGCAACCCCAGCGCCATCTACTATCGAATAGTAGACAGCCAGCGCCATCTAATGGCTAGAATTCGCCTCCTGTCAATGAAAGAGATAGCCAGCTGACACGAACTGACAATTATGGCTACCACCATATGTTTTGTTGGTGCCCGCTGGAAGTCAAATTTGATGATGGAGGCGAAAACAAGCCAAGCCGGCCGGTGATCCAAGGAAGCTTTTATCTTTTTCGATTGGGACTTGGCAGCGAATGGAGATGGAGCTCAGCGAACGACGAGAGGGGAAAAGAAACACCAGAGAAAATTTTTATGAATCTTATTTTATTGAACTTTGGGTTTTTTTAAAGTAGAAATGAATGTGATACAAAATGTTAATGCCATTTAAAAAATAGCCTAAAGAAACAAACAAGTGACAGTTTTTTTTTTTTAAGAAACTTGAAGAAAAAGGCTTTAAAAGTGAACAAATGACGAATAAAATAAAAAGAACTGAAATGTTACAGACATAAAGTTTAAAATTAAAAGTTGTTAATTTTTCAAAGCAAAAACTATTCCACAATTTGAAATGCCCGATAAAAAAGGAAAGAAACATTAATTAAAAATTTATTTAAAGGTTAAAAGTGGAAGTAATTTAAAAGACCTGAAAATAAAATAAATAAACTAGAGAAAAAAGTTGCTGAAAAAGAAATGTTAATACGAAATTGAATTGAAAATTTGAAAAAACTAAAGACTAAGAGAAATCAAATCCATAAATAAATTGGAAGGCGAAAACGAAAGAACCAAAGCCAATACTCTTCCACTGCTATAAGGAAAATCAGCAAGCACCACATCCGCAGCCACCACAATCACATCCACCATACCCCAGCGAGGGACCCAGACGCTGTTGCATACCCCAGCGTCAATCAAGTATTCCATAAAGATTCTCATGACCAGGAAACCCGACTGCAATACGAACGTTTGACTCTCGGATTGTTGATTCTTATTGTTGAAAAGTTTGTTTTTTTGTATAAAAAAGGAAAGGAGAAATAAGTTAGGTAGGGACAACATTAGTGATTTTTTTCTTTTTTACTCACCCGTTGGTTGTGATGCAGACATTGACCTAAATATGAGCTCATCGTTAGGTTAGGTAGTAAGAATTTAAAGGATATTTCCTTGCCTTTTTCAACCGATGTTGACCCGCCTTAAAAGAAACAAAAAAAAATACTTTTTAGACAAAAACTAACTGTGACAACTACACTTGAACTAAACAATACCTACCAAAGACTAGGTGGACAGACGGACGGACGGACAGACGAGAAGCCGAAGGGGCCTTATTATACACTGGCAGTCCATTTACATTCATCCGATGCTGACGAAGCGACGCAAACCATCTGAAAAGAGGGGAAATTCCAAAATTTTTAAAATTGTTTTTTTTAAATAAAAATTTAAAAAAGGATAGTTAACGATTTTATATCCACATATATAATATATATATATAAAATTTTTTTTTGCAATTGTTTGAAAGTTATTAGACCCAGTAAAAATTTAATTTTTTTTTAAATTCTAATTTTAAATTTTGTTTTTTTTTTTTTTTAATTCTAGTTTTAAATTTTGTTTTTTTTTTTTAATTCTAATTTTAAATTTTTGTTTTTTTTTATTTTAACACTTTTGATGTAAAACTTTTTCCAATTTAATAAAAATGTGAATTTGTATTATGAATTGTCATTAAAAATACTTGCCTTGTAAATTGAGTGATGGAAGGCTAAATCAGCGGAATATAGGGTAAGTGACTAGACAGCGAAGGAGCGGGAACAGTTGATGGATCGCGGGGTACCCATAAACATTTCAGGATAAGGGGTGCCATGGTTGGGGTGGGCAATGTCCTGAGGCGCCGTGAAGTTTTGATGTCTACAAGTTTGTTTGTATAGGTGTTTTGTCAGTGGCCTATTGTGTTTTCTTGTTCCATCGGCAGATGGTTGAATTATTATATTTTTTTGTCACTTGTCAGAGGGTTGATATGGCAAAAGAAGCGCGCCCCACAGACTGAGCCAAAAGCCGGTGCTCGAATGCCAGCGACCAGCGCCCGCCAGTCCGACTCCTCACTCCGATGGCAAGGGACCCTTGGGTTCACAACAAAAACATTTATTTTGAGTTCTCATTTATTAAGAGAATGAAGCTTGTAGTGGCAAAAACGTTTACATTAACCGGTAAAAATTCAATTTCACGCTCAAATTTTTCACCACCTATTGAATTAGGAGATGGTGAACATGAATGATAATTGTTTGATTGATTTTAAATCATACAATTCAATACCCAATGTTGATAACGATAGCAATCTATTTCATATTGGAGATAAAATAATACACATACCTATGGGATCCTATAAACTACTGCACATTGCCAACTTTTTGGAATCAGAGTATAAAGCTTTACACCCAAATAGTTTCATTAAAATTAAAGCCAACAATAATAAATTGCAAATAGAGAAAACCTCTTCACATGAGCACGTTTATTTCAATAAGGACAATTCAATTGCTAAGCTGTTTGGCTTTACAGAAAAGATTTTAGAGGCTGGAAAAAAACATTTCAAATCTACCAGTAAATATTTTAAAGGTCAATGCCATTCAAATACACTCCAACATCGTAACTGGTTCATTTACTTACAACTCACCTGCACATATTTTACTCGAATTTGCTTTAGATGTTCCTCCAAGCTAAAAATAAGCCGAGAGATCATTAAATCAAGCACGGTCACATAATTAACTGTTACACTTCGAATACATATTAGAACCAAACAAACATGATTATTTTTTAATATATAAGGGCCGGTACTATATTCGGTTTTCGCGTTGAAACTCCATAAAAAAACAAACGGAAATTTTTCCGAAATGTGTTCGTTTCGTCATAACTTGCTTTTTCATCAAGGGAAAATTTACATTTTGGAATGCCCATGAGAGCACAACCACAGTCGCTGTGCAACAAGTCATTTTCTTACGCAAAATTAACGCGATCGCCAAACTTCTGATTGTAACTAAGTGTTTGTTAGTGTTAGTGATGTTGCTCACATGTATTTACTCTGGATGGAAAAGAAGAAAGTGTTTGTGGAAGCATAAATAAGAAAGTATGTGTTTAAATATGAATACATACACTCGAAAGAAAAATATATATTTCTTTCACAACAAGCAACTCAATCAATCTGTACAAAATAAAATGGTTTTGTGAAAGTATGTGTTGTGCTTTTGGTCTGCAATTACAAGAACAATATTTGGATAAAAGTGGAAGATGATGACAAAGGCTTTTGGAAAGTTACGCTTATTTAACTTACAACAGTAAAAATACTAAAAAATTTAATTATTTTGCATTTATTTGTAAATGCTGAATTTGTCTCTTTTTAAATAGTTTTGTGTTTCATTATTTCTTAATTTCGAAGGGGTGGGGTTTGGTTGAAATTGCAACAACATGTATGAAGTTGAGTACGACCCAAACACTCAGATTTGTGTACACATGCACTGCTAAATTGTTTGATGCCATATAAATTTTTTTATGTAAATGGCAACATTTTGGTCAAAGAAACCCAAAAAATATCAAATGTGGTAAGCTTGTCAAAGCACCGAAGGAACGATTTTCGGATTTTTTTCCACAAAAAGAACGTAGTACCAACCCCATACCCCAATTTCCAAAAACCACAGGTCTAGGAGATGCGTGCACCGATTGAAGCGAAATTTTGTATGCCACCTTATGGTACCCCAAAAACACGAAATTGGTAAACAAATTTTTGGGTCAAATAACCTGGGGGCATAGCTTTGAAATATGATTTTGAATGTAGATAACGAATACAAACAAAAATAATTAGTGTGAATCTGAACGAGACCCCTAGTCCTGAATATCTTGATAGCCTCCTTTAAAATGCTGGACATTATGGGGCTCAAACAAAATCGTGCTCTAGATGTTGATATTACTCTAGGGTGCGCCTCTAAACTCCCTTCAAACCGGTCATGATTGCCTACTATGGCGATAAATAATAGGTATTTGATAGTAGAAAACGAATTTTGTATCCAATTTCGAGGCCAAATGTTTCAGGGTCGTGTCACCCCATAAACTCCCCCTCAACCAATGGAAATTGGGGCTCAAATTAAAGAAATTTGAGAGAAGAGCACGATGTTTATATTTTTTCAGGGCTAAGTACGTGGGTGGCCACCCCACCCTGCATACCCTAAAACTGCATATATTGTATTTGTGGATTATGGCAAAAAGGCGCTCAAATCTGTATCTGTTTCATGGCCTAGTGTTTCAGGGACGCCTCGCAATATAAGGCTCCAATGAAAGGTATTTGGGAGAAGAGCACCAATATAATATCCACACAGGCGCGAAATATCTGAAAGGTCGTACCAGCACCCCAAAACAGGACTTATTTCCTGACGTTACCGTATAGGGCTCAGATAAAATAAGAGAGTGAAAGAAGGCGCAGCGGAGCGGGCCCTGTCCAGCTAGTCTAAATTAAAATCTGATATAGGTATATGACCTACCAGTAATATTTTGTAAGTCTATTGGTACTATGGATTCTAAATTGGGTAAATCATTAGTGTTAGGCAAGTCGTTAAGACTATAGTGGCCCAAGTGTAAGTATTTATTCCATCTTCTCTTGTAAATCTTTTATCATCTTGGAAAGGTTTTGCTTATTATATAAACAATCTCTATAAGTATCGATTGTGGTGTCCATCGTTACCACGGGAAGCTTAGCTGAAAGCTACGGGGCACGTCCACAGGTTGCGGATGGTGAAAAGCTCCGTTTTTATGCGGAGTAGCTGCAAATGCGGCCGCGGGTAGTCAGCGATTTTCGAGAGAAGAGTTTCAGTGGGGAGTCAGGTGTCACTGGCTCTTAATTAAATACTGAGTGCCAATGATACTCAAGATGACAAGGCGAGTTATTGGCGCCTTCAAATAACCAATGGCCAGCATCAGCGTCTGTTCCCAGGTTAGTGGTGGCTGGGGGCGAGCGTCGGATCTTGGAGCAAGCGGCTCGCCACAACGAGCGATACCTGTGCAATCCCAGAAAACCCATGCGGTTGGGGCGCTGGGCCAGTAACCCGCCCCCGGAAAACTATGAAAATCAAAGGAATAGTAAAAACGAACCCCCCAACGTTGACGATATACGCAAACAAAAAAAGGACCATGATTTGCCGATCTGCACCTGGAATGTCCGCACTCTTTATAGAGAAGGTGCAGTATACGCGCTGGCGTATATATTAGAAAAGTACAAGGCAGATATTACAGGAAGTGCGATGGACTGGGATTGGCGTCACTACAACACCAAACGGTGACGAACTTGGCTGTGGATTTGTGGTTGGTCGGAGACTGAAATACCTTGTCTCCAGCTTTACTCCGGTAGATGAGAGGCTAGCCACAATCCGCATATAAGCCAAATTCTTCAACATCAGCCTTATTTGTGAAGACAAAGACGAGTAGACCAACGATATTTTCTACGATCGCCTAGAGAGAGAATATGACCGCGAGATTTTAATGCGAAAATAGGGAAGGAAGACATTTTTGGTCCAACAGTCGGAAAGTTTAGCCTCCACGAGATAACGTCCAGTAATGGGTTGAGGCTGATAGATTTCACCGCGGCGAAAAACATGGTAGTTAGTAGCACCAGATTTCGACATAATCACAAAGCAACATGGCTGTCACCTGATCAAAACACGAGGAACCAAATTGATCACGTTGTGATAGTTGAAAGGCATTCATCCAGCGTGTTAGATGTACGATCGATCCGTGAAGCGAATATAGATTCGGATTATTACTTTGTTGCAGCAAAGGTTCGCACCCGTTTGAACATGGCGAGGAAAGTACGATTTGACACTGCACGGAAGCTGGACATTGAAAAGCTGCAAACACAACAAATGGCAGCTGCATACTCCACTCGACTGACCCAACTACTTGATGAAAACACTCCTTGTTCCGATGATATAATGGCGCAGTGGTAAACTATTGCCCACTCCATGGAAAATGCCGCGAAATCCGTACTTGGGTACCAAAAGCCTCCTCCAAGAAACTCGTGGTACGACCAAGAGTGTCGAGATGCTACTGAAGCCAAGAATACGGCATATAGAGCAACCCTACAATCAGTAGCAACGCGCCAGACGAATGAGAGGTATCGGCAGAAACGGAGAGAGGATAAACGTCTATTCCGCAGAAGGAAAAAGGAAATGGAATGACGAATTGAGATGTACAGGAGTCAGATGAAGACCGGAAATTCTACCAAAGAATTAAACATCAAACCTATGGCTTTGGTACAGGCACATCCTCCTGCAGAGACAAAGAAAGAAATCTGGTAACTGACACAGAGGACATGCTGAGGATATGGAAAGAACATTTTACCCAACTGCTAGTGTCCGATGTTGGCGGCGAAGAGAATACCGCAGAACCAATCCCTGATGATGGTATAGAATGTTTACCTTCTAGTCAGAATGAGGTCCAGGTAGCAGTGACCCGACTAAAGAACAACAAGGCAGCAGGATCCGACGGGTTACCCGCTGAACTAATTAATACCGGAGGCGACACGCTGATAAGATGTATGTATCAGCTTATCTGCTCAATCTGGCTAGAAGAACGCATACCCGATGATTGAAACCTCAGCATACTATGTCCCGTACACAAGAAAGGAGACAAGACGGAATGCGCCAACTACAGAGGAATAAGTCTCCTCCCCATCGCATACAAGATACTCTTGAGCGTACTGTGTGAAAAATTAAAATCTAAAGTCAATGAGAAAATTGGGCCCTATCAATGCGGCTTTAGACCTGGTAAATCCACCCTGGAATAGATATTCACACTGCGCCAAACCCTGGAAAAGACCCGAGAAGGACAAAACAACAACAATGCCGAAGCATGGGTATTTGTGAAAGCAGATTAGGCATTGCTTGGAGTATTTGAGAGAAAGATTCTTAGGCGACGTATGAACCACGATCTGTATGAGCTGTATGACGACGATAGCATAGTTACACGTATCAAAATACAACGGCTGCGTTCGCTAGGTCATGTTGTCAGAATGGATGAAGAAGCCCCAACAAAGAAGTCTTGAAGGCAAACATGGTGGTACACGCAAACCGGGAAGAACAAAAGCTCGATGGAAAGATCAAGTTGTGGGAAACACCTCGAAACTTGGTGTCAGAGATTATAGAATGAGGGCATTAGATCGAGGCGCTTGGAACGCTATTCTACGTTCGGCTAGTGGAACAAATGCTCTGTCATTGCCAATTAAAGTAAGTAAGTAATAAGTATCGATTGCATATTTTTTTAAAACTGATTTTTTTACACCCTTGGATTTTTTAACATCTTCGCTATCAGTCACTTTTATGGCATACTTTTTGGTCCTATGACTTACAAACGCAACCATTGTTTTGCCTGCATTTTCGTCTTTCATCATTCCGACTTTTTCGTTTACAAGTTTTGTTATATCTGTTATCCGGAGAAAAATCGGATGTATCAAATCTGTACTCTATTTCCTGTTTTGTTAGTTCACCATAAAGATCACGTTGTAAAAACGTTAATATAACTAACACTCTGTAGTGAATTGTGTATGGTTTTTTTATTTTGGGTCAAATCTGCAATTATTTTTTTAGTTTTGGAACCTCCACCACGGTTACTCTCTGGACAGAAAGGCAAATCGGTATTAATATCATGAAGTTGTGTTGAATATACCAAATCTACATTGAACATATATCCCATCTACCCATTTAAAGTCTTTTTCTGCGAGAAATTGAGTCATAGCCTTGCCGTATATGTAGCTCATATCCAAATAATAAATATTGACAATGGGGTTGTCTTTATTATAATTAGGCATACCTTCATTGTTAGCTACAGAGTGTCTAGTCGAGCATTGTACAAGTCCACCCCTTATCCTATTTTTATAAAAATTATACATCTTAATTTCTGAAGGGAGCTCAAGTTCAGCACCTGTAGAAAGTAGCATTGCATCCCATGATAGTGATGGTGTGTTTAAATATTGACACGGATTAAGTTTATGTTCAAGTAACATTTGTTGCGGAGACTTCCAAAAATATCTGTTAGTAATAAAACGTCAGTTTCAAATAATGTTCCAAATAATCATTAGGAGTTTGACATCCAAAGTGTCACCAAACATCCTGTTCATGCTTATAGTCCTCTACTGTACACTCGCTATCTGTCAGCTTGTATAAAATTCTTCCCTGGGGGGCAATTGCTGTTCCAACAATCATTCAAATGATGAAATGTATTCATGACTAGACAAGGCGTATTTCTTGTCTTTTCTAGTCATGAGATAGAAATGTGTATCAATGGGAAACTGTGATTTGATGGCATTAAACTCGCTTTGTGGTGAGTTTCTCGCTAAGCTATCTAAACTAGCTGACATGAACCTAAAACTATCTATGTAATTCCTTATTTAAAGAAATTACTTTAATTTCACCATCAAGATTTATCAATTCCTTTAAGGACAGATGGCAATCATACGATGAACAATTATGAAGAGGTATTGGAATAAATTTGGGTACCCTTTATTGAATTTATTACATTGACTGTGTGCAGTCAATTTCCACCTATGTTTCCCCGTTAACTGCGAATGGTCTCTAACCCTATTAAGTTTGGTCACATATGTAACATTTTTCGCTTCTCATAAACTATTTCTTCTTCAGGGGTGAAAGAATCCATGAGTTTTGTTATTGTTAGATAACTATTATAAAGAAATTTAAAATCGCTTATTAAATTTTGCAAAATTTTAGGTGTATCAGCGCCACTATATGAAAAGAACTTATTTAAACTATTATCGAAACTACATTTTATATAGTAACTACATGCACAAGGTATGTGCTTTATTGGGGGTATAGTATTATCAGTTTGGATATCTCCTGTCTGAATAGCCTCAAAAATGCTTTCAGCATCTGCGTAAATCACGAAAGGCACCCGCTCATTTTTTGGCATAGTTTTTGAACTTGAAAATTTTCTCTTGTGGGTCTGGTAGTGTCACTACTACAACTCCACATTCTTTCTTGTGCTCTTTATACTTCTCAGTGACATGGAAACGTTGCAGACAGCCGTTGCAAATATGGACGGTATGTGCATAGCTGGCTAGTTGTGAACTCAGGCGACTATAAAAAAAATATTTAATTAGAGATGTTTTAGGAATGTTTAATTTTGGTTGTATTACCGTGAAATTTGCCTAATTCATATGTAATGGAATTTATCATCACCATAAAGCATTATCAGATTTATATGATGATGTTTTCGCATTTGGTTAAGTAGTATGGTCCAACGACTTGACTGTTCTTGTACCCGAAAACATTTAGGCTGATTAGGGGATTTTTAGCTCCCAACAATTTAATGTGTTTAAGGGATAGTGGAAAATTTAGTCCTGTAAAATCTACTGTGATCCCCGTTTGAAGCTTTAAAATATCTTGATGTATACTGACATTGTACGATGTCATTTTCCAGGCTTCTCCTACTGCCGGTTTTCCTAATGCAGCCAGCACACACTATTTGAGACAATGTTCATTATTATTTTTGATGTTTAAACATGCCTTCTTTTTTAATAATGGCTGTGGAGTATCAATGTACTGTAAACCACGAGTTAAAACCGCTTTATTGATATTTATATAAATTTTTTGGATTTTTCCCAATGCCCAGCCAGAATCTCGTTCCTAGAATTCTGACATTTTGGTAAGAATACGGTCAACATCTTTTAGGAAGATTTCATAACATCATCTCCAAAAATCAGCAATGTCATTTTTGACATGTGATAAAAAAATGTTTGAAGTTAACCTTCTTTGTGTATCCCTAGAAGTTGAAGGGCCATCATGCTCACTTACGGGCTTCACATATTCCCCTTGTAGCTCAATATGAAATTTATTGGCTGTCATTTCGGTCAAACTCAACTTGAGCAATTGCTCTATTGTTGCATTTTCCATGCAGTTGATTTACACACAAACTTGATGGTTTTGTAACAGACACACATCCATTCTTATTTTGATGGTGCTAACTTGATATGGATTTTTTCATATGTTTTAAATATTCACGTTTAACACTAAAAGTAATTGGTTTTGTTTTTTTTTATTTTATTGGTTAAGAAAAACCAATGTTCGCGCTTCCGGTATTGGTAGAGTACTAATTGATTTCTTAAAAGTTTAGGCATTTATTTCAATTCCGGCTTAGTCAAACTTTCGTTTTCGTAAAAGGCATAAACATTTCCAAAGGAACCATATCCTGGTAATCATAGTTTTTCCCCCTATACCCCCCTCCTCCGTTCAATCGATTAAACCACAAATTTCGCAATTTGTGGAATTCAAAAAAATCCGAAAATCCGATCCGCGCATTAACCCCTCAGTAAAAGACATAAACATTTCCAAAGGAACCATAGTCTGGTAATCATAATTTTTCCCCATACCCCCCTCCTCCGCTTAACTGCCGCTTTTTGGATAGTCCACGTCACCCAAATATAAACCCAAGCAAAGGCATACGGCTAAGCAAAAATTAATTCAAAGGCGGATGGATAAAATAAACACCAAATATTAACCCAAAAAAAGTACAGAACTAAAAACCCAAGTTTTTAAAAACACACACACACGTGCTTACATACATAGTCAAGGCAAAGATCAACCGGCGTCATCCTAGCTTTAGCGTCATTATGCCCCTGAAAACGGTCGAACCAAATAAACAAAACATTCCAGACGAACGGACAAAATAAATAATAACAATGTAACCTGACACTCCTGCACATTCCAGATGGACGGACAAAACAAACAATAACAATGTAACCTAACACCAAAAGGAAGATCACGGACGCACGGATGTAATATGACACCAAAATGCCGAAAAGTGGTCAAACATCGTCAGAATCGGCATATCCCTTCGACTCACAATATATCTGTTGAGGACGACGAAACCCCAATTTCATTTGACGTTGTATCCTTGTTCCCAAGTGTGCCGATCACGTTAGCAATTAGGGTAATTGAACGTAAATGGGAGACATTGGAAAAATACACCAATGCTGGAATTTTGTATTAAAGATATGCGCTACTTCAAATTTGAGGAAAATGACTTCCCCCAAAGCACACCCAAAATCTACAAAACCATTTCATATATCCCCGGTTTGTCTGAAAGGTTCCTACACTCGGACCTTTACAATAAAGACTGCATAAATATAGCACATAGAACATGCAACACAACAAATCAACTGTTTGGCAAAACCAAGTCGATAGTTATGAAGGAGGACAAGTCGAAAGTAATATATAAAATAAAATGCAACGGAGACGCAACCGAAGTATCCACAAAAGCATATGTCGGTACAACAGAATCAAAACTAAAAAACACGATGTCATCACACAAATCTGACATAAAAGGCACTGATAAACCGATAGAGCAGAAAAATGCACTCAAGGCCCACTGTGCACAAACGGGTCACAAACCTTACTTTGACGACGTAGAGATACTGGCAGAGGAGAGTAACTACTACAGATGTATGACTTTAGAAATGTTGCACATGATAAATGGTCCCTCCGAGAAGAGACTAAATTACAAAACTGACACGGACAAATGCTCTCAAATAGATTGACATATTATTAATAAACACGGACGAAGAAAGCATTAGTAGACGAAAAGCTTGTGAAAGAGAAATTCGAATTTAAAGTAAATATAGATTTTGTATTTCGTGATGTAAAATACTTTTTATACCCATGTAGCAGATCTCCTGCCGATGATTGACGATGTCAATCGAAATATGGAGAAGAAATTCCAATAAAAATATAAATTAAAAGTATTGTTTTGTCTTTTAATCGCGGACCTATAGCCTAATTTGCTAATTAACTAATTTGCGAAAATATTTTTAAATAAAAAACCAAAACACAAAAAATTGCATAAATCATGGATTTTTTAACCGGAATAGAGACCGAGGAAAATGATGTTTTGTGTTTTGAGTGCTTTTTTCATATAACAGCTACTGTAATTTAGCGATTTGTTGGTCGATTTAAAAGAATTATACTTTATTAAAAAGCTACTGTTGTGACCTTCATAGAAATTGCGAATCAAAAATTTATGCCCGTTTTAAACCGGAAATCTATAAAAACTTATTTTCTCTACATTTAGCGTCATAAAATCCCTCAACGAAGTGGCCTAGAAAAATTAAAGGTATATTCATTCTCCATGGACTCCAACCAAACAGAAAACATTAGAACCCCTGCATATTTATGGTGTAGCACAGTGTAATTAAAGCAAATAACGCCTTGTTTGAATTAACTCTATGTTTAATCGGTAAAATTTAGGTCTATATTTTTTCTGTGTTATATAAAGCGAACGGCTGCTGCGTTAATGATTTCTATGAGTTTTCTCTTGGCATATAGCCCAATCGGCCTCCTTTTGATTGCGGCGCCCAGAGGTTATGAAGTCGGGTGGTCGTTCGATGGTGAGAATTATAGGGAGGTGGTCTGATCCCAAAGAAATGACTGCTTCCCAGGATACGTCATTCAGAAGATTCAATAGAAATTTCTGTCGAGCTGCTGCATGTCCTCGTTTTCCCAGTGGGGCATCTTTATTCCCCGTGCAAAACGTGTAGCCTTCAATCTGCTCTGCGAAAGCTATGCCCCGCTGGTCGTTACCTTGGGGAGAATGCCATGAAACGTGATACGCATTAAAGTCTCCTAGAACCAGACGATTATGGCCAGACAGTAGCCCACTTATGTCGAGCTTGTAAGCTTGGCCATTGTCGCGAATAGCCTCCCTACGTTTTATTATTCTTTGTTATTACTCCTTTTCTCATATTTGATCTCTTTGTATGGCTGTGTGTCGAATGTTAGCAAAGTTGTAGGGATAGTAAAAATATGACGTTAAGTGGGTGAATAATTTTTTATTAGCCGAGGGGTTAATAAGATTTTTGTGCGCTAAGCCTAGTACTGTACTGACTTCATTCACAGCGAAAATGCCTAGTAAATTATTGTACTGACTTCATTCACAGCGAAAATGCCTAGTAAATTATTGTGAAATCCGACGGACTCTTTTCTTTGTCGGAATACAAACAAAAGTCAAATAACACCACACAACAAAGCCAACAGTACTGAAATAGAGTCGATTTGGCCCATTTCGTGCGCATTTAATTACATTTGCAATTGTACGGAATTTGTTCACATTATGTTCGTCACCATTTTTTATAGTGTGTTTTGACAGTTGTTTGTGTGAAAAGTCGAAGTCAGTACTAAGCTTTAAAGAAGAAAGAAGTAATTAATTTGTGCAGACGGGAAAGTACGACGAAAAATTAATTGAAATTGTCCACGACGTGATTTACGGCGTCTAAAGCGGAAAACGACAAATGAAAAACGTAGTGATAATGGAGGCTAAATAAATGTAAAGTCGAACAAGTGAAAGAAAAGTGCGCGAGTTTAGGCTTGCCGACGAAAGGCAAGGAAATAGGCTTATTCGAACGGCTGTATAGAAATCAGTTGGAAGGCAAAAAATTAATCATTCGGAATGTTTCACAAACTTCGGTGCAAATTACCAAGTTAAAAAGTATGATTAAACAGCAGAATGATCTGCCATTAAGTGCTTGGTCGCCAGATTTTTATTGGTTTTTGGCAACGACTCATCAATGCGAGTAACATCAACAAACGACGCGTCGACGTTGCAGTCACAGGATCAGTTACGACCGCATGTAGTGTTCGCTGTAATTTGGTTTGTAATGTTCGACTAATCAATTCAGCTTCATGAACGTCCAGCGGGTTGGGACGAAGCATAAATAGCCTGCTACGGCTGGCGAGTAACATAAATTCTTTGTTTACGAACTGTAACCCCATAGCGCCAACAGTTCATCAAAACAACACATACTTTAATTTTATTCCTTATCCTTTTGCAAACGTTTCGCAGCAGAATACATATACACATACGATGCAACAAAATGTTTTGAATTCCATTCCATTCAAAGACAATTTACACAGGCCGATGATTGCAGCTTTCCCTTTCCTTCGTCTGTTTTTCGAAACTTCGTTCCCTCTTCTCAACAATATGTTCCGTTTTTATCGTCGCCACAACAACACATGAATCCATTTCATGTATGCAATGTATACAATCTTTCGTTACAATGTGAAAGAAATCGTATCGATATTACCATTGTTTGATCCATCCGATAAATGGGTAACTTCATGTAAGTTCATTCAACGTATAGAGCAGCTTTGACAATCGTACGGATGGAACGATAGAGTTTCCCTTTTTTCGTGCAGACGAAATTTTTAACACATGGGATCAGTATGCCGGCTTATTTTTGACAAAGTTTCCATATATTGTGAATGTTGCCGAAATTCATATGAGGTTTATAAATACATATGCGTTTGGAGATACATCTGAAACTTTTTATTATAAAGTATTATCGATTGCATGAAACGGTGACTTGAACGACCAGTCAATAATTAAATACGTGATAAACGGTGTTAACGATAACGACTTGAACCAAGTTCTATCGGTAACTTAGCGAGTTGTTCAGAACTTTTGAAAACAATAATGAAGGCCAAAGACTGTGCTTCACCCAACAATGTGACGAAACCTTAACAAGAATTGACGTGCTACAGTTGCCGAAAACCATGTCATATATGAATATTTTGAAGAAATAAATTTGAGTTTAGGAAACGATTACGTGGCAACCGAAAGTTCTGTTTTGATAGTTGAAGACGATAAGATCGGTTACGATATGTTGATAGGTAGAGATATTTTATGTACCGATAATATGTGTGTTGTATTTAATTTAATAACGTAAACACCACTCTACCGATGATTCGATTGATGAATTGAACAGTGTAATAAGGAGATTTGATGGACGATTATGTAAAACGAAGGGCATTGGCATGTCCAATAACGTTAAAATTAATATAAAGTTGTCGACAAAAGTGTTCATTTGTAATACAAACTTATCGATTACCCTTTTCAAAACGATCGATTGTGAGCGAAATAATAAATGACATGTTGGCTGCTGAGATAATACAACCATCAACATCATCATATTCTGCGCCGATCGTATTGAACGAGAAAAAGAATGGAGAACTTCGCATGTGCATCGACCTTGAAGATGTTATTATACCCATTAAGACGGCGGATGACAAAATTCGGGTCTGGGAAAACTTTTTACGAATTTTAGAACGATGCAATTTGACTCTGCGGTATGTAAAGTGTAGCTATCTAGCGAATAAAATTGATTTCCTTGGCCACGAAATTGACAATCGTGGAATTACCCCTGGAAAATCGAAATTGATGGCGATCGAACGCAATGTAAACGGACAGGATTTGTTTTTGGATTTACTTAAATCCAGATTTAAAATTTTTCAATGTAAACGTGCTATAAAGCCAAAACGCAGATTATCCCCAGAATTTCACGATGGTGGATGGCTCTAATGGAATACGACTTAGAGTGCATACATCAAGCAGGCAGCAGAATGACTCACGTTGACGGCTTGAGCCGAGCTCCTATTGAGGCACTAATTGCTCAAGTCTCTATTGCAACTGACGACTGGTTCTAACCATGCAATTGCAGGATGAAAATTTGTCGAATCTGAACCAGAACAACAAATTCGAACAGTTGGAGAATCAAAGGTTCTATAGGAAATGCGATGGAAAATTGTTATTTGTTGCTCCTAAAGCTAAAGCGTTAAGTATTACCATGATGGGTCATTTCGGAGTAGAGAAGACAAACTAGTAATTATCTCAAAATTATTCGTTTCCGCGCATCAGAAAGGGAAAACTGGAAAGTCTGTTTTTAAGTTCTTAATTTTCGACCAGTACGGAATACTTCAACAACCCACGTAATTCAGATTTTGAATGAGGGTTTTGGGTATTTTGGTTTACCCGAACGTGTGATTTCTGACAGAGGTACGGCGTTAACCTCTAAACAATTTGAGAATTTCTGCGCTGAATACGACATTTGCCATATGAAGACAGCTGTGAGAATTCCAAGGGGGAATAACCAAGTGGAAAGGCCATCTACAACGAATCTAAGGGACTGGGATACCTTTTTGTGTTCGTGTTCAACGGATGATGAATCGCAACCTAACAACACCAGCAAATTCAATCCACACAAATTAATATTTAACTCTAAACTACGAGACGTCATACAAAATAATCGTTTAGCTGCTATTATTGAAACTGAAGGTGAAGTTCCAGTTGAGAGTAATCAATTCGAGGCCCAACAAAATATACACAAATGCCGTAGCCACAAAAGTATGATGTTGACAATATAGTAGTCATACAAAACGAACTACAATCAACGGGCGAATCACGAAAATTGAAGCGACCATTCAGAGGGCCATATGTGGTGGCCAATGTTCTCGGCAAGGACAGATACCTAAGGGGATGTAAGTAAGTCAGAAGCCATTTAGTTCAGTCTACACTACCGAGAAGATGAAGAGATGGTGCATGAATGGTGACTCATGAAAGACGACGAAGGTGATACCAGCGCGAAGTCTTGTCAGGAGAGGCCGAGATGTCGTGAACAGCCAGCCTGAGTTTTATCATTACTCCTTTTCTCATATTTGATCTCTTTCTATGTGTGTGTAAGATTTTAGTTTTGTTCCATTCTTATTGAATTTCTTTTGATTGACACAATGTGGATGGCGATTTTTTAAGAGTGGGGTTTTACTATTCACCCTGTTCGGTCGTGAGATTTAATTATTAAAAGCTTCCCTTTAAATTTACAAGTCCGGGTTTTATTTTCGAAAGGCCATCTTAGTGACACCATTAACTGGGTCACAACTACCATCCGACGGTATGTACAAGTTGTATAACTCTAGCTTAGCAGTACCGGACCTGACTGCTATCTCCAAGCACTCCATGTTACGGTCACTAGCGCCAGGCGCAGTCGAGATGGGTCTATACTGCACGGAATGGTGTTTCACGAAGGCCAATCCTCCGCCTTCACTCCTTAAGCGATCTTTACGAAGCACATTGTTTCCGTGACAACTAAGCAGGCTGCGGGTGTTGGTCAGCTTTGTCTCCTGGATCGCTGCAACCAATTTGTTCTTCCGACTCAAAAATTCATTATCTCGTCGATCTTGCCCCGCAAACCATTGCAATTCATTGGCAAGAAAAATAAACTTCTCGGCACTGGCTCGGCAATATTGGGGCTGGGGTGCTACTGCTACGATAACTGCCGCACGGGAGAGGTCACGAAGTCTGACGACAAGGACGCAGAAGGCGACGACGCCTGGGACTCACTGCTGTATATGTTCGCACAGCACCGTGCAACATATCCAATGTGACTAGCTACCGTAGTGACGTAAGGCCATAGCAAGATCGGATATATACCCACTCTATGCACCGGTTATACCTCATCGATATCGACCGATGATGGAGGCGGTTCCGGCAAACCGAAAAGAACCAGGGACCGGGGTTCTTTTTAATCCCGGCACGGACCAGAAGTGTGCGGAGGAGGCACTCCGGGATGTGCCTCTCCGATGACGAAAAACGGCGAACACGTACACTGAGGCGGCAGCCCTTGGCGATGAAGGATTCCAACAGGTCAATCCGGTGCGTACAACCGGCTGTATTTGTTGTTGTTGTAACCACATTTTCATGTGAAGGTGGCGATCCTCGTCAAGCTCCTGTAGGTGAGCAAGCTCATTCCGGTCCATAGGACCGACCGCAGCGGTAACAGGTTGGCCATTGGTTATTTGAAGGCGCCAATAACTCTCAGTATTTCTGCAAGAGTCGGTGCCGCCCGGCCTTTCACTGAGACTCTCCACTCGATACCGCTGATTGTCCGCGACTGCCGTTGCAGCTGCTCCGTATGGAGCATTCCACTATCCGCAATCTGTCGACGAGCCCGGTAGCTCGCAGCTTAGCTTCTCGTGACAGCAATGAACACCACACAGATCGCACCTCAATGTTAAATCTTGTACCACACAAGCACCACGCTCACAGCTATCCCGTGTCGGGCTGTATTTGTATTTTGGGGATGTAGTATTTATTGAAGAAAAATGTGTTTATTGGTTATGTTTACATTTATTTTATTATGATGTTGTTGTTGTTGTTGAAGCAGTTTATTGTGTTCTATCTTTCGTCTGCTTGATTCTGTTGAGTGTCAATACCCAGGAACTCTGCGACTAAGATGGGGTGCGTCCACAGGGATCTGGGTCTGAGTCGAATGGGTCTGGCCGGGAAGTTAAACAGATGACGTGTATCGTGCGATCCCTGGTTACAATCGGGACATAAATCTTGCACGTTGGCATCAATCCTAGCTCTGTATAAATTGAGGCGGCTTCATCTGCCGGAACGTAATTGAGCCAGAACCACTCTGGTTTGCCGGGGGAGGTCGATTTCTTCGGGTGCAATGGGAGGCGGTCGTTCTCCAAGGACTACATTCACCCGGTAGCCAATTACCGCATCTGCTACCGTGTCTGCATGAATGTTGTTCAGTCCCGCTTGATATGCCGCTTGATCTAGAGGTTTTCTCTTGTAGCGCTGAACCTTACGCTCTAGATCGTGTAGATCTACCTTAAGGCTTATCTATCGTATCTATCCAGCCCAAAAGGTATTGCTTAGACAGCATGTAGTTATGTCTTCGCACTGGTAGGATCTTTGTCTCCTGATGGAGGTGGTCCACATGAGAACTTAGGAGACCGCCCGTCGCAGTTCGGAGGGCGGCATTCTGACAGATCTGAAAATTATTCCACTACCACAGACCGGCCAATTGCTTTGTACGTGGTCAACAAGGTTTCTTTGTCTGCACCCCAAGTGCTGCCAGCGAGTGACTTGAGGACCTTGTTTCTACTTTTGACTTTATTGCAGATTGCTGTGGCATGTGAGGAGAATGTGTAAGAGCTGTCAAATGTGACGTCACACAGTGGGCCAAATGGCAAAAAAATTGGAAATAAGTCTACAACTTTTTATCTGTTGATTTTAGCCATACAAAATGTTCTAGACATTTGTAGAGGAGGACATAGGCTTTCAGAAAAGTGCTGTTGTTGGTCCATATCTTTAATACAGGGTGAGCTACAGGGTGTCAAAGTTGACCACTTTTGACTTCTCCAAGCTTCTGGGGGCCATAACTTTTGATCTACTCAACCGATTTACATGATTTAGGACTCTAGAGAAAGAGCTTGACAAGATCTAAAAAACTTATGCATAAAGTACCATGCCATCGTGTACTGTTAAGGAGTTATGAATTGTTTAATTTTAAAATATGAAAATTTGGCCTTGGTTTTTTTCAGTGTTTTTTAAATAACTCCGTCAATTTTAAAGCTATAAACTTCATACTTCACACAAATTATGCCAGCATATGTGTGCATAAAATACAAAAGGAATCACGTGAATATCTTTGGCGGTTTAAAAATGGCATCGTTTTCAATATGAAAAATATTTTTTTTGTCAAAAAATTGCAAAATTTTTCAAAAAAGATACTCCCATTTCCTTTAAGTTTTCGCAAACTTTGGCCGTCAAAGCATTATCATTTCTTTCCATTTTCACAAAGTCGAGGTATTAAGAAAAGTTTTAAGTGCTAATTTGGCTAATTTCGATATCAAACAACACCGTTATCTTAAGACCAAAATGGCCAATTTTTTTACTAAACTTCAAAAGTTTCTCACTGGAAAAAAAGTTCCACGGGGATTTTTTCGCTTTTTTTGAACTTAAATGAAAGCTTAAAATGTTCCCAACATTTTAAGGTATGTCTCGCCATATCCTAGCCATAAATGAGATCGTAGCGATCAAAATACTGAAAAAAGTCAATTTTCAAGTAGTGCTATATTCATTGCTAAAAAACAAGTATTACGTCACATTTTATTGCAAAGATGTTAAATAAACTTTTATTTGGTAACACTTCTTCTACAAAACACAAAAAGAATCATGGAAATATCTCTATTCTATTCCATTTTATGGAACCGGCAATAAAAAAGTCAATTTTTCAAAAAAGTCGAATTTCCCAAATTTTGTTTTTGTTGTCCTAATTGCACATGACACACTATAGCCATATTTACGCAACATACCTTATCGTAAAGGAAATTTTCATACCTTTCCAACAATGTATAAAACATTTCTCAACTCGGATTCTATCTACTCTAAAATTCATTTACACTTCATTAAACTCTATATAAAAATGTCTATTTGTGAAATGGAACCTTATATGGGGCCTACACTAAAACATTGATAGATTTGCCCAGGGTTTACAATACAAATGTGTTAGAATAAAAAAAGGTCTCCTGCCAAAGTTTAAAAAAATTGGAATAAAAATATGTGTTTTAGAGCGAAAACACTTCGCATCGGCGTGCGTTTGTATAGTACCTACATCTATTTTTAATGTAAGCTGATGATTTTTGAATAAAAAGTAACCTAGAAATATACCTGCATATATATATATATTTGTGTTAAGATTTGATGCAGACAAATGTTACCTGTTTCGCTATGTCGAATTCCCAGGAAATCCACCGTATCAATGAATGTGAAAAAACCTACCCATAAAAAATTCATTGTCATTTTTTTTAACCAAATTCGAGTCCAGGTAAATAATTATAGAAGAGTAAGTAAAAAGAGGCACTTTGGACCCCTTTTTACGATTGCGTCTGATACCTGAAATGGGTCATTAATTGTGAATATATTGCATAAATATTTGAACAAAATCCAAATTTTCTTCATTATATTTTGTAGAGGCGTAAAGGACATTTATAAGTTATGGAAGTCATACTGAAGTATTCCACTCTTTCGAAAATTGTATGGGACATCAAAAATGATTCCAAATCATACACGGAGTCATTTAAGGAACTTGTTTACACTTTGGACCACATATATGGAATAAGGCTAAATAAAGACGCTTTAGACAAACTTGAAAAATTCTACAAATCATTTGAGAGAAGGTTGCCAGAATGTTCATTCGCAAAAATCAAGTTTTTCAAAATGTATGAGAAGTGGCTGAAATCGGATCTACTTATTGAAATTAAACCGCTGATTCCCGGCCGGCCTAGCAAAGCATACGACGAAGTTACGGAGAAAACCAAAAAGAAAAAACAAGAGGAACTATTGGCGGCACATCCGCCAAATTTAATAAAAGATACGTTCAAAACAGCATTGTTAAAAACACAACCAAAAAATGTTGGACGAATTGTCGATGTTTTACCATTAGCATCTCCGAAAAGGGTAAAGAGAATGGTAGAAAGTATTCCAACTCCAAAATCGACTACAGAATTCACGGAGGAAGATGCACTGGCCCTGATTTTGAACCTAGGCCTCTCAAGAAACAAATACTCAACAATGAGGAAGGCTCTTCGTGAAAAAGGATGGGGTTGTTTACCCTCAAAACATAAATTGTACAACACCAGGACGAAAATGGTGCCATCAAATATATACGTGGACGAATTAAAAGCAAGAGTGAAACTTGCTGATCTTGTTGAAAATACAGCTGTTAGAATTATTTCTAATTTTACTGAAGAACAGTTGAACACATGTAATAATTCCGAAGTGGTTTTGATCAGCAAATGGGGTTGTGATGGATCATCTGGATTTTCCGAATATAAGCAACAAACAGAAATAGATACCAACTTCGCATCAATTTTCATGGCATCATTAGTACCATTGAGAATGAGATTGTACAAGGACCAATCTTCATCATCGAAAGAAAATGCATTTCAAGATATATGGATAAATAGAACACCTGGGTCAAAATATTTATGTCGCCCAATTCGGTTTGAGTATACAAAGGAAGACCGGAACACAACACGATCTTTGGTGAACGAAATAAAGGAAGAAATTGCTGCATTACCCATGATTGTTATAAACCAATTGGGAAGAAATATAAAAGTTTCGTTTCAACTACAACTCACTATGATCGATGGAAAGGTGGCAAACGCATTAACTGGCGTTATGTCCAATTGGAGATGCAATATTTGTGGCAAGAAGAATGGGCAATTCGAGGACAAGTCTGATGAAAATTTAGTAAACGAAAATGCGCTCAATTTCGGTATTTCGCCCCTGCACTGTAGAATTCGATTCATGGAGTATTGTTTGCATTTATCGTATGACCTTAAATATCGGACTAGCCCTGGAAACCGCGATGTCTCTGCTAGAAACAACCAAGATCTTCACAAAATGAGGCAGGAAGAGAAGAATCGAATCCAGTTGGAGTTTAAACAAAAGGGACTTATAATAGATAAACCTCTTTACGGATACGGAAGCACAAATGATGGCAACTCGGCAAGGCGGTTTTTTGAGGACCCCGTATCGACATCTAAAATAACCGGTCTTGATGAACACTTGCTAAGACGATTCAAAGTGATTTTGGCTGTAATCAATAGCAAAAAGATGATAAATTCAACCAAATTTGAAGCTTATAGTAATGACACAAAAAACATTTTATCTGATTTATATTCGTGGAAAGCTTTAACACCGACAGTACATAAAGTCTTACATCATGGCAAGGAAATTGTGGAATACAACATACTTCCGTTAGGAGAACTTACAGAAGAAGCTCAGGAATCCCGTAATAGAGATGTTAAACAGTTCCGGCTTTTCAATACCCGAAAGAGCACCAAATTTAACCAAAATTATGATTTACTTCAATATTTATTGTTATCGTCTGATCCGGTACTATACAGCATCAGAACTAAATGGCTACCAAAAATATGTGACGATATAGATAAGGACGATCCCGATGCCATTCAAATTAAAGAGCTTTTAAATTTTGATACCTTAGATTATTTGGTAGAGAATAAAATCAAATAATACAAAACTAAAATGCTTTTTTATTTTGGGAGTAGCTAATATACATATAAACGCACGCCGATGCGAAGTGTTTTCGCTCTAAAACACATATTTTTATTCCAATTTTTTTAAACTTTGGCAGGAGACCTTTTTTTATTCTAACACATTTGTATTGTAAACCCTGGGCAAATCTATCAATGTTTTAGTGTAGGCCCCATATAAGGTTCCATTTCACAAATAGACATTTTTATATAGAGTTTAATGAAGTGTAAATGAATTTTAGAGTAGATAGAATCCGAGTTGAGAAATGTTTTATACATTGTTGGAAAGGTATGAAAATTTCCTTTACGATAAGGTATGTTGCGTAAATATGGCTATAGTGTGTCATGTGCAATTAGGACAACAAAAACAAAATTTGGGAAATTCGACTTTTTTGAAAAATTGACTTTTTTATTGCCGGTTCCATAAAATGGAATAGAATAGAGATATTTCCATGATTCTTTTTGTGTTTTGTAGAAGAAGTGTTACCAAATAAAAGTTTATTTAACATCTTTGCAATAAAATGTGACGTAATACTTGTTTTTTAGCAATGAATATAGCACTACTTGAAAATTGACTTTTTTCAGTATTTTGATCGCTACGATCTCATTTATGGCTAGGATATGGCGAGACATACCTTAAAATGTTGGGAACATTTTAAGCTTTCATTTAAGTTCAAAAAAAGCGAAAAAATCCCCGTGGAACTTTTTTTCCAGTGAGAAACTTTTGAAGTTTAGTAAAAAAATTGGCCATTTTGGTCTTAAGATAACGGTGTTGTTTGATATCGAAATTAGCCAAATTAGCACTTAAAACTTTTCTTAATACCTCGACTTTGTGAAAATGGAAAGAAATGATAATGCTTTGATGGCCAAAGTTTGCGAAAACTTAAAGGAAATGGGAGTATCTTTTTTGAAAAATTTTGCAATTTTTTGACAAAAAAAATATTTTTCATATTGAAAACGATGCCATTTTTAAACCGCCAAAGATATTCACGTGATTCCTTTTGTATTTTATGCACACATATGCTGGCATAATTTGTGTGAAGTATGAAGTTTATAGCTTTAAAATTGACGGAGTTATTTAAAAAACACTGAAAAAAACCAAGGCCAAATTTTCATATTTTAAAATTAAACAATTCATAACTCCTTAACAGTACACGATGGCATGGTACTTTATGCATAAGTTTTTTAGATCTTGTCAAGCTCTTTCTCTAGAGTCCTAAATCATGTAAATCGGTTGAGTAGATCAAAAGTTATGGCCCCCAGAAGCTTGGAGAAGTCAAAAGTGGTCAACTTTGACACCCTGTAGCTCACCCTGTATTAAAGATATGGACCAACAACAGCACTTTTCTGAAAGCCTATGTCCTCCTCTACAAATGTCTAGAACATTTTGTATGGCTAAAATCAACAGATAAAAAGTTGTAGACTTATTTCCAATTTTTTTGCCATTTGGCCCACTGTGCGTCAAGTATTTTGGAACACTTGATGGTCGGAATCATTTCTCCATCGACCATCACAGTCAGCTCAGTATTCACCTCACGCGTATTTGTAGTGAACAGTGTGGCTGAAGATTTGGTGGCGGATATCTTCATATTTCTTGCAGCGAAATATGAGGCAAGCTCGTTGAGGTAGACGTTCAACCTATCGCAGATGTCATCAATGGGTGGGGGGCCTGATGCCATGATCGTACAATCGTCCGCATAAGATACGATCTCTATGCCGTCTGGAGGAGGTGGGATGGAGGATAGGTAGAGGTTAAACAGAGCCGGAGATATCACCCCACCTTGGGGAACTCCCTGTTTCACTCTACGGTGTTTTGACTTCTTATCCCTAAATTCCACAAATGACTGGCGGCCACACAGATAATTCGCGACCCAACGTTTCAAGCCTGGCTGGAGGGACGTGTTTGCGATGTCCTCAAATAATTTGGCATGGCTGACCGTGTCGAATGCCTTCGATAGGTCCAGTGCCACGAGGACCGTCCTATCACATGGCCTGGGTTGATTGAAGCCACGGCAAATGTGTGTGGTGATGGCATTCAAAGCTGTTGTTGTGCTGTGCATGCTCGGCGAATGGAAATTCTCCTACGAGGCTCGGTAGGAGTAATGCCTCAAGCGTCTTTTCCACTGGTGAGAGAAGGGAGATCGGTCTGTACGACTCCCCCAAACTCGGGTCCTTTCCAGGCTTCAGTAGCGGAATCACTCTGCCCATTTTCCAGACATCGGGAACTATAAGAGTGTTCAATGACAGGTTGAGGGCAGTGGTAAGGTACTCAACTCCAGGTGAATCCAGATTCTTCAACATCAATGTAGAGATTCCGTCGGGGCCCAACGCCTTGGATGATTTGGCGCCACGGATATTCGTAGCTTCGCCCACGGCAAATTGTGATGGCTGTCCATCGGCTCGGAGACCACGAATACGGCGAATGGCTCTCCTCCTTGCCCTGTCTCTCTCGGGATGCACAATAAATTGACGGTTGAACCACCTGGCGCATCTCTTAAGATCAGTCACGGTTATCACTCCAAAGTGACTGAGGTACTGTCATCCCGTCTACCGGGGTTCGAGAGTGACTTAACAGTGGCCCACAGTTTGCCTACACTGGTGCCTAAGTTACATTGCTCCAAGTTTTCCAGCCACAAATTCCACACACACAAATTCTTTGACTACCCTGTTTATTTCCAAATTCAGCTCGCTGATTCTGGGGTTAGCGGGGTACATAGCACGAAACCCATCACGCTCGTCTGCGAGTACCACTGCTTGCGCCGGGAAATTGGGTCCCACTTGGGGTACTCGACCGGCTGGTATAAAGCGAGCGGCTGCTGCGTTAATGATGTCTCGGAATTTCCTCTCGGCCACAAGCACATCAGAGGGGGGTGGCAGTTCACTGAAGCGGCGATTGGTATACTCTCTGAAGCCAGTCCAATCGGCATCCTTATAATTGTTAAACGTCCGGCGCTCAGAGGTTATGAAGTCGGGTGGTCTGTCGATGGTGAGAATTATGGGGAGGTGGTCTGACCCCAAAGAGATGACGGATTGTCAGGATACGTCACTCAGGGGATGCAATTGAGATGTATGGCGAGCTGCTGCACCTCCTCGTAATCCTAGTGGGGCATCCTCATTCACCGTGCAAAACGTGGAGCTATGTATCTGCTCTGCCAAAGCTATGCCACTCTGGTCGTTACCTAGGGGAGAATGCCATGACGTGTGATGCGCATTAAAATCCCCTAGAACCAGACAATTATCGCCAAATAGCAACCCACTTATGTCGGGGTTGTAAGCCTGGCCATTAATCGGGACACAGCTACCAACCGGCGGTATTTACACGTTGTATATCTCTATCTCGGCAGTACCAGACCTGACTGCTACCCCCATACATTCCATGTAGGGGTCACAAGCGTCAAGCGCAGGCGAGATAGGTCTATACTGCATGGAATGGTGTATAACGAAGGCCAATCCCCCACCTCCATTCCTTGAGCGATACTTACGTAGCACATTGTAACCGTGACAACTGTGCAAGCTGCAGGTGTTGGTCAGCTTTGTCTCCTGGATCGCTGCGACCAATATGCTCTTCCGACTCATAAAGTCCACGATCTCATCGATCTTGAAGCGAGCGGAGAAGGCACTCCGGGATGTGCCTCTCTCATGACGAAAAAAGACGAACACGTACACTGAGGCGACAGCACTTGCCAATGAGGATTCCATCGTGTCAATCCGGTACGTACAACCGGCTGCCATGGGAATTGTTTATTTTATTATCAAAGAAAAATGTGTTTATTGGTAATGTTTACATTTGTTTTTATTATAATTGATTTTTTAAAATAGTCAGGGCAGCAATCAATGTCGTGGTAAGGTATATTTATTAAATTAAATGGAAATTTTACCTAAACAGCAGTTGTTTTGCAAATTTTTGCTGGAAGTCGATTGCGTACTTTTGCTAGCAAATATTTTAAAGAGTGTAAAATTGCTCTTACTCTCTTGCAAATTTTTAATGGCAAAAATTGACATCGCCCGCTGATAATATATCTCGGTCGAAATTGGAATCGCGATACGGGATATCCAGTCAAATACTTCTAGCAACAAACCACTTTTGCTGACCTTTAAACGTTTTTTGCTATACAATTCTTTGAATAGAAAGCATTAAACGACGGTTTAAAGCCGTACAATATCCTGCAATGGAATCTCAAACGGCAAATTTTTACTTGAAAAGTTCCCGATCGGACCTATTAAGCCTTTACCGACTACAGACCCAACATTCGGATGAATGGGTACCCACTCGCATTGACACAATTCATTTCTATGAGAGTGTCATCAATGCCTGTTTTCTTAATATTCCGACGGAAAGAAGAAGAAATAATTTACAAAGGCACGTCCATTCTTGTCAATTCTAAAATCAATTAGCTGGAAGTAATCTATTGTCAATATTCGCTGAAATTGTCCAACAATTTGGATAAATTCTGCACGATCCATACACAATTTATATTATTAGTACATAAAAAGCCTTCAAAGTGTTGAATTTACCTCAATTTTTTGCCAACGCTGAGTCGTCTAGTAGTTCTAGAGTACCATCAGCAAAAATGACAGTAAGAAAAAAAAGTCTAAACTGTGGATCAAAATGAAAAACAATAATATATTTCTAGGTTCATGAATTTAAAGTGGAAATGACATGCACAGGATGTTCGGGAGCTGTTGAAAAAGTTCTTGGGAAATTGGGAGGTAAGTTGCAAAAATCTTTGGGGTTTAAAAGAATGCATCTCCCGTCATTTTATATGCATTTAAACTTATCCAGATGATTAATTTGTTTAAATATAAAAATATATAATTATTTAACACTATGTTTTGTTCAATCCACATTTGCTTGTGGAAGTGGCCACTCTCGTAAAGCTCCAGTACATAAGTTCCTTTTGATTAAGGTGCGTATGTATGTATGTATAAGCGGATGAGATAAAGTACTAGCAATAACAGCATACTAACTTTGTCAATCAATTTGATTACCTCGAAATATTGGTCCTTTAATTTTTAATTTAATGTAATTTGATCATTTATTTATTAGTCAAGTCGTTAGACCATATATGACTTAACCACTACAAAATTTACAATTCATAAAAGTTTTCTTAAAAATAAATCGGAATTAAATACTACTCAAACTAAGTTTATCTCATAAATTTAACTAATATTACCAATTATAATTTATAGCACATATAATAAAAGATAACATTACAAATTTTTCTTAAAAATAAATCAGGAATTAAATACTACTCAACTATTTCGTGACATTTCTAACCGATCTGGCTCTGTTCGCCACTCTGTCTGTCTTCTGAAAGAAAGCTTACATAGAAAGATTTTAAAATATAGCCCTCCTAAATGGCTGGTACAATGTTCGTTTTCGCGATAAAAATCTGTTTCTGAAGCAAAAGAGCTTGCTGGATTAATTCGTTACTTATTTACTTTACATATGTTCCAGAAGCCGAACGTACAATAGCGTTCCAAGCGCCTCGATCTTCTAAAATCTCTGACACCAAGGTCCGAGGTGTCTACCACCACTTGCTTTTCCATCGGGTTTTTGGTCTGCCCGGTTTGCGTGTACACCACCATGTTTGCCCTCAAAAGACTTCTTTTCTGGAGCTTCTTCATCCATTCTGACAACATGACCTAGCCAACGCAGTCGTATTTTGATACGTATAACTAGGCTTTCGTCGTCATACAGCTTGTGGTTCATATGACGTCTATATTCTCCACTAATGCAAATTGGTCCATACAATATATTTTACGAAGAATCTTTCTCTCAAATACCCCAAGTACTGCCTCATCTGCTTTCACAAGTACCCATGCCTCAGAAGCATAAAACAACACAGGTAGCATCAGTGTCTTGTATAGGGTAATCTTCGTCTGTCGAGAGGTGGCTTTGTTTCTAAACTGCTTAGTTAATCCAAAGTAGCATATGTTTGTCAGTATTATTCTTCGATTTATCCCTGGTGTCATTTGTTTCGGTTGCTGGTGCCATTCGTTTCGAGGTAGATAAAGTTGCTGACTATCTCAATGTTGTGGTCCCCAACTTTCTCCATTTTCTTTATCTGGAGTTGAAACCATCTATTTCGTCTCTATAGAGACGATCCATAAATGATAAAATTTAGTAAAAGTGTTTATGTTATCATGTATGGATGTCACCGTAGCGCAGAGGTTAGCATGTACGTTTATGGCGCTGAAAGCCTGAGTTCGAATCCTGGCGAAAACATCAGAAATAAAATTATCAGAGGTGGTTTTTCCCTCCTAATGCTGGCGACATTTGTGAGGTACTGGCAGCTATGTAAAAACTTCTTCCCAAACAGGTGTCGGACTGCGGCACGACGGCTATAAAAAGGAGGTCCCTTATCATTGAGCTTAAACTTGAATCGGACAGCACTCATTGATATGTGAGAAGTTTGTCCCTGTTCCTTAGTGGAATGTTCATGCACAAATTTGCATTGCATTGTGTTATCATTAAGATTTTCGTAGTGTTTCAGAAAGTCAAAAACACCGGCCTATAAACTGTTCTTATTTGATAGTTGGATAGGATAGTTGAAAGGATACAATGATAACGCCAATACAAAAAGTAGCTAACACAAAAATGACAGAAAAATTTAGGCCAATTAACACGTTAAAAACATTTGAGAAAATGGAAGATTTGAAAGAACAATTAGAAATTCACAGTGAAACGCTGGGTCGCGAATTATCTGTGTGGTCGCCGGTCATTTGTGGAATTCAGGGATAAAAGTCGAAGTACCGTACAGTGAAACAGGGAGTTCCACAAGGCGGGATGATATTTCCGGCACTGTTTAACCTCTACCTATCCCTAATTCCATCCCCGGAAGAAATCTTCCACCAAATCTTCACCCACATTGTTCACTACAAATACGCGTGAGGTGAATGCCGAGCTGACTGTGATGGTCGATGGAGATATTCCGACCATCAAGTGTCCCATTTAACAGCTCTTACACATTCTCCCCATGTGCCACAGTAATTTACGATAAAGTCAAAAATAGAAACAAGGTCCACAAGTCACTTTCCGGCAGCACTTGGGGTGCAGACAAAGAAACCTTGTTGACCACGTACAAAGCAATTGGCCGGTCTGTGGTAAGTTATAAAGCGCCAGTGTGGCCTCGTCAGCCTTGTGACACGCAGTGGAATAATATTCAGATCTGTCAGAATGCCGCCCTCCGAATTGCGACGGGCTGTCTCCTCAATTCTCATGTGGACCACTTCCATCAGGAGACAAAGATCCTACCAGTGTGAAGACATAACTACATGCTGCCTAAGCAATACCTTTTGGTCTGTTATCGCAGAGACCACACAAATCATCATCTTGTGGATGGATATCCACCGTTCAGAAGCTTTAAGGTAGATCTGCATGATCTAGAGCGTGAGGTTCAGCGCCACAAGAGAGAACCTCCAGATCAAGCGGCATATCAAGCGGGTCTAGACAACATTCATGCAGACACGGTAACAGATGCGGTGAATATCAACCGGGTGAATGTAGTCCTTATAGAAAGACCGCCTCCCATTGCACCTGAAGAAATTGACCTCCCCCGGCAAACCAGAGTGGTTCTGGCTCAATTCCTACAGAGCAAGGATTGATGCAGACGTGCAAGATGTATGTCCCGAATGTAACCAGGGACCACACGACACACGTCACCTGTTTAACTACCCAGCCAGACCCTCTCAACTCAGACCCAGATCCCTGTGGACGCATCTCATATTAGTCGCAGAGTTCCTGGATCTGGACACTCAACAGAATCAAGCAGACGAAAGATAGAACACAACAAATTGTTACAACAACAACAATCTAATCCCATGGCAGCCGGTTGTACGCACCAGATTGACCCGATGGAGTTCTTCATCGGCAAGGGCTGTCGTCTCAGTGTTTAAAACACTGCTACAACAACAACAATCTTTGAAAATTTCATGAAAATTTGTTCAGCTGTTTTTGAGTCTACTCGGAATAAACAAACAAAGCGCAACACTTTCATTTTTATATAATAGATATATGAACCAGGCTTTGTATTTAGATAACAAATATACTTGTATATAGTTTTGTAGGAGACCTATAGTCTTTTTCCTTCACCTCTAATATTACATATTTGTTTTTCTTTTATTTTCTGTCACATAAAATTAAAGTTTTTATTCCCTTTGTAACGAAGCAATACGTTATGGAAATCGTAGAAATAATATATTATATTTCTTTATCTCTTTCATACCAATTTTCCATTAATTTATAAGTATTAGGAATCTTATCATAATAGATTTGTAGTATAATGATTATTTACATGTACTAGACATCTGCGTTTAAATGTGAATAAAAGTTGAAAGTTTTTTTTTTTATCGTACTCAACTTCTATCAATACATACACAATATACACTTATTTTCGTTTAGCTTATCTATCTACACAATAAATAAATTATATTCTACTCTAGAATTTTTATTTTAAAAGTTAACAGTAATGAAGACAAATTCCTATGAATATGTGATCGATATAAATTATTGCATTTAACTCACAAAAAGCAAGCAAAATTTTAAGATTTAAGCAATTGAAAAGCTGCAAAGTTTCCGTTAGGGATTTTTCTCGAAAATTGGGACAAAATTTATGATTTGTAGTTGGCGATTTGATGTAGACAACATTTTGGAGTAGAACATGTTGTCTTGTTTTCGGTTGCGCGATGAGGACCACGCCCACTAGTGCACTGGGGACTATTCTAGATATCCGACCCATTGACATACAGATTAAGTGTGAAGCAACCACTGCGGCTATGAGACTTGGGACAAAATTTATGATTTGTAGTTGGCGATTTGATGTAGACAACATTTTGGAGTAGAAGTTTGAACTCGGAGTTGTTGTATTTCCCTTAATAACAACACTTGTTAAATGTTTTCTCAAACGATGGGATTTTTAAAGCTCCAGTGTGGGATAGCGTTACTTGAATTTCGGAATGAATTCTCGATCGCAATGACATTTTAAGTTTCCGTGTGTCTGTTGAAATCACACAAACTTTTTATCGAGTAAAGATAGCAGCTCCAAATTTTTCCCAAAAACTTATTATTAAAATGGATCAGTTGGAATTGCATATGAGCTAAATCCGAACAAATGTTCCCATTTCTTCAGCCCATAAAAGACGCATATCTGATCCGATTTGGCTAAACTTCTGCACAAAGGCTTCTGGTATGACTTCCAACCCATAAAACCAAATGTCTAGATTTGATTTGCTAAGAACATCCAATGAGCTTTTAATTTCAGCTTAAAAATATATTATTACAAAGAACATAACAAATGTCATTCTTGGTGAGAGTTCCGTAAGATTCGGACAAGCTAATATAAACCGATTTCAATTCAATAAAATGTTTGTCCTAAAACAAAAATAGATTTTGGTATATTTATTAAAATAATTATTGATGATGCGAAGAAGTCTATGACGAGTATACTAGATAACCTAGAAATCTGAATTTGTATTCTGACACCAATTAGAAGATCGTTTTGATTTAATTTTTAGATAATAAGATAACGAATTATTACATGCTTTTAAGAAAGAAAAAAAATGTCTTTCTTTTCGTAGCAATTGGATTTGTTTGTAAATCGCTGAAAAATGCTTTTAAACTAAACGCATGCACGTGTTTTGCCTAGTTTATTTTCCTTTATTAATTTACTAGCTGACCGGGCCCGCTCCGCTGCGCCTTCTTTTACTTAATATGGAACAAAAGTTTCCTTGGAATATTTATTTTCGACAATTAAAGAGCTTTTAGTGAAAGACCATGCTACAAAAATAGTATCGCTTGACTGACATCGCTTGACAATATAAATGCCTTTATTTGAATCCCATATGATCTTTATTGGTCTACGAATTTAAGTTTGGATGTAAAGTGTACTCCATTCTTAAAATACTTTATTTCAGTCCGATATTTTTCTTTGATTTATGATTTAGGGGTGTTTTCGGGGGTGAGGTGGTCCCCCAGACACTTGGCCCTGAAAAAATAGCAGCATCGTGCTCTTCTTTCAAATACCATTTATTTAAACCCCATATTGCAATTGATTTAGGGGAGTTTACACGATGAGACGTCCCCCAAACCCATGACCCCAAAATAGGTTATCAAATTCGTTTTCTAAACTCAAATACCTTTCATTTCAGCCACATATTGGCATGGTCGAAAAATTTGTCCCCTTTGGGGGGTGTTTTGGGGAAGGGGTGAATCCCTAAATACGTAGTCCTACATTTGGATATCAAATTCGTATTCTACTCCCAAATACCTTTATTTGAGCCCCATATTGCGATGGTCAGTGAAAAATTGCTGTTTGTGTGGTATTTTCGGAAAAGGGTAGACCGCCAGAAAATTGGTCCCAAAAGTGGGTTTCAATTCTAGCTCTACCCCCAATACCTTTCATTTAAGCTCCACATTGACATGGTCGGTAAATATGCCCGATTTGGGGTGTTTTGGGTTGGTCCCCCAAACACTAATTTGAGCCCTATATTGCCATTGGCCTCAAAATTGCATATCAAATTCGTTTTCTAATCTCATTTAAACTCCTTATTGCAAAAGTTAGCAAATATGTCCGGTTTGGGGTATTGGCCCTAAAAACTATTAATATTTAGTTCCACTCTCTTTAAGACCCAAATTGTCTTGGTGAGCAAATACGTCCAATGGGGATTTGTTATGGTGGTGGGACGTCCCCTGGACAGTTGGCCCCTAATGTTGATATCAGATACGTGGTCTACTCCCAAATACCTTTAATTTGAGCCCCATATTTCCATAGTCCGCAAACATGACCGGCTAGGGGGTGTTTTGGGGGATGGGCGGCCACTCAATGAGTTTGAGACTGCCCTGCACGGGGTTGTGCATAAAATAAAAGAATCCTTCGATCCAAAGACGTACACATTGGCGGTATGCATTGTCATCGAAGGGGGTTTTAACAATGTGCGGGCCGACACACTAATCCAATCCTTTGACCAGTACCCGGTGGATCGGGTCCTTACAGACTGGATAAACCAAATGCTATGGAACAGGTGGATAAATTGTGAGTCCATGACTTAAATATAAGGGAGAAAGTGGCACAGGCACGCCACAGGAGGGCATTCTATCGTCTCTCCTATGGGTGATCACCATAAATGACTTATTACGTATACTGACTGAGGAGGGATTTGAACCCGTCTGCTACGCAGACGACGTAATAATATTTCTAAGAGCTAAGGATCTGAATCCGCTATGCATTAGGGCCGAAAGCGTCTTGCAGATGGCATACGACTCAGCTAGAACTAGGGGTCTCAATGTTAACTTAGAGAAGACTGAAATCTGCCTGTTCACGACAAAGACGAAGGTGGGCAAATTTGACGCACCACGTTTCCTCAATAGAACGATTTCGATATCTGACAAAAACAAATACTTAGAAGTGATCTTGTACTGAGAAGGCTCACATATTTTGGGCCTTATGTAGACGGGCCGTAAGCTCGAAATGGGGCTTGAATCCGAGGATAGTACAATGGTTCTACAGGAGCGTGATTAGACCAATACATACTTACGTCTCAGTAGTTTGGCGGATTGCGATGGAAAAAGCGCAACGTAAGGATAATACAAAAGTTTAGAGAACATGTTGTCTTGTTTTCGGTTGCGCGATGAGGACCACATCCACTAGTGCACTGGGGACTATTCTAGATATCCGACCCATTGACATACAGATTAAGTGTGAAGCAACCACTGCGGCTATGAGACTTAAGGCGATGGGAGAATGGATAGGAGCAGGGCATACCATCGCGGTAGATTCGTGGCGACGACAGTTAACCTGGATAGATTAGAGGAAATTTCCGATCGGATACCTAAGTGTGAGACATTGAAAGAGTACACAATACCATCTTGCTTTTTCTAGAAACAGACACATACCAACATGGATCGCATTTGTCGAGTTATTTGTCCGGTATGTCTAATGGATAAGAATTGTTATGCTATTGGAGCTATATCAAGTTATGGCCCGATTCGGACCATAATTGGATTGAATGGTAAGGTGGAAGCAATTGTATAAAATTTCAGCCAATTTAGATAAGAATTCCGTCCTCTAGAGGTTTAAGAAACACAATCGGCAGATTGGTTTATATAGGAGTTACATCAGGTTATAAACCCGTTTTAGACCGTACTTGGCATATTTGTTGTGGTATAAAACAAAACATTTTATGCACAATTTCAGCCAAATCGGATATTTATTGCTCTCCCTAGAGGCTCAAGACGTCAAGATCCCAGATCAGTTTATATGGCTGCTATATCAAGTTATAGGCCGATTTGAACCATAGCACTATTATTGGAAGTCATAACAAAACACCAGATGCAAAATTTTAGCCAATTCGGATAAGAATTGCACGCTCTAGTGGCTCAAGAAATCAAGACTCAAGATCGGTTTATATGGCAGTTATATCAAAACATGGACCGATATGGCCCATTTACAATCCCAACCGACCTGCACTAATATTAGTGTATTTGTGCAAAATTTCAAGTGCCTAGCTTTAGTCCTTCGATAGTTAGAGTGCTTTCAACAGACGGACGGACATGGCTAGATCGGCTTAAAATGCCACGAATTTATGTACTTTATGGGGTTTTCGATGAATATTTCGACGTGTTACAAACAGAATGACGAAATTAGTATACCCCCTTCCTATGGTGAAGGGTATAAAAACGAGATAATCTTGAGAAATAAAGATTTTTTTCCAAAATTTGTTATGTTTTTATACCCACCACCATAGGATAGGGGGTATATTCATTTAGACATTCCGTTTGCAAAAAATCGAAATATCCCCTTCCGACCCTACAAAGTATGTATATTTCGGGTCGTCGTAAAATTCTAAGGCGACTTAACGATCAATAGCTTTCAAAAATTTAACCGAAACCTGGACCGTTTCGGTTAGTATGGTTTCAAAAGATGAATTGTGAAAATACTTCCCGCATATACATAAATATGCGGAGTACCCTGCCTAGATTAAATATCCATCAATATTTTTGCTTTTAAAGTTTTAGAAATCTGGTTTTGGGTTTTGTAGAAAATCATGCTGGCTCAGGGCACGTAACAAGTTGCCAAGCTGGGCTGGAAACGAACAATCTAAAACGACTGATAGGGCTTCATCCAATCTTGATACGGGACACTCTGATAGAACATGTCGAATATCCTTATCACAGCTACAGATATCAAATCTAAATGATAGGAATTGTCATAGTAATGCCGAGAGTTGAAAAAACGTTGTCCTCGCTGAGGAGCGCCAACAAAATGCATTCATAAATTGTATACCTTTGATGATAATTAGGTCTTATATGAGTCAAGTAATGTGATCATAGAAAACTATTAGAGTTTTCCTATGGCTCCTATTGCTCTGATCGTTCTAAGGCTCTATATGTATTGATGATTGTATGATGAAAGCATGGAATCTAATAAAAAACATGGCT
The DNA here is from genome assembly GCF_963082655.1 of Stomoxys calcitrans. Classification (NCBI taxonomy): domain Eukaryota; kingdom Metazoa; phylum Arthropoda; class Insecta; order Diptera; family Muscidae; genus Stomoxys; species Stomoxys calcitrans. The sequence goes on along the minus strand of NC_081552.1, from coordinate 76,921,995 downwards.
GTACTAAGGATGGATTCCTTGTTATATTATCATATACTCTTTTTTACTCCTCAAGATGGCCTTGACAACAGTAAGAATGTTTGTACATACTACTGTACTTTTCTTCATCTGAGCAGCATACTCTATAGCCCAATTAACAGCGGTGAATTCGGGAGCGAATATGCCTGAAAATCCCGTAACATCCTTTGCCTCAGAGTACTGTGTTCCTTACCTGATGTCTGTTGTATATCGTCATAACCTGTTATATTGTACTATTCTGGTAGGTGGCATCATTGAAAAGCACTTTTTCCGGTAAAAAAAAACCCAAATTTATTGTTTCTTTGTCATATGAAGCCGAGCCTCTTTCAATTCTCATTTTTTAGTGGATACTGTACCAATCTCAGGTAAAGCAGGTAAAGGTATATTAGCTTTTGAACAAGCACACGATATATTCCCATCGATCATACGCCAGAACAGCCTATTACGCCCCTCTATAGGTTCAGTTATTGTTCTTAATGCCAGATTCATCGCTATTCTTTGCAGATTCATCGCTATTCTTCTATTTTAGACTTAATTCGCAAAGACTCAATTGGTGTGGTCTTCAATAGTAGAGACGTGCGCGTGAGTGATTTCCCACTCACGCTCACAAGAAAAAAATGTTACTCATGCAAGACTTTATGTCGATTCACGTTCACCCACGCTCACGAGACAAACATTTTACTCACGTAAGACTCACGAAAACATCACGAAACACTCACGAGACACGACTCACGACGTACTCACGAAAAACTCTATGCGTAGAGCAAGATGCACGAAATGTTGCACGGATACTTCTTATTAATGTAGGTCGTTTCAGATTTTGACGTAGCTCCCTTATAATGTGGTCCTTCGACTTGACTTTTTGAGCTCCTAGAAGCTGAAATTATTAACCGATTAGGCTGAAATTTTGTACATAGTGTTCCATTACAACTTCCAACAATCGTGCCAATCGTGGTATGAATCGATCTATAACCTGATATAGCTCCCATATAAACCGATCTACTGATTTGACATCTTGATCCCTTAAAAGCCGCAGTTGTTATCTGATTGAGCTGACATTTTGCTCGTAGGGTTCTGTTTTGACTTCCAACAATCGTGACTAGTCTAGTCCAAATCGGTGTATCGTGTCACATACGCTCCAAGTCCTTTGTGTAAACTTTTAGCAGAATCCATGGTGGTGGGTTTCCATGATTCGGCCCGGTCGAACGTAGTATGCTTTACTTGTTTAATATTTGTTTGTGATTTTCTTGTAAGTCGTGAGACTCACGCACGATCACGTGATTGTATTTGGCTTCCACTCATGAATCACGTAACTCACGTGCACACCTCAATTCAATAGTCCTGAAGCTGTTCGAAAACACTTGTTTAGCGCCACATCTGTATTTTTCACACTAGTTTTACTCGTCCAGGCTTAAATAGTTATTCAATGCTACACCAAGTCGTAGGTCAGGAATGAACAGATACCAATAGCGGTATCCATATGTGGGCTCTTCTTGGATTATAATATTTAGTAGATTATTGAACCTTCTAAGTTTGTCCTGCAAACACCTAGTGTCGCGGTTGCACAATAGTTTTTTCGAAAAAATAAGACCAAGTATGTTCCTTTCTGTCTGGAGTGGTATTAATAACCTAGCAAACTCCAAGTTTACAGCATCACAGACCCTTTTCATGAAGAGAATTTCGCATTTGTTCAATTGTATATCAGATCAACGTGTATCGCCCAAACTTGCATTCCAGTTTTTAAAATATTGACTCGATAAGCATCAATAGCAGGGAAACCTGACACAACATCAAATATATTATCGGCATATATACCAAAATAGTCGACACTGTGAAAATGATCAATCCTTCTAGCAAATGAGTTTGCATAAATTGTAAACAATGCCACGAACAATGGGGAACCCTGTGGAATTCCATTATCCAAAGGATGCTGTTCTGAAATATGTCTGTCCACCTTTACGATAGAAAGAAATGAAAAGATGAGCCTTGTAGTAAGTAGAGAAATACCTTACTTTTTTAATTCCTGAACAAAAAAGGAGTTAATTCCTCAACAAAAAACTATCTCCAAATCTTCCGGGATTGAAAAGAACCCCGGAACCTGGTTCTGTTTGCCAGAACCGCCTCCATCATCGGTCGGTGTCGGTGAGGTGTAACCGGTGCATGGAGTGGGTACATTTCCGATCTTGCTCTGGCCTCACTTCACTACGGGAGTATAGTCATACTGGATATGTCGCAAGGTGCTGAGCGAACATAGCCAGCATCGTCATCGTCGCCTTCTGCGTCCTCGTATAATTGTATAATTTTTGCAACTAAACTGCAAGATCAATAAGATTGTGGATTTCATGAGTCGGAAAGATATATTGGTCGCAGCGATCCAGGAGACAAAGCTGACCACCACCTGCAGCTTGCACAGTTGTCACGGATAGCTCAAGGAATGGAGATGGGTGATTGGCTTTCGTGATACACCATTCCGTGCAATATAGACCCATCTCGCCTGCGCCTGGCGCTAGTAACCCCTACATGGAGTGCATGGGGATAGCAGTCAGGTCCGGTACTGCCGAGTTAGAGCTATACAACGTGTATATACTGCCGGTTGGTATCTGTGTCCCGATTAATGGTCAAGCTTATAACCCCGACATAAGTGGGTTACTATCTGGCCATAATCGTCTGGTTCTAGGGGATTTTAATGCGCAACACACTTCATGGCATTCTCCCCTAGGTAAGGACCAGCGTGGCATAGCTTTGGCAGAGCAGATTGAAAGCTCCACGTTTTGCACGGTGATTGAATATGCCCCCACTAAGATTACGAGGAGGTGCAGCAGCTCGCCAGACATTTCCATTGCATCCCTTGATCTCCTGAGTCACGTATCTGTTTGGGGTCAGACCATCTCCGCATAATTCTCACCATCGATCGACCACACGACTTCATAACCTCTGAGCACCGGACGTTTATCAGTCAGAAGATTTATTGATTGAAAGCAAGCTGTGGTCTACTGTTAAGTCACTCTCGAACCCCGGTAGACGGAATGACAGGACCAGTCACTCAGTCACTGGTGAAGTAACCGTAACGGATCCGAAGAGATGCGCCAGGTTGTTCAACCGGCAATTTATTGTGCATCCCGAGAGTGACAGGGCAAGGAGGAGAGCCATTCGCCGTATCCGTGGTCTCTGAGCCGATGGACAGTCATCACAATTTACCGTGGGCGAAGTTACGAATATCCGTGGCGCCAAATCATCCAAGGCGTTGGGCACCGACGGAATCTCTACATTGATGTTGGAGAATCTAGATTTACCTGGAGTTGAGTACGTTACTACTGTCCTCAACCTGTCTTTGAACACTTATAGTTCCCGATTCGTGAAAATAGGCAGTGATCCCGCTACTGAATCCTGGAAAGGACCCGAGTTCGGGGGTGTCGTACAGACCGATCTCCCTTCTCTTACTAGTAGCAAAGACGCTTGAGGCATTACTCCTACCGAGCCTCGTAGGAGAATTTCCATTCGCTGAGCATCAACATGGATTTCGAAGACTGCATAGCACAACAACAGCTTTGAATGCCATCACCGCACACATTTGCCGCGGCTTCAATCAGCCCAGGCCATGTTATAGGACGGTCCTCGTGGTACTGGATCTATCGAAGGGATTCGACATGGTCAGTCATGCCAAATTATTTGAGGACATCGCGAACACGTCCCTCTAGCCAGGCCTGAAAAGCTGGGTCGCGAATCATTTGTGGTCGCCAGTCATTTGTGGAATTCAGGGATAAGAAGAGTGAAACAGGGATTTCGCCAAGGTGGGGTGATATCTCTGGCACTGTTTAACATCTACCTATCTTCCATTACACCCCCTCCAGACGGCATAGAGATCGTATCATATGCGGACGATTGTACGATCATGGCATCAAGCCCCCCACCCATTGTTGACATCTACGATATGTTGAACGTCTACCTCCACGAAGTTGCCTCTTATTTCGCTGCAAGAAATCTGAAGATAACTGCCACCAAATCTTCAGCCACATTGTTCACTACAAATACGCGTGAGGTGAATAGTGATTCCGACCATAAAGTGTCCCAAAATACTTGGCGTCACATTTGACAGCTCTTATACATTCTCCCCACATGCCACAGCAATTTGCGATAAAGTCAAAAGTAGAAACAAGGTCCTCAAGTCACTTGCTGGCAGCACTTAGGATGCAGACAAAGAAACCTTGTTGACCACATACAAAGCAATTGGCCAGTCTGTGGTAAGTATGCAGCGCCAGTGTGGTTTCGTCAACTTTGTGACACGCAGTGGAATAATATTCAACTGTCTCCTCAGTTCTCACGTGGACCACCTCCATCAGGCGACAAAGATCCTACCATTGTGAAGTCATAATCCATACATGCTGTCTAAGCTATACCTTTTGGGATGTTATCGCAGAGACCATCCAAATCATCATCTTGTGGATAGATATCCACCGTCCAGAAGCCTTAAGGTAGATCTTCATGAACGTGAGGTTCAGCGCTACAAGGGAGAACCTCTAGATCCAGCGGCATATCAAGCAGGTCTAGACATGCAGGGTAGCAGATGCGGTAAATGACTACCGGGTGAATGTAGTCCTTGGAGAACGACCGCCTCCCATTGCTCCTGAAAAAATTGACCTCCCCCGGCAAACCAGAGTAGCTTTGGCTCAATTACGATCCGGCACATTCAGCTGCCTCAATTCCTGCAGAGCAAGGATTGATGCCGACGCACGTTGTATGTCCCGAATGTGACCAGGGACCGCACGATACACGTCACCTTTTTAACTTTAAAATAATGCCCCACATTATTCGAGGGGTTTGTGAGGAGCAAAAAACAAATAAAATATATTTTTTGAGTTAACAATGCCTCAGTGATCAAATTCAATTTTAATAAAACGCTAACTAACAGTTATTATAAAATGCATGTTATTGTGAACTCGAGAAATGAAAATGTTGTTAATTCATTTGTAGTTTATTCCAGACTGACTGGTAAATTTGAATATGAGTACAATGTAATAGCGAATACAATAAAGAATGAAATATCAAAAAGGAATAGTAAAAACTAATATACACAAAAGGGAATAGAGAACACAGTGTTGCAATACAAATAATGGTTGTGACTACTTCGTACTTTCCAACACCTCCCCTCGAAGTAGGACGTCCTCTATAGAATCTCGGCCACGCCCAGTTCTCGAATATGTTGTTGATGCTTACTGGAACCAAGGCCCTTCGTGAGTACGTCAGCTGTCATATCTTCGGTCCTCTTGTACTCCAATTTAATATAACCAGAATTTCGGTACTGTTGCAAAAACTGATGTCGGACGTCGATATGCTTGGTACGAGAGTGGTATCCGACGTTTTGTATCAATTTCCGGGCACTCTGACTGTCGTTGAATATCGTAATGCAGTTTTTCGGCAGTCTGATTTCCTCAAAGATTCGTCGAAGATACAAGGCCTCCTTTGAAGCCTCTGTAATAGCAAGGAGCTCTGCTTCTGTGCTCGATAAAGCCACGGTCCTCTGTTTTCGAGCTTCCCAACTGATTGCTCCGGAAGACATTATGAAGGCAAATCCTGAGTAGGAGCGTCTATCGGAGAGATTGGAACCCCAATCAGCGTCCACAACCGCATACAATTGAATGTTGCTTTTGGTATACTTTAGTCCATGATCGATCGTCCCTTTAAGATAGCGTAATACCCTCTTGGCGGCCTTCCAATGTTCAGTATTGTAATTCGAATTAAACTGGCTTAAGAAATTTACGGCGTACGCTATATCAGGCCGAGTGCTGACTGCTAAATACATAAGGGCACCGATCAAGCTTTGGTAGGGATGTTTTCGCATTATTGTCGCATCAGGTTCTAAAGGCTTATCCAATTTACATTGTTGTTCTAAAGGTGTCACAACCGGTTTGCAATTTTGCATGTTGAAACGTGCAAGAACGGATTCGGTATATTCCTTCTGCTTTAATGACATTTGACCATTCTCCAAATCCTGGTCAAATTCTATGCCCAAACATCTGCTGACCCTCCCAAGGTCCTTCATCTCAAAGGATTCTGCCAAAGACTTCTTTATGTGGCATAGCTGTTCCTTATCGTCCGTGGCTATTAATAAATCATCAACGTAAACAGTGACTAGCGTGATCTTCTCACCTTTCCTGTTTATGAATAAGCAAGGGTCCTGTTTCGATGGTATTAATCCAAGTTGTTGTAATCTGTGACTCAGTTTCTGGTACCACAGTAGGCCTGATTGTCGTAGACCATATATTGCCTTGACGAGTCTGCATACTGGATTTTTATATTTCTTCAAATTCCTGAGCCACGCTTCCGCAATTTCAACGGCTTTCTGATTCTTCTCCTTGCTTGTTCCAACCGTTTCTCCTCGTGACAATTTGTGCAAGACTTCCTCCAAATAATCAGGTACATGCATGAAGACTCTTTCCTTAAGATCTCCATTCAGGTATGCTGTCACAAAATCCATCTGATGGATTTCCAGGTCATTTTCGACAGCTACAGCAGACATTAGTCGAATGGTCGACGATCGAACGACGGGTGAGTAGGTGTCCGAAAAATCCTCCCCTGGCCGTTGGGAGCACCCTTTTGCGACTAGACGAGCTTTCTTCTTATCGTCCATTTTAGTGCGAAAAACGAATCTATTGGCAATCACCTTCTTGTCATCTGGTTGTTCGGTAATTTCCCAAGTACCATTTAATATCTGTGCTAAAAATTCGTCTTCAATTGCCAGTCGCCATTTGAGACCATCTGGGGAATTCATCGCCTCGCCACAGGTAGTAGGTTCGTCGTTAAAAACGGCATTAATGAATTCGCAATCTTCAAACCCCTCGAAATCATCCATGTCCTCTTCACTATCCTCTATGGCGTCAGCATTTGTGTTCTGGGTCTGAAATGTATCATTCGCGTTTTGAGATGATGTCTGGGACTGTCGTTCTCGCTGTTCCGGGTACTCCTGTTCTCCTATTGGCATTTCATACTCGTATTGTGGCTCCAAGTCTTCTCTGATTATTGGCTCAAACGCTTCTCCATAAAAGTCTTCTGTAAACTTGACGTCACGGCTAATAATTACATGACGTTTCTTTGGCGACCACAAACGATATGCTTTCGCCTCTTCAGAGTAACCCACCAAAATACATTCATCAGAACGCGAATCCAATTTCCCATTCGTCTTATCCTTGATCAAAACGTATGCCCGGGTGCCAAAAGTTCTCAAGTGTTTAATCGATGGAGTCTTACCTGTCCAAATTTTTATTGGTAATTTTCCATTCAATGATCTAGTGGGACATCGATTTCTTAAATAATTAGCGGTGTTTACGGCCTCCGCCCAAAATACCGGAGGTACTCCTGCCTGTTTCATCATGCACCTAGCCATCTCTAGCAACGTCCGGTTTTTCCTCTCCGACACGCCATTTTGTTGCGGCGTATGAGGTGCCGTCAACCTTCGTCTAATGCCGGCCTTTTCCAGGTAATCATTGAATTCTTTATTTAGATATTCGGTGCCGTTATCCGATTGGAGAAATTTAATCTTTTTGCCAGTTAATAGTTCCGATGAACTCTTAAATTTCTTAAAAGCACCCAGCACGTCAGATTTCTGCTTCAAGAAATGGACTTCACAGTATCGAGAATAGTCGTCGATGAAAGTGACAAAGTACCTTGCGTTCGAATGTGAATTAACTCTCATGGGGCCACAGACATCACTATGAACCACTTCCAATAATTCACTGGTACGATTATCACCTCGACTGCTGAAACTATTTCGTGTCTGTTTCTCACTCAAGCACACCGCACATGTTGACAATCGTTGGCCTTTCTTGATTTCAATCCCATGTGCGCCCTTAGTATCGGCAAGCAATTTCAAATCATGTTCATTAAGATGGCCTAATTTCTGGTGCCACAGGTCGATCTCACCTATTTTCTCTTCAGCTGAATTAACAGAGTCAATCGAGTTTATAAAGTAAAGATTACCTTTACGAGTTGCTCTGCAAACTTCATTTTTACCGTCCATTATAAAGGCTTCATCCCTATGGAAGTGCACCTGGTATCCCTTATTCGTCAGTTTTGAGATGGACAGCAAATTGGTGCGTAAATCTTTAACATACATTACGTCTCTTATTATAAAAGGTTGCATTTGCCCTTTGTTAGCAACTTTTATTTTGACGTCACCAATACCAGATATTTCGCTCATCTCACCGTTTGCCAAACATAAGCTTTTCCTTATGCTTTTCATTTTAACAAACCCTTCTTTGTATGCGCTCATATGAGAGGTGCAGCCGCTATCCAAACACCATTCGCTAGAGATGTCAAAACAATTTAATGTCACATCAACACAATTAAACAGCGACTTCTCTTTTCTGCCCTCGCTCTCCTCAGCATGGTTTGCGTTTGATCTGCAGTTTCTGGCATAATGCCCAAATCTTCCACATTTGAAACAACCCTGTTTTTGCCTTTGCTTTTGTGCCTTTGCATTTTCGACTTTATCCTCTCTCGCCACTCTTTCAAATTTTCCGTTGACGTTGTTTTTCTTTGGCCTTACATACATTGCATTTTGCTCATCTCGTTCTGTTTTTGCTTTACGTGATTGGTCCTCTTCGAGTATTTTCACTCTCAACACATCGGGCGTTGGCAGTGCATCCCTTGTCTCCAATGCACATCGAAATGTCTCGAACGAGTCTGGCAAGCTGTACAGAAGCAAAATGGCCAGTAAATCATCTCCGATGGTTACATTGATTTCTTTGAGTTTGGTCACTGCGTCGAAGAATTCGTTCATATGATCGCGAGCACTCTCACCCTCCTTCATACGTGCCAAAGCAACACGCTTTAGTAACGTTGCCTTCCTGGCAGGCCCCTTCGACTGGAATGTGGACTCCAATTTCAGCCATATATCCCTAGATGTTTTACACTCGGATATGAGCCCCAATTCCGATGGTGCCATTGATAACAAAATATCCGCGCTAGCTTTCTGGTCGGCGATCTTCCATTTCTCGATTTCGGCAGCTTCAGCTAACGGGCATTGTGATGCGCCACTGACATATGCCCACAAGTCATTTTTTATAAGAATTGCACGAATTTGCAATTTCCATGTATCGTAATTCTGGGAATTTAAAGGCTCAATCCGTATTACGTTGCCCGACATATTTATTTTTCATAACCGTACTCTTCGCAATTAAAAATCGATTTAATTCTTTACGCGTCTTCTTGAAAACGGAGCCTGGGCCCATAACCTGTTGTTAATTCATTTGTAGTTTATTCCAGACTGACTGGTAAATTTGAATATGAGTACAATGTAATAGCGAATACAATAAAGAATGAAATATCAAAAAGGAATAGTAAAAACTAATATACACAAAAGGGAATAGAGAACACAGTGTTGCAATACAAATAATGGTTGTGACTACTTCGTACTTTCCAACAGAAAATTGTAAACATTATGTACATTGAACTACATATATACATATATTGAACTACAACTACAAATTTCCTTAAACAGTTCATTACTAATAAGTTTCAGAGCAGGTATCGTCGACGATAATATGCTTTTACCCGTGTTTAGTAATGTGTTTGCTTATTCCAAAGAAATTAGTATAAGTAAAATTACTAACACAACCGGAGTTTTAAGGTATTTTATCTATACTCATGACAAGTTAGTTTTAATTGAACAAAGTTAATTTTCAAACCCCTTAAACACTTTTATTTAAATGTGAGTAAAGATGATTAACCGAGTGTATGGGACTCTTTCTTTTAATAAAAGAGATCACGGGTTAAAAATTACATGCAAAACAATGATACTCACCGCACCTCACTTCGTTGAAATCGAATATGAAGGGAGCAATATTGCCCTTGGAAATCATAACTATAATGTAGAAGAGAAAAAGGAGAGACTGCGGAAAGGATACGTCAAAATATGATATCAATCACAATAGGAAATATAGATAAACAATCAGCTGTTCAGGACGAACCAGTTAGTCGTTGCGCAACATCCCCATCCCCGTGGAGCGATCGTCATCACCAGTGCTCAGGTCGAAAACGGCTAACTTTGACACAGCATACTGGAGGACACCGGATGCAATCTTGACGTCAGCTCTTGACTTCTTGGAACATTAGGATTCTTGGAACATTAGGATCGATAAAAATACCGCGTTACCAACCTTGGCAGGAGCAGTGTATTTACACCATTTTACTCTTCTTGTTAAGGTAGGCAAATACTCCATAACCCATCGCTTCCAAAATCTGCCTCTAGGCTATGTGCAACACACCATTGCTTTTTCAGGACGAATCCTATCATCTGATTTGTTCACAGATGGGGTTGAAGCAACTTTCCACTTCCTATTCAAAGTGGTAAGGATTGAGTGGTTCCTCCTCTTGAGGACTTATTGGCAATTGTGTCAACGGTTTCGAACTTACTATAATTTCCGCTTCGAGCAACAAAGATTGTAATACGTGCTCTCGAGGGGTGACTTCATTAAGCGTGTGCCGCAGAACCTTTTTTACGCATCGGACCATCTTTTCCCAGATGCTGCCTTCCGAATGGATTTGATGGGCAATTAAAAATCTATTCGAAACCCTTTGTTGACAGCTCGCCCTGGATTCTTTCGGAAAAATTCTTTCCGTTGTTAGAACGGAACATCTGTGGAACACCTTTTCGATTCATAAAGTTCCCCATTGCGGTAATACATGAATCGGTAGACAAGTCGTAAGCCAGTTCCAAATGTATGGCCCATATAGTGAAACAAGTAAATAAGGCCAATCATCTCTTCAAGGACTGTATACTTAAAAGACTCAACATTTGGTTCAAGTCTGTCAACAGGAAATTGACCCATAAGTCGACGCACAGGACTTGTGTTTTTGATTCTACAAAGCATACAGCTGGATACAGTTTTTAAGAAGACTTCTTATTTGTGAAATCCAAAACCTTCTTCGAATTTCACAAATGGAGGCTTCCAGGCTTCTGTTCCTTAATGGAATGTTCATGGGAAAATTTGCATTGTAAAACAAGTAATTTAGAAAATTGGTGATCTTTGGGCAAAATTATCGAGCTGTATTAGCAGAATCGATAATAAGCCATGTTCATCAAGACAGGGTGTTAAATTCCTTAAGGCACTAGAGTTTTGTACTGGATGCCTATCTCGGACACAACGTAGTTCATGGGAATAGGCTTCCATTTGCATCTGTATACATAATTTGCATTCAGCAGCATCTACCTCACTGGATGCAAGGCCACAAACCTGTAAATAGTTATCATGTTTTCGACACCTGTTAACAAAATGTAAAACCATCTCGGACACAACGTAGTTCATGGGAATAGGCTTCCATTTGCATCTGTATACATAATTTGCGTTCAGCAGCATCTACCTCACTGGATGCAAGGCCACAAACCTGTAAATATAGTTCTCCTGAGTTTAGTAAGAGAAGAAACCCGACGAAAATCTATGAATTCATTATTGACAACTAGGAGATTTATTGTGCGACGAAGTTCTTTCTCATCATCGTTTTCTAGATATCCTGCCAAATCTGATTGCAACTCGCTTTCATTCACTTTTAGAAACTGGGATCCACGTTACCACCATGCAGATAAAAAACGTATTTTGGTATGGAAATAAAAATTCCGCTCGCGGAACAATTACAAATTTCAGCGGCTATTCCGAAAGCAGAATAGAATACCAACCCTAAGTGTGGTGAATAATTTTTAAGTAGCATAGGGGCTAGAAGATTTTTGACAGCACAGTTGACGTTTCATTGAGCAAAGTCCCATGTCAGTAATTGTAAATTCATTTGCGTTTTGGTAACCAACTTGCGTGCGACATAACTTAGCCGCCTACATTGTGGGCAGATGTCACTAAATTGAAACGACTTATTTGGCATAAAATAAGTAAAATTATTGTTAGTATCATTGGCAACGGGATTCTAAAAGGTATTTATTTAAAAATAATGCACAAGAGTACAGTTTTGTGTTTGTAGTTTATTGAAATGATGGCACCGCCGTTTAGTGATTTTTCTATAACGGCGTCGATAGTTCGTTTACCTGGCATGAATTTCGTTAATCATATTCACATGACATAATTACCAAGGCATAACTAACAGGTAGTGTACCGTTAACAGCTGAGTAAATTTTTTTCTCGCGAAGTGCACTATATGTCAACCAGTTTTGATTGGGCTGTGTATTATAGTTAAGAACCATACACACAAACAACGAAAATTGGCGCGAACTAGTAACATACACAACTTCAGAGTTGAACTAATCACTGATTTTGACAGAGAGTGTACTCAATATTTTGTTATTGGGCCTGTAGGTAGTGGTATTGATAATTACCAGGTAGTGTACCGTAAAGAGCCGCGTAAAATTTTTTCTCCCGAAGTTCACTATCTGTCAATGACTTTTGGTTGTGTGTTCATATTATAGTAACCATACACACACAAACAACGAAAAATGGCGCGAACTAGTAACATACACGGAATAAGAGTTTCACTAATCACTGATTGTGCAATCAATATTTTGTTGTTGGGCAACTGCCACTACCTGTAAATCTTATCATTTTCATATAAACAATAGAAAAAAGTAGGAGCCTGCTAAGTTCCTACCGGCCTAATCTTATGTACCCTCCATCATGGATCGCATTTTTCGATCTCTTTTTTGGGAAAACAGGGAAAAATGAATAAGAATTGTTATGCTGTTGGAGATATAACAAGTAATAGTCCTATTCGGACCATAAATGAATTGAATGTTGAAGACCATAGTAGTAGTCATTGGGTAATAATTCAGTCCATTCATAATCGGGAGATTATTTCATATGGGAGCTGTATCAGGCTATAGGTCGATTAAGACCATATTGGACATGTATAATGAAGGTCACGTTGTAAAAAATTACAGCAAAATCGGATTAGATTATGATTATGAACCAATTTCAACCTTACTTGGCACAGTTGTTGGAAATAATAACAAACAAGTTTGTGGAAAATTTCATCCAAATTGTACAAAAATTGCGCCCTCTATTGGCTCAAGACTTGAAATTACGTCGCCAAATTTGTCCTAACAATAGTTTACCACACACTGCAAAATGGCTCAAGAAACCAAGGGGGTCCAACGTCGTCATAATAATTCTCAAAACTTTTCCTTTGGTAGGTATTTGCTTGTCAGATATGACGTCTGAGTCTAAATTATGAAATTTCAAATTGAATATAAACATGTCACTAGATGGCTCCCGAAACAATTCTTGAACCTTTTCTGTACCATCACAGGAAGGAATAGTTTTTGAGCCTACTTTTCCGTCGAGTGCTGGGGTCACGTCCTTTGAGTTGGAAATAAATCCTCTCCAGCCTCAATTTTTATGAATTTCTTCACTTGCTTGGAAATATTTATCGAACACACTATCGAAGCTGTCAACAAAATCATCAATATAATGATGATTACAAATGGCATCTATTGCTCTTGGATGGGAATCAGGATGATTTTGGACATTGGTCTTCATGACGAAGTGGCGGAACATGGTAACCAGGCGGCTCCAAACGTCATGAAGATCATTTCATATTCATCTGGCGTGCTTTGTTGGTTTTCATCTCTCCAAAAGAATCTTTTAGCAGTTGTGAATTCAATGAAGTTCCATTAAAACGTGCGGCGGCATCAAAAACCAATCGAATTTCATTCGGTTTATTGGGATTAGTGACTGCAAAATGAGGTAAATATCATCAGGGAGAGATTTTTCATAACCTTTTTTGACATATTCATTTATTACATTACAATAGGCAGTGTGGAATTCAGGGTTACGTTGCATCTTATTCTCGATACTTTAGGCGATCAAATGCCATATTGTAGTTGTTTGAAAGTCTGTCATCATCTTATTTCCATATCAGACCCGTTTGATATCGATTTCCAAATCGTTTTGTGGATTCATGTAGAATCCTTTAAGCCCTTACTACTTCTTCAGTTTTAAAGGCTGGTACTACATTTTTTTAACGGAAAAATTTCCGAAAGTGGTTTGACAAGGCTGATTTTTTTGGTTTTCTTTGGCCAAAATATTCCCATTTACATATAAAAAATAATATGGCATCAAACAATTTATCAGCTGCTTACGAGCATGTATGTTCGTAATTAATATATAATGAAAAACAAAACAATTTAAAAAGAATGCAGAATTTATAAAAATGCAGAAAGCAAAAATAATTAGATTTTGTACTATTTTCACTGTTATAAGTTTCATAAGCCAAGCCTTTCCAAAAGCCTCTGTCAGCGTCTTCCACTTTTATCCAAATATTGTTGTTGTAATTGCAAGACCAAAAGTGCAACGCATTCTTTCGCAAGCCTTATTATTTTGTACAGATTGATTGAGTTGCATGTTGTGAAAGAAATATTTATATTAAAACTAGTAAGGAAGGGCAAAAGTCGGGCGGTACCGACTGTATATCACCCTACACCTACCCTATAAGTACAATATGGGAGCTATATCCAATTCTGAACCAATTTTGATCGACCTCGGCGAGCAAATATGTTCAAACTATAATAACTACAGTTGACAAATGACAACATTATTGCAAATTACCAAAAATCTGACGAACATATACATATATGGGAGCTATATCTATTGCTGAACCTATTTCGAGCATACTTCTCAGATAACGTGGTAGTCGTCGAGGAAAGCGTTGTGCAAAAATTTGGCAAGATTGGTCAAACAATGCGCTTGCAGCGGCTCTTGGGGTGAAAAATCTATATACATATATGACAGCTATATCTAAATCTGGACCAATTTCTATGAATTTCAGCAGTAATATCTAGTGTCATAAGAAAACCCTTCCTGCAAAATTTCGAGAGATACGGTTAAAAAATGAGCACTTTCTTGCAATATTTCTCAAAATCGGACGAACATATATATGGTAGCTATACCAAAATCTGAACCGAATTAAGCAAACTTCTCAGATACTGTGGCAGTCGAGTAAAGCGTTTGGCAAGATGGATCAATAAATGCGCTTGCTGTGACTCCAGGAGTGAAAATCAGGCGATATATTGCAGTATTACTGCAAATCGGACGAACATATATATGGGAGCTGTATCCAAATTTGAACCGATTCTTTCCAATTTCAATAGGCTTCGTCTCTAGGCCGAAAAACAC
This sequence comes from Stomoxys calcitrans, assembly GCF_963082655.1. Lineage (NCBI taxonomy): Eukaryota > Metazoa > Arthropoda > Insecta > Diptera > Muscidae > Stomoxys > Stomoxys calcitrans. The sequence continues at coordinate 76,906,870 of NC_081552.1, read as the reverse complement.
TAAATTTGAATACGATCGGATAAAAATTGCGACCTGTAGTTTGCACAAATTAACATGGACAGACAGATAGACGGACACAGCTAAATCGAATCAGAAAGTGATTCTGAGTCGATCGGTATACTTATCAATGGGTCTATCTCTCTTCCTTTTGGGTGTTACAAACTAATTCACTACAGGGTAAATAACTTAGTGAACCAGAGTAAATACTTGTGAGCAACATCACTAACACTAACAGGCGTTTATTTTGCGTAAAAAAATTACTTATTGCTCAGCGACGGTGTTGTGCTCTCAATGGGCGTCCCGAAATGTCAATTTTCCCTACATGAAAAACAAGTTATGGCAAAACGAATTTCGACAAATTTTTCCGTTTGTTTTTTATATGGAGTTTCAACGCGAAAACCGAATATAGTACCGGCCTTAACGACTAGAGCTGGCCTTACACTCATGCATACGATATCGCAATAGTCTGCAACCATTTGATGAAGCTCGTCATCGGTACTCACATTGACAAAAAGGACAAGTATTTGGTATATATTTTTTTGTTACTTTATTTTGAATGTTACGGCAAGGTCCAAATACCACCCATCCTAATTCGATATTACATGCGAAGGGACCCGCTTTACACCACTTACTTTCAGGTGTTATGGCCAAAGTTTAAACAAGAGAAACATGCACGAAGGCGTTTTACATGGTCCCAACGATCTTTTATGTTAAAATTTAAAAAACGCGTGCAATCATAATTTTTATGTCGGCCTTCACATAGCGGACAGTGTTGCTATTTTTCTGTTGTACGCAATAAAACGCGGCGGCTTTGTTCGTTTGGGGCAATTTTTTGAACAACACAAATCAAATTGGCTATTTCACTTAACCAATTGCCAATTAATCCCAGATGGAAGCATTATAAATGCGGACGCTGCATGCATCAACGTCCCAGCGATGCTGTTGCTTAATGTTATGTTGGTGATGGTTGGTTGTCAATGCGGGGATGGTGGCGCAAATTCCAACTAGGCTGTCAAATTTTTGGACACTTCTTTATTGACATTCTCGTTTTATTTGCATTATGCCCAACCACAACGAAATCAACGATACAGCCCTGAGGCTGTCAATTCCCACTAGGCTGTAAAATTTCTGGACGCGCCCGGTAGCTCGCAGCTAATCTTTTCGAGACAGCAATGAACACCACACAGATCGGACCTCAATGTTCCAGCTTGTGTGGTGCTTACAGCTATCCCGTGCCGGGCCCTGTGTATTATAGTGGGTAGGAGCTACAAAATCAAAAATAATAATAATAAATTTTGGGTAGGAGCTACAAAATCAAAATTTATTATTATAAATGTGTAAATGGTAAATAAAAACAATTAAAATGTGAAAAAGGAACAAAATAAGAAAACGTTTAAAATCCAAATAAAGCCTTTGACGTTTTAGTGGGATTTGGATACATCCCTGGAATTTGAAAATTCAATCAGCTGGGCAAGTGACCTAACCTTTTTTAAGTGAACCCTGGTTGATACCTTTAAAAACACAATGTTAATATACTCATCGCACTCATGGTACAATTAAGAAGTAGGGTCATTAGCACAACAACAAAAATCTACCCCCAACGAAACTAACTTGAGTGGCAAATGCCGTAAATGTCAAAGCGGCAAATGCCGTAAATGTCAAATTGTACTCAGCTGCTCGCATGACTTCACCTTATGAGTGCATCCTGCATCGCACTCTTTCACATCCTTTTTCGTTGAAATCAAAAATGAAGTGAGCAATGTTGCCCTTGAAAATCTTAACGAAAATGAAGAGAGAAAAGGCAGACTGCGGTACGGAAACTTCAAAATATGAGATCAATCACAATAAGATATATATCCCGATAAACACTCAGCTGTTCAGGAGGAACCAGTTAGTCGATCCGCAACACACGAATCAAACTTATTATCTGAGCCAATGGAGCTCCAAACTTCTGCAAATTTGGTGGCAATATTAATGGCACTGAAAATTAAATTACCGCTTTCAATAATTGAAGAATAATTCCAAGACTTTTATCTTCTAACACCGCTGACTCTGTTTCACAAAACTCTGACATCAAGCAGATGAATTCAAAAAATTCTCGCAAGTTTTACGTTTCACATACTCGTCTATTATTTATAGAGTTTTGTATACTCCTATGCCTCATGAAAGAGTTTCATATTTTATCCTTGCTAAACAGATGCTGCAGCAGTATTGAACCATATAGGGGAGTTTTTGTGCCCACCACCATCGGATGGAGGTGTACTAACCTAGTCATTCCGTTTGCAACACCTCGAAATATTGATCTGCGACCACATAAATTATATACAATATATTCTTGATTGTCTGGACATGTTGAGTCAAACTAGCCATGTCCGTCCCTCCGTCTGTGGAAATTAGGAAAGCGGTCGAACGCATAAAACTAGCCGCTTTAAATTTTGCACAGATACATCTTATTATTATGTAGGTTGTTGTTGCTGTAGGCTAATCAAAGTCTAATCAGGTAACTCTTCCACTAAAAATATAGGAACAAACCTCATTCCAGTTTCAATCTTTTCATTAGTCTTAAATATTGGAAAATTATCTCCAACTTCAGGCATTTTCCACTTGAGAAATGGAGCCAAATCAACACTAACCATTGTGCTCAATAGCGTAGGAGAGACATCATTCATAAACGAAAAGCTCCCATATGGAGCCAAAAGGCGAGAGCGACTGAGATCCCAAAATAGGATTCTGAGAATGCAGATCACCCAACACCATATAGTGCCCGTTATTAACACCGCCAATTTCCGATATCATATCAGCAGTAATATAAACATAACATTCACGCTAAAAAGCTGGATAGAAGATCCCCAGATAGCGTCAGGTGTTGAAGGGCATGTATATTGTTGCGGACTAGGATCATAATTCCAGCTTTATCGTACTGGAGGTATATTCTATAACCACGCGGGTGCAAAAGATGTTGCGTTCTTTCAACTATGTGGGTTTCTTGTAGTAATCACTGTAGTTTTGTTCCGGGAAACCAAAGTCTCCAATGTATACTTGTGAACCATAAAGCCCTAAATATTCTATTGTTTAGATCAATATTTATATATAAAACAACTAAAAGCGCGCTAAGTTCGGCAGGGCCGAATCTCATATACCCTCCACCGTTGATCGCATTTGTTAAGATCTTTGAATGACTTTCAATATATACATGAGCTACATCAAGTTATTTGCCGATATGGTCCGTAATTGTCATGGCTGTTAGAAGCCATAGCCATAGAACTCCACATCCAAAATTTCGGACAAATCGAGTAAAAATTGCGACCTCCAGTAGCTCCGAGTACCGAATTGGGAGATCGGTTTATATGACAGCTTTATCAGGTTATGAAACGATTTCGACCATACTTGGCACAGTTGTTGGAAGTCATACAAAACGATCCTTACAGCTTTCGGGTGCAATTGACATGCGGGAGGTTTATGTCACAACATCTACGAAATAATGCAATATTTTGGAATCTGTTTTTGGTGTATTCCAAATGTTGGCAGTTAACGCAGCGCATTGGATTGATTATGTGTACAGACCAGGGCTGCGAAGTCGCACAATTTGTACTAGACTCCGTCTCCGGGAAGATTGCTCGGCTTCGAGCACTTAATTTTTAAAATTAAAAAATAATTTAAAAAAAATCTTTTTATTTCCTAAGCCACTATGCTTTTTTCACAAAAAAAAAAATATTTTCCTAATATTTTATGACCATTTAGCAAAGAAAAGTGGATTTTAATTACTATTTTGTATATAGAAACCATTAAATGCAACAAGACTCTGAAAAGGTTTCCAGAAAGATTTCTCCTAAGAATTTGGGAAACAATACTGCAATAATATCATCATTTGTCAGTCATCCTCGCGAAATTAGGCACGGAGGTTTCTCTGATGACTTTTCTAATCACTAGTGAATTTCATAGAAACCGGTTCATATTTAGCTCCCTGTATGTGTCGCTCGATTTTAACTTCTAGAGCTTTTGCAAGCGCATTTAAGAACAGATCTTCCTAAGATTTTGCACAAGTATTTCCTTTATGACTCTTAAAATATTTTCAGATTTTGGTCCAAATTCTACATATAGACAAAGTTTCAATAAAATTTTTCCAAAAAGATAATTTCAATGCAATTTTTTCTAAAGCTTAAAATTTTAACTAAATTTTCTAAAGCATACAATTCTAATGAAATTTTTCCAAACATAAATTTTTAATAAAATTTTTTGCAAACACAAAATTTCAATGATATCTTTTAACAAAATTTCAATGAATTTTTTTCAGGCATTTTAATGCAATTTTTCAAGAAAAAATTTTTAATGAAATTTTTTTAAAGATAGATTTTTAATAAAGAAAAATTCAAAATACAAAATTTTAAGAACTTTTTTAAGTAAATGCTTTAAAGAAATTTTTAAATACCATATTGTATTGATATTTTTCTCACGTTAAAATTTCAATGAGATTTTTTTCTAAAGACGAAATTTTTATGACATGTGTTAAAGACAAAATTTTAATAGAAATTTTTTTCTTAACAAAAAAATTCCTATTAAGACTACAAAAATTTTAATGAAAATTTTTGTTAAAAGTTGGCGCTTTTTCGGTTTTCGCCTGAAACTCAGTATAAAAAAATATAACTTGTTTTTTCATCTAGCGAAAATTAAATTTCACGGCACCCAAAAAGAGCACAACCACAATAAACGCGATCGCCAAACTTCTAATTGTAACTAAGTGTTTGTTAGTTGTAATGATCTTGCTCACATGTACTTACTTGGAGTGAAAAACAATTTGTTATATGTGGATGCATAATTAAGAAAGAGTTTGTATGTAAATATAAATAAATATACTTCTAATATAAATGAAATATATAAAAAATGTTCCTTTCATAGCAAGCTATTGCAATAAATCTGAACGAAGTAAAAACGATTATGAAAGATAGTGTTGTGATTTTGATTTTGCAATTACAACAACATTATTTTGAAACATGTGGAAGATGCTGGCAAAGGCTTTTGAAAAGTTGTGCTTTTTTAACTTATACCAATGAAAATACTACAAAATCTTATTATATTTTTAAATAAAAGCTGCATTTGTTTCTTTTTAAATAGGTTTTGTTTTTCATTATTTATTATTTTCGGCGGGGTGGGTTTTGGTTGAAATTACAACAATATATATGAATTTGAGAACGGTCCACAGACTCAAATTTGTGTGTTCGCATGCACGTAAGCAGCTGATAAATTGAATGGCGCCATATTAATTTTTATATGTAAATGGCAACATTTTGGCCAAAGAAACCCAAAAAAAAAAATCAAATGTGGTAACCTTGTCAAACCACCGAAAGAACGATTTAGGGAAAATTTTTCCCACCAAAAAATAACGTAGTACTAGCCTTAAAATAATAATAAAACTTTCCAATTAATAAAATTTTCTAATTTTTTTAAGTTCAATGATATTTTTGTGAAAAAATTTTTAAAAGTTTCTTTAGAGTCAAAACATCAATAACATTTTCTCTAAAGACAATATTCGATAGATTCTCTAAGAAAAATTTCCCAGAATTTGTGACTTGTTTGTTTTATTTTTTAATTTTTGCTGTTTTCAAGCTCGGTGTCTTTGTTTTTTTTTTCATCTAAATTTCTGTGAAATGCATTCTCAATATAAGATATATCCAAATGAGAACAAAAATACCTGGAGTTTGAATTTAAAAACGGAAAATTTTAATACAACGGTCTGCTATAAAATTAATAATAACATTATATATTTTATCTAAAAAGAATTTTGAATTTCATTTTTTTTATCGAAACATTTTTTACTACTTTGTCCGGAGTCGGAGCCGAGATAATTTTCTCGACTCCGGGCAAAATTGCTGTTGTTGTGCCACATTTTCATGTGGAGGTGGCGATCCTCGTCAAACTCCTGTGTGAGCAAGTTAATTTTGGTCTAAAGGACCGATCGCCGCGGGCACAAGGTGGCCACTGGTTAAAGGCGCCAATAACTCGCTTATATAGAGCACACACAATAGGCACTCAGTATTTGTGCAAGAGCCGGTGCCGCTCGGTCTCTTACTGAGACTTTCCGCTCGATACCGCTGATTGCCCGCGACTGCCGTTGCAGCTACTCCGTATGGAGCTACTTCGAGCTACCGGATTCGTCTTGTGACAACAATGAACACCACACAGATCGGACCTCAATGTTCCAGCGTGTGTGGTGCTTACAGCTCTCCCGTGCCTGGGGGCACGGAGTCGACTCCGACTCTGCAGCCCTGGCTCAGACACAAAGCTTTTCTCCTATCCAACGCTAATTCTTTCTTGTCCAATCAAGCAATTTATTGTTACGATTGCTGCACCAGCATGCACAATGTTTTCGCCATCACCTTTTAAAATATGCTTAATCACACACATTCGGATTGTTTTTTCCATTAACTCCAGCCAATAACTCTTCTTGCGAAATCTTTATAATTCGTGCACAAAAATTTTTATAAAGGTGGGTATTAAGTTCCTGTTTCACAGTGAACTACCCACATTTTTCTCGATTACTTTTTTGAAAAATTACAAATACTTTTTTTTTCAAAAATTTATAAGAAATAATCAAGGAATACATAATGATTGTAATCAGCAAGTTTTTTCGCTTCAAAATCAATTATCTTCAAAAGGTAATCGTAAAAAAATATTACGATTTCACTGTGAAACACAAACTTAATACGAAACCCAACGTGGTACAGTCGAATCAGCTTAATTGAAAACAGCAAAATACGAGAACTTTGCTTCAATTATCCGACGTTTGCCATACGAAGTTCGGATAATTGAAATACGTTTCAATTAACCGAAGCTTGTGGAATTAAAAATGTTTTCCATTAGCAGAACTTCAGTAAGTTAAAGGTTTTGTAATTAAAAGATCGGTGAAGCTAGTTAGAAACTAGGGCAATTAATTAAATCGCAACATTAACTAAACGCAAAATTGTATCATTAATGTTGTTAATTATGCGGAGTTTTGATATCTTTGAATTGCGTTTTTGGCTTAAAATTGCATTTCAATTATGCGATTTTTCAATTGGACGGGTTTTCAATTAAGCGAAGTGAAATGTGTTATAAAGTCCTTGAAATCAATTATTTCAAGTGATTTTTTTCAATTAACCGATTTTTTTCAAATAAAATCATGTTCAATTAAGCGGATTCGACTGCATTCAAACTGTTGTGCAAAGTTATTTTAACTGATACATAGTGTATACGCTTTGCTTTAAGGAGCTTTTTAACAGTCTTTAGATCTTTAGTTTTAATCATTACATCTCTATTTCGCGTTTCAGTGATATTCAAATAATCTGTTGATATGAAATTGATACCTCGCCCAATTTGAAAGACGCTGTAAGAAGATAACGGTTTAGGCTCAACATCCAAATTTTCTAGACATTTGATGCTATCAAATATCGTGGAAGGTGGTGGTCGTCGATCTCATCGTTAGTGTTTCTGCTTTTTCTACACGCTGTCTGTGATTCCTTCTTTTTCTACTCCTACCGTCCAATTGGTCAAGACGCCTATTCCGAAAATGAACTCAGAAGTTGATAAAAAAAAACATATGACAGCAAAAAGCAAATTATCTTAAACAGCTCACGCAGATTTCGTGTTTTGTTGCACTGTCAAACATCTTCAGTTTGGTCTATAATTTAACCATGAATCGTCTTACAAACGAACAACGCTTGCAAATTATTGTATTTTATTATCAAAATGCGTGCTTTGTTAAGAAAGTTAATCGCGCGCTTCTTCCACTTTACGACGAAGTCCAGTTTTGGTTCAATGGGTACGTAAATAAGCAAAATTCTCGATTTTTAAGTGAAGATCAGTCAGAAGCATTGCAAGAGCTACCAACGCATCCAGAAAAAGTCACAGTTTGGTGCGGTTTATGGGCTGATGGCCCATAAACCTGTTTATGGGCTGATAACGCCTTTAGACTATTTTTCGTGGGGCTGTGTTAAAGTTCATGTCTATACAGACAAGCCCGCTTCAATTGACGCATTGGAAGGCAAAATTGAAGCATTTATTCGTGAGATACCGTCCGAAATGTTGGAAAGAGTATGCCAAAATTGGACAAAGCGAATGAACCATTTGAGGCGCAGTCACAGTAAACATTTGAATGAAATAATCTTCAAACATTAAATTATATGGACCGTACTATCGATTCAAATAAAGATTTCATGCATTTTTCAGAATTTTATGTGTCTTTTTGGAAAACTTTCCTATAGCTCTTAAAATATCATCCTTTACAAACAAACGCATAAGAAAACGATGTTCACTTGGCGACTGCCTGTTTACGACTGGTTTCAAAATATGTCCTTGCCTTACGTTGAGATTTAAGATTGTTGAGATGACAACCATGTTCATTTATAGTACATCACTGTTATAATAAAATGTCATATTATCTTTTATCCTTTATGCTATTCTTTTTATTTTTTGAGAGATATTAAATGTGAATTAAAGAAGTACATTACGCCCGCAACGAAAAAAGACCAAACAGTTTTTTCTCAAACGATCTACTTTAAATTTTTATTGACAAATTTCATAAAATACGGACATAAAGGTCCCTTACTATTCTATATTTTTTTTTTTTTTTTGATTATGAACATGGAGTGCAAAAATAAAATTATAAAGAATTATATTCCGAAGATGAAGGAGGACTCCGAAAAAGGCATTATTGTCTAATTGTAATGTTTTAATGGCAGAACTATTAAAAAAATAAATAAAAGCGAGAAAAGCTAACGCTAGTAAAAGCGTGCTAATTTTAGCCAAATCGGATAAGAACTGCGCCATTTAGGCTTAAGAACCAAAATCGGGAGATCGGTTTATATGGGACTTATATCATGTTACGGATCGATTCAAACCATATTATGTTGAAGGTCATAAGGAGGAGTCGCTGTGCAAAGTTTCAGCCAAATCGGACAAAAATTGCGCCCTCTAGAGGCACAAGAAGTCAATATCCAAGATCGGTTTACATGGGAGCTATATCAGGTTATGAACCGATAAAGACCATACTTAGCCCAATTTTGGATGTCATATCAAAACATCTTTTACAAAATTTCAGCCCAATCGGATAAGAATTGCGTCCTCCAGAGGCTCAAGAAATCAAGATCTAAGATCGGTTTATAAGGCAGCTATATCAGGTTATTAACCGATTTAAACCATACGTAGCATAAATGTTGGAAACCATAACAAAATACCTCATACAAAATTTCACCCAAATCGGATATGAATTGCGCCCTCTAGAGGCTCAAGAAGTCAAGATTTAAGATCGGGTTATATAGCAGCTATACCAATACATGGACTGATATGGACCATTTACAATCCCAACCAACCTGCATCCCAACCAACCTAATCATAAGTATTTATGCAAAATTTCAAGCAACTAGCTTTTGTCCTTCAAAAGTTAGCTTTCTTTCAACAGAGAGACGGACGAACGGACATGGCTTAATCGACTTAGAATGTCAGGACGATCAAGAAAATATATACTTTGTTGGGTCTCGGATCAACATTTCGATGTATTACAAACGGAATGAATTTAGTATATCCCTTATGGTGGAGGAAAGTTGAGTAGCAATTCGTAATCAATCCAGAAAATATGATATATTGCCGAGAAGCATTAAAACTTAGCATTATTTTCAAAGATGATGAAGTGGAACAAATTTTATCACTTTGGAAATAAATAAAATACAAGCCATACCGCCGGTTGGTAACTGTGTCGCAATTAATGACCAAGCTTGCCTACATAAGTGGGTCCAGACAACATTCATGCAGATGCGGTAAATAGCTACCGGAAAAAAGTAGTCCTTGGAGAACGACCGCCTCCCAATTGCACCTGAATGAAATTGACCCCCCCTGGATCTGGACATTCAACAGAATCAAGCAGACGAAAGAGAAAACTCAACGAACTGCAACAACAAAAGCCTTTTTTAAATACCCTCCAACTTATTTTGCTGAATAATATTGTAAACAAACTTTGAGTTATTTGTTCATATACACTTATTAACCTAGGATATTTGTAATATTTTCATTGATTCTTTTTGTTTTTTGTCTGCTTCCTTACAGATAGGGTCGAAAAAGTCAGCATTGATTTGGATGATAAAACTGTGCTGGTTACATCGAATATGTCGGGAGAAGAACTATTAGAAGTCATTAAGAAGACAGGCAAGCCGGCATATTACGTTGGAGTGAAGGAATGAAACGAACTTTTTTGTAAATTTCGACGCATAGCGAAATTAAAACTGGAGGTTTGAACGAACGTACATGGACTGGGAAAAATTACACAAGCAACTTTGGAAATTTACTTTATTCGTCTGTAAGGTGTTTATTTAAAGTTTTATTGATTAATATAAATTATGTTGGTGATTATATATATATATATATATATATAATTTTAATATACTGTATTTGTATATATAATTCATATATTACCAAGCAAGTTAAGTTAATTTGTTATTCATATTATTGCTTGGAAAAAAGGGTTTCAATCAAGTAGACACTTTTGTTGTCAATATTATTATGCACAAAACAAAAACTATCACGAATGAGAGATTTATGCAAAATAAAAAAACCGATCATATAAAGGTATTATGTGCAATGTGCCATTCACCAATGTCAATAAACGTGAATTTCAATTTTTGCGAATTTTCTCTTCACACAATCCGTAACATATAAAATATGCAATAATACGTGTAGCGTCAATAAACCAAAAGAATAAGAATTTAAAAATATTCTTTTGAAATCCAAACTTTAAATAACATTTTTAACAAATTTTAATTAGAAATTTTTCTCGTTCTCTTCAATTAATTATTAGTGATTTAGAAAAACATATGTATGCCATAACATATTTAAATCTTATGATGAATACTTATAAATACCAGCAAATTATAAACACCGTACTACATTCGCCAATCTATTTACATCGTTATACATATATACATACATACATATATAAAAATCCGATTTATTAACGATATATAGGAACAAAAAAGATAAAATATTCTTAAAAAATAAATTCAACATTATAATCCAGAAAAGATTAGGAAACACCAAACAAGGTAATGCCAGCAACCAAGAAAAAAATATCTTAATCCCAATTGCGGCGGGGTACTCTCTTCTGCTTTCGGTATAGTTGTGAAAAAATTCGACAATATATCTTATTATTAATTTGCTTAAACTTTATACAGCAAAATTTTCTTCAAAGTCCTTTGCCTTTAAATAGCATTTTTCACACGTTTTTAATTAAATTTTTTGGAGCAAGTGCAGTTTACTGGCCCCTCGCCAAATGAGGTAATTTTTTTGATAGAGTTCGATGTGCTGCATAAAATTTTACAAAATGTTTGTTGGGGAAGGGCCCAGTCCATGAGATATAGGTCTTTAAAGTTCAAAATGTAAATGCTTATAACTTTTTTATTTTTAAACCGATTTGGAAGAAATAAAGACCATCACTACAATTTATTCAAAATATTGCTATAAAAAGTAAATCAGATCACAATAGCCACAAAGCTAAGCTTTCATTTTGATGTATAATTCACCTAACTAACTTATAAAAAAAAACTAAAATTACACCAAGATAACTTTTTAATAACGAAATTTACATTTTCTCCTTCTTCATATGTTCAACAGTGGGAAAAGGTAGTCAATAGTTTTGACTGACCCTTTCGAGGCCTATTTCTCGAGACCCAGTTCCGTCCACCGGGAATTTTCATATCACGTGAAAAGCTTAGTACTGAGTTCGTCTTTAAGCCTAGTACCAAGATATATTTATTTACAGGTAGTCGCAGTTGCCCGACAACAAAATATTGTGTGCACTCTCTGTCAAAATCAGTGATAAATGCAACTCTGATTTTGTGTATGTTACTAGTTCGCGCCATTTTTCGTTGCTCGTGTGTGGATGGTTTTTAACTATATTACATACACACAACCAAAACTCGTTGACACATAGTGCAATTTGCGAGAAAAATTGTATACAGCTGTTTACGGTTCACTACTTGGTAATTATGTCATGGCTAGTACTGACTTCGACTTTTCACACAAACAACTATCGAAACGCGCTAAAAAAATTGTTACGCAGATAATGCGAACACATTCCATGCAAAATAGTAGCGACATGTCGCAGCATCAGGATAAATTTCGCACAATTTTAATTGCAAATGAAACTAAATGGTCACAAAATGCGCCGAATCAGCTCTTCTTACTTTGCAAGAAATTAACTACCATTACAACTGTCAAAGCTGGTATTTGAGCAAAATACCAGCGACATGTAGCTGTGCCGAAACAAATTTCGCGTCAAATAATTGCAAAGTAATTTTTTGCTCGCGAACTGGATCACAAGCACCACTGTTTCAACGTATTTGCTTTTATTGTGTGTCTTTTTATGAATTTTGTTAGTGTTATATCGTCCAAAAGGATACGGCATATTCCGCAACCAATTAATAGACAATTTTCGTGCAGATGAAGTTAGTTCTAGAATTAAGTGCAAAAAAACAGAGACATGTCACTGCATCACATTAAAATTCGCTTCGCAATCCCATGGCAGCCGGTTGTACGTACCGGATTGACCCGATGGAATCCTCCATCGGCAAGGGCTGCCGTCTCGGTGTAAAACACACTGCTACAACAACAACAACAACAAAATTCGCTTCAAAAAATTTTACATGTACAGTTGAACCTCGATTATACGGTTCGCTCGGGACCGAGCTTAGCACGGAAAATCGAAAACACGGTTAATAGAGGGTTTTCAAAATTCATTATTTATGTATGTACCTCGGCTACATGTAGCTCAGATATTTCTGGACTTCTATTGTTTTTAAAAAATCCAATAGAACAGTATTGCTTGAGGTAATGCGGACTTTCTGGGTCTTTCGTCTGATTCTTCAAAATTCCCAATAGCTCTTATTCTTCGCTTTTGTTAGCCGTATGTTTTATGGCATCAGATTCTATAGCATTGAATGTGACAACATCGTCGCTTTTCCCCTAATTTGAGAGGTCAGTAATGGAACATCCAAGCGTTATTACAACGTTTCAGCAGCATAATTCACCTGTTCATGACAGGCAGGTTGTCCCAAACATTACGTTTAAAGGCTGGTACAATATTCGTGTTCCACAGGTGAAAACGCATGTGTTTTACGCTTACTTTTTTGAAACACTACAAATATCTCAATGATAACATAATATTTTTATGAAGATTTTTTCATAAGTAATGAAAGCTGTTTTGATATTCAGAGACATGATGAAAAAATGTAGGCTTTCTGAAGCCAAAAGTGTTTGGATGATTAATTTACGGTGTTAGAAGCTTCGGATTGCTCCTTGATCCATAGGCTGAACTAAGCATGTAGAATTCTGTGCAAGAAATATTACTATAACTTTTTCAGATACCAAACGTTTACATCTGGTTGTGCTCTCATCTAGAAGCAAAAGCACGTTGCGTTCCTTATCGAAGCTAATGTTTTGCAGAATTTGTCTTACTTCTTCCTTTTGTCAAACCATCCATAGATTCACTTCTAGAGGCATAATTTAAAATTGATTTGTTTTATTAAATCGCATAAAGTTTGATTGCCTACATCATATTGTTCTGATTACAAAGCAAACGATATGTGTATTTACTGTGATCTTTAATCAGTTCTTATTATTCCTGAATTGAGAAAACTTCACGTTCTCTTATTTTCTCTTTTGTTGTTGTTGTTGTTGTAGCAGATTATATTCTATCTTTCGTCTGCTTGATTCTGTTGAGTGTCAAGATCCAGGAACTCCGCGACTAAGATGGGGTGCGTCCACAGGGATCTGGGTCTGAGTCGAGTGGGTCTGGCCGGGCAGTTAAACAGGTGACGTGTATCGTGCGGTCCCTGGTTACAATCGGGACATACATCTTGCACGTCGGCATCCATCCAAGCTCTGTGGGAATTGAGGCGGCTGCATCTGCCGGAACGTAATTGAGCCAGAACCACTCTGGAGGTCGATTTCTTCGGGTGCAATGGGTGGCGGTCGTTCTCCAAGGACTACATTCACCCGGTAGCCAATTAACGCGTCTGCTAACGTGTCTGCATTAATGTTGTTTAGACCCGCTTGATATGCCGCTTCATCTAGAGGTTCTCTCTTGTAGCGCTGAACCTCACGCTCTAGATCGTGTAGATCTACCTTAAGGCTTCTGGGCGGTGGGTATCTATCCACAAGATGATGATTTGGATGATTTCTGCGATAACAGCCCAAAAGGTATTGCTTAGACAGCATGTAGTTATGTCTTCGCACTGGTAGGATCTTTGTCTCCTGATGGAGGTGGTCCACATGAGAACTGAGGAGACAGCCCGTCGCAGTTCGGAGGGCGGCATTCTGACAGATCTGAATATTATTCCACTGCGTGTCACAAAGTTGACGTGACCACACTGGCGCTGCATAACTTACCACAGACCGGCCAATTGCTTTGTACGTGGTCAACAAGGTTTCTTTGTCTGCACCCCAAGTGCTGCCAGCGAGTGACTTGAGGACCTTGTTTCTACTTTTGACTTTATTGCAGATTGCTGTGGCATGTGAGGAGAAAGTGTAGGCGCAGTCAAATGTGACGCCAAGTATTTTGGGACACTTGATGGTCGGAATCATTTCTCCATCGACCATCACAGTCAGCTCAGTATTCACCTCACGCGTATTTGTAGTAAACAGTGTGGCTAAAGATTTGGTGGCGGATATCTTCAGATTTCTTGCAGCGAAATATGAGGCAAGCTCGTTGAGGGAGACGTTCAACCTATCGCAGATGTCATCAATGGGTGGGGGGCCTGATGCCATGATCGTACAATCGTCCGCATATGATACGATCTCTATGCCGTCTGGAGGAGGTGGGATGGAGGATAGGTAGAGGTTAAACAGAGCCGGAGATATCACCCCACCTTGGGGAACTCCCTGTTTCACTCTACGGTGTTTTGACTTCTTATCCCTAAATTCCACAAATGACTGGCGACCACACAGATAATTCGCGACCCAACGTTTCAGGCCTGGCTAGAGGGACGTGTTGGCGATGTCCTCAAATAGTTTGGCATGGCTGACCGTGTCGAATGCCTTCGATAGGTCCAGTGCCACGAGGACCGTCCTATCACATGGCCTGGGTTGATTGAAGCCACGGCAAATGTTTGTGGTGATGGCATGCAAAGCTGTTGTTGTGCTGTGCAGTCTCCGAAATCCATGTTGATGCTCGGCGAATGGAATTTCTCCTACGAGGCTCGGGAGGAGTAATGCCTCAAGCGTCTTTGCCACTGGTGAGAGAAGGGAGATCGGTCTGTACGACTCCCCCAAACTAGGGTCTTTTCCAGGCTTCAGTAGCGGGATCACTCTGCCCATTTTCCAGACATTGGGAACTATAAGAGTGTTCAATGATAGGTTAAGGACAGTGGTAAGGTACTCAACTCCAGGTGAATCCAGATTCTTCAGCATCAATGTAGAGATTCCGTCGGGGCCGAACGCCTTGGAAGATTTGGCGCCACGGATGACATTCGTAACTTCGCCCACGGTAAATTGTGATGGCTGTTCATCGGCTCGGAGACCACGAATACGGCGAATGTCTCTCCTCCTTGCCCTGTCTCTCTCGGGATGCACAATAAATTGACGGTTGAACAACCTGGCGCATCTCTTCGGATCAGTCACGGTTATCTCGCCAAAAGTGACTGAGGTCCTGTCGTCCCGTCTACCGGGGTTCGAAAGAGACTTAACAGTGGGCCACAGTTTGCCTGCACCGGTGCCTAAGTTACATTGCTCCAAGTGTTCCAGCAACAAATTCCGCTTATGTTCGTTGTACGTGTTCTCTTTTGTTGTTGGGACCATTTTTGAAAAAACACCTTAATCTTCAATTTTTCAATTGCAGACTAACAGATAGAACTTTAACTCAAAATAAGAACGAATAGGGCCCGTCGGATGTCTCAATAAATTAATAAGCCTTAGGGCACCAGCCCCAACACCCATGACATAATTATCAGGTAGTGTAACGTAAACAGCTGAATATAATTTTTTCTCGCGAAGTTATAGTTAGTTAATAGATAGTTAAGAACCATGGCATACAAAAACAACGAAAAATGGCGTGAACTAGTAAAATACACAAAATCAGAGTAGCACTAATCGCTGATTTTGAAAGATAGTGCACTCAATATCTTGTTGTTGGTCAACTGCCACTACCTATAAATAAATATTTCTTGCCTAACACTGCTCATTAAATTCGGTTTTACGGCTCACGCAAGATATATTGATTACCAGGTAGTGGCAGCCAACAACAAAATAGCAATAGAGCACTATCTGTCAAAATCAGTGATTAGTGCAACTCTGATTTTGTGTTTGTTACTAGTTCGAGCCATTTTTCGTCGTTTGTGTGCAATGGTTCTTAACTGTAAAACACACAACCAAAACTCATTGTCAGATCCCAGTGGTGTTTGTCTACAAGACATCATTAACGAATCGTGCACGACCATTTAAAATACTTGAAGACATACTGTGGACACAAAACCAAAATCATTGACGACATTTTCACACAAATGTCGCAAAACTCCAGCATGACATTCCAAGTGAAATGTGAACGATCATGTCCTTGACGACAATACCGCTAACAGTTTCGCCCATCTTGTCGTCAGTGATACAGTTGGTAACACAGTCTTATACAGTATACGTCGACGACACTGTAAGAAACAGAGTCTTTTACATTTTCATCAACGACACAGTAGGAAACATACATATACATTTTCGCTGAAGACTCAGTAGAAGACAGAGCCTTCCACGTTTTCGTTGATGACAACATTAACGACTGTTTCTAGCATTTCGTCTTGGACGACTACCTAAGATACTTTTTCCGCCTATATTCATTGATGACCTAGTTGGATTAATATCAAAGAAACATGTATTTTAAAATTAATGCATATTGTTTTTATTTTATATAAAAGATCTAACATAAAATATATAATTATTTGTTATCGTTAAACATTACATCCATGAAATTTCTAATAATTTGATTTTTTTTTCTTTTTTTAAAATTAGTTCATATATTTCTTATAAAATATATATTCAAAAATTAAATAAAAATACGCTCAATCGTGAAAAATTACGTCAATTTCACTTCTTATAAAATAATTATAAAAACCCGAGAAAAATAATATTTCATTTTAAAATTGTATCAATTACGGAAACCTTTCTATAAAGTAACTTAAACATTAATTACCTTCAGTTTTCGAGAATTTGGTTTGTGGCTAGTATTTTTAATTATTCGCATAGCTGCTCGCAAATTTGCGACGTACAACTCGTATAAGGCCTTCCGTTTTTACCGCGTCTGAAAAATATGGGAAAAATTAAACACAACTATTAGATTCGATTTTTTATTCAAAAACTTACCATATAATCCGTTTGCAATATTTGAGTAGGTTTTTAGATTCTTTCTAAAATTTCGCAATTTAATACGATTCACAAACAACGTACCAACGCACGACCCTTGAAGCCATAACACCAAATATGGTTGAAAAGTCTTCTAACCAAATACTAAATGCGTCCCATAGTGGTTGGTGTGTGTTGCTATCTTTGACTTTCCTTTTCCATTTGCATCTCCGATCATTGAACTCGTCTCGAAAGAGAAACAAACAAAAATTGTAAAATTTAATGATCTCGCATCTCGCCCTAACAGGCACAAAAAAAAAAGGAATTTCGAACTATTTTTATTTTTCAATAAAACCAAATTATTTGGCATATTTATTGCAATATAGCAGCGTGTGCCGTTAACGTCAATGATTTTTCCACACTTTTTATTACAAGAGAGTACAAGTAATTTTTTTTTTCTCCGTATTTATGGAGGAAAATGTTGACAAAGTCGTCTAAAAGCAATTGGGCATTATTTTCGTAGTTATAGGGACAGCAAAGTAATCTGTAAGCGCAATGTATAAGAAGAAAATGATAGTATTTATTTTCGTTCAAAAGATTTTTAAGTATTACTATACCTGTGTACAAAGCGAACAATCTGAATTCTGTCGCTTCCCATCTATTAAATTGATCAAGGTTTCCTATTAAATTCTTTGGGTATATATCTTACTATGCATACCAAAGAATTTGTCATTGAACAAATCTGATCAGAAGTTAATTTTTTCACTATTAAATTCAAAATTTCACGCATAATTCCCAAATCAAAAAGAGGCATGGGGTCAAGTGGGAATCGAGAAATCATGGCAATACCAAGATATATTCATTTACCTGTAGTGGCAGTTGCCCAACAACAAAGACTTGAGTGCACTATCTGTCAAAATCAGTGATTAGTGCAACTCTGATTTTGACTATGTTACTAGTTCAGAACATTGTTGGTTGTTTGTGTGAGTTATGGTTCATAACTAAAGGGTGATTTTTTTGAGGTTAGGATTTTCATGCATTAGTATTTGACAGATCACGTGGGATTTCAGACATGGTGTCAAAGAGAAAGATGCTCAGTATGCTTTGACATTTCATCATGAATAGACTTACTAACGAGCAACGCTTGCAAATCATTGAATTTTATTACCAAAATCAGTGTTCGGTTCGAAATGTGTTCATTCACCGTAACGTTGCGTCCAACAGCATCTTTGAAAAAATACGGTCCAATGATTCCACCAGCGTACAAACCACACCAAACAGTGCATTTTTCGGGATGCATGGGCAGTTCTTGAACGGCTTCTGGTTGCTCTTCACTCCAAATGCGGCAATTTTGCTTATTTACGTAGCCATTCAACCAGAAATGAGCCTCATCGCTGAACAAAATTTGTCAAAATTTCGAACCGAACACTGATTTTGGTAATAAAATTCAATGATTTGCAAGCGTTGCTCGTTAGTAAGTCTATTCATGATGAAATGTCAAAGCATACTGAGCATCTTTCTCTTTGACACCATGTCTGAAATCCCACGTGATCTGTCAAATACTAATGTATGAAAATCCTAACCTCAAAAAAATCACCCTTTATAATACACTCACACAACCAAAACTCGTTGACAGATAGTGCACTTCGCGAGACAAATTTATACTCAGATGTTAACGGTATACTACCTGGTAATTATGTCATGGCCTGTACCCTGCTCTTCTAAATCATAAGTATTTTCGCTGAGAAATATCAGGTGGTGTTCTTTAGAAATTAGCTTTTTGAACATTTCGTACGCCTCTTAAGATTGAATATACCGTACATTTTTCTACTTTTTTGACGATTTGTAGACACATGCTGCAGCCATGAAAAGCATGCTTCCATGAAATCCATGCTCTAGCAGGAGCATCGCAAGAAAAACATTTGATGGTAATGGATATATTATGACCTTTATAAAAAAATCCGTCTCTGTTTATTTCTTTCAAATCGTTATTAAAATCATGTAAAAAGAAATTAATTGATAATGGTTTTGATACTCCGCAATAGATTCCTATAAGAAAAACTGTATTTAGGTTTAAATTCAAGACTTTTCCTAATATCGCCCATGGCTAGAGATGAGTTTATACCGGGTAAATACCCAAATCTTGGGTATTTATTGGGTAAATACCCTTTTGTTGAATACCTTTTTGTTAAATATCGTTCAGATCAGACCATATTTAGTTTAGCTACTATATATAGACCGATATCCCGATATAGATTGAGCCCATAAAAGGAGCATTTTTCATCCGATTTTGATGAAATTCGAAACAGTCCGATTTGATAGACCTCTACACTTGTTTGTTGTATATCGTCCAGATGGAAACATATTAGAATATAGCTGCCATATAGACCGATCTCTCAATATAGAGTATTAAATAGAATATTGTGTAGAGTACCTGGTCCATATTCCCTATATGGCCCAATCTGGGCCCACTGTTTCAAATTTCATCAGCATCGTATGAATAATCCTCCTTTTAAAGGCTCATTACACTATACCGGCAGATCGGTCGATATGGCAGCTATATCCAGAAATTCCGAATCGGTTATCAAGTCGACAAACAAATGTTTTTTCTTAAATTCTGTAGTTATAAATTCTTTTAACACAAAAGAGGAAAAAAATTTTTGTCACCGACACACAAGGCGCTGGCAGTGAACATGACGATGATGACATTTGCATAGTACATCGATTATATTGTCGACAAACAAATGTTTAGAAGACAACAAACAAGACCGTGTTAATGAAATTGTCTTCAGGAAGAAAATTATATGCAATATTGTCTTCAAAACATCTTTGAAACAATTGCATGATAGATTTCCCAATGGGATAGTGAACTTCGCGAGAAAAACTTTTACTCAGCTATTTACGATACACTACCTGGTAATTATGTCATGGGTTCACGTGAACTTATTTTTATAAAGGAAAACAGATAATAGAGTCATTTGAATGGTTAATGTAAACATTACTTTTTATACCCACCACCGAAGGATGGGGGTATATTCATTTTGTCATTCCGTTTGCAACACATCGAAATATCCATTTCCGACCCTATAAAGTATATATATTCTTGATCAGCGTGAAAATCTAAGACGATCTAGACATGTCCGTCCGTCTGTCCGTCTGTCTGTTGAAATCACGCTACAGCCTTTAAAAATAGAGATATTGAGCTGAAATTTTGCACAGGTTCTTTTTTTGTCCATAAGCAGGTTAAGTTCGAAGATGGGCTATATCGGACTATATCTTGATATAGCCCCCATATATACCGATCCGCCGATTTGGGGTCTTAGGCCCATAAAAGCCACATTTATTATCCGATTTTGCTGAAATTTGGGACGGTGAATTGTGTTAGGCCCCTCGACATCTTTCGTCAATTTGGCTCAGATCGGTCCAGATTTGGATATAGCTGCCATATAGACCGATCCTCAGATTTAGGGTCTTAGGCCCATAAAAGCCACATTTTATAACCGATTTGGATGAAAATTGACACAGTGAGTTGTGTTAGGCCCTTCAACATTCTTCGTCAATTTGGCCCAGATCGGTCCAGATTTGGATATAGCTGCCATATAGACCGATCCTCCAATTTATGGTCTTAAGCCCATAAAAGCCACATTTATAATCCGATTTCGCTGAAATTTGGGACAGTGAGTTGCGTTGAGCCCTTCGATATCCTTCGTCAATTTGGCTCAGATCGGTGCAAATTTGGATATAGCTGCCATATACACCGATCCTCCGATTTACGGTCTTAGGCCCATAAAAGCCACATTTATTATCCGATTTTGCTATAATTTCGGAGAGTGAGTTGCGTTGAGTCCTTCGACATCCTTCGTCAATTTGGCCCAGATCGGTTCAAATTTGGATATAGCTGCCATATAGACCGATCCTCCGATTTATGGTCTTAGGCCCATAAAAGCCACATTTATTATCCGATTTTGCTGAAATTTGGGACAGTGAGTTGCGTTGAGCCCTTCAACATCCTTCGTCAATTTGGCCCAGATCGGTCCAAATTTGGATATAGCTGCCATATAGACCGATCCTCCGATTTATGGTCTTAGGCCCATAAAAGCCACATTTATTATCCGATTTTGCTGAAATTAAGGACAGTGAGTTGCCTTAGGCCCTTCGACATCTTTCTTCTATTTGGCCCTGATCGGTTCAGATTTGGATATAGCTGCCATATAGACCGATCTCTCGATTTAAGGTTTTGGGCCCATAAAAAGCGCATTTATTGTCCGATGTCGCCGAAATTTGGGACAATGACTTGTGTTGGGCCCTTCGATATTTGTCTTCAATTTGGCTCAGATCGGTCCAGATTTAGAAATAGCTGCCATATAGACCGATCTCTCGGTTGAACAATGACTTGTACTTATAAGCATTTGGTCTAAATCGGATGATATCTATAGAGCTGCT
The DNA here is from genome assembly GCF_963082655.1 of Stomoxys calcitrans. Classification (NCBI taxonomy): domain Eukaryota; kingdom Metazoa; phylum Arthropoda; class Insecta; order Diptera; family Muscidae; genus Stomoxys; species Stomoxys calcitrans. The sequence continues at coordinate 76,885,084 of NC_081552.1, read as the reverse complement.
ATGTGGCATAAGGTATGCATTTTTCACTGGATTTTGACGAAATGTGGTTCACATATATACCCGAGGTGGTGGGTATCCAAAGTTCGGCCCGGCCGAACTTAACGCCTTCTTACTTGTTATCTTTGATGTGATTTAGACAAGCTTTTGCTAAAGCTGCTTTCACACTATGTGTTTTTGTCTTAGGGCATGTTAAATTTTGCATTCGTTAAAGTTGTACACATATTGTGATACGAATGAACAATAAGAGGTGTACAACAACCACAAATTAGATGGTGCAACCCGCCATTTCGTCCTCAAGATGTCATTTCAAAAATGACATTGTCCTCAACACAGCCAAAGAAATTTGCTAAAATGAGTAGAAGAGAAACTCAAACAAAAAAACATGCAAAATATGGGGTGGTTTGTTGTTAATGTAAAGGCAGAACTGAGATGTTAATACCGTCAAGCTGGCCGGTTGTTCGCATGAGACGACTTTTTAAGTCCAACCTGCTTCGAATGGAAATATCATACGACAATCACATTTCATATTAAAGGCCTAAACAGAAGGAACAGAACGAGCGTTGAGGAGCGCCGCGTTAAAAAATTCAACTCTGCAAACGAATGTTAAAAAGCAACTCGCAAAATTAAAAGATTTTTATCTTTAACGAACAAAAACTCTACTTCAAGTGTGGCAACCCCGAATGACGCTCGGTTTCAAGCGTCAAATATGACAATTTTCTTAACTCTTCCGCCAATATATATTCATTTACAGGTAGTGGCAGTTGCCCAACAACAAAATATTGAATACACTATCTGTCAAAATTAGTAACTAGTGCAACTCTGAATTTGTGTAAGTTACTAGTTCGCGCCATTTTTTATTTCTTTGTGTGTGTTATGGTTCTTAACTACAATATAATACACACATACAACCAAAACTGGTTGACAGACAGTGCAATTTGCGAGAAAAAATCGTACTCTGCTGTTTACGGTACTCTAGATGGTAATTATGTCATGTTTTCCTCGTTGCTTTAGTGGAATTTGTGAGCAGAGTTGCATTTTTGCAATGTGATGCTCAAATCCTTAACACATTTTATTTTTTCGATTAGAGCGTACATAGGTAAATTTATACAAGTTAATGTCACTAGCCCAGCTCATGACATAATTTACAGGTAGTGTACCGTAAACAGCTGAGTACAATTTTTCCTCGCGAATTGCACTATCTGTCAACGAGTTTTGGTTGTGTGTGTATTAGTTAAAAACCATACAATACATAAACAACGGAAAATAGCTCGAACTAGTAACATACTCAAATCAGAGTTAAGTGCAACTCTGCAACTCACTGATTTTGATAGTGCACTCAATATTTTGTTGTTGGGCACCTGCAAATACCTGTAAATGAATATATCTTGGCCCAGCTTATGGAATTCTCCACTTTCAGAGTTGTATCCGAATCCCAATGTTAAATGCTTTTTTGGATTTTAAAGGGTTTTCACATTTTGATCCTTTTCACATTTTTATTATTTAATTTATCATTTAAATCTTACGGCTACTCCAGATGAGAACGCCAATAAAAACTAGAATGTCAATTTGTAAGTGTACAGAAATTTTACAGCCTAAAGAGAATGAGAGCGTTGAGGAGCATCGCGTTGAAAAATTCAACTCTGCAAAAAAATTTCAAAAAAATCAGATCGCAAAATTTCATCAATTTTTTACTTTGAAGACTATTGACACTGCTTCACGTGACTAAAATATTCTCCCGTCGCCAAAGCGTTTTTTAAAAGATAACGAACAATCAGTGACAAAACAAGACTCTTTTTGTCTCCATTTAATTTCAAAACATAGCTTTCACATTCTTATAATAATGCTTACTTAGCGTACTTTATTTACTTACTTAATTTGGCTATGGCAGATCTTTTGTTCCACTAGCCGAACGTAGAATAGCGTTCCAAGCGCCTCGATCTCCTGTGCTAATTCTGAAATATCTGACACCAAGTTTCAAGGTGTCTCCCAACACTTGACCTTTCCATCCGGCTTTTGGTCGTCCCAGTTTGCGTGTACCACCATGTTTGCCTTCAAAAGATTCCTTTGCTGGAGCTTCTTCATCCATTCTAACAGCATGACCTAGCCAACGCTGCCGTTGTATTTTGATACGTGTAACTATCCAATCGTCATCATATAGCTCGAGGTTCATACGACGCCTATATTCTCCATTAACGCAAACTGGTCCATATATTTCACGAAGAATCTTTCTCCCAAACACTCCAAGCGGTGCCGAACGAGACAGTGCTCCATCTCAAAGCGTGGCTCCCAACTTTCTCCGTTTTCTTTGTCGGACGGGTGGACAAGGCGTTTTGGGAGTTGAAACCATTCATTTGGTCTTATCTCCATTTACTGTCAGACAAATTTTCACTGACTCTTTCGATTTTTTCAAAGGCTGCAGTTACTACTTCCAGTGACCCACCTATGACGTCGATGTCGTCGGCATAGGGGAGTAGCATGTGTTCTCTTATGATTAGTGTGCCATATCTATTCTAACCGGCATTTCGTATAATCTTCTCTAGCAGGATATTGAAGAGATCACACGATAGGCTGTCTCCTTGTCTGAAACCTCGTTGGTATTGAATGGTTCGGAGAGATTCTTTCCTATTCTTACTGAGGAACGCGTATCAGCAAGTGTCATCCTGCAGAGTCTTATTGATTTTGCAGGCATACCAAGCTAAGACATGGCTTGACATACCTTTGAACGTAAAGGGGTATCGAATGTGGCTTTGTAGTCAACAAAAATATGGTACGTGTTGATTTGTCCTTCTCGGGTCTTTTCCAGGATTAAGCACAGTGTAAATATCTTGTCTAGGGTTGATTTACCAGGTCTAATGACGCATTGATAGGTTTTAATCTTTCACACAGTACGCTCGAGACTATTTCGTATGCGACGGGGAGGAGGCTTACTCCCCAGTAGTTGGCACTTCCGTATGCTGAGGTTTCAATCATCGGTTCTTCTAGCCACATTGCGCAGACAAGCTGATGCATACGCCTTATCAGCGTGACGCCTCCGGTCTTAAATAGTTCAGAGGGTAACCCGTTGGTTACCCGTGAATAAACTAACAATCTTGATTATGTAGCTAAAAAATAGATTTTTCACTTATGTGAAGTTTTTTTTTTTTTTCTACACTTATGTGTATGACTTTATTTATTCAGATGAGTATTATTACTGACATGTTTTCTTAAACAAAAGTGGTATATAGTCAATTGTGAAAAATGCTTATTGTGTACTTTTGATTCTTTGCAACTTTTATTCGTTCTTTTAAATTCTCGGAATTATTTGTCAACAACAGAAGGGTGTTGACAAAAATTAGGTTTTGGTATTCTTCTTATACAATGTTGCTAAAAATGCTTATTAGGAGTTTCATTCTTTTAATTCGCGGAATTATTAAAACAACAAAAGGTTGTTGATAAAAATTAGGTTTCTTAATAATTTTGTCTGGAAAGTTGCAAAGAGGAAACGCGTGTTACCAATTCCTAAGAAAAGTAACCATTCATATTAGTATGCGGTGGGGTGATATCGTAACTCCCCCTCCGTTAGATTGAGGCTCCGACGAAATATGAAGAATGGTTGCTTTTTTTTTACAAAATATGGGTATGGTAATTAATAATATGATCAATATTGAAATCGTAGTGCTATTTGTAGCTATGTTGAAAATTCTGTTTATTTTTTGGGTTTCATTTAAATCAGTGTGGACACTTTTTTTCTTCTTTTAAATCCCTTTATTTTATTTATATTTAGTTAAAGTTTAAGAGTAAAGTACAATAAAATGTTTGATATCAATAGAAAAGTAAAACAGTAATCAATGTAAACTAATGGAATGGCGTTCGGTTTTAACTCGCGTCTTTACGTCGTCACGGCTGCGGATAGACTGATTTCTGTGTGCTTCGCTTACTCGTCTTCGTGTTTACCAAAGCCAAACACACATACATTCAAACTTTTCCCACAATTCGGCCATCCTGCGGGGAATTCGTCTCGAATTCTTCATCCTCGCCCTCAAAATCGCACCACCTCTTCATGTATTCTGCACAAGTTGTAGTTTTCATCGGTCCCTCACCAGAACCACGTTTGAAAACATCGTAGGTATCATTTGGCTTTACCCTCATCACTTCGTAGGGTCCCAAATATTTCGGTTTCAGCTTAAGGCCTGGACCAAATTGCGTGCGCTTTATAGCAATTAAGTCACCCTTTTGGTATTTAGTGGCCTTACGTCGTCGTAGATTGTAATACAATCTGTTTTCCTGTTGGACTTTTAAAATTTGCTCTTTCGCAGCTTGTCTGTAAAAGTTTCTTTCTTCAACGAAATTCGAATTCAGCTCATCCTCAATCATCTTCAGAATTTCAGATTGTTCGGGAGTCCTCATCTTTACTCCAAACATTAGTTCAAAAGGTGTAGTGCTAATACTTCTGGAAATTGTCGAATTTATGACTTGCTGTACTTTTGCAACGTGTCGATACCACTTTACAGGGTCATCCATACTCAACTTTGACAAAACGGCTATAATCGTCGAGTTCAATCTCTCAATTTGCCCGTTGGCTCGTGGCAAGCCCGTCGTTATCAGGAAATGTCTGATGTTCTCCGTCTCACAATACAGTTTGAAGTCCTCTGAGGTAAAAGCAGTTCCTCTGTCCGAAATTATTTGATGGGGATTTCCAAATAGAACACTTTGCGACTTCAGCTTAGATAAAACTTCGTTCGTCGATGTTGTCTTTGTTGGGTACAACCAACAGAACTTTGTGAAGGCGTCTATCACGGCAAAAATATGTTTATACTGTTTGCTAGTTGATTCCAATGGTCCTAGATGATCAATGTGGTAGGTATGCAATGGTTGAAACTCTTTCGGTAATGGGTGGAGTTCGCCCTCCTGTTTTCCTTTTTTCCGGTTAGCCATTATGCATGGAATACAATTCTGCAAATGATATTTGACCTTCTCTTCTAATTTGGGTACAGGGTGGCTGATGAATATTGCTACAATGATGAATATTGCTACATTTTTTTTTCGGTGTATGGAATACATTTTTCTTTTATTCATGTTAAATTAAATTATTAAATTAATTATTAAATTATTATTAATTAAATTAATTAATTAATTAATTAAATTAATTATTAAATTATTATTATTAAATAGAAAAAAAGTTATTACATTTTTTTTTGGTAGCGGCTTTCATCAGCCACCCTGTATATAATACTCCCTTCTTATAATCTCTTTGACTTTGTCTTTGGCAAAATGCCCTTTCTCATGAACAGCTCGTATTACTTCCCTCTGCATTCCCTTAGGAATCACCATTACCTCATAGTCATCAACATACCTGCACAAAATATTTCCTTTCATGAAATAGTTATCATGAACGTCTTTTTCTTGAAGAATGCTTATAATTGCCAATAACTCATCGTCTTGTTGTTGAGCTTTCTCCAATCTGGTTAGTAAACTATCCTCCACTATCGTCATTATTGGAAATCGGCTTAATGAATCGACATGTTTCATCCTTACACCAGGTCTATGCTCCACTTCATAGTCGAATTCTTGCAGTAGCAACACCCATCTGGCAACTCGTGTACATAAATCTTTTTTCTCCATCGTCTTGGTGAATGCATTGCAGTCGGATACTATTTTAAAATGAATTCCAAGTAAGTATACTCTGAACTTCTTCAGTGCCTCCACAACTGCGAGTATCTCTAACTCGTAACTGGAATATTTCCTTTCGGCGTCCGTCGTCTTCCTGCTCATGTAGTATACTGGATGCCAACCGTCGTCATCTGGAGATCGTTGCAATAAGATTGCGCCATACCCGTCCATCGATGCATCCGTATGAACTTCTGTTTCGTATCGTTGATTAAAAATATTTAATACGGGTCCTTCTGACAAAATCTTTTTCAAAGCGTTAAACGTAGCAATCTGTTCGTGACCCATCTCGAATAATCTTCCTGCCTTCGTTAAGTCGCTCAAAGGTTTAGCCAATATTGAAAAATCTGGAATGAATTTCCTAAAATAACTAGCAAGCCCTAGGAAACTCTGTAACCCTTTAACGTCTTTCGGCATTGGGAATTTCAATATAGCGGCGACCTTGCTGTTCGATGGAAATATCTGCTTATTCTCGATTACGTGGCCAAGAAATTCCACGCGTCTGACTAAAAATTGGCTTTTCTTCAAGTTTAGGTCAAGTCCATAATCCTTGCAAACTTGTATTACCTCCTTCAGATTTCGCAGGGCCTCGTCTTCGTCTTTCGATGGAATAATAACGTCGTCGACGTAAGGAAGTGCAACACCTCTTCGTGTCAAATCACGAAAAATTGTGTTAATAAACCTCTGAAACACAGCAGGTGAGTTTGACAAACCAAATGGCACCTTACAAAACTGGTATTGCCCGTTGTGAGTAACAAATGAGGTGTACTTACGGCTTGCTTCGGCTACACTCACGTGGAAGATTCCGTTCTTTAAGTCAATTGTGCTGAACACCGTAGCCTCTTGCAGTCGGTCTAGCTGATCTTCGATGAGTGGTAGGGGGTATCGGTCTTTAACTATGATCTTATTCATGCGTCTAAAATCAACGCATAGTCTATACGAACCATCCTTCTTCCTAACCATCACCACTGGACTGCTATATTCAGACACAGATTCCTCAATGATGCCATCAGCCAACCACTTGTCCACTTGCTCATCCACTGCTTCCCTTTCAATCATTGGTAATCTACGAGGTCTGGAAAATATGTTAGTGTCTTCGCTCAGGATGATATTCATTTCGACATTCGTAGTTTTGTTCTTCTCAGGTCTGTAATTATCAATGAGCTTCATAACTTCGCGTTTTGCACCATCACTTGCCATTAAATTCACGTCTACTTGACTCTCTGGCTCGTCAGCTGTTCTTATGAGCATAATGTTGTGCTGCTGGGAGGTAACGTCGTCTTTGATCTTTTCGAACTTTAAACTATTCGCCGTAATTTCAACACGAACATCGGAGCAGAAATCCTTTCCTAGCACCACGTCGATATCCATAGAATTTGCTGGAACTACGTGGAATGTCAATTGGTAGTCCTCCTCGTCGATTTCAACTTGATGCGTGAAGTTTCCCAGCGGCTTTATTCGGTTGTTGAGAGTCCTTTCACCAAATCCAACCAAATAAAAATCAGATTTCTTAAGAGTTGGTCTTCTTAGATCATTGTAAACTTTATCGCTGACAACATTATATCTGCTGCCTGTATCGAAGATCGCCATGTATTGTAAATCAGAAAATTTAACAACTTTCTTCATTATGTCATCAGGAACTAAACGTCGCATATTGGCTCTTTCATTTTTGCGCGGACATTGTTTTGATATGTGGCCAAACTCATTACATCCAAAACACTTGGTCCCTTTATCTTTATCGCTGCAATTTCGGGACGTGTGCCCTTTTTCGCCACAGTTGTAACACAACTCCTTTTTCTCGGCCTTGTTTGTTGTCTTATCCGGTTGTTTCGTCTTATCAGGTTGTTTCGTCTTGTCAGGTTGTTTTTGGTTAAAATTAAACCTTGGTTTAATCTTTTCCTGCATCGTCTCGTAGCATCTTAATTTCTCCTTAAACTCTTTAAGATTTCTGGCACCATACAGCATCGCCTTATTTGTTGCTAAATCATTTATGCCGTCGATTACGTATTGTATCAAAGCGTCGTCTTCTATGTTGCCTCGAGAAGCTAGCTCTTTCATCTTTAAAAGATATTCCAGGTAATTTTCGCCTTTTTGGATTCGTCGTTCGGACAATTGTTTATGAAGCTGTGCGCTGTTTGTCGTCGACTGGAATTCTTCTACCAATTTGCTTTTAAGGGTACTCCAAGATGTTATACCACGTTCGCTTGATATAAACAATTTCGCAAGCCCTTTCAATGAGCGTTTAGCAAACACAAATTTCTGGAGGTCATTCCATCCCATAACAAAAGCAGTTTCGTCGAATTCATCCAACCATGCGCCAATGGGTAAGTCATCAGTTCCATCAAAAGGTCGAATGGAGTCTTCAATATCTCGGAAATTTAAAGTAAATCTGGGAACGTCATTGTATTGATGCGTCTGACACGATGAAACCTCTCTATTTACACCACTAGGCAGTTCGCAATTCATTGTTTGCTGTACGTGAACACTTTCAGCTTTGAGACACTGTTCGCGAACCAAATCGCCTGCAAGCAACAGCTTGTCATTATGTGAACCACCACCAATTGATTCTCTAACACTTGCTTGGCTATCTGCTCTCATTATTGTGCGGTCGTCTTCGTTGCTTTCGCCGTCGTCGTCGTCGCCTTCATCATCGTCTTCGTCGTCATCAACAGCAGCAGCTAACATTGCACCCTTTCGCAGATTATTAAAGATGTGTAAACACAAATCACCATCGATGTAGTCGATACCCAAAGCGTTACATATCGACACCAGGTCAGCTTGACACAAATTTGCCTTTATGTACGTTGCTTTGTTTGCATACATTTCGCTGTCTACATCGTAGTCGAAGCCGTCGAACAAGCGTAGTCGTTTTCGGTTGTCACGATCTCCTTCTCTTCCAAAAATGAATTTATGCATCGCAACCACCACCGTACGCTTGGCAGTTCTTAAACGATTGTCAACCGCCGTAAAATCCCCTAAACATGCCATGGTTCTCTTTTATTTATTATGAGTATTCTTTCTACACAAGTGTGTGTGTGCGTCTTTGTTATAGTTTTATTTTCTTATATTCACAAGAACTGTCCGCTGCACACAAACACATAAACGTGCACTCAATTCAAATCAGATATTGTATCAAATGTCTAAGGTGTCTTGACAATGTCTTACACACAATCACACTCTTCTCCTCAACTTGCCTCTACACACACAACGTTGGGATGTCGGCGTTCTCATATACACTTCTGAAAATTAACCGTCGTTTTGTGTATGGTTGCGAGAGTCCGTCTCTCTCTCACTAACACATACACTCGTCGTCTGTTGTTATTTAAACCACCTCCGTATTTTCAAATTCAACCGTCGTTTTGCGTGATTGTGTGAGAGTGTGTGCGTTGCAGAATTAAAGAAGTTGTACACCTGTGATTCCGTGCTTGGACATTCGTGGATAGAAACTATTCTGCTTTTTTCTTCTCTTTTGATGTGCTTGATGCAGACAATAAATATACTTCCTCGTCGAGTCTTTTCCTTTCTTTTTCTTTCTTTTTTAACCGTTCAGGCTGATTGTCGCCTTTCCACATTAACCATTGAATTACTCCGTTCGTCTCGACCGAGTCGCGTCGCGAGGTTTCTTCTTTCACTGCGGCTTTTATTGGCCGATCGTCGTTTTAGTTCACTGAGTCGACTCTATTTCGGTTGAGCCCCCAATTTGTGGACACTTTTTTTCTTCTTTTAAATCCCTTTATTTTATTTATATTTAGTTAAAGTTTAAGAGTAAAGTACAATAAAATGTTTGATATCAATAGAAAAGTAAAACAGTAATCAATGTAAACTAATGGAATGGCGTTCGGTTTTAATTCGCGTCTTTACGTCGTCACGGCTGCGGATAGACTGATTTCTGTGTGCTTCGCTTACTCGTCTTCGTGTTTACCAAAGCCAAACACACATACATTCAAACTTTTCCCACATCAGTAAAATCATTTTCGTATTTAATTTGTTTAATATATAGATTTTCCAAATTTATTTCTGGGAATGTCGTATTTTCTTTTATCTTTTTTAAAAGAGTAGTTTGAATAATTTTTTCTTTTACAATTAGTTTCTCATTCTTAAATGTTAGATTTCCGACATTGATTTGACAATTTTGAAATTTAATTATAAAGTTATGGCTTTTGCCAATATTTTCTTCGTAATTACAATTATTCGTAAAATTATCAAAGAAATTTTTAAATATAACAATTCCTTCTTTTATTTCTTTAATTTCTGTATTTTTTTAACTCTTTGAGTGTACAACTTGCTGTTTTACTTTTATTAAATATGCTTAATATACATGGATCATCAATTTGCTTTAGATTCTTAAATAAAGTGGATGAATTTGGGTAATATGCATTTTGATTTTCATCTATTAAAACTCTGTTTTCTTTTAAAAATAATGACTTGTTCATTTTATCAGGTATTGGTTCAAAAATTATTTGTTTAAAGGGTATATTGGAAAATTGGGGAATGGAAAGGATGATAATAATTTGGTCTTTTTCAAAGGAAACAGCAACTTTTGTTCTTGTATATTTCTCAAAGTCATTTATAATTTCAGTTTCTTGTTCATCGAGTAAGTCTGTCGGTATTATTCCTAATTTACTAGTAAATATGACACTTGCAATGTCGTCAATATGGTTTTTGAGTAGATTTATGTCATTATTGATTTGGTAAATGTGTCTTAGAAAAGTTACTTCGTCCTCTAATGTTGATATCTTATTTTCGATCTCATTGCGAAATTTATGAATATATGTTTTTACTATATATTGTTGTCTATTAATATGGGTTGTAACATTTTGAATTTGTTGGGACAATACTTCGCTTATGCGTGCTGTATTTCCTATTCTGATTGAGTTAGCATTTGTAATTGTAGTTAGATTTGCAAGTAATGATTTGATTTCTTGTTCATCATCACTGTCCATATTTCCTGTTATAAATTTCAATCCTTTACCTAGACCATTTATTAAACCACGTCGTATTCTAAAATTTGGTGAAAGGTTGTCTAGTTTAATTTTCAAAAGATTAAAATTATTTAGCGTTGTGTCTAGAAGTGGCATTAAATCTGATACTGAACCATGTAATGAATTGATATTATTGTCTATGATTTCGATAGTATTATAGTAGTGTGTTAGATTAATTAAATGATATATTCTGCGGTAGTGGTCGACGATTCTTATGTCGCTTTCTTTGATTGGGATATAGCCTTCATTCTCCGTTAGGTCTTGTATTTCCATTAGTTGGGGTTGGATGATGTTCACTATTGAAGTGAGCATAAATACGAATATTTGTAGTTTCATCTAGAAAGAATGATTTTATAATCAATTTTTGTTGTCATTGAAGGTCTGAAATTTCTTTTTCCTTTTTATATGAGACTTATAGTATTTAAAATTTCGGTCTGTTACTACATGATCGTCATCTAATTTAGATACTGTTATTTTTCTAAATTTTGAATGATTTTTTCCACCTCGTTCATCCTTTAAATAAATTGGTCCTGTTTGGATGTCGATGTTTTCACGGGTTTCGTTTAACTTATTTATGATTCTTTCTTTTGCCTTTATCATTTTTTCTTTAATCAAAGGGTATTCATCTTGAGTTATTAATCCATTTTTGAAATCAGTTGGTTTTTTACCAGTTGTTGAATGTATTGTATTATTGTAATACATTATTATTCTATACATTTTTTCCTCAACACTTTCTGTGTCTCTGTTAGGGTCATGTTTTAAAATTCGAACGTGTTCGTTGATTGTATTGTGCAGTCTCTCGACATCTGCATTTGAGGTATGATTATTATTTGAGGTATAGTGTATTTCTATTTCTTGTTCTCGTAAGAATTCCCGAAGGGGTAAAGCTTTAAATCCTAATTCATTGTCCATAATTAACTTTTTTATATTTCCGACTGTTGAAAGGTATTGGGTGAGAGCTTTCTTAAACTCGATCCAAGATCTATTTTCTATCTTTATGGTTTGAGCATGTTTTGAAAATTTGTCCAAAAATGTTAAAAATAATGTTTTTTCTAAACTGTAAAAGACATCGGCGTGTATGACTTCTCCGGGTTTATCAGGTGTTTCGGTAATTTTGTATTGTTGTCTTATTGGGTTTCTCTCGTACTTTTCTTTATTACATATATCGCAATTATTAATGTATTGTGTTATGCGTAGTTTTAGTTGTGGGTGGTAATATTCAAGTTTTAGTTCCGCAAAATTCTCATTAATTCCTCTGTGATTGTTTTTTAAATGTTCCTTTTCAATTAGCTCAGTCAACTCGTTTTCATCTGTGATATCCTTAAGAAGGTATTTACATCGTACAATTTTGAAATCTTCGTTTTCACCAAAATATTTATCATAAACATTTTTCAGTTCATTAAAAATAGATTCATCAGTCATGAAAATTGCATTTGTTTTATCAGGGTTAAACTGATTTTTCAATAGAGTTATAAGTGTTTCCTCGTCGAAATTTTTCGCATAAATTGTTTTCCTATTGTTTTTAAAAATTTGTTCATTTTTTATTTTTAATGATCCTGACATCGTTTTATGAATTACAATTTGTCTTCGATAAAAATTAAGTGGGTTATTTGTTTCTGAAATAATGTTAGATAAGTTTCCATCTTCGCTGAAATGTATCTCTATTCTAGATAATGCGTCTGCATTACCGTTCATAATACCCTTTTTATACTTGATATCATAATCGTATTCCTGTAGTCTAAGTCTCCATCTGACTAATTTTGAATTCGGTTCCTTGATAGAAAATAACCAGACTAGTGGTCTGTGATCGGTTTCAATCAAAAATCTTCTTCCAAAGAGGTATGGTCTAAAATATTTCGTAGACCATACTATTGCTAGAAGTTCTTTTTCTATGGTACTATAATTTTGTTCCGCACCATTTAGACTTCGACTTGCATAACAAATGGGATGTCCATTTTGGGATAGGACAGCTCCAAGAGCAAATTTGCTTGCGTCGGTTTGGAGAACGAATTTTTGGTTAAAATCTGGATATGCCAAAACGGGAGAATTTGTCAGTAATCTTTTAAGTGATTCAAATGAGTCGATATATTCCAAATTTTCAAGTTCAACAACGGAGTCCTTTTTTAGATATCTCGTCATTGGCCTAGCTATCTTAGAGTAATCTTGCATGAATTTTCGGTAATATCCCGCTAATCCAAGGAATTGTTTTATTTCCTTTTGCGTCTTTGGTAGGGGAAATTTTTGCACACAGATAATCTTCTCAGGATTTGGCTTAATAACTTCTTCAGATACTACGTGTCCTAGAAATTTGGTTTCTCTTTTCATAAACTCACTTTTGTCTAATTGAATTTTTAAATTGACTTCTTTCAGTCTCTGAAAAACTTTTGTTATAGATTCTACGTGTTCTTGGAGTGAAGTTGAAAATATTATTATGTCGTCCAAATAAACAAGGCAGATTTTGTTAATTAACTCGTCTAAGACATTATTCATTAGACGCTGGAAAGTGGCTGGGGCTGTTTTCAATCCGAACGGCATACGAAGAAATTCGTAGTGGCCGCCTTCCACATTAAATGCTGTCTTTGGAATATCTTTTTCGTGGATTTCGATTTGGTGGAATCCTTTCGCCAAATCGAGTGTAGTAAAATATTGACAACGCCCAAGTTTTTCTAAAATTTCATCTATATTCGGGATTGGGTATTTATCATCTATGGTTACTTCATTGATCTTCCTGTAATCTACAACGAGTCTCCATTTTGTTTTTCCACTAGCGTCCATCTTTTTTGGAACTATCCAAACTGGTGCCGAATAAGGTGAGTGACTGGGTCTTATTATTCTTTTCTCTAACATTTCGTCTATTTGTTTCTTCACCTCAGTTTTGTGTACATATGGATATCGGTATGTTTTTGCAGCAACAGGTATGTTGTTGATAGTTCTTATTTCATGTTTAATAGCATTCGTAAATGTAAGATCACTTTCCTCTGTGTAAAAGATATTTTTGTATTTGTTAATGATTGGTAGTAATTTCTGGTTTTCCTCTTCATTTAAGTGGTCTAAACGAATTTGTTCCATTATTGATTTGTCAGGTTTTTCATTGAGTTCAATTGTATAAAAATTTTCGGGTGTTACTTCATCTGTGTCTTGAGTTTCTAAAATAACTCGTTGTGGTAAATTTCCATTCACTTGAACGAAAGCATTGATATTATAATTTTCCGCTTCATATACCCCTTCCATTATTTCGATATTCTTATCGTTTAATATAATTTGGGGATTATAAATTAAACCGTTTTTTTGTTCAACTGGCAACATTATTTTATGTAGTCCTTTCTTTTCGAAATAGTATTCAACGCCGTCATTCGTATATCGAATGGGGATTTCTGTTTCCTCTAATTTTAAAATATTATCTTTCATATTAATTATTGCTTTCATTTGTCTTAATATGTTATTACCAATTAGTCCATTATATTGATTATGAAATTGGCAAACAAAAAATTCTATTTTCGTATCTGTACTTGCACCGAATTCTTTAAAAACTGGAATGGCTACTTTTTCTGAAATTGTAACAATATGTTTGAGAGTCTTAACATTCATCGTATTACAAGGTACCCTCCATTTAGGATGGCAGATTCCAGGATTAATTATGGAATGTGTTGCCCCTGTGTCTATGATAAATTTCAGGCGTCCCAATTTGGTTTTGATTGTTATATATGGTAGGTTTCCGCTGAGGCTGTCGGCTGAAAATTTTGTGCATCGTTTGCATTATTTTCATTTTGTTCTTGTTGTCTGGGTTGGTTGGAGTTTTGTCCATTACATTTGCAATATTGTTCGCTTTGGTTGTATAGTTGGTTATTTTGGTTGTAGTTCTGATGATTCTCTGTTGAGGAAGTAGGTTGCACATTATTTATTTCCATCGGTTCTGGTTGTTGGGGTTGGTTATGGTTTTGTCCGTGACGTTGTTGATTTCGATTGTAGTTATAATTCGGGTTGTCCTGCCGATAATTATGGTTTTCCCGGTGTTGATAATTATGATTGTTATATTCATTTGATCTGTTATTATTATTATTATTATGATTATGATTGTTATAGTCATTTGATCTATTATTATAATTATGGTTGTTATGTTCATTTGATCTATTATTATTATAATTATTTCTATTGTTATGGCTCCTTACACTTCCTGAAGATTCTCGGTTCCCGTCTTTTCCTTCATTATTTTGTCTTTTTCCTTTATCGTTCCTTTTTACTATACGACCATCTTTTCCCATGTAGGCGTAGCCGCTTTCGAATAAAATATCCATGGCAGATTCCAGGCTATCAGGGTTTCTGCAAGTTAATACAGTCCGCATAGGTTCTGGCATCTTGTTTTTAAAGATATGCAATGCAGATTTCATATTATTAAGAGAAACTTGATTAGCTGCTTCACCTTCGCCAATGACCAAAAGGGCTTTGCTATTCAGGCGTCTGAGTCTGTGTTTTATTTCATTGTAAAAATCTACAGTAGTGGTTTCAAAGGTTACTGCTCTTAATTCGTCAAATAATTGTTCGCAATTTTTTTTTTCACCAAAGTTGTTCTCTAAAATATTCTTAATTGTGGTCCAAGACTGTGCCTGTGTATTAATTTCAATGATTTCCTTTGCTTTACCGACTAACCTACTTTTAATGATGTCCGAGAACAAAAGCTGTGATATTTCGTCATACGTCCTAAGCATCGGATGTATTCTGTCAATCAGTCTAGTAAAATTAATCAAATCGTTACGGTTTCCATTGAACTGAGGTATTGAATTTAGGTATTTGATGGGGTTTATTTGGATTTGGTTAGGTTGGGCCATTTTGTTTCTATTATATAATATTATATTATATATTGGATATTGTGTTTATTTATTTATTTTGACTTATAACTATTCTTACTATACTTTGTAGCTTCCTTTCTCCTTTTAGGGTTAGGGGGCTTCCTTCTTGGTAGTCAATTTTTGGTAGTCAATTTTTCTTCTAGTTGTTTTCTTTATTGGATTGAAGTTGTTTTTTTTCTCGAAATTTTTTTGTTTTTGTTTTTAGAATTTCCAGTCTCACTTGGCTAATTAATTTTTCTTTTAGCTTTTTGTTTTTATTAGATTGGGTTTTTTTCAGAATTTCAAGTCTCTTTTTTTATAAATTTTTCTTTTAGTTTTTTTTCTATTGGATTGAAGTTTTTTTTTTTTTTTTTTTTTTTTTTCACTTTTTAAAAAAAAAAATTCACTAAATTTCGAATCTCACTTTTCTAATAGTTTTAATTTTTCACTTCGATCTTACGGTGGTACACGTCGTTTTTAGTCAGATATCACGTTAGAACATTAAAATGTTTGAAAGAAATTAATTAATTATTTAATCATATTCCTTTTCGCGACATCCCATCCTCGTCGCCAAATAGATTTTTCACTTATGTGAAGTTTTTTTTTTTTTTTCTACACTTATGTGTATGACTTTATTTATTCAGATGAGTATTATTACTGACATGTTTTCTTAAACAAAAGTGGTATATAGTCAATTGTGAAAAATGCTTATTGTGTACTTTTGATTCTTTGCAACTTTTATTCGTTCTTTTAAATTCTCGGAATTATTTGTCAACAACAGAAGGGTGTTGACAAAAATTAGGTTTTGGTATTCTTCTTATACAATGTTGCTAAAAATGCTTATTAGGAGTTTCATTCTTTTAATTCGCGGAATTATTAAAACAACAAAAGGTTGTTGATAAAAATTAGGTTTCTTAATAATTTTGTCTGGAAAGTTGCAAAGAGGAAACGCGTGTTACCAATTCCTAAGAAAAGTAACCATTCATATTAGTATGCGGTGGGGTGATATCGTAACTGCTAAACTCAGTTGGAAAATTTCGGGTTTTTCAATAAGAGCAAAAACAAAGTTTTTTTAAATAAAACAAATACGGCTGTGGAATCAATGAAATAATACTGTGAACGTATGTTCGTTGCCATTATGTATAGAACTCGATTTCTTTTGCATGGCCACCGCGGGCACGCTTGCAGAAGTCTAGACGCTTAACCCAATTTTCGGCGGTTTTCAAGCTTAAATCGGCCGATACTGTTACAATTTCGCGTTCGATATTCTTATGAAGTTCGTCAACCGTCACTGGCTTGTTGGCATAGACCAAGATATATTCATTTACAGGTAGTGGCAGTTGCCCAGCAACAAAATATCGAGTGAACTATCTGTCAAAATCAGTGATTGGTACAACTTTGATTTTGAGTATGTTGCTAGTTCGCCCCATTTTTCGTTGGTTGTGCGAGTTATAGTTCTTAACTATAATACATACACACATAATCAAAACTCGTTGACATATAGCGCACTTCACGAGAAAAAATTTTACTCAGTTGTTTACGTTACACAAACTGGTAATTATGTCATGGCATAGATCACAAACTTGACGTATCCCATGACATAACTATTTACTAGGTAGTGTACCGTAAACAGCTGAGTAAATTTTTTTCTTGCGAAGTGCACTATTTATCGATGAGTTTTGGTTGTGTGTGTATTATAGTTATGAACACAAACAACAAAAAATTGCGCGAACTAGTAACATACTCAAAATCAGAGTTGCACTAATCACTGATTTTGACAGTGAACACAATATTTTGTTATTGGGCAACTCCCACTACCTGTAAATTAATATATCTTCGACGTATCCCCACAGAAAATAGTACAACGGTATCAAATAGCACGACCGACGTGGCCAATCGACTGGCCCATTTCGTGTATAACATGTTCTCCAAACTTGGTTTCCAATAAATTGATTGTAGCATTTGCTGAGTGGCTTGTGGCACCGTCCTGTTGGAACCACATGTTCTCCAAGTCCATATCATCCAATTAGGTCCAAACATATTCTGTTATCATTGAACGATAGCGATTCCCATTCATAGTAACATGCCGGCCTTGATCATCACCGAAGAAGCACGGCATGAACCGTGATGCAATGATGACTCATCGAGAATGCGTAGCGTCGTTTGCTGTCGCTATCGGTCTACTTTTGTTGCGTCCCTGAATTGAATTGGAATTGTTTATAGGCTGATTGGAAATATGCTTATTCAATTAGTTGTAATTGTTTATGGTTTGATTGGAATTATTTGGAAATTTTTTGTACCGGAAAAAGTATTTGGGTTATTTACTGTGTGGGTTTATTAATTTCATTTAAGAATTCTTGCAATTTATCAGGTTGATAGGTGTTTGCATATGTAACTACCCTCCCATTTAGATCTGAATTCGATTATTCAAATTTATTTTAAAATGACTAAATTTTGTCCTCCAGATGAAAAATATTAATATAATTGTAAATATGGCGAACATGTTTCATCCATATATGACTTTATTAGATTCTTTAAATTTGAAATATTTTGAAAGGTAGCTTTATTTTCATCATATATTTCCTCAAATGTCTGCTTTTCTGTAAAATTGTGTATATCATCATATCGTAAGCTCATAATGTTTTCTTCGATTTTTTCAATCAAATTAGAAAAGTAGCAATCATTCCCTCTTATCCCAGTTGGCAATGGCGTAGTCGAATTCCGAAATTTTTACAAAATGTTATTATGGTTATTGAAGACCAATTTTTTTTTTACATTTTTCGTATCACGTAAGTCGAATATGACTGTCAAATATGACGAAAACGATCAATGTATAAGTTGATTGCATTCTAAAATACATCACGCCTCTAAAGCTAAGAATATTGATTCGATACTAAAAACCGTATATATAGACGAATATAGATTGGAAAAAGGAGCCCAGATGAACGAAAAGCAAACGTTCGACATCGGCAAACATGCTATAAATTATTTAAAGTAGTTATTCCTTTTGTAAATATTTTAGTTTGTTAAAATCAATATTATATTTGGTGATTTCGTTTTTTGTTACAATATTTGGGTGAACTATTCCATATTTAGCTTCAACTACATTATTTTGTATTTGTTCTTTTTCGCTTTTTAACAATTGAATTTTTGTGATATGTTGTAATTACATATATATGTTGGTGGTATTCGTGATTTTCCATTCAAGTTATACCATTAAGATTTTTTCAATGTCTTTTCTATCGCTTTTTACAATTTTTTTAAGTTGTTTTATTGCCAAATTAAAATGATATATTTTGTTTATTTAATGTTTGATCAGTTTGCAATAAATGTTTTTGCATGTTCTATCTACCATAATCGTACATGGTCACAAATGTCCACTTAGATAAGGTAGCTACTTCGTTTATAAGCCCTAGTTTTTGCCCTGTCTTTATTGGTATTCATGACATTTCTTAATTTCTTGTCTCTAATAATTCAGTTTGTTGTATATTTATGTTACTTGCATTCATTAGTAGTATCGTCTGTAATTTCACTAATAATGTTTTCTATTTGTTCAGTATCTACTATGTTTAAAATTATGCCACTATCCATAACTATGTCTCTTATTTGCAAGTAAATAAATCCTGATTGCTCAGTTAGATGTCTCGTTGTCATCGTCCCGTGAATCGTCATTATCATCAAAGTAATCATTATGCAAATTTTAATGGATGTTTGTTCTTATAAGGATGAATGTTATTTAATTTTGATTACTTATATTTAAGATGTTCTTTGCGTCTCAGAGCCTTATAATTCTTTATATATCCCTCCCTTCTGTTTTCAGTATATTCTTCTCTAGAACTGTTAAATTTATCAGAGGCATCTCTTGAGCCACCCAAGTTGCTGCACTCTCTGGCGTTGTCCGCAATTCCCATGCTGGTGTTTCCCTTACCCCTGTCGGTGATTGGGTAGGTTGAAGATGACGTTCTTAGGCTGCGATTACTTCCGTCAGTCTGTCCCGAATCTTGATCCTCGCCCAGGCTTCCAAGCAACATCATTCCTTTAGATCTCTTAACATCTCCTCCTCCCTTCCAAATTTGATTTTTATGCCGCTTGAACTCCTTACCGTCGTGCTCAATCGCCCAATCGTTCAAGTATTTGGCCTCTTATCCATTTTTCAGCAACAGCGCTTTGCGCCCTAAAATACACATACTCGCCTGGAACACAGGATCGGAAGGATGATTCAAATTCTGACTTCTGCCTCTGCATAACCTTCTTGTCTACCGTATCAGGTCTCACCAAATCGATGCTAGTATGTTCAAGAATAGTTGCGCTGGTGACTGGCCGGTGGTGGAGTGAGGCGCCATTCGATATTGCCTTAAAAACTCGTAGATGTTCCGGTGCACTGATGTGTTTCCTGTTCCCATAGCACTTAACGCACACTTTACCGTCTGTACATACCGCTCGGCCTGACTATTTGTCGCGGTAGTATAAGGAGCAGTTCTCTTGTAATATTTAACTCCCTTTTCCTTTAAAAATATTCTGAATTCCGCTGAAGTGAAATTTGGCCCATTATTCGTAACTACAATGATCGGTGCACCATCGTCACTTTGATGTCCAGTCACTTGCTATAAGCGTCCGTAATAATAAGGAGATGTGAACCATATATGGGGCCCGGAAAATCTATGTGTACCTTTTCCCACGGTGCCTTGGGGTACTCCCAATGATGTGAATCAAATTGTGCTGTCATACGGCTGTTACTGTTACACCCGTCGCTGTTACTGCTACACCCGTCTGTATAGTTGCATAGTTACTGTATACTGTATAGTTCATTTCTGGCGCTTTAGCTCTAACTGGAAGCTGCAAAATTTGATACGTTACGAACCAACTGAATTGATCGTAATTGATCTCGTTGGTCGTTTCTTCATCCACCACGTTAATGTGTAATTGATCTTTCATCTGTAGTATAGGGAAATCAGCGTTAATATTCTTTTTGGACCGTTTAAAAATGACCACAAAATCAAAGTTTGCAAGAAAGTCGGGATAGTTTGCCATTCGACTGATGCAGAGCTGGGGTAATGCTTTCTGGGGATGCAAAATCTGGGTAAGGGGTTTACTATCTGTTACTAAAATCCAATGTCGGGCATACAAATACATAAAGAATTTTTGGACTGTCCACACTAGGCAGAGCCACCTTATCAATTTGGGTGTATTTAACCTCGGCTGCGTTCATTGTCCGACTAGCAAACGTTATTGGCCTTTCCTGGCCATTCGTCAGACGGTGGAACAAGACGGCACCAAGCCCGGTCTTGCTGGCATCGGTCGCTAAAACGAGTGGTAGTTTAGGATCGTATGTAATTAACGTTCGTGGTGATAACAGGTCCTCCTTTATGACATAATATGCCTCCTCAGCCTCAGGTGTCCACTAAAAAGGCACTGTTTTCAGCATTTGTCGCAACGGTCTATCTTTAGTCGACAGATTGGGTGTAAAAGCACAATAGTAGGTTGCTTTTCCCAAAAAGAGTTGTAACTCCTCGATAGTACTAGGCCTTGGAGCATTACGGACCGCCTCCATGTGTTTATCGGCCATCATTGGACCTTCGCCATTTATATGGTGACCTGAAAACTCGACCTCTTCTGGAGCGAAGATGCACTTACATCGATTCAATTTCAACCCATTTACACTTAGGCGTTCTAACACCTGTTCCAACACTGTCATCAACTCTTCAAAATTCTCCGCGAATACCAAAATGTCATTGAAAAAATTATGAACGTGCTCTAACCTTTGCAACACCATTTCCATCCGCCTTTGCCACAACGCTGGAATATTCGCCGCTCCATTGTCTGCTCTTTTTGGCCTTACCAAGCCATGTGTCGGAGTATTCAACGTCAACATTTCTCCAAACTTATCGCCGATTACCAGATGGCTATAGCATCCCTGATGTCGAGATGGCAAAATAATGACCACTTCATCTTATTGAAGATGTGGTCTGCTCTCGGTATCGGGTGTTCATCTATCACCCTCCCCTTGTTCACCGTGGGCTTATAGTTGCCGGTGACCCGCAGCTTACCACCTTTTTTCGCAACTATATGGGTTGCAACTATATGGGTTGTCGAAGCCCATTCTGAGAATTCCAGCTCAGACTCTATCTTATCATCAATCGCCTAAGCATACGCCTCCTGCATGGCATATGGAGCTTCTCTTGCTTTCATGAACACTGGCGTGACCCCTTCTTTCATATGGACTGTCACTGCAGGGCCAGTAAGTTTCCCTGCTACATCAGAAAAAACGTCACCAAACCGTGTAAACACTTTATCCAAGACATGTGTTTGTTCTGTTGACAACTCCAAAGCTGGTGAAATGAACAATCCACTCTCTGCCCAAGAGAGTATCAAACTGACCATCTATCTCCTGTGTCAAATTCCATCTGCACATACTTTCCACCTTCTTCACATCTACCTTTACTTTATTAGGTGACTTCCTCTTCTGAATACAGTCCACGTTGTTTAACTCTTCAATCGATTCTCCTTCTGAAGGTGACGCTTCGTCCTCAGCCACATGAGACGTTTGTGCTTCATTTCTGCCATGGCGCAGTCGGCAACTTCCAATGACTGTGCTGGTTCGTACGCTACCACAAAGTTGTCTGGTTTCTTTGCTATTATAACGTTGCACATCTCCCTGGCCTTCAAGCCAAACAAAAACTGCTCCAACAACATTCGATCAAGAAATGTGCCATATTCACAATAAGCTTCCCTCAAGCGCAAAGAAAAATTTGCCACATTTTCCTCAATAGCCTGCAAAACTTGTCTAAATTTAATTTCATTAGCCCAACAACAACGAATTCAACTATACAACCCTTTGAGAAATTGCAAATTTCTGGACTCTTCCTAATTGACATTCTATTTTTTATTTTCATCAAAAAGTTTATGATTATAAACGTGTAAATTATAAATTCAAACGATAAAAATGTGAAAAGAAAATTTCATCAGCTGGGCTAATGGCTTTACCTTGTATAAACTTGCCTAGACCCTGCTTTTCCATTTCCTTTATTTGTCTTCTAACTTCTTCTTCGTGTTCTGTTGTATATCTGTAAAATTAAGCATTAATTTGTATTTGTGCTGTTATAATTTCATGTTTTATGTCCATGGTGCTAGTTAATGAATAAGATTTTGAATTTGTTGATGATTTTCATAACTTCTTTCAATTCTTCGGTATTGAATTGTCCTAGTGCTATTCAATTCCTGTCAAAGTCTGACACTTCTGATTTGCAAATCTGAAGATTCTTATATGGATTTATAATAAAAATTTGTTGTTTGATTGTAAAAGAAATTTTACTGTCGACAATATTAATTATTGTATTAAAGGAGTTGATTAATAGCCTGTTTGCCGAAGACGAACGTTTGCTTTTCGTTCGTCTGGGCTTCTTTTTCCGAACTATATTTGTCTATATAGGCGGTTTTTAATATTTATTTTTGATGAGTTATTTCTCTTTTGACTTTAATGAATCTGATGTCGAATCAAAATTCTTCCAACAAACAAACTCTTGAATTACACGAAAAATTCGTTTCGATATAGACAAACAGGCTATAAATCTATACCTTTTTTTATAAAGTTGTATCTTCGTCCTGTAAGTGGTGTCGCTTTCCATCTAATTGTCCTTTTTTATATTAAATTAATCTGATATGTCTGTAAATACCTCTTATGTTATTTTTCCTATTCCACGAATAAATTGCTAAATTGAATTACGTCTTACAACTTAAATTTTTAAATCCTCCACCATAACATACCCCCATTGTTATACTAATTTCGTCATTCCGTTTGTAACAACTTGAGATATGCGTCTAAGATCCCATAAAGTGTATATATTCTTGATCGTCATGACTAAGTCTATCTAGTCATGTCTGTCCGTTCGTCTGTCTGTCGAAAGTACGCTAACTTTCGAAGGAGTAAAGTTAGGCCCTTGAAATTTTTACAAATGCTTCTACTTAGTATATGTCGGTTAGGATATTGTTAACCCTCCGATGAGTGACAGTTTTGAACTTCACGGCCGTGTGAAAAGGTCCCTACGGACCTTTTTTGTAAATCATGTTTTTTTTCATATAATTTTTTTTTTATTTTTTGTTTTGTTTTTTTTTATTTATAACGAAATTCTACATACAAAAATATTTTTTTCAATTTTTTTATTTTTTTTTTTGCTTGAATTTTCTTAAGACTATTATAAAAAAATTTAAAAATTATTGTTGTACTTCTTGCCCCTGCCCTGTGCGCAAGTGTTGCAGCGATGTAAAAGTGTGCTATGTTCTCCGCAAACAGCGTTGCCGCAGTCGAAGCAGTATGCCCGCGTTTTCCGCTGCCGCCCGTACTCAGAACGGCAAAGCCTACATGACGGTCTACTTGACCTAGCCGCAAACGACGGTACATTGCCTTCCATCGGTCTTGGTAATACCTGAAATGAAAAGAAAAATAAAAAACAAATATATATATATATATATATATATATTCTATTCTTGAATTTGAAGATGTTTTCTTACCCTGACATCGAATGCTTCCATCGCATTGCGTATCCTTAGATAGGAGGTTCTATGGTTGGTCAGTTTTCGTTCTTCGATATTTGGTCTGTCACTCCTTTTTATAGGTTTCATTTCGTGGTAAATCGTAAAAGCAGCCCATGCAGCGACGTCCAGCATATTATAAAACATGGCCAACGGCCATCGTTCTCGGTTTGCTCGTCAACGAGGCAGGTGTAGTGCATCGTGGAGAGCACGTTCACCACTTTACTTTTTTCGGCACGTACGAACATAACGATATATCCCCCTCGTTCAAACCAAATAATGTACTATTGATGGTGCGCTTCGGGTTCTTCTTGAACTCCTGTGGAATGAATGTTTTGTTGTAGCGCACTGTACCAACATATGCGGTCTTCCTCCTCAACAAAATACGCGCCAAATCAAGAGTGGTAAAGTAATTATCCACGTATATAGTACGGCCAGCATCTAAATAATTTTCCACAAGATAAAACACTATGTTCTGCCCTTGGTTTATCTCCCGTTATTGGTTTGGCAGTTTTCCAGAATATATCATTCCCTTCACAGGATAATAACTCTGTGAGTCGTATAACCACCATACTTTCAAACCATACTTAGCTGGCTTTGACGGAATATATTGTGTGAAGCGGATGCGGCCTCTGTAAGGGAACAACTGCTCATGAACTGTTAGTGTTTCATGAGGAGTGTAAGCTGCTGCTAAGTTATGTTGCAACATTTCCCAAATGTCGTCAATAGTCGCAGTTTTGCTGTTGATGAGTCGCTGTGGTCGAGTGTTTCCATTGTCGAATCGAATAAATTGCTTTATACACATGAAGCGATCATACGACAACGCAGCTTTGTATATTGGGCAACGCGTCGCGTCCCATAATTCCATAGCTGGTTCATGGTTTGATCTTGTGAGTCCAGCATACAAAAGAATAGCTACAAAGGCGTCAAACTCTTTCACTGTCACTGGCTTCCACTCCTTTTTCTTCGTGGGATTCGCCAAATTCCATACAGCTGTAACCTCCCTGCCTTTACCCTTTGTTTCACGCAGCACTAAGTGTATTATTTCCTCTGTCATGATTGAACGCATTATTGTATAGGGGTCATGAATATTTTCTGTTGGTCCTGGTTTCTTTCTTCTGAAGTCGATCACGTTATGATAACGAGTGCGTGATGTTGGTGGTGCTTTTTTACTCCATAGGGTGCCATCTTTACCAATACACTAACTTTCATTCGTTTCCTGTCCATCATTTTCTTCCTCTTCATCATCGTCGTCATCAGTATTTTCATTTAGCTCGACGTATCCTTCAGTTTCGGCATCTGACTCTTCAGCATGTTGGTATGTGCGATCTTCATCATCCTCAACTTCATAATTATCAATTGCAGCAATATCAATTTCTTCATCCATAAAATCAGCAAATCTACTATCTTCTTTCTTTCATCCGCAGTCATTTGCTGGTAACATGTACTACGGCGTACAACAATTTCAGCAACGTCCAAATTACTTGCATCTGCCATATTTATATTTTTGTTTCTATCACACACGATTTTACTCTTCGCTGACTGATTTGGTTTACGAAACTACAACTTCTTTTATACTCTTTCGTACGTCTACCTGAACTCAAAGACATTTAGGGATTACTTCACTGATGCGCAGGAATAAAGTTGAGAATGTATGTGTGAGAAAAAATAGTCATAAAAAAAACAACAAACACATACATTCGGTGCACATGTACTTTTGTTGCTCTCTCAATGACGACTAAAAAAAATATGTGTGTATTTTTTTTCTTCGAAATCCAATGTGTATTTTTGTTCTTAGAATTATTTGTTTTTATCATCATCCCTAATGTCTTTGAGTTTAGGTCTTTGTGTTGAGAACAAGTAAATTATGTGTTGAAACAATAAAAAAATTAGAATGATGCCCAAAAACATACATTTATTAGTGAAATTCAGTACAAGGTCCATACGGACCTATTCACACGTCCGCGTACTATTCTCACTAAAACCTCAATAACTCCTAAAGTAATGATCCGATGGGCTTGATTTTTTTTCCAAAAGATGCGCAACAAAATACTCTTGGAATACAGAGTAACTTTGGGGTGGGATGTAGTGGCCGAAGTAGGAGTGATTTCAGTTTGAAAAGGCAAAAAGGCCCCTTGGGACCTTCTCACTCATCGGAGGGTTAATGGGCCAAATCGGTCAATCAAAACAGTCAATATCAATATCTAGAGGCGCAATTCTCTTCCGGCTTGGTTCAAATTTTGCACGTAGTGTTTTGGTATGACTTTCAGCAATTGTGGCAAGTATGGTTTAAATCGGTTCATAACCTGATGTAGCTGCCATATAAACCGATCGTTTTGAGCTTCTATTGGGTGCAATTCTTATCCGATTCGGACGAAATGATACATGTATCGTTTTGGTATGACTTGCAATAACTGTTCCAAGTATGGGCTAAATCAGTCCTTAACCTCATATAAATCGATCTCCCGATATGAATTCTTAAGATACTAAGCTGCGCATACGTCGTTTTGGTATAACTTCCAACAATTGTTTTAATCATGGTGTAAATAAGTCGAAAATCTGATATAGTTGCCATACGTATAAACCGATCTCCCAATTTGTGTATGACTTCTAGCAGCCATGACAAGTATGGTCCATATCCGTCAATAACTTGATATTTGAAAAAGTCATTCAAAGAACATAACAAATGCGACCCATGGTGGAGGGTATATAAGGTTTGGCCCAGCCGAACTTAGCGCTCATTAACTTGTTTAAAATCATTTATGTCTCATCAATTATGCTTGCTTCTACATCTATCCAGGTTGCATATTTTTATTCTTTATTGTTTATTTCACCATTGGTAAACAATCATATATTGTATTCAAAAACAAATCATTTGTTATTAAATTTTGGATTTTATTTTTTCCACTTTCTTCTATTATCTCTTATCGATTTATTTCTTCTTCCTTGATATTGTATTGCATATATTTTGCAATACTTGCTTTGGGAATGTTTGCGAATTATTTGTTTCTATGTTATCAATTTCCATTGGTTCAGCGTGGTTTTGCCAATGTCGATTACTGCTTTCTTCTCCTTCTGTAATAATTATTAAGATTATTATAGGTTTATTATTTCGGTTAAAGTTGTTATGATTGCAATTATTTCTTTGTTTTCTATTCATTTGATTGTAAATGTTTCGTTGATTTTTTTATATTAAAATTTTTATTATATTTGCTAGATTTCATTTTTCTATATTCTGGTCTAAACCAACTACCCTCCAATATCCTACTTGCCATTATTTTCAAAATATTATTTAAATTTCCTCATTATAAATGTTGTGTTTATCGTATTCACTAATATACTGTCAAAGTTACTTAAATCAATATAATGGTCGCATGAATAATAAACTGTGAATTAGGCCGATTTATATTTTATATCTTGAATTTTTATCATAAGTTGGTGGGGTTCCACGTCTGGTCGATATCTTAATTCCAGCGTTTTCTTAATAGACCTGCC
Organism: Stomoxys calcitrans; assembly: GCF_963082655.1. NCBI lineage: Eukaryota > Metazoa > Arthropoda > Insecta > Diptera > Muscidae > Stomoxys > Stomoxys calcitrans. The sequence goes on along the minus strand of NC_081552.1, from coordinate 76,857,606 downwards.
AGTTGTCTGTCTTCAATAGGATTCATCGCTTCTAATTGTTGTTCTCGTCTAGCAACTTCTATTACTAGTTCCACTAGTCTGCCTGTCCTTCCGTCATCCTTCGTTGATCAAAAACTTGTTGTCTTCTTTGCCTGTTAATTGTAAAGCTTTTAATACCGATTCGTTCATTTGTTTTAACTTTTGCTGCACAGAAAATGTTGTTATATTTATCAGTAGTTTCGGTTAAGTGTTCACTTCAATTTTTTCTTTTTGTAGTGTCCACTTTAAATTAAAAGTGTTCACTGCACTCTGGTGGTGTTTGCTTAAAGAACTGTTTCTTTAGCTTTATCTTCTCTATCTGTGGCTTCCACTTTAATTTTTGTTTTAAGCTTTGGATGTGCAACATTTTTACAATTACGAGGTACATATCACTGAATCCTTTCTTGAGGATTCTACCTACTGTGTCACTAAAATATAACCCCGTCACCAGAGCGTTATTTTACAGAACAAACAAATGTATTGCTCGAAATCATTACCAAAATGAGACCCTCTTTTTTTTTCTTTAAAACATTTAATTTTAAAACATGGCCTTACATTATTATAATAAAGCGCTTTCAATCGTCAAAGTTGAAAATGTTTTAACTTTTCCGCGTTGCTTTTGTGGGATTTGTGTGCAGAGTTGCAGTTTCGCAAAGCTCAACATTCTGTTTCGGCCTTAAGTACAGTATGCACCTCTGGGAAATTTTTCGGTACCATAAGAAAGATATCCTAAACGAAAATTTCGTTACCGATGCCGTTATGTACTTTATTAGCCAAAAATGATAAAGTCGATGTTTTTTATCATCTTGTATTCTAAACAACTATTTTTCAGTGGCGACATAAAATGTCTTGGCCGCAATCGAAAATTACGCCAGAGGTGCATACTCAGCTTAAATGGGAATTTGCGCCATGACATAACTACCAGGTAGTGTACCGTAAACAGCTGAGAACAATTTTTTCTCGCGAAGTGCACTATCTGTCAACGAGTTTTGGTTGTGTGTGTGTAATATTTTTAAGAACTACAATATAACAAAAAAAAAAAAAAGAAAAATGGCGCGTGTGTATGTTACTACAATACATACACAGAATCAAAGTTGCACTATTCACTGATTTTGACATATAGTGAACTTAATATTTTGTTGTTGGGCAACTCCTCCCTTCTTTGAAGATTATCCTGCATTCTATTATTTTTTTTAATAGGTATTTTAATGCAAGTATAACAGAGTATTACATATCATTAATCGACTAAAATTTATTTTCAAAAAATCGATTTCGTGTTTATTAATTTCCTTTGCTGACAATAACGATAGATGTAATGTGATATATTTAGCTAAGGCTATATTATCCAGTATTTCATCTACTTTGTTTTTTAAAATTGAAATTTAAGTAATTGGTGGTGATACTTATGTAAGTGTGCTTATATGTCGTTATTATGCGTTTGTACATTGTTTAGAAATAGAGTATAGAGTTTTAATATGACTTGAATCGTTAAATTTTGTGTTAATATCTAGTTTTTTATTAATTGTTGTTGTTGTAGCAGTGTGTTATACACTGAGTCGGCAGCCCTTGCCGATGAAGAACTCCATCGTGTCAATCCTGTACGTACAACCGGTTGCCATGGGATTGCTAATTGCTAATTTTATTAATTGTCTGTAGGTTTTTTAATTTGGATTGGTTAAGGTTGGATTTAAAATGTTCTATTTGTTGCCTATCACCATTATTCATGGTTCCGAATAACCATTTTTGAGTGTTTCCCACTATATTTAAGAGACCTTTTTTGCGCTAATATTCTCAATGTACATATGTTTGTTTTCTAGTACGACGTTTAGTTCATGTGGATGTACAGGATTTGTATACCCTCCACCATAGGATGGGGGAATACTAATTTCGTCATTTAGTTTGTAACTCCTCGAAATATTTTAAGTCGAACTAGTCACGTCTGTCCGTCCGTCTGTCTGTCGAAAGCACCCTAACTTTCGAAGGAGTAAAGCGAGCCGCTTGAAATTTTGCACAAATACTTCTTATTAGTGTAGATCGGTTGGGATTGTAAATGGGCCATATCGGTCCATGTTTATATATAGCTGCCATATAAACCGATCTGGGATCTTGACTTCTTGTGTTGAGCCACTAGAAGGCGCAATTCTTATCCGATTTAGCTAAAATTTAGCATGGGGTGTTTTGTTATGACTTTCAACAACTGTGCCAAATATGGTTCAAATCGGTCCATAACCTGATATAGCTGCCTTATAAACCTATCTGGGATCTTGACTTCTTGAGCCTATAACGTGAGCAATTATTATCCGATTTGGCAGAAATTTTGTACAACGGCTTCTCCCATGACCTTTAACATACATGTCGAATATGGTCTGAATCGATTTAAAGCCTAATACAGCTCGCCTATAAACCAATCTCTTTTTATACCCTCCACCTTGGGATGGGAGTATACTAATTTCGTCATTCTGTTTGTAACACCTCGAAATATGCGTCTAAGACCCCATAAAGTATATATATTATTGATCGTCGTGACATTTTAAGTCGAACTAGCCATGTCCGTCCGTCTGTCTATCGAAAGCATGCTTACTTTTGAACGAGTAGAGCTAGCCGCTTGAAATTTTGCACAAATTCTTCTTATTTATGTAGGTCGGTTAGGATTGTAAATGGGCCAAATCGGTCCATGTTTTGATATAGCTGCCATATAAACCGATCTTGGGTCTTGACTTTTTGAGTCTCTAGAGGGTGCAATTCTCGTTCGATTTGACTGAGATTTTGCACATAGTGTTTTGATATCACTTCCAACAACTGCGCTAATTATGGTTCAAATCGGTTCATAACCTGATATAGCTGTCATATAAACCGATCTACGGTCTTAAATTCTTGAGCTTTAGACCATACTTCAACAACTGTGCGGAGTATAGTCCAAATCGGTCCATAACCTGATATAGCTGCCATATAAACCGATATTGGGACTTGACTTCTTGAGCCTCTAGAGGGCGCAATTCTCATCTGATTTTACTGAAATTTTGCACAAAGTGTTTGATATCACTTCCAACAACTGTGCGAAGTATGGTCCGAATCGGTCCATAACCTGATATAGCTGCCATATAATCCGATCTTGGATCTTGAGCCTCTAGAGAGCGCAATTCTCATCCGATTTGGCACAAATTTTGTACGTCTCCTCCCATGGCCTTCAACATACGTGTGCGATATGGTCAGAATCGATCTATAGCTTGATACAGCTCCCATATAAATCGATCTCCCGATTTTGCTTCTTGAGTCCCGAATCGGACTATAACTTGATATAGCTTCTCCTCCGTCCTTATTCATTATTCTTTGTTTGTCTAAAAACAAATACTCCGCAAAGAACTCGACAGATGCGACCATGGTGGAAGGTATATAAGATTCGGCCCGGCCGAACTTAGCACGTTCTTATTTGTTTTTACTTCTTCAGCCCCTAAAGTGCGTAATTCTTACTAGATTTGGCTGAAATTTTACACAATGACTTCTACTATGGTCTCCAATATTCAATTCGATTTTGGTCCGAAATTAACAGTAACTTGATATTTTTACAATAACATAGCAATTGTTTTCTTTTACCCTTTGTTTGCCTAAAAAGAGATACCGGGAAGAGAGCTCGACAAATGCGATTCATGGTGGAGGGTGTATAAGATTCGGCCCGGCCGAACTTAGCACGCTTTTACTTGTTTTTTTTTTTAATAAAACAAAAACGGTTGTGGATATCAATGAAATTCTTTATTTCTGTGAAACTACGTTCGATGCCATTATGTATGGTACTCGATTTCTTTTGCAAGGCCACTGCGGTCTCGCTTGCAGAAGTCCAGACGCTGAACGCAATCATCGATGGTTTTCAAGCTTGAGCCTCATCGCTTGAGATGACATTTAACGTTGAGACCACTGACAATTTCGGTAGAAAATTATAATAATTTCTACTCGTTGATGGCTCGTATATCTTTCCATCAAGAAATGGCAAATCTTACTGAAAAGATATGCCAAAGGGGAAGAAAAATATGGCGTCGTTTCCTGACCCTATCGGTCTAGTTTTGTAGTTTACCTGTTGAAAACCCCTTTTATTGTATGTAGAATAAGATTGTTTTCGTGACTATTTTGACAGGTTCGATCGTTATCCTGTAATATCCGTTTGTCGCTTGTAGTGGTAGTATTGTAAGAGATGATGATGTTAGGGGAATCGTCATTGGGATAACCACTAGTACCTGCGAATTTAAAAGGTCGTTTTAAATTAGAATCATGGATATTAGACACAAAGATGGATATTAGACACATTTCTGTTATATTTTTATGAAGCCTTCTTTTCTTTGTTCACTATATGTTTCCATCTTCTTATTTGCTTTATGTATATATTTTTGTTTTATGTTTGTAAGACGATTGTATACTTGGTTCTGAGCTACAAAGAGTGTACGTACACCCAATTGTACAGTGATAGTTGTTGTTATAAAAGGTGATAGCTTTATTCATCTGCATCACAACGGGAAATTCTCCTAATATTAAGTGTTATAATTTTCTCCACTATATTATTAAGACGTCGTGGGTCTGAATTTCCGGTATGAGTATTTGATTTGATTGTATAGAATTCTTTATATCGGCTTTTAAATGGTCTGTAACGGTTCCTGATTTAAACTCATTATCAAAACAATCTTTTTTATTTTGCCTTTTCTGGCGATAAAATAGAATTTTAGTTAGAACAGTCCTTGCATTTCTATCTGGTAGTGGAAAGCAAATGTCATATTTTGAAAATTTGTCTATGTATACTATGATCGATTGTTTATTGTTTACGGAGGTATTTATATGAATTATTTCATATATTTTTCTGTTTGTTTCTCTTTTGAAACGAGCTGTGATCGGAGATTGTCTTTGCAAATGGAAAAGGAAAGTCAGAGATAACAACACACACCATCCACTATGGGACGCGTTTCGTCTTTGGTAAGAAGACTTTTCAACCATATTAGGTGTGATGGTTTTTGGAGTTTCGGTCAAACTAATTTTTTTTCTTCGATCGTATTTACCTGCACTGCATATGCCACTTTTGTTTCCAGTTCCTCATATGTCGCCATTATGCCACGGTGGCCACTTTCATTTTTGCGGAAAAGTGCAATTTGCCTTATCATTGCCTTGCCATTTTGGTGCATTTAACGACCTTTATATTTGAACTTGCGGAGTATTCATTCTCAATAATTTTGTAAACTTGATAATATTCATGGTCGCTTAGGTAAGAGTATATTCTTACCTTTCCTTTTGTTAGTTTCCCGCGTTTTTGTTTCTCTTTTATCTTCTTCTAAGATAATTTGTATTTTAAATCTATAAATAAGCGTATCTAGAATAGATACCTTATATTCCAAGTCCTTCTCTTGACAGACGACGGGTTGTACTTCTACTTAGGCGGCTCCTTTAAGTAGTCTATCGAAAAAAATTATACTCTCTTAGGTTCATTGGCTATCTTTGGAGTCTGGGATTTATATCTTTCCCTTTATATTTGGTCACCAGGCACTTAAGTGGTTGGTGGTCACATTGGAGGTCGAACTCTCTACCAAACAGACATGGTCGGAAATATTTCACGGCCCATACAATGGCTGACAATTTTTCTCTATAGTCGTATATTAACATTCGTGTTCATTCAGGGTTCGGGGTGCATAATCAATTGGGTGCCCTTGCTGGGAGAGCACTGCCCCCATTGCGAAATTACATGCATCCGTAGTCAGCTTGAACTTTTTGCAAAAGTTGAGATATCTTTATATAGATATCTTGTGTCTCGAATGCAACTAAATATACTGGGTCATTGACATTAATCTTCTCATTCTTCTTGAGGCATTTAGTCATGGGAAAAGCGATTTTTGAGTGGTGTTCAGATTTGTGAGTACTGTGTTCGGAATTTTCAATCATTGTATGATTGAAACCTTAGCACGGTTTGGTTTTATTTCCTAAGTGATCAATGCATGACCCAGAAATTGTATGATTGAAACCTTAGCACGGTTTGGTTTTATGCCCTAAGTGGTCAATACATGACCCAGAAATTGTGTCCATTTCTTCAAAAAATCACATCTGTCCACCTATATTTTAAGTTGGGCATTTTGTAATGCTGTGAATATTTTCCTTAATGTAACCATGTGTTCTTGGAGCAAAGTACTACAAGGATATCGTCTATATATTTGACATAGGTCAGGTTTGCCAAATGGCACACGTATGAATTATTTCTACCCGAAGGGGTAGGGAAATCTGCTTTCCTTCTATCCTCCTCCCTAACTACTAGTTGGTTAAAGCCCTTTGCCAAGTCTAAAGTTGTGAAATACTGGACACTATCTAGTCTATCTAATAATGAATTTATGTTAGTAATGGAATATTTATCATCCACTGTAAATTCATTGAATTTTCAATAATCTATAACGATTCTATATTTATTCATTTCTGAATTATCCACAGTGGCAATATTTGTGAGGTACTATGCCATGTTAAAACTTCTCTCCAAAGAGGTGTCGCACTGTGGCGCGCCATTCGAACTCGGCTATAAAAAAGGAGACCCCTTATCATTGAGCTTAAAATTTGAATCGGACTGAACTTATTCATATGTGAAGAGTTTGCCCCTTTTCCATAGTGAAATGTTCATGGACAAAATTTTACAATTTTAAAGCAAAGCTTTCAGAATTATTCTCTTCTATCGATTCGACTGTAACTATATCGTTCATATATTACGGGTATATATATTCTTCAAAATATAATTTTTGATCTAGCATTTCTATGAAGTTTTACATGGCATAGTACTCACAAATGTTGCCAGCATTAGGAGGGGAAAACCACCATTGAAATTTTTTTCTGATGGTCGCGCCAGGATTCGACCCAGGCGTTCAGCGTCATAGGCGGACATGCTAACCTCTGCGCTACGGTGGTCTCCAAGGTCATTCTTAGTCTTTTCAAAATAATTCGAACAGTTCTCTTAAATTACTCTCTTCTGCGTATATTCATTTATTGAAAATATATCTATACGTTACTTTTGGGCGGTTATAGTCCATGATTTGCTATTTATTTCTTCCCAGGTAGCATCCGGTTCTAAAATCTTTTCGTGAATCACCATAGACATGTCTTGACGAACAAGGTTGTGGTTGTTTGTAGGACATTGATTTACTTTTGCTTCCACTGATCATATAAAGGCTGCTGTTGAATGCTGCTTATCAAATGGTTTCAACTGTCTAAGTTGTGTTAGGATGTCCTTCGGGGAAATTATGGAATTGTCTTTAATCTTGTTGCTAAGCGAACAGTTACTGCTTCTATTTGGTTGATTCTTTCTTCCAAAGTTTCTATATTTGTAGGCCTGATTGACCTGTTTTGATCGAATGCTTGTTGACTTCCCATATCTTCACTTTATTATCTGTTCTTTGTATATAGTTCTTTTTTTTTTGGCAAACTTTGGCAATCGATCGAAGTATCATTAGATTACTTAGTTCCACGACTGTGCCGCCAATAAGTTTCAATGATTTTTTGGAAACATAAAAAACTTAAAAATACATTTGAAACTAACTTCAAAACGATTTTATTGCCTTTAATCTATCGAGCTATGAAAAAGTGATATATCGACAAATGCATGTCGACGTTGGGTTACATTGTTTTTTTTTTAATTTTCGGTGATTATGACATTATCGTTGCCAGCATAACACCAAACATTAGGGAAGCTAGTGGTTACTTAGCTGGTGAGTACGTAACCCGTGTATATTGGGCGACTTTAAGAATGTTTCTTGAAATTAGGTTTGCTCAGGACCTTAATGGGCTTATTGTTCTACACAGCAGATGTATTCAAATAATATAAATATATCCACTGTTTAAAAACTCAGTACAATCAACAAATAATTCAGCTTTAGTCAATAAATCGGTATATGACATCTATATCTAAATGCGGTTCGATCTAGACCAAATTCATAGGAGGGGATAGCCACCCCTGAAAATTTTTTCTGATGTTCTCGCCAGGATTCGAACTCAGGCGATCAACTTCAGAGCATAATCGCCTACATGCTAACCTTAGCGCAACGGTGGCATCCAAGGAATGATTCTCGGTTTAGCCATTTTGTGTTTTGTTCATTCACTAAAATTTTTATCTTCAATATACATATGGAAAGATTATATTTTTGACATATTTTTTGCATAAATTTTCCATATCTTTAATATTCTCTAAAAAATTAATTTGTTACGTAAAGATTACCCTGATACGAAATTTCAGTTCAGTCGGACCCAAAATACATTTTGCATAAAAATCCGGAATCTACTAATAACACTGATTTTGACAGATAGTGCACTCAATATTTTGTTTTTGGGCAACTGCTCCTACCTGTAAATGAATATATCTTGGTACCAACCATGGCCCAATTAAAGCAGAGTATTCTGTTCAGCTTTCGGATTTGTTGCGAAAAACTTTAACAATATATCATATTTTTTTAAAAAATAATTACACGAGCTTTTTTGTACTAACTTAATCCTACATTCATATTACACGAGGATAAATGGTTTTTAAATGCTTCTTTTAAGCCTTTAGATTAAAAAAAGCGCATATTTATTTCACATGTTTTATACGATATTTTAAATGGAGTTTGACAGTTGTTAACGTGAAAATCCGAATAGAGTACCAACCCTAACAGGTAGCGTCATCAGCACAACAACAAGAATCTACCCCAACAAAACTACCTTGATTGGCAAAAGCCATAATATCAAATGCCAAAATGGTTTTAGATACATATAAACTTTGTTTTACAACTTAAATTCTTCGAATGTTTTTTATAATTGTATTTTCATTGTTTTAACACTTTTTTGTGCTTCAAATGTCTGCATTTGACATTTAGAGTTATTGGAAAATCAAAACAGAAATGAAAAAATTGTACTCAGATGTTCGCATGACTTCACATTATAAGTGCACCCTGCCACTAACCCTAAAACTTCAAAAACTTCGTTGACATTTTAAGGATTTTATTGAAATTGCAGTGCTAAGTGCAATATTTTTGTACTAAAACGAAATACATTCTGACCATTACAAACAAAAGTAAAAGTATCAAGCTTTTGTTTGCAATGATCAAAATAGAACTCAAAAGCTATCGATATTACATCTTACTATCTGACAATTCATTTAGTACTAAACTATGGCAATTTGATCGTAGCAATAATAGATTGTTTGCATTTTAATTTTATTTCCTTGTGTAGTGTAACCTGCAAAACTATGTACAATATTTGTAACAACAAATATAATAACTATGTTTTCAAAACAAGCTCTCAAATGCATAAAAAAACATTATCAAAAAACTTATTATAGAATACACATTTAAAATGTAATTTTATTCAATTCTTTATCAAAACTAGTATTAAATGCAATAAATAATTCATTGTGAAATATTATAATTCAATTCAAATATATATTACATTTTCAAAAATTAAATATTGTTCCTGTCTTTCGATTTACATGTTGAAAAAATATAATTGATATGATTTTGTATACAATGAGTAGTTGTGTGGAAACGAATATTTTATAAATTAAATCACCAAGTTCTACTTTGTTCCTTCTAACACAAATCGGCGAGGGAGTACTTGGAGTGATTGAAAGCAATATTTTTCGTAAATTTTATAGACCAATCTACATTGCCAAAAGAAAACCGACGTCGCACTTTGGGCGAAATGACCGATCTAGCGTCTTCAAACTCAATTTTCCAATTTTCTACGTGGTTTCTCAATCGTCAACAAACATTCCACTGATCTTAGAAATCGGTTCTACGTTGATTGATTCGGTCGAGTAGAACAGCTGTAAGCTGTCAAATCCAAAATATGTTTCTGCGGATGCATACTAAAGGTGCTTTCACAGTAGGTCTGTTCATGTTCTTTTCCAGTAAAAATGTGCAGGAGAGTAAGAGACATTTTTCTCTCTTTTAAAAAATTTGCAAGCAAAAATACGCGAACGACTTCCAGTGAAAATTTGCAGAAAAACAGCTGATTTTTGTTTTAGTTAGTTTTTTATTTGCTTGCTTGGAAAACAATTTTTTAAATAAAAAATCCTGGTGATATTTGTGAGGTATTTGCCTTAGATAAACGTCAATTTATTGACCCGAGTGTGAAAAGGCTAGAAGGGGAGCCATTTGTATATCTGTAATCTCAGTGCCGCTAGACAGCCACCACAAATTACCGTGCAATCCCATGGCAGCCGGTTGTACGTACCGCAATGGCCCGATTAAGTCTTTCATTGGCCCAACAATAACCGTGCACCAAGCTACGAATGTCATCCGTGGCGCCAAGTCGCGCAATGCGCTGGTTCCGGACAGAATCTCTACACTGATGCTGAAGAATCTGGATCTGCCTGGAGTCAATTACCTTACAACTGTCCTATCTGAACACTATTATAGTACCTGATGTTTGGAAGATGGGCAGTCTGATCCCGCTACTGAAACCTGAAAAGGACACGAGCAAGGGGGAGTCATGCAGACCGATCTCCCTTCTCTCATCAGTAGCCAAGGCGCATGAGGGACCCCCTGCTCCCCTCGTTGGACAATTTCCATTCGCCGAGCATCAGCATGTATTTAGAAGGTTGCATACGACTACATCTGCTTTACATGCCATCGCCGTATATAAAAATACACTTGTTGTGCTTACAAAGATACCTTGGACTAACCATCTAATGCTTTTTGATATTGTGGCTGGACAAATTGCTACGACCACTGATGTGAGGCCAAGGGAGCTTTCTATTTGCTCATGTTGCGGCTACGGACACTTTGTTATCGTTGAAGATATCTGTATGCATTCACAATTGGCAGACTAATTTGCACTAATTTTTTGTAATCCCACTGTGCGTCACTTGTTTAACTGCCCAGCTAGACCCATGTTCAATTCCATGGCAGCATCATCCCTCTTTAACAAATTCAAATGAACGATGCTGGTTTCATCGAAGCTCTCCGATGAGGATGATTCCATCAAAACACTTAAGAAACCAATAATTGCTCTTTTATTGGTGTCTGGAAGGATACAATGTCTTATTTTTTCTAGATTTTACAAATAATTCCTTAAATTTTGCACTTACCTTCTAATGTAGAACATCCGACTTGAGGTAAAATAACAACTTCATTTGTCGAGTTTTCTTTACCTGAACACAAGCTGTTGCCATGAATCTACATCAAAAGTAAATAAAAATGAAACAAATTTAATAATTACCAATAAACAATATTTTTATTTTTTACTTACGTCTCCCTTTTTTGAATATAGTGTAAAAAATTTGTGTTTTTCATTGGGAGAGGAATGTATTAAAAATATTTTTGTGACCTGTGCCAATTTGTTTTAGGAAAAAAAATTATGTTAAAGCAGCTTATACCAAAATAATAAAAATGACTTCCAAATATATGGCTGGAACTTGCTTCCAAAAATATGACTGGAACTTGCGGGATTCAATCTATTTTCTTTTTAATAAATTACTATGTTGTCTTGGGAAGCCATCGTAGCGCAGAGGTTAGCATGTCTGCCTATGACGCTGCACGCCTGGGTTCGAATCCTGGCGAGACCATCAAAAAAATGTCAGCGGTAATTTTTGCCTCTTAATGCTGGCAACATTTATGAGGTACTATGCCACGTAAAAAATTCTCTCCATAGAGGTGTTGTGTATGGTTAAGGACCGATTCCAACCATACTAGCCACAGGTGTTAAATGTCGTAGGAGAAGTCACTGTGCAAAATTATAGCGAAATCGGATAATATTTGCGCGCTTTAGGGACTGAAGAAGTCAAATCGATGGACCTGTTTATATGGGGGCTATATCCAAATATGAAACCATATGGTTCATTTGCAATTTCCAATGACCTAGATTCAAGTGGCTGACATTTTTCGTTCTATCTTAATCGTGATTTCAGCAAACAGACGGAGGATATGCCTAAATCGACCTAAGGTGTTATCAAACTATATGTTCTTGTCTTATGACATGCCACTTTTAATGGATCATTGGTATTTTATTATGTGTGTCAAAATTGACAATTTACATACCATTCATCATTTTTGTTATCACACTAGTATGTTATATTTGTATGACATAACCTAAAAATGAGAGCAAAGCTAATTTCCTATGGCTACAAATTGTTAAATTTGTGAGAAACCTGTTTTAATCAAAAAGTTTTGAAAACAATTGAATTTGGGGCTGCTTTCATTCAACTGACAACAAAAACAGCTGATTTCTTTATATTTTTGTCAGAAGGAATAGAGCAACGCTCTAATCGAAAAAATAACAGTGCTATTTTGAAAAGTGATCTTCATATGTTAAATTCATTCGTATCACACTACGTGTGGATTTTTAACAATAGCAAAATTTGACGTGTCATAGGACAAGAACATATAGTGTGATGACACCTTTAGGGTGCGAACAGAGTGCGCGCTGAAAGCCGAGTTTGTCAATGCGATAGAGATTGTCAGTACGATAAAACTAGTTACAAGTCAATGGCAAACAAGCTTGCGTATAACATAGTGAACGCCAATGAGAGCAGAGAGCATAACCGATTGAGTGCGAGAAAACAGTTCTAAAGCGTTTTTCGCGCTTGTTTGCATTGTTGATGTTTAATTTTTGCGTGCAATAAAGTTTTTTCATCTTTTTTAATGTTTTAAAAATAAAAAAATGCACATCAATCAAATAATAAGTGATATTTTTTTCGGCATCATATAATTAATGAAATTCACCAAATTCAGCTGGCTCAAAACAAAATACCGAGAACACTATCTTTTAAAATCAGTGTTTGATGCAACTAAGATTTTGTGTATTTTACTAGTTAGCGTCATTTTTGGTGTTTATGTCTGTTATGGCTCTTAACTATAATGCACACACCAACCGAACGTTATGACAATTCGTTGAAAGATAGTGTACTCGATAGTGTACACGAGAAAAAATTTTACTCAGCTGTTTGCGGTACACTAACTGTAAGTGAATTTATCTTGGCGTTGACTACGTTATGCGCAAGCTTATTTGTATTGACTTGTATGTAACCATAATCTTTATCGCATTGACAATCTCGGCTAGGCTTTTATCGCGTACTCTGTTCGCACCTTTAGAATATCAGGACAATCAAAAATATATATTCTTTTTATAGGGTCGCAGACCAATATTTACAGATGTGCAAAACAATTTTTAAAATATGAAAAATTGTTGCAACTTTCACAAAAAATTAAAAATAAAAAAAATCTGTTTTTATTGTTGCTGAATCGACTCTCAATCAAAAAAAAATATATTAGCAAAAAAAATTACATTAAACCCCACAAGGTTAAGGCTTCTAAATCAATCATTTCGTCCACAGTGCTTTGTATGCAGTGTTACCAGCATTTTTTGCGTCCCTTACCAATCTTCGGAATTCCCCAATTTTAAGTGAATTTCCCCTAGAAAAATCCCCAACAACAAATCTTTTTCTTGAACATAATATTTTTCAGATTGTAGTAATATATATGTATACCCAATCAGAGAGGCTTAAGAAAAACAGTGAGCCTTACCAGCGATTTCATCCAAAATGTCGAACTTAGATTTGGTTTTTTTAGGATACAATGACAGAAATCTCTTGTTCCTTAATATTATGTTCGAGGGCTAAAATTCATGGATACAATTATTGGCTCTCATCGGTTTTCTTATCACCAAAATGCGCAATTGCTTCACAAAATACAAAAAATCGTATACATTTATCTCTAAGCGATGTAGCGCCTGCTTTTTGCAATTTCCAGTAGAAGTCATGTGTACTGTAAGGATTTCAATTATTTTCATTTCATGGATAAGGATAGATATCGCTATCACGCTATAACAGTCAGTTACGCGGTCTTTGTACCATATTGTATAAGACAATAGTCACATAAACTCCCATTACTACAATAAAACTTGATGTACTTTGAACAGATTAAGTTTATGTACGGCTTTAAAACAAATTCTATTGAAATTGTAAAAGTATAATAAAACAAATCCTCCCCAAAAAAAATCCCCATTTTTGCTTCGAGTCCCGACCAAATCCTTAAGTCACAAATTTCTTCCCAATTTTACTATCACTACTGGCAGCACTGATCGTACGAACCACGAGTTGTATGACGATGTTGGCATATACAGAAAAAAAGTATCACGAAAGTTTTTTCAATTAAAAATATTGTTGAAAATTAAATAGTTTTCAATTAAAAAATTTATTGAGTCTGTATGACGATGTTGGCATACACAGAAAACAGTATCACGAAATTTTTTTCTATTAAAAAAATAATTGAAATCAAGTTCTAATTAAAAAAAATTTATTGAGTCAATCAATTTATTAATAGAATCCGTTTATTTTCAATTACGATCGTAATTTAAACATTTTTAAAATTTTTTTGGAATTTTTGAAATGCGATCGTGATTGAAATATGTGAAATATTAATTGATTCAATCATTTTTTTAATTGAAAGTGAACCTTTTTCAATTACGATCGTGATAGATTTTTTTTCTATTTTCATTTAAGAGAATATTCCTTTAATTGAATCTGAAAATTTTTTAAATAAAAATGTGATGGAAGTTTTTTTCTTTTTCGATTAAGCAATTAGTTCCTAACAAAAGGTATTATATATTATTAATCAAATCTGTAGACGCAACTCTAATTTTATTTTCGATCAAAATATACATATTAATGCCATAACAGCAACGATCTAATTATAGCATATATTACATAAATGTTTTTCTTTTGGGATTATTTCCCTTATACATGAAATTCATAAATTTACTTCAATAACAATATATTAATTACTGTTTGTATACGCCAGTAGTTAGACCTAACCCACCTCGCTACTCTTTCTTTTATAATTTGGGGAACAATATGTTTTTATTTTGCATCATATAAGAGTATTTTAAAGACCCATAAGTCCTGCAAGTCTGTATCAACACACCCCCGATATCAGCAAATTTTTGGAAGTATCCGCCTATTGTTTCTTAGGAGTGATCATGGACCCAAACATAAATCAGGGTGCGCCTGAACCAATTTTAAATAAAAAGGTCTTACACCTAGAATAATATTTGAGATTCTAAATTTTCAATGTTCATAGACGAGAAAGAACAAACAACCTAAATAATCTGTGGAGAGATTTTCAGATTTATCCACATTGAAAAGTCGTGCGCACAACGAATAACTTTTTTTTGAAAACGAACACTCAAATTGAAAAAATTTTAAGAAAAAAGCGAATAAATATATCCCACTATGCGACGTCCGTGGGTTTAATGTTCAAAGTGGATTTATTCTAAAATCTCAACACAGGGAAAGTTTTAATGTTGCTTCGCATCACCCGAATTATCCTTAACATCCTTTGTAAGAAATAACAAAGATTGTTCAGCATTTACTACTATAATGTATAACAGTGAAGTACTTTGTAATTTGCTTTTAATGACATTTGTAAATAATGTACAATCTGCTCTCATTTTATCTATTTATCTAATGTATATATCTTTGTACAATTAGAAGGTAAAGTCATAAGCCCAACAACAACGAAATCAACGGTACAACACTATGGGGATGGTGGCGCTGATTCCCACTAGGCTGTCGAACTTCTGTACCCTGTCAAATTGACATTCTAGTTTTTATTTGCAAGGTCAAATGAGTTATGATTAACTGTGTTCGGGAACTCAAAAATTTGTGCAAATTTACACAAATTTTTACTGGAAGACGTTCGCGTACTTTATTTGCCAGCAGAAGAGAGCAAATTTTGACAGTTCCAAAATAGAGAACCTGCAAATTTACAACTTTGAACAGATGTAATGTAAAGATCTGGTGTTTTATGAAAAGCAGGTGATACATGAAAATACAACAGCTTACACCAAAAATATAGTTTATTGGTAATTATTAAATTTGACTTATTTTTATTTCCTTTTAATTAAGATTAATGGCAGCAGCCGGTGTTCATGTACAGAAAACACGACATATTAAGTAGTAATATTACCTCAAGTTGGTTGTTCTATATTAAAAGGTGAGTGTAAAATTTCTGGAATTGTTTGGAAAATCTTGGAAAAATAAAACATTGTATCCTTCCAAACAGGGCAGTTAAAAGTGACGCACAGTCGAATTGGAAATAATTTGTCTGCCAATTGAAGCTGTGTTTGGGAACTCTAAATTTGTGCAAATTTGCACAAATTTTTACTGGAAGTCGAAATTTGCAACTTTGAACAGTAGTGGAATTCAGTAGTGTTTAAAGGAAGATCGTTTAGTTAAAAAGCAATAACAGTAATGTTAATTTGGTATTCAGTAGCCACTTTTAACGATAATCGACATCGTTAAAAACAGTTGTTTTCGCTAACGAATTTCTATTCGTTAACTAAACAACAGACTATTATTTGGTGCTTAATTTAATGAAATAAATAAAGATAAATGTGTATAATAGCTTTAGATTATTTTTCTCTGTTTTTTTCTTAAAATATTTCGGATATGTATGTGTACAATCAATTAATAAGCGTGGTAGCGTGTGTTTCTCAATATGAAAAATAACATGTCCGCATAATATAGGAATAAATTCGTATTGATAGCACTTTTCCTAAAAAATTTTGTACATTTTATTTAGATTTGTGATGTTTTCAAGTACATTAAAGAAAGATTTCAGGCTATGAGAAAAATCATTTATTATTTTTGTCGATTCCTCTTTGCACTTTTCGTTTGTTTGGGTAGAGTTGCCAGAGAGAAATCATAGATAATGATTTCTGTTAACGAAGAATTAGAGAATAATATAATCGTTAGTGCAAACAATAATTTGTCGACATATTTAACTAAACGATGTTCGTTATAAGTTAGTTACAGAATTGCGGTACAGATGTTTTGTAATGGTCAGCTGTTTTATGAAAAGCAGCTATTACATCAAGGCGGATTTAAAAAGGTGGTCTCACGCGAACCCCTGCCGACACGGGGTAACTATCAGCACCACACAGGCTGGAACTTTGAGCTACGACTTGCATCGGATCTTGGAGCAAGCGGCTTACCACAACGACGCTACATGTGCAATCCCACAAAACCCATGCGGTTGGGGCGCTGAGCCAGTAACTCGCCCGGAAAACTATGAGAACTGCTATGAGAAACAAATAAATAGAAAAAACGAACGCCCCCAACGTTGACGACCCACGCAAACGAAAAAAGGACCATGATTTGCGGATCTGCACCTGGAATGTCCGCACTCTTTATAGAGAAGGCGCAGTATGATGTATGAGCTGGCGGATGTATTATAGAAGTACAAGGCAGATAATACCGCCTTACAGGAAGTGCGATGGACTGGGAATGGCGTCACTACAACACCAAGCGGTACCGAACTCTACTATAGCTGCCATAACACAAGGCATGCATTTGGCTGTGGATTTGTGGTTAGCCGGAGACAGAGACACCTTGTCTCCAGCTTTACTCCGGTGGATCAGAGACTAGCCACAATCCGCATAAAAGCCAAATTCTTCAACATCAGTCTTATTTGTGCCCATGCCCCGACGGAAGGCAAAGAAACCCATGGTACGACCAAGAGCGCGAGATGCTACTGAAGCCAAGAATGCGGCATATAGCGCAACCCTGCAATCAGTAGCAACGCGCCAGATGCAGAAGAGAGAAGAAACGTCTATTCCGCAGAAAGAAAAAGGAAATGGAAAGGCGTGAGTGTGAGCGAATTGAGATGTACAAGAGTCAGAATGAAGTCCGGAAATTCTACCAAAGAACTAAACATCAAACCGATGGTTTTGGTACAGACACATCCTTCTGCAGCGACAAAGAAGGAAATCCGGTTACTAACACAGATGACATGCTGAGAATATGGAAAGAACATTTTACCGAACTGCGAGCGTCCGACGTTGGCGGCGAAGAGGGTACCGCAGAACCAAAGAATGATGATGATATAGAATGTGTACCTCCTAGTCAGAATGAGGTCCAGTAGTGACCCGACTAAAGAATAACAAGGCAGCAGGAGCCGACGGGTTACCCGCTGAACTATTTAAGACCAGAGGCGACACGCTGATAAGGCGTATGCATCAGCTTATCTGCGCAATCTGGCTAGAAGGGCCCATACCCGATGATTGGAACCTCAGCATACTATGTCCCGTACACAAGAAAGGAGACAAGACGGAATGTGCCAACTACCGAGGAATGAGTCTCCTCCTCATCGCATACAAGATACTCTCGAGTGTACTGTGTGAAAGATTAAAATCTAAAGTCAATGGGATAATTGAGCCCCATGAATGCGGCCTTAGACCTGGTAAATCCACCCTGAATCAGATATTCACACTGAGCAAAATCCTGGAAAATACCCGAGGACAAATCAACACCTACCATATCTTTGTTGACTACAAAGCCGCTTTCGATACTCCTTTACGTTCAAAGGTATTTGAAGCCATGTCTGAGTTTGGTATCCCTGCAAAATTATGACACTTGCTGATACGCGTTCCTCTCCAAATCATTTAGTACCAAACGAGGTTTCAGACAAGGAGACAGCCTATCGTGTGATCTCTTTAATATTCTGCTAAAGAAGATTATACGAGATGCAGATGTTAATAGATATGGCACTCTAATCAAAAGTGAACACATGCTACTCGCCAATGACGACAACATCATAGGTCGGTCACCGGATGTAGTAACTGCAGCCTTTGAAAGAATCGAAAGAGAGTCAGTGAAAATGGGTCTGGCAGTAAATGGAGATAAAACGAAATGGATGGTTTCAATTCCCAAAACACCTTGTACAACCGAGCAGATAAAGAAAATGGAGAACGTTGGGAACCACAACTTTGACATAGTTAGTAACTTTATCTACATCGGCACCACCGTAACCGAAACGAATTACACCAAACAAATGCAAACAGATGCTACTTCGGACTAAGTAAGCAGTTTAGAAAAAAAGGCCACTTCTCGACAGACGAAGATTACACTATACAAGATACTGATGCTACTCATGCTGTTATATGGTTCAGAAGCATGGGTACTTGTGAAAGCAGATGAGACAGTGCTTGGAGTATTTGAGAGAAAGATTCTTCTTGGTCGCAGGAGATCGAGGCGCTTGGAACACTATTCTACGTTCGGCTAGTGGAACAAATGTTCTCTTATAGCCAATTAAAGTAAAGTAAGTAAGTCTCATGCGAACTGCTGCTAACAGCCGGCCAGGTTTGACGGTATAAAGATGAAAAATTTTGTTTTGTTTTGTCTATGTTGTTATCTTCTTTCTCGCATATTCTCTGATCAAGTACGCACACGTATGCACACACTCACACAAATTTCTTTGTGTATGTTGGCAAAACGTCGATCAGCTTGATGACAACATGGCGGATTGCACCATATGATTTGTGGTTGTTGAGACCACCTTTAATTGTTTCGCCACACTGTTACATCAAGGCGGATTTAATAAGTTTGTCTCACGCGAACAGCTGTTAACAGCCCGCCAGGTTTGAGACTACCTTTAATTGTTTCGCCTTGCTGTTACACAAGGCGGACTTAATACGTTGGTCTCACGCGAACAGCTCTTAAAAGCCGGCCAGGTTTGACGGTATTAAGATGACAGATTTTTGTTTGCATTCTCTTTTTTATTATCTTCTTTCTTGCATATTCTCTGCTCATTTGCGCACATGTATACACACACAAATTTCTTTGTGTGTGTTGGCAAAACTTCGATCAGCTAGATGGCAACATGGCGGATTGCACCGTATGTGTTGTGGCTGTTGTACAAATGGGACCACCTTTAAATGTTTCGTCATGCCATTACATGAAAATACACATGACATAATTAGCAGATAGTTTACCGTAAGCAGGTGAGTACAATTTTTTCTCGCGAAGAATTTTTTAACATGACATCGCCTGGATCTCATCTTGGATGATAAAAGAAACTGTTGATATATTACCTTTTAAGTTATTTATTATTAACAGACTCTCTTTGCTCTGTAAGTAACAGTAAAGGCCGAGAGCAAGCCTTTTCTTGTTTTCATTTTGGTTTGTTATCCGCAAACGTATGTAGACACTATACCCTCAAGCTCGTAGCTAGTATCTATAAATACCGTGTATTGGAACAAGACAATAATAGTTTCAAATATTATATTAAGTAATCGATAATCACACTGCCATGTAATCGAAATAGAAGAAGACTCAAATAAACATACATACATACATACATCTTTCGCGAAGTGCAATATCTGTCAACGAGTTTTGGTTGTGTGTATGTATTATAGTTAAGAACCATAGCGCACACTAACAACGAAAAATGGCGCGAACTAGTAACATACTCAAAATCAGAGTTGTACTAATCACTGATTTTGACAGATAGTGCACTCAATATTTTGCTGTTGGGCAACTGCCGCTACCTGTAAATGAATATATCTTGAAAGTACAGAAGCTAACATTGAAATGAATCAAAACGGCAGAGGTAAGTGGAACAAATAAAAATATTGTTTATTGCAAATTATTAAATTTGTTTTATTTTTATTTACTTTTAATGAAGATTCATGGCAGCAGCTGGTTTTCAGGGACAGAAAACTCGCCAAATGAAGTTGTAAATTTACCTCAAGTCGGTTGTTCTACATTAGGGTTGTTACTATATTCGGGTTTCGCGGTGAAACTCCATATAAACAAATGAGCGGAAAAAGTTGATGAAAAGTGTTCATTTTGCTTTAACTTGTTTTTTCACCTAGGGGAAATTTAATTTCACGACCCCCAAAAAGAGCACAACCAGTGTCGCTGCGCAGCAAGACGTGTTCTTACGTAAAATTAACGCGATCGCGATGTTTGTTAGTGTTTGTGATCTTGCTCACATGTATTTACTCGGGGAGGAAAAACAAAATATTATATGCATAAATAAGAAACTATTTGTATAAAGTATAAATAAATAAATATACTTCAAAATTAAATGAAAAATGAATGTTTCTTTCATAACAAACTATTGCAATAAATCTTTACGAAGTAATAACGATTGTGCAAAAAAGTGTTGTGCTTTTAGTCAAGCTATTATAACGTTATATTTATACAAGTGGAAGATGCTGGCAAAGGCTTTTGGGAATTTGTGCTTATTTGACTAGTACTAACAATACTACAAAATCTAATTAACTTTACAAATAAAATCATAATTCGTTTTTTTTAATAGTTTTGTGTTTCATAATTTATTAATTTCAAAGAGGTGGGTTTTGGTTGAAATTGCAACAACATATATGAATTTGAGTGTGGTCCACACGCTCACATTTGTATGTAAACATGTACGTAAACAGCGGATAAATTGGTTGGTGCCATATGAATTTTTATATGTAAATGGCAACATTTTGTCCGAAGAAACCCAAAACAATTAAATGTGATAACCTTGTTAAACCACTGAAAGAACGATTTAGGGAAATTTAGGGAAAACATAGTAGCAGCCTTAAGGCACGAAACACACTTCTCATCTGATGGCATCTGAAAGCTCATTTTTTCCACCAGTTGTTGAGGTTTTGTCATATCTTCATAGTTCAAATGCCCTATGCGAGCATGCCACAAATCCATATCCTGACATGTTGCCACCATGCACACCGGCGATATACGAACATCCAGCTTAAAAATGCTGTCCTTTCGTCTAGCTGTCGACACAACGTTTTTCCTAATCACACACATCTAATTTATAAATTCAACAGTGTAGAAGACAATTTGAACAACAGACAAAAGGTTGACAGTCAAATCAGGCACAAACAGCACATCATGAATTGTTATTTCCGACCTATTTGTCTTGAACTGTATTTTAATGTCACCCACATGCTCTGTCAATCGCTCTTTATTGGCCACAACAATTTCTTTTTTGTGCGACTCTCGAACATCAGCAAACCAATTGCAACCCGAGTCCACAAACCAATCATCAGCATTTATAGCCCCAGCCACGAAAACGGTGCAAAATCCATGAGTCTGTTTGCCGTCTCCTTTCTTCTTACCTCGGCACTCAGAAGCTATATGCCCAAAACGAAACTATTACAATTGAAACAGCGTAGATCTTTCATTTTGGCATTGTTTTTCTTCTTCTTCCTTTCAGAAAAAACGCTGCACTGTCACTATCACTGGGTTTTTTAACATCTTACAGAAGCTTTGTTTTAATAGAATCACAAGTGATTTTTACTCCAGAACTTTCTATTCCCATAATCATAGAAGCATATTCTTCTGGCAAGCCTGCTAATAGTAACGTTCAACCCATTCATCGCTAACTGGTATGTCAACTTCTTTAAACTTGTGTGCGGTGGACACAATCTTGCTTACATACTATGTTCTCGGACGTTGCAAAGCTAGTGGTGATAAGCTGCCGTAACAAACCAACACGGCGGGTAAGCCCGGAATCTTGAAAGGCGGCTTTGTTTGTAGTGGCGCTTGTGGCTGTGTTGGTTTAAATCTTTCTTTTCTTTTTTGTTCCTTTTCCGGTTTGTGGCCAGACTGATTGTGTTATGGTGTTGGTGGCTTGGTTTGGCAAATAGCTCCCTAGATTATACCTGTGATTTCGCACATTACATTTAAACGCTGTTATATCTATGCTATGCCATTGAGTCTTTATGCCCTAGGCAATGATGTTATCTCCTTTTCTCCGCGACATATTGAGTTTGTTTTGCATTGGTATATGTCGGGCCATTTCTTTTTTGTTGTAAACTTTGCTAAGAGCTTGGGAAATTCTGATGCTTTGGCGAGAGTAGAAAAGGGCCTGGCCGAGAAGCCATCTTCCTCATTTTTGGCAAGCTTTCCCAGAGTGAACAAGTGTACATAAAGCTACGATCGTTGTTTGTTGAGTCAATTTTTAATAAAACCGCTGTGAATTTTTTTTATTGAAACGTCATCCGTTTTTTTTTTATGAAAACCGCTCAGTTTTCGGAACTTCTTTAATTATCCATTGTGAGTTTTTCTTATTTTTCGGGTGTCGGTAGGTCGGCATAAAGTGATTTACTTTCATTTATTTCGAATTTTCTTTTTTTCTGTTTTAAGGTTGGAATTTTATTCTAACTTATGTTAAATTTTCCAATTAGGGTGTTTGGATAAATTTTTGAGCCAAACTACCATTGAATCATAATTTATGTCCGGTCATTTCAATTATTGATTTGCCGCATATGAAACCCGCATTAACCATTTCCCGATTAAAAACCTACAAAGGTAAATTAAGTTTTGTTATTTTTTTGCTTTGCTCCAATTCTAATAAGAGGTCGTGTGTTTCCCTCAGGTTTCTAACTCTCTTTGGTCGATTTGGTTTCTCTTTTGAGGCGAACGAAGTCCCTTGGAGTACCATTGCATCCCATTTACACGGAACCCATCAGTCTGTTACTCAGCGTCGTGAAATTAACTCGTTCCTACTCCCCGCGTTGTGTCCGTGGTCAGGTGAGTGGAGAGGAAGTATTCGGGGACTGCGGCGAAGCCCTGACCGCCTTTGTGTGCTATATAACCCCAAACAAAAAAAAAAATAGTGTGTTCCTGCTCATATTCGCAGCCTTAAAAGTGACCTATTTTATAGTGCGAATCAGGAAAAAAAAGATCGTTGCTTTGATAGCCTGAAAACTGTAAGAACCTGAAAAAGAAAGAAATTGATTTTTTTTCCAAGCAGAAGTCTGCTTTGCAAGCATGAAAATCTCATGTTATTTGTTCGTATGTGTTGTTTGATTTTGAACCGCTTCCATTTATATTCATTTTTTTTTTTTAAATCGGTTCTTTGGAGAAAAAGTAACATTTTTAACAAATTTATAGTGTCTCTAAAATTTATTTAGTTTCCAAAATTTTAAAGGGTAAAAATTACGCAAGTGGTCGCAGAAAAAAAAGGATATATTTAAAAACTTTAGAAAAAGTGAAGCACTAATAAAGAAAAAGAAAATCATATTAAAACATTACACCCAAAGACTACAACAACAAGTCACATAAAAGAGACAATAAATAAAACAACCAACAAATCTAGTAAGTTATAAGAACATCCACCAGTGTTGGGAAGTGCAAATAGCCCTGCCCCGCATACCCCTGCTGAAAGGCCTTTCATCGTGGGATCTAAACGACAAGTAAGTGGTTTCTTTACTCTTTTGTTTTGTTGTTGTTGTTGCTTTATTTGAAAACACCACTTGTTGTCATTAATGCTGTGGCTGCATGGACTAGTTGTGCCAATCATTTGAGCAGACCGTTAGAATATTGAAGAGCAGTGGTGGTTTCAATGAAGATTCTCTTTTATTTTCAATAAATTCAAAATATATTTCTTTGGTCACAAATTCAGCTGCAATAAATTTCAAATAGATCAAAATAATTAGAACATTTTATAAATCCTGGTAAAAGGACTCGAAAATAACATTCACGTAGGCGTTCAAGGTGTTTTTTTCCTTTTGTGTATGCCTTGTTATTTTCTCCTTACAGCTTTAGAGGCATTGAAACATATAGCAAGCTCTTGGCTGCAGTTTAATATGCTCACTTGTCCCTTACTCTCAGTACATAAATGCATAGCCGTACAAACATGAATGTTGTTTTTGTTGTTTTCCCTATGGTAAACCAGTTGATGTGACCAAAAGAATCGTTTTACTTTTTCATTTGTTGTTGTAATTATTGCATTGGATTTTATGTTTTGAAATTATGACACAATTTTAAGCAGCAAATAAGACCAAACAGAGAATAACACTAATACATTTGCAATTTCACCTGTCCGTCCGGAAACAGGTCATTGAACTTCGATCATTTTGCTTTGCGTTTTTTTTTATTTGCTTTTGCTTTCTTATGCATATTGAACATATGCGCATTAACAATTTTGTTTAACATTTCAGTCGATCGTAACAGACACCTACGAACAAACCTCTGTCACTGTTAATCATTTCGTTTTAAATTTTAGCCATATAGTTAACAACAGCAGTTAAGCAAGTTATTTTGATTTGTTTGTTTTTTTATCTTTTTTGGTTTTTTTATTATTATCTTTTGTATATATATATATATAAGGGTTTAAAAAATTTAAAATGATTATGTTTGTTTTTGAATTAATATCGGTTACAATGTCGAATAAAATCATGAAATCGATAGATATGTGCTAAGCAATTTCTTTATGTTTGATTCCTGAAGGCACCGCAGTAGCGTAGAGGGGAGGTTTTGGTTATGGGTTACCAGGGATATATTGGTGGATACCAGGTAACATGGATGGGTGGGCATAGACTTTTCAGGTTGCTACAACTATAACCTGAATGCAATAGGCTCTGCGAAATCGACTTTCTTCTTTCTCTTTTCTACTTCTTGCGTTGCTATTTCGTCCCCATCTTAGCTTAACTTGCACGCTTTATAGACAATTCTTTTCAAAGTTTTATGGTAGCGTTTTCGAGCTTGACAATGGCAAGATCCCATACCCACCGACGAGCAATAAGGCCGAGCCGAATAAGCGTGCCAATGCCAACTTGTCTGCTCATTGACTTGATCAACATGTACTGGCTTTTCAAGAAATTGAAATTGACCGTTGTATGCTACATATATAAAATTTTTGGCGCCCAACGTGGGGCCCGAGCGTTTTGAAACTGATTTTCGTAAATTAATTTATTTTTTTTAAACTTCAAAATATTTTTTTTTATATTTTGGCAAAATCGCTCAGCTCCTATTTTCCTTTTCTATCTTTTTGTGTATTCCCATCCTTTCCAATTTTTCAATTATTTTCTGTGTATCTCAATTTCAATGGAATTTGTATTTCGTTAAATGCAGTGGTGCTGTCGAATACTACCAGTTATAGGGGTACACGGCCTTGTATCTTTATGAAGGTATCTTTTGTATTTTGCTGTTTGGCGAATTCAGGATTTTGGACCTCTGTCTAATACTGACCTAGACTTTAAAATTCTTAAGATATTTTCTCTCTAATTTAGGTATTGGAATTTGTGAATGTTTTCGATTACGTTTGCAACCAACGTAAGCTTATCTTTTCTTTTAGATCTAACTTTCTCTTTTGGGGAATCTCTTTTTTTTTTAGAGCCTAGATATATTTTATATTTTGTTCTCCCTTTCTACTGGTGGTCGCCTAAAGGAATCAAATAATTTCATGATTATTTTGGGTTTTGGAAATTTCGATTTTTATTAAATTTTTTTTTTTCCATTATTGGTTTTTTATTTTTTTTTTTTTTTTTTGCTTTATTTTTGGTTATTTATTCTTTTTTATTTTAGATTTTTTTCCGTCTTGGAATATTTTTTTTCTCTTGATTTTTAAGATTTACATTTTTTATTTTTTTTGGGATTTATTTTGACTTCCATACTTTTGTTTTTGTTTTTGAATAATAAAAAGCGAAATATTTTTCTGAATATTTTTAGCTTTTCAAATTCAAATATTTTTGGGTTTTTTTTTTTTACTTTTCGTGAAGTCGTCTGGTGAAGGATTTTACTTCGATTTTTCTTCTCTTGTTGTCTTGGGTTTTTTTTCAAAATGGTACTTCAACGTAGTAATGAGGATTTGCCTACCGCGCTAGCTAGTGAGGAAAACGGTCCAAAATGTGGCGTGTGCAATGCTTCTGTCCCAGATAAGTCCGTTTTGACCGAAACTGTTTGCAGGCATTTATTTCACAAGACTTGTGTTAGCAATCACATTAAAACCAATCCTAATTGCCCAGTGTGTGGTAAGAAAATTACGAAAGATCCTACTCCGTCGGCGCCTAAGCCTGCTTCATCACCTGTAGCTACTAGATCTTCATCGAAAGCCAGGAATTTTGACTCAATGAGATCAACCGATTTAGTCCCATCTACATCTAGTCAATCAGGAAATGCGACTAATGTTTCACAGGGAAAACCTTCTAATACCTCCTCTAGTACGACCCTTGGTATGTCTGAATTTTCTTTGAATGACATTCAGAGTATGGTATCTAGGATTGTTTCTGAACAGCAATCCCAACTTTTGTCCGCTTTGTCCAGCCAAATCTCGACTTTGGTTGATAAGAGTGTTGAGACCAGTTTGTCTAGATTGGGTTCGAATGCCTTCCAAATGGGCCACATTCAGAGTAATCCACCTCAATTGAACAGAGTGGATATAAATTCTTCTCATGCCTTGAACACGTCTTCACCGGATGCTAACAGAGCACCACGAATGCATACATTACCTGATGTAGAGCAGCGCACACTTGAGCAGCTCCTTGGTTTGCCTTCATCATCAAATAATCGGCCGAATGTTAGTGGTGGTCAGGATTCTTTTGATGCTAGGCTTGGTACTAATCGCCCGTACTCTGCAGGATCAGTCACCGTGCCTGATTTATGTATCCGACCCGATAAGGTTAGCCAAATTATGTTTAACTGGAAGATGAAATTTAATGGAAGCTCAAACTGTTTGCCGGTCGACAGTTTTATCTATAGGGTTGAAGCGTTGACAAACCAAACCTTAGGTGGCAATTTTCATTTGTTGTGTGGCAATGCTAGTGCGTTATTTGACGGGAAAGCCAACGATTGGTTTTGGCGATTCCACAAGACGGTAGATATTGTTAAATGGCCAGATCTTTGTCGTGCACTGCGTGAACAGTATAAGGATTCGCGTACGGATGTAGATATTAGGGAGATGGTCCGAGACCGGAAACAAAAGTCTCATGAATCTTTTGACTCCTTTTTCGAATCGGTTATCGACCTCGTGGATCGATTGGAGCAGCCTTTGAGTGGTAAAACACTGGTTGAGATCTTGAGACGTAATCTTTTGCCAGAAATCCAGCACGAAATTTTAAATATGAAAATAGAATCTATCGGTCAACTTCGTGAGATTTGCCGCCGCCGTGAATTTTTCATTCAGGACGTTTATAAAAGGCATGGTGTTTCTGGTAGTAAGGTGGGTCACCTCCAAAAGCGGTTATCCGAGATTGATATCGAACCTGAACAGACACCGGTATTAGAGTTGCTGCCACCTGATGAGGATATAGCAGAAATTAGTTTGATTTGCTGGAATTGCCGAGGGGCGGGACACCGTTACCAAGATTGTTTGGCAGAACGCACCATATTTTGCTATGGGTGTGGGGCACCACAGACATACAAACCCAGCTGTAGGAAATGCAGCTCGAATCCAAAAAACTATTCAGCGATGGCACCAAAGGGTGCAGCCAAAACGAGTCATGCTCGAACGAGCCCCGAAACAAAATAGGGTGTGAGGATATTTTACCCAATTTTGACAGTACTTTAACCAGATATGACAATAATTTACCCAGACTTGAAAATAAATCACCCAGCTTTAACGATGGAAATGATGGTGTTAACTACACAGGAAATGGAAATGAAAAGGGATTACTTTGTACAGATAACCCTGAGTTAGAACGACGATTAGGTCCTAATCCTTTGGTTCCTTTCCATGAGAGAGAGGAATTATTATGAAGTCAGAAAGAGGATTTTAGGTGAAGACTACAGGCCTAGTAGGTCGAGTATTAGAATTAAAACTTTTTGGAAAAAGATTAAATCTGTGAGGAAAATCTTCTCTGTTTCTGTCCTAGACAGACCTGGAGATGTAAGACCCTATGCTGAAGTTCAGTTGTTAGGCAGAAATATGATAGGTCTCCTCGATACTGGCGCTTCCGTATCCTGTTTAGGTTCTGATGCGGCTACACGAATGTTACATTCGGATATTCCATACAAACCTCTTCACACCACAGTGAACACTGCCGATGGCAAAGCTCAAAAGGTTTTAGGGATTTTGGAGACTTCAATTGAATTTCGCGGTCGAAAAATGGGCATAAGGCTTTTCATTGTACCTACTCTCTCGCAGAATCTGATTTTAGGGATCGATTTTTGGCGTTTATATGACCTTTTACCACCGTCTTTGTTACCGGCCATAGGTTCGCTTAATCTTTTCCTTGACGTTTGTGAGATTTTGGGTGATATTGTGTTGACCTCCGAGCAGCGGTTCGAGATGCAAAAGGTGATAGGTCTTTTCTCTTCATTCGCGAAGGCGGGTCTGGGAAAGACTAATGTTTTATGCCATACCATCGATACTGGTGATGCAAAACCAGTTAAACAACGGCACTTCCCAGTCTCTCCGGCGATTGAGAAGTTGATTTATGAAGAGTTGGACCGAATGCTTGCCATGGGGGTGATAGAAGAATCCTCTAGTGCCTGGTCTTCTCCAGTGGTGCTACATAGAAAACCTGGCAAAAATAGATTGTGTTTCGACAGCAGGAAACTAAACTCTCTGACAATAGGTGACGCTTATCCGCTTCCACATATCGACGGCATTTTAAGCCGTCTGCCCAAGGCGGAATTTATCAGTAGTTTGGACCTCAAAGATGCCTTTTGGCAAATACCACTTGATGACTCATCGAAAGATAAGACAGCATTCACGGTACCTGGGAGGCCGCTGTATCATTTCAAAGTCATGCCCTTCGGTGATACCTGCGGACCTCAGATCCGAAGTGTTTGTCTATCTGAATGATCTTCTTGTGGTATCGGCATCCTTTGAGCGACATATTGCTGTGTTAATGGAAGTGGCTAAGTGTCTACGAAACGCTGGTTTAACCATAAATGTCGAGAAAAGTAAATTTTGCGTGACTGAAGTCCGATATTTAGGCCATGTTGTGGGAAACGGGGTTATCCGAACAGACCCAGATAAAGTTGCCGCCGTTACAGAATTTCCGACACCGAGGTCTGTTAAACAGGTCAGACGTTTTCTTGGTATGTCGGGTTGGTACCGGAAATTTATTAGGAACTATGCTGCCCTTTCGACCCATTTAACAGATTTGTTAAAGGCAAAAAGAAAATTTGCGTGGACCGATGATGCCCAGAAAGCTTTTGAGGATTTAAAGTCAATCTTGAGTTCAGCCCCTGTTTTGCATAGTCCTGATTTCTCGCAGCCTTTTTACATACACTGCGATGCTAGCAAAACAGGAATAGGAAGTGTATTGGTGCAGAAGAATGCGGAGGGTGATGAGTTTCCGATAGCTTTTATGTCTAAGAAACTCAACCAAGCCCAACGCAACTACAGTGTCACCGAACAAGAATGCTTGGCAGCAATGCTGAGTATAAAGAAATTCAGGGCTTATGTCGAGGGGCATGAGTTCACTGTGATAACTGATCACGCATCATTAAAATGGCTCATGTCCCAAACAGACCTAAGCACAAGGCTGGCCAGATGGGCTTTGAAACTACAAGGCTATCGGTTTAAGATTGAGCATCGAAAGGGTACGCAAAATATAGTTCCTGATATGCTTTCCCGTGTCAACTCTGATGACTTGTCCGAGGTCTTGTGTTTGTCCGAGATAGGTAAGGAAAGTGAGGTTTTTGTAGATTTGAATTCTACCCACTTTAACTCCGAAGACTACAAAGACTTGTTAAGAAGGGTTCAAGCTAATATCGATCATACACCTGACTTAAAAATAATCGATGGGTTTTTGTATAGAAGGACAGAGCACGCACGCGGAGAACAAACAACTGACGACTTGGCATGGAAACTTTGGATTCCATCGGGTTTAGTTCCTGAGGTCCTGCGAAAGCACCACGATGACCCCTTCTCATCTCATTGCGGAATTAATAAGGCACTGGAGAGAATCCGAAGATATTACTACTGGCCAAATTTGGTCGATGATGTCCGAAATTACATTAACAGTTGTGAGATCTGCAAATCCACTAAACACCCGAATTACATTATGAGACCACCGATGGGTAAGGCAGGGGAGACTCATAGGTTCTTCCAGAGGCTGTATGTGGACTTTTTAGGACCGTATCCTAGGTCCAGAACCGGTAACGTAGGAATTTTTGTGGCGTTGGACCATTTTTCGAAATTTTGTTTTATCCATCCTGTTAAGAAGTTTACGGCCGATATAGTTGTCAAGTTCCTGGAGGAGTATCTTTTTCACACTTTTGGCGTCCCCGAGGTTGTTGTTTCCGACAACGGAACCCAATTTAAGGCGAATAATTTCAATGAACTTCTGCAACATTATGGCATTTCTCATGTTTATACTGCGGTTCACTCTCCCCAGGCAAATGCGTCTGAGAGAGTGAACAGATCAGTTATTTCTGCGATAAAGGTGTATGTAAATCCTAACCAGAAGGATTGGGATGAGAATCTGAGTCGAATTGCATGTGCACTTAGGTCTACAGTTCACTCCTCCGTTGGTACTTCCCCTTATTTCATGGCATTCGGTCAGCATATGGTGACCAATGGTGCTTCTTATAAATTATTAAGAAACTTGGGCATGTTAGATGATAGGGCTGTCAATTTCAATCGTTCGGACTCATTTGATATTATTCGTGCTAAGGCTTCGGATTTCATGAGGAAGCAGTTTGAGCGCAATGAAAGGGCATATAACCTCGGTCCAGACAGGTTTCCTACGAAGTTGGTCAAGAGGTTTTCCGGAGAAATTTTCGCCAAAGCAACTTTGAGCAGGGTTACAATGCCAAGTTGGCTCCAACTTTTGTTAAAGCCCGGATACGTAGGAAACTGGGCAATTACTATTACGAACTTGAGGATCTACAAGGACGATCCCTTGGTAATTATCATGCGAAGGATATAAGGCAATGAACATCCACAAGCGTGATCAACTTTCGAGTTTTTTTTCCTCCCCGAAACCTGATTTTGGCGGGGGGTAAATGTAGTGGCGCTTGTGGCTGTGTTGGTTTAAATCTTTCTTTTCTTTTTTGTTCCTTTTCCGGTTTGTGGCCAGACTGATTGTGTTATGGTGTTGGTGGCTTGGTTTGGCAAATAGCTCCCTAGATTATACCTGTGATTTCGCACATTACATTTAAACGCTGTTCTATGCTATGCCATTGAGTCTTTATGCCCTAGGCAATGATGTTATCTCCTTTTCTCCGCGACATATTGAGTTTGTTTTGCATTGGTATATGTCGGGCCATTTCTTTTTTGTTGTAAACTTTGCTAAGAGCTTGGGAAATTCTGATGCTTTGGCGAGAGTAGAAAAGGGCCTGGCCGAGAAGCCATCTTCCTCATTTTTGGCAAGCTTTCCCAGAGTGAACAAGTGTACATAAAGCTACGATCGTTGTTTGTTGAGTCAATTTTTAATAAAACCGCTGTGAATTTTTTTTATTGAAACGTCATCCGTTTTTTTTTATGAAAACCGCTCAGTTTTCGGAACTTCTTTAATTATCCATTGTGAGTTTTTCTTATTTTTCGGGTGTCGGTAGGTCGGCATAAAGTGATTTACTTTCATTTATTTCGAATTTTCTTTTTTTTCTGTTTTAATGTTGGAATTTTATTCTAACTTATGTTAAATTTTCCAATTAGGGTGTTTGGATAAATTTTTGAGCCAAACTACCATTGAATCATAATTTATGTCCGGTCATTTCAATTATTGATTTGCCGCATATGAAACCCGCATTAACCATTTCCCGATTAAAAACCTACAAAGGTAAATTAAGTTTTGTTATTTTTTTGCTTTGCTCCAATTCTAATAAGAGGTCGTGTGTTTCCCTCAGGTTTCTAACTCTCTTTGGTCGATTTGGTTTCTCTTTTGAGGCGAACGAAGTCCCTTGGAGTACCATTGCATCCCATTTACACGGAACCCATCAGTCTGTTACTCAGCGTCGTGAAATTAACTCGTTCCTACTCCCCGCGTTGTGTCCGTGGTCAGGTGAGTGGAGAGGAAGTATTCGGGGACTGCGGCGAAGCCCTGACCGCCTTTGTGTGCTATATAACCCCAAACAAAAAAAAATAGTGTGTTCCTGCTCATATTCGCAGCCTTAAAAGTGACCTATTTTATAGTGCGAATTAGGAAAAAAAAGATCGTTGCTTTGATAGCCTGAAAACTGTAAGAACCTGAAAAAGAAAGAAATTGATTTTTTTTTCAAGCAGAAGTCTGCTTTGCATGCATGAAAATCTCATGTTATTTGTTCGTATGTGTTGTTTGATTTTGAACCGCTTCCATTTATATTCATTTTTTTTTAAATCGGTTCTTTGGAGAAAAAGTAACATTTTTAACAACTTTATAGTGTCTCTAAAATTTATTTAGTTTCCAAAATTTTAAAGGGTAAAAATTACGCAAGTGGTCGCAGAAAAAAAAGGATATATTTAAAAACTTTAGAAAAAGTGAAGCACTAATAAAGAAAAAGAAAATCATATTAAAACATTACACCCAAAGACTACAACAACAAGTCACATAAAAGAGACAATAAATAAAACAACCAACAAATCTAGTAAGTTATAAGAACATCCACCAGTGTTGGGAAGTGCAAATAGCCCTGCCCCGCATACCCCTGCTGAAAGGCCTTTCATCGTGGGATCTAAACGACAAGTAAGTGGTTTCTTTACTCTTTTGTTTTGTTGTTGTTGTTGCTTTATTTGAAAACACCACTTGTTGTCATTAATGCTGTGGCTGCATGGACTAGTTGTGCCAATCATTTGAGCAGACCGTTAGAATATTGAAGAGCAGTGGTGGTTTCAATGAAGATTCTCTTTTATTTTCAATAAATTCAAAATATATTTCTTTGGTCACAAATTCAGCTGCAATAAATTTCAAATAGATCAAAATAATTAGAACATTTTATAAATCCTGGTAAAAGGACTCGAAAATAACATTCACGTAGGCGTTCAAGGTGTTTTTTTCCTTTTGTGTATGCCTTGTTATTTTCTCCTTACAGCTTTAGAGGCATTGAAACATATAGCAAGCTCTTGGCTGCAGTTTAATATGCTCACTTGTCCCTTACTCTCAGTACATAAATGCATAGCCGTACAAACATGAATGTTGTTTTTGTTGTTTTCCCTATGGTAAACCAGTTGATGTGACCAAAAGAATCGTTTTACTTTTTCATTTGTTGTTGTAATTATTGCATTGGATTTTATGTTTTGAAATTATGACACAATTTTAAGCAGCAAATAAGACCAAACAGAGAATAACACTAATACATTTGCAATTTCACCTGTCCGTCCGGAAACAGGTCATTGAACTTCGATCATTTTGCTTTGCGTTTTTTTTTTTATTTGCTTTTGCTTTCTTATGCATATTGAACATATGCGCATTAACAATTTTGTTTAACATTGCAGTCGATCGTAACTGACACCTACGAACAAACCTCTGTCACTGTTAATCATTTCGTTTTAAATTTTAGCCATATAGTTAACAACAGCAGTTAAGCAAGTTATTTTGATTTGTTTGTTTTTTTATCTTTTTTGGTTTTTTTATTATTATCTTTTGTATATATATATATATAAGGGTTTAAAAAATTTAAAATGATTATGTTTGTTTTTGAATTAATATCGGTTACAATGTCGAATAAAATCATGAAATCGATAGATATGTGCTAAGCAATTTCTTTATGTTTGATTCCTGAAGGCACCGCAGTAGCGTAGAGGGGAGGTTTTGGTTATGGGTTACCAGGGATATATTGGTGGATACCAGGTAACATGGATGGGTGGGCATAGACTTTTCAGGTTGCTACAACTATAACCTGAATGCAATAGGCTCTGCGAAATCGACTTTCTTCTTTCTCTTTTCTACTTCTTGCGTTGCTATTTCGTCCCCATCTTAGCTTAACTTGCACGCTTTATAGACAATTCTTTTCAAAGTTTTATGGTAGCGTTTTCGAGCTTGACAATGGCAAGATCCCATACCCACCGACGAGCAATAAGGCCGAGCCGAATAAGCGTGCCAATGCCAACTTGTCTGCTCATTGACTTGATCAACATATACTGGCTTTTCAAGAAATTGAAATTGACCGTTGTATGCTACATGTTCCATACTTCTTTTAAAGTTACTGCATCTTCGATATGGATATAATTAATTTTGCCGGCCATCCTTGATGTCGGCCTTCGCATCTATTCCAGTAGTAGGATATCTTCCCTGGACAGTATCCCATAACTCTTCGTGTTGTAAAGGGTGATTTTTTTGAGGTTAGGATTTTCATGCATTAGTATTTGACAGATCACGTGGGATTTCAGACATGGTGTCAAAGAGAAAGATGCTCAGTATGCTTTGACATTTCATCATGAATAGACTTACTAACGAGCAACGCTTGCAAATCATTGAATTTTATTACCAAAATCAGTGTTCGGTTCGAAATGTGTTCATTCACCGTAACGTTGCGTCCAACAGCATCTTTGAAAAAATACGGTCCAATGATTCCACCAGCGTACAAACCACACCAAACAGTGCATTTTTCGGGATGCATGGGCAGTTCTTGAACGGCTTCTGGTTGCTCTTCACTCCAAATGCGGCAATTTTGCTTATTTACGTAGCCATTCAACCAGAAATGAGCCTCATCGCTGAACGGTGAATGAACACATTTCGAACCGAACACTGATTTTGGTAATAAAATTCAATGATTTGCAAGCGTTGCTCGTTAGTAAGTCTATTCATGATGAAATGTCAAAGCATACTGAGCATCTTTCTCTTTGACACCATATCTGAAATCCCACGTGATCTGTCAAATACTAATGCATGAAAATCCTAACCTCAAAAAAATCACCCTTTAGAAGGTTCTTTACTGCAAACGACCATGATGCATAATTAGCGGCAAATGACATTTAATCAAATAAGGTTCTTGTAACTCTCAAAATAGTAATTTTTTGGACGAACACTGGTCCCATAACCTGTTGTGGTGATGAGCGAGCTTTGTTGTACGTGACTATACTGTTAGTTAAACAAGACAGAGAGAGAGGTAAAAAGGATGATGACATCCATTAATGTCATACTAAACAAGTGACAGGGTTGTAACCGGTATGGCCAGATTGTTCATACCAACAATCCTCGTCAAGCTCTTATAGGCGAACAAGCTCGGTTCAGTCTACACGAACAATCGCCGCAAGACATGATGACCATTAGTTAGTTAAAGGCGCCAATAACTCGCTTATCATAGGCACTCAGTATTTAAGCAAGAGCCGATGCCACTCGGCCTATCGCTGAGACTATCCACCCGGTACCGATGATTGTCCGCGACTGCAGTTGCAGCTTCTCCGTATGTGGACGCGCCCGGTGGCTTCCAGATAAGCTTTTCGTGATAACGAAGAGCATCACAAAGATTGGAGCTCAAAGTTGCGGCCTGCGTGATGCTCAAAGTTATCCCGTGCCGGGCAAGTTATGTTACCTAATATGATATTGTCTCGTACCAAAGCAGTCGAATTAACTATATTTTCTTGCCTCTCGCTTGTTGCTAACCAAAAAGACTAATGTTATATGTAAAGGCTGGTACTACGTTCTTTTTTACGGAAAAATTTCCGAAAATCGTTCTTCCGGTGGTTTGACAAGGTTGATTTGTTTAGGTTTCTTGGGCGAAAATCTTGCCATTTACATATAAAAATTAATATGGCATCAAACAATTTATCAGCTTCTAACGTGCATGTGTACACACAAATGTGAGTGTGTGGGTCGTACTGAAATTCATGCATGTGTTGTAATTTCAACCAAAACCCACCCCTTCGTAATTAATAAATAATGAAACACAAACAATTTAAAAATCAGACAAATTCAGCATTTATTTGTAACAATAATTAGATTTTGTAGTATTTTCACTGTTATAATTTAAATAAGCGCAACTTTCCAAAAGCTTTTGTGAACGACTTCCACTTCTATCCAAATATTGTTGTTGTAATTGCAGACCAAAAGCGAAACACATTCTTTAACAACCCGTTTTATTTCGTACAGAGTGATTGGGTTGCTTGTTGTGAAAGAAATATTTATTTATCTTTCGAGTATATTTTTTATATTTTAAAAATACTTTCTTATTTATGTCTACACAGACACTTTATTTTTTTCCACTCAGAGTAAATACATGTGAGCAACATCACTAAAACTATCAAACACCAAGTTACAATTAGAATGGCGATCGCGTTTATATTGCATAAGAAAAAGGACTTGTTGCACAGCGACTGTGGTTGTGATCTCAATGGGAGTCCCGAAATGTAAATTTTCCCTATATGAAAAAACAAGTTATGACGAAACGAACACATTTCGAAAAATTTTTCCGTTTTTTTTTTTTTTGAGTTTCAACGCGAAAACCGAATATAGTACCGGTCTTAAAGCAAGAAATGTTACTTCAACCAAAAATGCAACTGCATTCATGTATAAAAAAGGCTTCATCTACAAAAAAGATTTATGTACATACACTCACACATACATAAAAATGCATCCCCAATCTATTAGCACAGACAGCGACCAGACAGAAATGCGCAGTCATATGTGGAAGAGTGCATGCATGCATTTATATGGTGGACAGGTTGCACAAATGCAATAACAATAATTTGCATAAAATTTTTGGGTAACAGCAGTAGCTAAAACAAACAGGGCCAGACTTGTGGTTAACATCCTCCCCATCTACAAAAAAAGATTTATGTACATACACTCACACATACATAAAAATGCATCCCCAATCTATTAGCACAGACAGCGACCAGACAGAAATGCGCAGTCATATGTGGAAGAGTGCATGCATGCATTTATATGGTGGACAGGTTGCACAAATGCAATAACAATATTTTGCATAAAATTTTTGGGTAACAGCAGTAGCTAAAACAAACAGGGCCAGACTTGTGGTTAACATCCTCCCCCCGTTGAAGGTCTTAGGGCTTCAACCGATTCATCAATTGGTAGTACGGCTAGTTTAGTTACATTTAGCAGGGAGCTTGCACCACCTTTCCCCAGTGATGAATGGAGTAGCTCCCCAGGTGTCGCACCTATAGACAAAACGTCTGCTGGATTGAGTTTTGTTGGAATGCAATGCCAAGAAATTCGAATCCCAAGTGACTGAATTCGAGAAATTCGATTGGCAACGAAAACATTGAAGTTGGATGGTAGCTCTCCAAGCCAGGACAAAGCCACAATCGAATCGGACCAACAGTGAAACGCCAGATATTTCACAACGGTATCAATCAACTCAGCTAGAAGGAATGCAGCTGAAAGTTCGAGCTTTGGTACAGAGCGGAGCGTCTTCAATAGGACAACTGTCGACTTAGAGCATACCAATTCACATTTAATGACATTGTTGAGTTGGGACCTCACATAGACACATGCGCCGTAGGAAGCCAAGCTGGCATCGCAGAAACCATGAATCTGCAATACTGACGAAGTCATTGAAATATGCCGTGGAAATGTGAAACGATGCGTCAGATCGAATTTCGAAATGTACTTAATCCATGATGAATACAACGATTGAAGCAAGCTTTCATCCCATTGAAGATTGAGTTTCCACAGATGCTCCATAAACATTTTTGCCTTTGTAATGACTGGACCAATCAAACCTAACGGATCGTAAAGACTGGCAATCGAAGACAATATGGACTGCTTTGTCACCACCTTGCAGTCATCAATGGGGGTAAACGAAAATATGAAATTGTCACTCTGGGGATCCCAAGTAAGCCCAAAAGTTTTGCAGTCTTCTGTAGGAACATCTCGTAGAGCATGTGGATCGTTGGAGCACCATTTGCGAAACAAGAATTCCCCCTTTTTAAGCAAAGCTGCCACTTGATGCCTTATCTCTTCGACCTCTGCTGTGGAATTGCCACCGGAAAGCATGTCATCTACGTAGAAGTCACGCGGAACCACTTTTGAAACCAGTGGAAAATTCTCTTCTTCATCGATTGCAAGTTGATGCATTGCACGGATAGCCAGGAACGCAGCGGGCTTTGTGTCATAGGTGACTGTGTTCAATTTATATGTTTTTATTTCATCCGTGTCGTTCTCTCGCCACAGAATGCATTGGCGGTAATCACCAGGGTGAGACACTTGTACACATCTGTACATTTTGCAAATGTCTCCGCTAGGGGCCACTTTGAAAAATCTATACCTGAGGAGGGTATTGAAGAGTTTTGGTTGTATAGTAGGGCTGGAATGCAAAATATCGTTTAACGACAGTCCGGTTGTAGTTTTTGCCGATCCATCAAAAACCACTTTAAGTTGGTCGATGTGCTGTCCAGCTTTTGAACACAGTGAACTGAATATGCCCCAGAAGGCAAACGAACGAAGTTGCTTAGAAAATGATTTTCGCAGTAGAGTTCATTTTCAGATCTGGATTCATCATGGAAAATGTTGGTTTCGATTTCCCAAAATGATTTGATGACGGCTGAAAGCTTCTCTTCTTCTTCCTTAACCTCGGCATACGATACAGCAAGTGACCAGGATTGACATGGATAAAAACTGCCACCTGCCGTCTAATGTTTTTTGCAGTACAGGAAGGTTGGCACCAATCTTTATTTGCCCGACTGGCATCAAAATGAAAAACAATTCGGCACCAATTAACATGTCGATATGATCCGGCTTATTGAATGCTGGGTCTGTCAATTGTATGTTTTTTGGTATATTCCAGTTGGAAGTATCAAGATTTATGTTTGGTTTGTAATCTTTGATGTTTGGTACCACCATTGCAGCGAACGAAGTGGTGAAACCACTATGGCAAGATTTCAAAACCAAATCAATAGATTTCTCAACCAGCATACTTCCGTCACCTATCCCGTAAACTGTGGCTGAAACCCGATTGCAATTTAAGCCACGAATCTTTGCAAAACGATTTGAAATCAAGTTCAACTGGGATGCAGAATCTAAAATAGCACGACATGGCACGAAATTCCCAAACTTATTTTTGGCGAGGACAATGACTGTGGCCAACAGGACGGTTCCACCTGTGGTTGCTGATTTCCCAGATGAATCAGCTGACGATATAAGCACTGATTGGAATGTTGATGGTTCCACTGCATCAGATGGCTGGATTGCTGGCGTTTGGTCCATATGCAACATTGTATGGTGATTTGAAGAGCATTGTCTGCAAGCACTCGAATTGCACGTTTTTTAACACATGTCCCTTCCGAAGACAATTAAGGCACAATTTCAAACGCTTTGCTTCCTTGAAACGAAGGGAGGTTGCTGAAAGATGGATAATTGACAATGTAATGGTCCATCGAATCGCAAAAGGCACACAACGGAGATTAACTTTCAGAGGCTACATGTACATGACGATCTCTAAATGTTTGCTTTATGTTGTTTTGTTGAAAAGACCTGCACAAACGACAGAGTTGTCCAAATTTTCCAACATTTGAAATCTTTGCTCCAAAAAACTTGACATGGACGACCAGGACGGCAGTTCATTCCCAGCCAGACTCTTCTCCCATTTTATTTGGGAATCTCTGTCCATTTTAGTGGCAGCTAAATAAATGAACAGACCATCTGGAATTTGATCCCTACTGGCTATCTGCATAGCCCGCAAGTGGGAATTAAATTTATCACTAGGTGACGTAAGCCAATGGATGGGGAACCTTCAATAGCTTTCAGCGAAAAAATGGCTTTTATGTGGGTCTGAAAATTTAACAATTTGTTGTCGAAACGATTTTTCAACAATTTTACCGCTTTCATGTAATTCGTATCGCTTAGCTCCAACGATGAAATTGTGTCCAAGGCACCAGTTAAGCTTGAGCGGTCATGGTCACCAGTTTCTCCAGGTCACTTAAATCCGTGCTTCTGTCGGCGCACCTTCGATGAACGTGGATTTGATTCAACTCTCCGGATGGATTTGGCCTTGACATCCAGGTACAAGGCGGTAAACTTCATCCGTTTTTCACTTTCCATTTCGGCCGTTACCGTCTCCTCCAACGCTGACTGAGCCTCTTCGAATGAGGCGCTTATCTGCTCCACATAGTCGAGACGGACGGACAAATCTGCATCATATTGCTTAAGCAATATTCACCAAGCTTCGTCGGCGTAAGGGATTTTTTTTAATATCTCCAACTGCTTCAGCATTGATGCACTTGACAATATTTTTGTAGTGATCACCAAATAAATCACGTTGGGGTCCCCAATGTTTGAGTGTGTAATATTTTTTACAGGCTAATCGAAC
Source organism: Stomoxys calcitrans (assembly GCF_963082655.1). Classification (NCBI taxonomy): domain Eukaryota; kingdom Metazoa; phylum Arthropoda; class Insecta; order Diptera; family Muscidae; genus Stomoxys; species Stomoxys calcitrans. The sequence continues at coordinate 76,816,955 of NC_081552.1, read as the reverse complement.
CGAAAATAAAACAACAAGCTTTAAAAAAATAAATAAATAAAAGTTCCGAATTGAACAACTTTATTGACTTGCTTGTTGCTAACCAAAAAGACTAATGTTATATGTAAAGCAAGAAATGTAAGTTCAACCAAAAATTCAACTGCATTCATGTATAAAAAGGCTTCATGTACAAAAAAGGTTTATGTACATACACTCCACATACATAAAAGTGCATCCCCAATCTATTAGCACAGACAGCGGCTAGACAGCGACCAGACAGAAATGCGCAGGCGTATGTGTAAGAGTAATAAAGGGTGATTTTTTTGAGGTTAGGATTTTCATGCATTAGTATTTGACAGATCACGTGGGATTTCAGACATGGTGTCAAAGAGAAAGATGCTCAGTATGCTTTGACATTTCATCATGAATAGACTTACTAACGAGCAACGCTTGCAAATCATTGAATTTTATTACCAAAATCAGTGTTCGGTTCGAAATGTGTTCATTCACCGTAACGTTGCGTCCAACAGCATCTTTGAAAAAATACGGTCCAATGATTCCACCAGCGTACAAACCACACCAAACAGTGCATTTTTCGGGATGCATGGGCAGTTCTTGAACGGCTTCTGGTTGCTCTTCACTCCAAATGTGGCAATTTTGCTTATTTACGTAGCCATTCAACCAGAAATGAGCCTCATCGCTGAACAAAATTTGTCAAAATTTGAACACATTTCGAACCAAACACTGATTTTGGTAATAAAATTCAATGATTTGCAAGCGTTGCTCGTTAGTAAGTCTATTCATGATGAAATGTCAAAGCATACTGAGCATCTTTCTCTTTGACACCATGTCTGAAATCCCACGTGATCTGTCAAATACTAATGCATGAAAATCCTAACCTCAAAAAAATCACCCTTTAGATTTGAGATGTTGCACAAATGCAATAACAATAATTTGCATACAATTTTTGGGTAACAGCAGTAGTCAAACCAAACGTATGTGCCATAGCAACTATATCGAAATACGGTCCGATTGGCACTAAATTCGGCACGGACGTTGAGTGTTCTTGTAAGTACAAGTTATTGATCAATTCTTAATTTTTTTTACAAAATTCGCAAAGTTTGTTGTCCTTTTATTGCTCTTGTTGTCGTTTCTTCTGAATTTTTTCATTATTTTTAGATCTTTTCTGTTAAAGTGTTAGCATAGGTCTGCTAAGCTCGTAACAGGGTGCTTGTAATTGAATGGGTTTGTGCCTCTGCTAGTTAAAGTTAACTTTATCTTCACGGACATGCCGTCAGCGCCACCCAGGCCGGAACATTGATGTCCGATATGTGTGGTGTTCATTGCTATCACGAGAAGTTTAGCTGCGAGCTACCGCGTCCACAGGTTGCGGATAATGGAATGCTCCATACGGAGTAGCTGCAACTGCAGTCGCGGGCAATGAACGGTATGCAGTCGCGAACAATCACCGACTCTGGAACAAATACTGAGTGTCTGTGATGCTCGATATGACATGGGGGGTTATTGGCGATTTAAATAACCAATGGCCACCCTTTTCTCGCGGCGATTGGTTCTTTGGATCGGAACAAGCTTACTCACTTACAGGAGCTTGACGAAGATCGCCACCCCCACATGAATATGTGGCATCAACAACATCTGTGATATTCAAGGGGGGCTAATGGCAAGCAAGGTGGACTAATGGCAATCGAAGACGGCCTCCATTATAGCTTAATTTGAATCGGTAATAACAGATATCCTTCAGTAGGGACTATCATGGGGAAAAACAATATATTAAAAAACTATTACCCAATAATTTTATAAAAAAAAAATACGGTAAAGAAATATTTATTTATTAAAATTAAGTATAAGTTAACGCTCACCAACCCCATGTGTTTCAATATGTACAATACATAAACATTAAAAAAATCAAAAGTATTTTGAACTACTATGAGAATGGTCAGGCATACGTTTATCGGTTGCAAATGGGAAATGATTGTTGTGACTAAGACTTTCACTTTGCAAAATTTTTGGTAATTGCAACAAAGAAGAACTGCTGTGGCTTTGGGTGTCGTTTTTGTTCTTTGTAGAGGATGTGTTAGGATATACCGTTTCAGTAGGTGTTCCATAGTTTCGTTGATGCTGTTCGTGCTCATATTCATGTCCGGTATAGTCACTATCAAGCACCTGGAAATTTTTATCTCTATGTTTGTAGGCCACAGATTGTCTAGGATCAATAAGTATGGATTGATCACTGGCATTTGTTGCAGTTGTCGTAGAAGTTGTGGCATGAGGCTCAATTCCACTTTCGCTAAGACTGGCCTCACCAGTTACTTTAGCCTCATATGAGGCAATGTCGTAGGTGTGTAGATTAGATTTCCATATAAGAAGCTAAAGAAGTAGAAGTGAAGAATTGTCTTATGACTAAAATGTAACGGTATGAAATCATATACATAAAAATATGACTATTATAAAATATTTTGTGTTTTTACTTAAAAATAAGGAATTTAGAAGATTTGCTTGTCTACAATGCAACGTAAATTTGAAAACTTTAACACGCAATGAAAATGTAATCCTATGAGATTAAAAGATATCGCGATCAAAACTGTAAGAGAACATAGAAATAAGGGATGAGGTACATGCAACACATGTAGAAAAGTTACAAATTGACTTCAAAAATGTAAGTTGTTTGGTATATGAACAATCAATACTGGTTAAAAACGACAATACAAAATTTTTACAATAAAATATGAGGGGTATGTTGGGTTTAAAAGGTTGTATCCGATATGGTACCTAAACAGCATGTATTTGAAAGATGATAAACAAGTTAAATAATTTACAATAGATCAAAAAACTTGGTCCCGAAAGTCGCCTGCCTCTGGACACCCGGCACGCAATTACTATGAGCATCGCTCAGGCTGGAACTTTGAACTCCAATCAATCTGTGTGGCGTTCTTTGTTATAACGAGAAGCTTAGCTGGGAGCTACCGGGCGCGTCCACAAGTAGGGGATAGTGGAATGCTTAATACGGAGTAGCTGTGACTGCAGTGGCCGTACGGGTGGTTATTGGCGTCTATAAATAACCCAATGGCCATTATGTTCTCAAGGCAATCGGTCGTATGGACCGGAACGAGCTTGCTTGCCTATAAGAGCATGACGAGGATCGCCACCTCTATATGCAAATGTGACTACAACAACTACAAACAGCTTCAAGAAATTGAAGGAAATATTTATTTTCAATGTAGGATTGCAGACCCGGCCACCTACTATGTAATATTCAATAACCCATTGTATCCATTTTGATATTTCTTTGTACATAAAAGCAATAACAATGGAAAATGCAAACTCTTTTCATACACATCTATACTTACTTGTCTATCATTCCCAGATGTTGCAAAACGGGAACCATCATGATTAAAAGCTACTGCCGTAACACTCCCAGTATGACCGGTTAATGTGTAAACCGGACGGCCTTCGAGCAAGTCTAATATTTTCATTGTCTCATCGTCACTGCATGTAACCAAAAACTTGCCATTTGGGTGGAAGGCCAAATCATTTACTGGTCCTGCATGCACTTGATATAACTGTATCAGTTGTTGGGCAACCAAATCGAATATTTTCACTCGATGGCATGTCATGCCCACTGCTATCATATTTCCATCAGGATGCCAGGCTAATTGACGTCCCATACCCTTTTCCTCAGTGAAGCTACGAACACACTGTCCGGAATTAATATCGTAAATGCGCAAAGTTTTATCATCGCCACATGAGGCGACCATTTGACCACAAGGGCTAAATTTAGCTGATCTCACCCAATTTGTGTGACAGGCAAATGATGTTACAAACTTTCGGGTGGCAACTTTCCATAGTTTTAAACTCTTGTCGTCTGAAGAAGTTACCAGCATAGTTCCAGTGGGATCGAAATCCACCGATCTTACAGGTTTACCATGAGCAAGGAAATCTCCCGAAACTCCCTTTAGTTTTGGTTCCCATATCTTAACTGTTCTATCCTTAGAACATGACGCCACTAAATTAGAACGGGGTGACCAACTGACACCATACACTGATTCTGTATGTGCTGCAAATCTTATGCACCTGGCAGCTTGTTTTAAGTCCCACAAAATAACAGTTGCATCTATGAAACACGTACAAAAGAATTTTACACATTTTTACACCACCCAACAGACCGATTCATCTTACCCAAAGAGCTTGTGGCTAACCTTGTGCCCTCCGGATTAAATCGAATCTGCGTTATTGCGTTTCGATGTCCCGTAAAATGTCTTTCAAGACAAGGATCTGCAAATTCCGCATTAAGTTTGCTCATTTTGGATATCAACTCGATCTGTTTGATTTGAATTCCCAAGCGCCTTTATGTTTTCTATTCGATTACTGCTAAGAACGCCACTCCCTTAATAAGTCGTATGGCAGTAGTGCTTATCAACGTGAGTTCTTTACGCTTCGACTCGACGAGGAACAAAAGTAGCCATGGTACAATTAAGAGGTAGAGTCATTAGCATAACAACAAATATCAATACCCAAAGAACTAAGCTTGAGTGGCAAATGCCGTAAATTGAAATGCCAAAGTGGTTTTAGAAATAAACTAAAACGTCGCGTGCGCCTGTTGATGCATATAAGCGTCCCCTTTAGGACAATAGAGGATATGGGTAAACCACGACCCCTGTCTGAATGACAGTAGGGCAGTTGGTTTTGTGGTGTCATCAGAGGAAGATCTGGCTGGGAAGTACGTCAAGATGGGGCAAATGACAATGCAGAGACAACTGGACGAGAAGGAAAATCTTTCTTTTCGATATTTTGACTGTGCAGCAAGACGGAGGTGAGCAGGATTGAGCCAAGAAAACCAACCTGAGTACACAAAAAGAAAAAAGTTCAGGATAATAATGATTTTGTCATAAAATTTATTAAAATAATTTTTATATACATTCCAATGAAACTTTTCATAACATTTATGAAAACGTTTCATAAATCTCAATTCAAGGAAACATGTCATTATATTTATAAAAATCAAACATACAGATTAAAAAAAATTAATAATAATTGTTATTATTAAATGTTTTCATTGCATCTATAAACAAGAAAAATAAAACCAAAAGCATGGATATTTAGTTAAATTTATTGACAAAGAATTTTTATATAAATCTAGGTACTATGTTGTTGGCTGGATCGTTTTGCTGTACAGAACACAAGTGTTCCACAGTTGAAAAAAAAAATTGTTTCACATTTACTTTTTTGTGTAAATTTTGGTGATCTATTAAGGTTAAGGCTTTAATTCCTCCTACAGGCTAGTTCGGGATGCTTCTAAAAATGTAGAGATGTATTTTTAGATTATCAAATTCTAATGAAGTATCCGTTTTCTCAGGTTTATTTCACGTTGGAAAACTTTTTTTGGAACAAAAAACACTATATTAAACACAGCACTTGCTTTTAACCCTCTTAACTCCACTGCAATTTAAAAACACCCAATAGCTTGAATATTGTACGTATATTGAATGATGCAGAGATCTTGTCTTGTTGTACATTGTTGTAATGTAAAACATGCCTATAGCTATGCATGTGTTTGTTTTTTCATTATTTCTTTTGCACCCAAGAAAGCATGTGAGCAAAAATGAAAAACAAACTAGAAATAATCATAAAATTTTCATAAATGAGACAATTTTCATTGTATACCTACGTGGACATATTTCAATGACATAATTTTTATATTTATTATAAAAATTATTAATATTATGAAAATTGTCTTCACATGTATGAAACAAAGTTTCATATATATAAGAACTTTTTTTCATAAACGATCATATCCATACATTTTTATTCAATAAGAATTTTCTTAACATTTATGATTTTTTCATTAATATAATAAAACTCTTCATAATATTAATAAACCAAAGTTTATGAAACCCGATCATTACATTTATGAAGGACAATTGTTTGTGTAGCTGACAAAGTGATAGTGCAATCGACATTGTTGTATGAAAAGCCAAAAGCATCACCAAGGGTAGTGTCAAGCCCTAATAAAATGAGCTAGTGTAAAAAAACGAAGGCTTGTGTTATAGAAAACAAGTAAAATTTTTAATCTTAAAAAAAAACAAAACTCGAAAGATTTAAACTTTTTTTGAGACTATAACGAATTGTACATTAAAAAAAGGAGAAGACACTATCCTTAACAACTACATTAAAAACTATCCTTAAACATTACCATGGAGAAACAATCATTTATACAACAACCACAAATCATATGGTGCAATCAGCCATCTTGCCATCAAGCTGATCGTAGTTTTGCCAACACACGCAAACAAATTTATGCGCGTGTGTGTATATGTGTGCATGAACGGAGAATATGCGAGAAAGAAGATAACAACAGAGAGAATGCAAACAAAAATCTGTCATCTTAATACCATCAAACCTGACCAGCTGTTAACGTGAGACCACCTTTTTTAATTCCGCCCTGGGTGGTACTCAAGGCGGATTTAAAAAGGTCTCAAGTGAACAACTATTAACAGCCTGCCAGGTTTGACGGTATTAAGATGTCAGGTTTTTATTGCACTCTTATTTTTTAGTAAGTAAGTAAAATGTTATTTTCTTCTTCTTTTCGATCACATTTTTAAAGTCTTATAACTTATGGCTATCATGGAGCAATATAGAACTCATGGTACAATTAAGAGGTAGTGTCATTAGCACAACAACAAAAAAATACTCCCATCGAAACTACCTCGAGTGGCAGATGCCGCAAATTTGAATTTCAAAGTGAATTTAGAAATAAACTTTTTAATAGCTAACACTGTCTTAATAGCTAACACTATCTCAATAGCTAACACTATCTCAATAGCTAACACTATCTTAATAGCTAACACTATCTTAATAGCTAACACTAAAAAGTGAACTGAATTGAAAGCAGTTATTGAAAACTAAACTACGAACTAATCCTAAAAAAAAAGAACAAACTGAGTTATTAACTTTTCCCGAACAAGAAATTGAATTATTGGGTAATCTTAAACTGAACGAACATCTGAATTAAAATACAAAAACCATTTCTCAGGTAACCAACAGTTCACCTCCTCTGCACCATCGTGCGACTCCCGAGAATGAAAAGGCACTCGCAATCCGCAATGACTTGGGGTAGAACTAGACATAACAGCGGCAGAACCTCTGGAAGAAGAAGAGATAAGACGCCATTAGAATCTTACGAGGCTAAATATATAAATATATATATATATATATATATATATATATATATATATATATATATATATATATATATATATATATATATATATATATATATATATACATATATATATAAAAATCTGTGATTAGTGGAACTCTGATTTTGTGTATGTAACTAGTTCGGGCCATTTTTGTTGTTTGCGTGTGTTATGGTTCTTAACTAACTGTGTATTATAACACACACAACAAAAACTCGTTGACAGATAGTGCACTTCGCGAGAAAAAATTGTACTCAGCTGTATATGGTACATTACCTGGTAATTATGTCATTGATGAACGGAACTCATGCCAGGTAAACAAAGTATTGACATTGGTATAGAAAAATCACTAAACGGCGGCGCCATCAATTCACTAAACTACAAACATAAACTGTACTTTTGTCCATTATTGTTAAATTGCTACCTTTTACAATCCCATTGCCAATGATAATAAACAATAATTTTTCTTATTTCATGCCTTTAAATTTAATGACGTCTGCCCACAATGTAGGAGGCTAAGTTATGCCGCACGCAAGTTGGTTAACAAAATGCAAACGAATTTACAGTTACTCATATGGGACTTTGCTCAATGAAACGTCAAAATTTGCTGTTCTGTCGACAATCTTACTAGCCCCTGGGCTAACACATAACGTCATATTTTTACTATCCCTACAACTTTGCTGCCATTCTACACACAGCTCAAACAAACCATTTAACATATTTGGGTAAAAGTGGAAGATGCTGAAAAAGGCTTCTGGAAAGTTGCGCTTATTTAACTTATAACAGCGAAAATACTACAAAATCTTATTATTTTTACAAATAAATGCCGAATTTGACTCTTTTTAAATTGTTTTGTGTTTCATTATTTATTAATTACGAAGGGGTGGTTTGGTTGGAATTACAACAACATTTATGAATTTCAGTACGACCCAAACACAAACATTTGGGTGAACACATGCACGTTAGCAGCTGATAAATTGATTGATGCCATATTTATTTTTATATGTAAATGGCAACATTTTGGCAAAAGAAACCCAAAAAATTCAAATTGTGATAACCATGTCAAACCACCGGAAGAAATTTTACATGCCAGGCTTGCTGTATATAAAATAACAAGTATGTTTGGCCCGAAGAAGAAACTATTATAATAGAAAGTCTAACTTAAAATAGGAAGCACCACACCTACCTGCAAGAAGCCCTTTTGCCTGGTGTTCTGGCGAGGATCATGCCCTCCCTCTGGAGTCGGAGCTCCACCGTAGCAACTTCAATCCTGTTGCCCTTACCTACCTCTTCATCTTAGCCCCTTCCTATCCCCTTCTAGACAAAGATCTACAAGATATTATAAAAGACAGCATTTCCAGTAAACGTTATAAACATTTTTCAAGTTGTTTTTATTTCACGCAAAAGAGTGGTTACTTTCTCAATAATCTCATGACAGATTCCAAAAAACATCAGATTTTAATTAATCTTATATATAAAATTCACTTTGTGTTTGTTTGTATAACAAAAATAAAAGTGGACCGATCGGGACAATATGGGATTCAAATGAAAGCTATTCAAGAGTAGAGTACGAATTTCCCAAACGCCCAAAATGGGCACATTGGCCAATCACAGATATATGGGACTCGGTTTCTTTGTTCCGTATAGACTGAAAAGCGGCAGAACCGATTTTCTCGAGATTTTCGCATATGGTGTAGGTTGGTCTGGAAGGAAACATAGGCTATATAGTTTTTCGGTATCGGAATGGGGGACGGATCTTCCCCCTTATGAAAAAAAAAAACACAACCCAAAATCAAAAGTGGACCGATCGGGACAATATAGGTATCAAATGGAAGGTATTGAAGTGTAGAATCTGAATATGGTACTAAAATTTGAGTCTAAGTACCCATCGGGCCCTCCAACCCCAAAACTCCCCCAAACAGGCATATTGGAAGTTCATTCCAATATGGGGCTCAAATGAATGGTATTCGGGAGTAGATTTCGAATCTGGCGCAAAAAATCGGATCGAAGTATAGGGGGTCACGCCACCCCTCAAAAACGCCATTAGATCGAATATGATGATATGCTCCTTGGCTGAACCGATTTTCTTAAAATTTTCATAGATTGTGTACGTTGGACTGTAAGGGTGACGTTTTAGATAGCGTGTAAAAGCGGACCCTCCACCTTATCCCAAAAACGTCACCCATATCCGAAAGTGATCCGATGGGCACAGTAAGTGTATCAAATTAAAGGTTTTGGAGACCAGAAAACGAATATGGTTTTAAAATTTGGGTCCAAGTACCCACCCCCAAACGGTTCATATATATTGGACATGGCAATATGGGGCTCAAATTAAATGGGCTTGGAAGTGCAGCAGATATTTGATATCCATATTTGAGTCGAAATATCTGAGGTTATTTGAATGTATTGTGCTCAACAAAGATAAAATGAGGCAAGACGAAAATATTATATATATATATATATATATATATATATATATATATATATATATATATATATATATATATATATATATATATATATATATATATATATATATATATATATATATATATATATATATATATATATATATATATATATATATATATATATATATATATATATATATATATATATATATATATATATATATATATATATATATATATATATATATATATATATATATATATATATCTTTTTTTTTTGTTTATACGGTTGATTTAAGGTGGGTTGTGTCGACTGGCCATTTCGCCACAACAAAAAACTTCTCTCGAACCACAATGTTTGGTATAGTTTCCACGCAACTTCGACGTCCAGTCAGCTTCAATATCAAAACCAAAGAGAGCGGAAAAAGCCCAGGAAACCGGCCATCTTTCCAAAATTTCCTGTCATGGCCTTTCCTTTCTCTTTTTCCTCCATTTCTCCATATTTGTCTCCAAGCGACCTGACTTGCCTAGAGTTAAATATTGTGTCAGTTGTTTCTGCCTAGTTGCCAACTAAATAACCATGTCATTCACAATAGCATCAAAAAGGGCTCCTACTTACGCCATGTCAGTGCACACAACAAACCCAACCACCCTGCCGATACCCTGATCAAAGGATGGGAGGGGAAATGTGCGATTCCTCGCAGTGTATAGGAGGTCCAAAATCCGGCGGTTCATGAGTGGGCATCTCTAAAAGATGTTCTGAAATGACATCCCTATCTTCTTTCCTCAGTCCATCGTCCAATTAGCGAAATTCATCGTTCAATTTGCGGAATTTATAGTTATCAACCCAACATTTATCTCACATCTCCTCTACTCTTAGGCCTACCATCCTCTGGGGGAGGTGTTTAGGACATATCACTGTATACCTCGCTTTAGCAAATACCATAAGATCGCTGATTTTCACAACCAGAATTTCACCTCCATACGTTTGTGCACTCCTTTATGCCATATTGCCGCGTGCGGACAACCCTAATATGCAATGACATACGCGCCCTCCGCTAGGGCCGGGCCTTGCGATATCAACTCGTGGTGATTGAAATGGATAGCCAAAGGCAAAAGAAGAAAAATTCCACACCTATGGGAAATAAAAATTGTAAGTATTAATTTGTGAAAAGAAAAATGTAAGTGTTTCTTGAAAGAGAAGTGTTATGGTGATTACCCTGATGTGGTTACCAACAACTTAAGTGTGCGTACCAACAAAATAACTCGCGTTAAAAAAAAAACATGAATGCATAACAAACGTGCCAATTCGTTTAGTGGAGTGAAACAAAAGTAATTTGACTGAAGCTCTTGAAAAGAAGCTCGTAAATTGTGGAACTAATATGTCAATAGCCTGACAAGTGAAAGTGCAAAAGAAAGTTACTCTAAAACATCAAAAATTTCTAAAAAAAAAGTCAAAATTCCGAAATAATAAGTGATTGTGTATATACGATACAGATTACAAATTGGCCTTCTGAAATCTTAAAAATGTTGAAAAATTTTCGCAATACATAGAATCTGAAGACTGAAATAATTAAGCTAATAGTGAATGTTCATTTTGGGGAAATAATAAAATTAGTGAAACCGCGGTTAAAAGTTTAAAACTCCAACCTCCAATAATAAAAACCAAAGTGAAATTCGACTTTTCAAACACCAATGCCTCTCGAGGAAAAAGTGCATTAATACACACACACACCACAACAAAAAAAAAAATCAAAATCATGAGATTGAAAAGGAATTTAAATGCCAAAAACTTTGTTAAATAAAGCATTTAGCGCGAAACGGCCAAAAATAGAAAAAAATTGCAAAAATCGATACAATTTTAAAATTTGTAAGGGACAAGGTGTTTTGTAAAGCGGTGGCACTTCTCTGCATATTGCTGCGGCTTGAACTCGCCGGATGTGGGTTCTACTTCCGCTCATATCCTCTTACAAATATTTCAAAGTGCCATAAGGTGTCAAACAAGGTTGTTCTCCTTAAAAATTTAAACACGAGACACTAGACGGTTACAGTTTGAATTTAAAATTATAAAGAAAACGGACAGACATTCTTCAACGAGAGTTTATTCTACAGAACAGCACAGATGTGAAATTGACATTAAGATTGGAATCAGGTGTCGAAGATTCCTTGGGCATCCCACCCACGATATAGCCAAGAAGTGACTATCCTAATGAGATGTCTATAGCCCTAAATGTACCTATTAATAAACATCTCCCTTTAATGATGCAAAACTCTCCTCCTTTTTATACAACTACATACTCAACCTTTGCCTGGGGAAAATCAAAACATTTTTGTTTTAGTCTTTATGATTATTCACATAATTTGTATTAAAAAAAAATGAATTCATATGAATATGTGAATTCAATGTGTTTATAACATTTTAAACAATAACTTAAAACTAATACTTATATTTAATTATGTAAATTTCTATATATTTTTTTTAATTAGTTCTATAGCATGCTCTTTCAATTGAAATAACTAAAAATTGTAGAATTAAATGATCATCGCCCTTACAGGCGAAAAAAAAAAAAACTTGAAATAGTCCTAAAATTTTGTTTAAATTCAAATTATTTCCTAGCAACTTCTCTATATTATTTTTCTTCTTTCAATCGTAAATTTTTTTTATTTTTATTTTTTTTTAATCGTGAATTCTTTCTTTTTCTTCTTAGTTACATCAGTCGAAACAATTTAACATTTTTTTGTACATGCATATGTACATATATAATTTTTTTCTTTCTAACTTTATATAGTTTCTGTAGTTTTCATTAATTTATTATTTTCTTCCTTTTTATAATATCTTTTATGCTATTGCTTTTTTAAAATACTATTCAAGAAATTTGACCGATATGTATTAAAATATTGGTTTCCACGTTTTTCTTACGAATTCCATAAAGTGGGGTTAACAACGTTATGTCACGTGTTCGGTAAGTAATATATATACTTTTTTTGGAAATTTCATTAATTGAAAAATGGGGTTTTTCCAGGTTTCCTCCTGTTGTGTCTTCTTCTTATTTCGACAGTTCATTCACAATATAGTCATAACCTACATGGTTTTTGTACTCACTATTTCAGGTTCCATAAGTGTGGTGAATAAAAAGAGTCCTCGGGATATGTGGCAGATGGAGCCAGTGGTCGTACACACAGCACTCCACGATTTGTTGGTCCAATATATCGGCAAAACCACAATACCCTACATGGTGAAAGTATTCCAGTCCACGTAAATTTATTTAACAAAAGAGAAATTAGTGGTTCAAATCTTACCCGAGGTATTAAATGAAATAGGTACTGATAATCTCTCCCTGCGGAATGCCAGGGTTTGGGGGTTATGTCTCACAACCGAAATTCAGACACGATTTATGTGATCCTGAGATACGAAATTATTACACCAAATTATATGCTAAAACGTTGTAATATAGCTACCTTTTCAAATTCGTTGTAATCACACAAAAAAATTGATTCACTCACTGAAGAGTTATAATACTCAATAATAAAAATTATCTGACACCAACTTCTCAGAGATCACAAAAGACTGCACCGCACTATGTATGACTTAATAATGACATGTGCTCCATTCTCACCTAACCAACTTGGTAGCATGGCACTTTGCCCTTGAAAGATGACGTTGAAAGTCACACATACTTCTAAACGTTAAACAAGTACAACAAGGTTCTGACTCCGGAGTCCTAGACAAATCTCATGCAACCCTGTGCTCAAAAGAATCAGTCTAAAATAGTCGGTATCTGTGATTGTGCAATCACATACAACGATCACGCCTTGATCCAGGACCAATGCTGATCTCAACTCAAGAAATAAAAATAAATAAATTGAAATCTGAAATCCAAGAAAATGTTGGCAACAAGCGTAGTCCATCAACTGACATTCGTTAATGGCCTCCCAAATTCGATGATATCCTAGATGTCAGTCTTGTGCAGGGCATAATGTATGTGTATTCAACCAGCCTAACTATCGGTTCTTGGCGGCCGTCACAAAGCCAAATTTTATTGCGAATGCAAAGGAGAAATAAAAATTGGGAATCTTATTCGGACGCAGTCAGTCCCACATAGAAAATACTACTCATACACCGCAAAAAAAATCGGGGAATTTGTATGAAGTAAAACAAAAATGATCGAATGTCCTCACCTAGCTAAAGCAATATATCATCTTCCCATGGAAATCGTGAAATACGTTAGTCGGCCTATATCAGTACAAATCGTGAACCATCATAAAAAAAATAAAAAAAAATTTCCAAAGAAAGAGTTTCGACTAAACGTCTTGTATTCATCACCGTGCCATCAGGCCTTTTCGTGTAAAATCGTAAAAAAAATAAATAAAAATCACGAAAATCTGCACGTCCTTCCTGAAATTACGTATTATCGCCACGTCTAAATTTCGATCTTCACGTTCAGAATTCGCAGGAGACAATTCAGCAGGAGACAAAGCCGTAAGAAGACAAAATCCCAATGAGACTTTCGATGAAGACGAAAATAATTATATGCAAAAAAAATTGCTGGGCAGCCAAGGAATTTATGGGAACATAGTCTGTCTAGTGTTTAAGGTGTTGTCCGTGTATAACGCCAATCAACTGACCCTTCAGATCCTCCACCTCAAACATATTCTTGCCAACCAGTCCCCTTATCCGGCACTTAAGCCAAGGTTTACACAACTTGGCATTTATACCTTTGCTAAAATTACTCTGAATAAAGTTTTTTCGATATACTTCCTGCCCAACCCTGAAGTGTATATCTCTAGCCCTTTTATTGTAGCCTCTCGCGTTGCGGTCATAAGCCTCATGCAACTTCTCAGTAATCGTCTGATTCAGTAATTGCATCTTATCTGCTTTGTGTAGAACACCAACACTGCTATCAGATAATGCACCAATCTTCCTCAGAATCTGGTAGGCCTCCGCATGTGTAATCATATTATATCCAAACAGCGCATAATAAGGAGTTAGACCAGTAGATGAGTGAATTGTCGAACGTAGAGAGCACTCTATTTTCGACAGACTTTCATCCCATCTATTCTGATCACTACCCAGAAAACTCCTTATACCGCTTATAATAGATTGATTCACTCTCTCACTTGCGTTGGCCTGTGGAGAATGTATCGCAGTCCGCAAATGCCGTACCCCATAAACATTAATCAGTTCCTGAAACATCTCACTGGTGAATTGCTTACCATTGTCGGAGTGCAACGTCTCAGGGACTCCGAATTTGTGAAATACCTCCTGGGTAAGAAACCTAATCACAGATCTCGATGTAGCCTTGGGAATAGCCTTCAACAGAACAAATTTAGTCCTATGGTCAAGCACTATGAAAATATGAGTGTTGCCACTGCGAGTCCGAGGATAGGGTCCAAGGAAATCGACATATATCTTCTGGAATGGGCGCTCCGTTCTAACCTCCTTTCCCATTGTAGGACGAAGAGTCTGCCGTGGATGCTTATTCTCCTTGCAAGATTGACAGTCTGCAATAAACTTACGTACATCCGTCGATAATGTCGGCCAGTAAAAGTACTGTCTTATATTCGTCACAGTCTTACCTACTCCACCATGGCAAGTGTTATCCTCGTGTGATTTTCTTATAATATCGAGAGTCAGAGCTTTTGGGATCCAAATTCTCCATCCCTCGTCATCATTTTCAGATTCACAATGATTGAAACCGGATTTCTTATACACCAGTCCGTCGTCAACCCTTAAATCTGGAAGTGTTTGCTCATTCTGTCGAATAGTATCAACCAGCATAAGATACTCGGGACCTGTGAAGGCAGGTGAATTAAAGTCAATGATGGCTTTGCTTCCAAAAGACAACTCCTCCATGTCCAATCTCGATAACATATCAGGCACTACATTCTTAGTACCCTTTCTGTGCTCTATCGAGAAACTATATCCCTGAAGCTTCAGACTCCATCGTGCTAGCCTGCCATTCAAATCCTGCTGTCCCATCAGCCATTTCAAACTCGAGTGATCAGTAATGACCGTGAACTCCATCATCTCAATGTACTGGCGGAACTTGTCTATGGCTAACACGACGGCCAAGCACTCCTTCTCAGTCGTGGAATAGTTTCTCTGAGCCGAATTTAACTTCTTCGAGAAGAATTCAATAGGATGTTCGTCCCCATTATCGTCCTTCTGAAACAAAACCGCTCCAACACCCACGTTGGATGCGTCGCATTGAACGTAGAAAGGTCTCTGGAAATCCGGGCTGATCAGAATTGGACTAGAAACAAGTTTCTCCTTCAGCCTTTCAAAAGCAACCGTGGCCTCAGCAGTGAAACAAAATTTAGATGACTTCTTAAGAGTGTCGGTAATCGGTGATGTCAACGTCGAAAAATCCGGTATGAAACGTCTGTACCAACCCACGGTTCCCAGAAACCTTCGGACATCCCTAGGAGTCCTAGGAGGAGTTATCTTGGTTATTGCATCGACTTTTGTCGGGTCCGCTTTAAGCTTACCATCGCCAACAATATAACCAAGATATCTCAACTCCCGATAACAAAATTTCGACTTCAGCATATTAATAGTAAGGCCTGCCGAAGTCAATCTCCTACCCACAGTCCTAAGCAGTTCCATATGCGAACCAAAATCGGATGACACTACCAGCAGGTCATCAAGATACACGAAGACCTTCTCCCGTAGCTCCGATGGAATAACGCGATCCATTAAGCGGCACATCCGTTGTGCAGCATTACATAGTCCAAAGGGCATTACCTTAAATTGGTAATGGGGTCTCCCTTGGACAGTAAACGCTGTTTTAGGCCGGCTCGACTCCCCTAAAGGGATCTGCCAAAATGCGTCTTTTAAGTCGATTGCGGATATAAAATATGTATCCCCCAATCTACTTAAAAGACCATCAATATTCGGCAGGGGATAAGCGTCCTTTCTCGTGACTTTATTAAGCTCACGTGCATCCAGACAAAGTCTACTTTTGCCTGGTTTAATAACTAATGTCACGCGATTGTTCCAGGCAGCATCAACGGCTGGTTCAATTACATCAAGGGCCAACATCCTGTCAATCTCTGCGTAAGTCAATTTTTGAACTGCTGGGGAGATTGGGTAGTATCGCATCTTCCTCGGTTCCGCGGTGCCTGTGTCTATGATATGTTCCTCCAAAGTCGTCTTGCCCAAACCATGCCTACTGAAACAACGAAATTCCAATTTCACCATCTCAAGAACCACCTTCTGCTCAGGGTTCAAGTCATGTACTCGTGCATCCATCTCGTCATGCGCCACCAGTTCGTTTATAGCCGTGGTACCAAATGAAATAGTTATACCAAACTTTTTCCAAAACTCCATTCCTAGAATGAGCTCTTGTGATAACTTTGGTACTATGTACAGGTCCATCAGTTGTGACCTGCCATTACAAGTCAAATTTGTCCGTATTTTACCAACTATGTCCAATCCATGCCCATCTGCGGTATTTATAATAGAGCGAAAATCATAGATCTCAACGCCCATTCTTGCAATGTTCTCAAAGCAGTTTTTACCTAAACAGGAAACGGAAGCTCCACTATCCATCAGGCCCTTTAATTGTACGTTGTTGATGGTTACGTCCAAATATGGTCGTATGTCTTCCCCGACTGCTATACTGGAAACATACAAAGATCTTCTTTCGGCTTTCCGGACATTGAATCTGTGTCTCGCCTTCAATACCTTCCGAGTAGGTTCTTGAAAGTCCTTAAATATTTCCTCACGTTTCTTTTTGTAATTAGCTAAACGTTCTTCATACGGAACGATGGTCATCAATTTCTTCTCACATCTCTGGACCCTTGGTTCAATTTGTAACTCAAGGTGTTTGTCTAAATTCGTGTGGAAAATCTGGGTAATTTTGTGGTCATCAAGAAGCTCTTGTGAACCACTGGTATCAAAATTTATTGGGGCGGTTTCGCATCTGGACATGATGGCCCCGTCCTCATCATGCCTTTTCGATGGTTTTCCTTACAGCGTGAACAATTAGGTGTGGTCACATTTTCGAACCCACATCGGTAACAAAAGATGGCTCTCTGTTCGGATTCGCAATCTACAAATGTATGCCCTGACTTCTTACAATTCCAGCATACTAATGTCCTGGCCGGGTAAGCATTCATTTTAAGAGCCTCCAATTGGAAATCTGGCTCAGGTATGTGGAACAATCTGTCATAATTCCAGTCCGCCACTTGCTGTTCCAATTCATTCACCCTACGTAGCTGCTGGGGCGGCCTATATGAGGTACGCTTAGAAAGGTTCCTCTCAGCTCTCCTACACTCCTCCAAAAGGTGATCTAAGTTAATAATATGCATCGGAAATATGAGTTGTGCCAAGCCATCCTTAAGGTTATCCTTAACCATTCTAACCAATTCATATTCCGGTATCGACCTACGCATCTGGTTATTCAAATTCATAATCTCCTGGATATAGACATCAGCGCTCTCATTGTAGGATTGTCTCCTCTCCATTATCCTACGCTGAATTTCATAATCGCTCTCAAAGCGTTGGAATTTTTTCTTGAGATTATATCTCAAATAATCCCATTCGCAGCGGGGATTTTGGCGCCTAAAATTCCAGAACCATTCATATGCCTGCCCAGATAAAAAGTGGTGAAATCCCTTCATGAGAGTTGGCCATGGGCAGTTCATATCCCCTCTTATCGTCTCAATTCTGAAAATGAAATCCTCGACGCTAGTTGTCCTATCCTGGCCGTCGAAACGAATACCCCATTTCTCAAGATTCCATTGCTCCTGAGGTCTTTGAACATAATCAACAGCTTTTGCTGTAGTGAAATTGTTAGTCAGTGGAGGTGGTGCTCTATAAAAAGTCTGTTGCGGTGGAGGTGCATCATATCTTCGGTGTGAGATCGGTTCATTGGTCGGTGGCAAATAATTTCGAGGAAAATTATGCTGAGATCCGTTCTCAAAATCACCCTCAATTGTCTGATTCTGCAACCGGTCATGCGTCTGCGTATTAAATGAAATCGCCGTGTCCTGTCTCGGCAACGGAGGTGGTGGGAAATTGAAATTCACCGGTGGTGGAACTCTTGTGCCCCTTGGTTCGTTCATCATACTTGCCGAAGCGCCGGACCCCTCTCTCTCAGACCTGATAGTCTCACGAACAATACCCGGTATCATCCTCTGTAGGTTCTCATTAACTTCCTGCATTGCCCTTGCCTGTGCCGCACCCACAGATGCCGCAACATAATCCTTCAAGGACAGCCCACTCCCATTGACAATTATATCGTCATGCCTAGCCGGGTTCGGAGCAGGATTATCCCTTCGCGCAAGAAATTCCCTCCTTATGTCTATTGCGGTATTACTACTGTAATCCGGAGAAAGTATTGTAAGATTCATTGGGGAGGAAGTAGTCTGAGGACCTAAGGTCATGTCCGCCTGATTATTTACTACCTGGACATCCGGTGCTGTCAAAGAGTCCAAAGGTCTATTGGATCTATTGTCACCTAATCCTGTGCCTGATGGCCTTGTCGTCGTATTTGTAGACGCAGATGCAGTCGTCGTAGTGGTAGAAGTAGTCGTCGTAGTGGTACTCATTGTTGAACTTGTAGAGGACCCAGATCGTAATTTCATCTTATTAAGAAACTTCATAAAGAGTCTAATATCTTAAACCGCCAGAAAATAGAAACTCCAATAAGGGGAAAATCGTAATTCATAAGAAAATAGATCTAGTATTTTCGGAAAAAATTGTAAAACATTAGAGACGACAAAAACTGCAATAACTATATTTCCAAATGTGGATATTCCTTTTCACTATTTATAAGCCTGGACAGAACCCAAAATGCCTAATTATTAAATAAAAC
Source organism: Stomoxys calcitrans (assembly GCF_963082655.1). Taxonomy (NCBI): domain Eukaryota; kingdom Metazoa; phylum Arthropoda; class Insecta; order Diptera; family Muscidae; genus Stomoxys; species Stomoxys calcitrans. The sequence continues at coordinate 76,797,527 of NC_081552.1, read as the reverse complement.
TATATGACATTAACTTATCGATGCCTACACTATTCTTATGTCCTATTACAAAAAAATATCTTTAACTTATAGACAGCTAATTTAACTATTACCAATATAGAAATTTTGGTCCTAGCACCTGTCTTTCTACTACCTGGCTTTAATAAATTTAGATCTAATTAGTCTAATTTATCGTCTTCAAAAAAAAAATTTAAACGTTATAACGAAATCATAAATCAAAAGAAAAACGTGATGTATAAGGAAACCGCTATTTCCAAGTTATTCGAATAGAAATTTATCACTTCTATTAAAAAAAAATCTCAAAAAGAAATTGAAAAATTTAAGTCAAAAGAAAACTACATGTATTTCCAAAAAAAATGGTTTTGACCATGATCTCTTAAAGTACTAATATATGCATGTCACTTCCATGCATTAATGCTTCAATATCCTTCGGTGTTGTAATTCTTCTTTCTCTATACAACCATATCTATTTTTGAGTATTTTTTTACGTATAATATATTACTTTCTTTATTTCTTTTGTTTCATATGTCTGTGAATAATTAATATTAATAGTTTTTTTTTTACTTTCTTATTTTTCAGATAATATATGCGTATGCGGTTGAGCTTCTGTAGTTGCTTTATAAAGAGGAGATTGTATATAATGTCAATTTTCTATAATCCATCTTTTTATGCTAACCTCATTCTAACTAAAACTCTAGCAAGTAGAAATCGGCATAAAATAAAACTATATCATATCCATGTAACAATTAATAATGAGATTTATTCATAAATCTGATCAATTGTACCATATGTACTGTATCAAGCATCTTTATATTGGAGCTGGTTCATTCCTCCAAATTCAAAGACATTCCGTCTTCTTTTTTTTTTTTTGCCAAACCACTCGTTGAAGAATTCGGATCGACGAGACAAAACATACACAGACGAAAACTATATCCTATATTCTAAACCTAGACTAATCTAAAGTCGAATTATTTGACAAGAAGGTCGTCTTAGTTCAGTTAAAGTAGCAAATAATTCATGGACTCAATGGTCTTCAGATTATGACTTACTTTACTGGACCAAAACCACGTAGTTGCCAAACAGTTCTCCACTATCTGAGTCTACCCTGTATCACTGTCGCAACACAGGCATGGCTATATAATGACCTTCCGGGACTTACAGGTTATCGGGTAAAGTCAAATACTGGATTTGCAGTGGTGTTAAGGGGCAAAATGTTCAATACATAAATACCTAGAAACAATCCACTATGTCGAGCGCCATCTTATAATTTGATGTTACCAATTTCTTGGAAACCAAACCATAAGGGCGGCCCCACGTTGGGCGCCAATTTGTAAGGGACAAGGTGTTTTGTAAAGCGGTGGCACTTCTCTGCATATTGCTGCGGCTTGAACTCGCCGGATGTGGGTTCTACTTCCGCTCATATCCTCTTACAAATATTTCAAAGTGCCATAAGGTGTCAAACAAGGTTGTTCTCCTTAAAAATTTAAACACGAGACACTAGACGGTTACAGTTTGAATTTAAAATTATAAAGAAAACGGACAGACATTCTTCAACGAGAGTTTATTCTACAGAACAGCACAGATGTGAAATTGACATTAAGATTGGAATCAGGTGTCGAAGATTCCTTGGGCATCCCACCCACGATATAGCCAAGAAGTGACTATCCTAATGAGATGTCTATAGCCCTAAATGTACCTATTAATAAACATCTCCCTTTAATGATGCAAAACTCTCCTCCTTTTTATACAACTACATACTCAACCTTTGCCTGGGGAAAATCAAAACATTTTTGTTTTAGTCTTTATGATTATTCACATAATTTGTATTAAAAAAAAATGAATTCATATGAATATGTGAATTCAATGTGTTTATAACATTTTAAACAATAACTTAAAACTAATACTTATATTTAATTATGTAAATTTCTATATATTTTTTTTAATTAGTTCTATAGCATGCTCTTTCAATTGAAATAACTAAAAATTGTAGAATTAAATGATCATCGCCCTTACAGGCGAAAAAAAAAAAACTTGAAATAGTCCTAAAATTTTGTTTAAATTCAAATTATTTCCTAGCAACTTCTCTATATTATTTTTCTTCTTTCAATCGTAAATTTTTTTTATTTTTATTTTTTTTTAATCGTGAATTCTTTCTTTTTCTTCTTAGTTACATCAGTCGAAACAATTTAACATTTTTTTGTACATGCATATGTACATATATAATTTTTTTCTTTCTAACTTTATATAGTTTCTGTAGTTTTCATTAATTTATTATTTTCTTCCTTTTTATAATATCTTTTATGCTATTGCTTTTTTAAAATACTATTCAAGAAATTTGACCGATATGTATTAAAATATTGGTTTCCACGTTTTTCTTACGAATTCCATAAAGTGGGGTTAACAACGTTATGTCACGTGTTCGGTAAGTAATATATATACTTTTTTTGGAAATTTCATTAATTGAAAAATGGGGTTTTTCCAGGTTTCCTCCTGTTGTGTCTTCTTCTTATTTCGACAGTTCATTCACAATATAGTCATAACCTACATGGTTTTTGTACTCACTATTTCAGGTTCCATAAGTGTGGTGAATAAAAAGAGTCCTCGGGATATGTGGCAGATGGAGCCAGTGGTCGTACACACAGCACTCCACGATTTGTTGGTCCAATATATCGGCAAAACCACAATACCCTACATGGTGAAAGTATTCCAGTCCACGTAAATTTATTTAACAAAAGAGAAATTAGTGGTTCAAATCTTACCCGAGGTATTAAATGAAATAGGTACTGATAATCTCTCCCTGCGGAATGCCAGGGTTTGGGGGTTATGTCTCACAACCGAAATTCAGACACGATTTATGTGATCCTGAGATACGAAATTATTACACCAAATTATATGCTAAAACGTTGTAATATAGCTACCTTTTCAAATTCGTTGTAATCACACAAAAAAATTGATTCACTCACTGAAGAGTTATAATACTCAATAATAAAAATTATCTGACACCAACTTCTCAGAGATCACAAAAGACTGCACCGCACTATGTATGACTTAATAATGACATGTGCTCCATTCTCACCTAACCAACTTGGTAGCATGGCACTTTGCCCTTGAAAGATGACGTTGAAAGTCACACATACTTCTAAACGTTAAACAAGTACAACAAGGTTCTGACTCCGGAGTCCTAGACAAATCTCATGCAACCCTGTGCTCAAAAGAATCAGTCTAAAATAGTCGGTATCTGTGATTGTGCAATCACATACAACGATCACGCCTTGATCCAGGACCAATGCTGATCTCAACTCAAGAAATAAAAATAAATAAATTGAAATCTGAAATCCAAGAAAATGTTGGCAACAAGCGTAGTCCATCAACTGACATTCGTTAATGGCCTCCCAAATTCGATGATATCCTAGATGTCAGTCTTGTGCAGGGCATAATGTATGTATATTCAACCAGCCTAACTATCGGTTCTTGGCGGCCGTCACAAATTAGAATCATATCAGGTGAATTCCACTAAATCTTCATTTCTCTTCTTCTACTTGCAGATAACAGGATTATAGCCCAAGGAAAAAGGAACCCCAAAATGAAGGATTGACATCCAGCTGCAGGCTAATAGGAAAGTGTTAAGTAAGTGTGGCCAACTGACACCTATCGCCTCCCTCAAATCCAATACCTTCCTTCTAGCATATCAACAGCCAGGAACCCCACACTTTACCTTCAGGATCAAGAGGGAACGCCGACTGGCTTCAATCAAAAAGGGCAGGTAAGTATGCCTCTATTTCTATAATTGTCTCACACTTATATCTCCCTACGATTCCAAACAGGTCTTGCCATGGAACCAAATGAGCCACACACACAAGGCACAACCCAATCCAACAGGAAACAGGTGAGTCAGTTTTCCCTTTTCATTCCCTCCTTAAGCTGAGTATTCCGTTCAATTCTTCGAGCGGAATGCTGTCAAAATCCATATAAAAAAACGTCGGCTGAAAATCGGCCCAAAAGTAGTACTCTGTTTATAGTGAGGTAAATGGCAAAAACTATTATAGTGGCAACACGTGAAACTATGCCGACATCATTTTAGTTTATTTTATTGATTTCAATGGTTAGTTTTTCTTCATTTATTTGAGAAAAACAGATAAAATAGAGAAAACTATAAGTGCAGATAAAGAAACGTGTTTCGATATGGAAACAAAAACATTTGACTGCTGTCAAATTTCTTTCGCGAATCAATTAAAAATCTCAGCGGCTATTTATTTAAGCTTGTCCTTAGACCAAAAAAATATCGTTACAACCGGGCATTTAGACTAAGTTTCGCGATTACATGCGTGTGAAAGAAAAAAACAGGTATGTTTCGAACAAAACGGGAGAAAAAAATAAATAAAGGAATCTGCGGGAACCAAATTATAGAAAAAAAATTAAACTTCGTGCGTGCTACGAAATTAAAAAAAAAGACAATAAGTGCTTGTGTTCCGTTATACGTCTGTCGATTCCGCTTCCTTTTAGCACATATCCGGGCCTCTGCCCTTCGCAGCTAAAGCTTTCCCCAGACCGTTCATTTTTCCAAAAATATACGTGGTGCTCCTGACCACCAATCTAGACACGTGCAACAGAGCCATCGTTACCGGATACTGCGTTTCCGGCTTATTCACCGTGGTGCAAAATTCAGCGTTCCGCAAAAGGAAAAAAATATATATCGCCAAGAGCACTACGCTACTCTGGCATTGGGGACATTATGCTATCCCACCTTAAAACAATCCTATAAAAAAATAACTATAACGACCTTATATCTATCCTAGCCAACAAAAACACAATCCGTATGCCATTCAAGGCAAATAAGCGGACTACAAAATATAGAAATAAAATAACGTAATCCATATTTAATTCAAAGCAAAAGAAAAGCAATTCATTTATTTAAACCTAGAAGCCTAAACCTATGTTACTACTATTCTTATTCTTAACCTATTGCCTCAAATCTTTGGCGTGAAAGACACCCAAAGATTTTCCCTGTGGATCATCCACATGTTTCGCGTTGTAGTTATCAGAGAAGCTACTTTGCCGAAAACTACGGCGATACACTGCTTGTGCGGGCAAGAATCTACCTTTCGGCAGCGAAGATTGTAGGATCTTTCTCCTTTAAGGTAAGCCTTATGTAGATTAGATCTGATCAGCTTTCTGGTTTGCTCCATCTTCTCGGAGTTAAGGTCTATATCCGGGTCATTTAATATTTGAAGTTTACGCACAATCGTGTACACCCGTGGTTAATCATGTTAACACCAAATAAGGCGTAATACGGTGTCACCTTCATCGCGCTATGCACCAACGAGCGCAGCGAACAATCCACCTCTGAAAGGTGCTTATCCCATTCGCGATGATCTTCGTTAAGGTACGCCTTTTTCGCGGCCAGTACCGACTGGTTACCACGATCCGACGCGTTGGCCTGTGGCGAATGGGTAGCGGTCTTCATGTGGTTCACGCCGAAATTTTTAACCAAGTCCCGAAATTCCTTACTTACAAACTGTTTGCCATTGCCGGAGACAATGACCTCTGGAGTATCAAACTTTTAGAAAACATCCGAAATCAGAAATTTTACCACATTTTTGGCACCTTAGCCATTGCTTTCAACAGCACGTATTTAGACATATGGTCTAAGACAATAAAAATAAAGGAATTCCCGGGATAGGGGCCTAGGAAATTCACGTAGATGCGCTGGAATGGTCGTTCCACCTCAAATTCCTTTCCACTGGGCGGACGTAAAGTTGTGGTTGCCGGCTTCGTCTCTTTACAACTTAGGCATTGTTTCACAAAACTTCGCTCCTGCACATTCATGTTTGGCCAGTAAAAGTATTTTTTTTACACGATTCAAAGTCTTGTGAAACCCACCATTAGCTGATGTAGGTGGACAATGAGCCATTTTGATGACTTGTTCAGTCAGCTCGGCCGGCATCCACAACTTCCACGTGAAACCCTCACGCAAAGGATCACCGCCGTAGTTTCGTTTTCTTTTGTAGGCGATACCATCGATAACCCGAAAATCGGGTAAACTTGCCGCGTTCTCTTCAATACTCCGGGTAAGATCTTGATAGGCGTCAGACTTAAAGGCTGGCGAGGAGAGGTCAAATAATTGTCCTGAGTCTGCAGACTTTTCGTCCATATCGTACCTAGACTAGGTATCCGGAAAAATGTCCTGGGTACCCAGCCTATGCTCGATATTGAACGCGAAGGACTGCAAATTGAGGCTCCACCTCGCCAGTCTTCCGCTTTAATCCCTATGGGACATCAACCATTTGAGGCTGCTATGATCAGTGATGATGGTGGCCATTAATTCAAAATAAGGCCTGAATTTCTATATGGCCATAACCACAGCCAAGCACTCTCTCTCCGTCACTGAGTAATTCCTTGGAGCGGACGTTAACTAATGTAATGCAATGGGATGCTCTCCGCCCTCGTCATCCTTCTGAAATAGGACTGCTCCTATTTCCAGGTCGGAGGCATTACATTGCACTTAGAAATGTCTTTCAAAGTTCGCGTGAGAGAGTACCGGGCTGGTAATCAGGGCATGTTTCAACTGATCAAAAGCAGCCTTCGCCTGGTCGGTAAAAACAAAAGTCTTGCCCTTTTTAAGAGTATCGAAGATCGGGGTAGCTATCGTCGCGTACTCGGGTATGAACCGCCTTTACCAGCCGGTGGCGCCCATGAAACTTCTCACTTGCTTGGCCGTCTTTGGGTAGTCAAATCACGCAATAGTTTCAACCTTTTCTGGATCAGCCTTGAGAGTACCTTCACCAACAATATAGCCTATGTATCGGAGCTGTTTGAAGCAAAATTTGTATTTTGCCACATTTATTGTGAGCCCCGCCTTGGCTAACAATTCGTCCACACGCTTCAGCAACTCCAGGTGAGTGTCAAAATCTGGCGACACCACCAAGAGGTCATCTAAGTAAACAAAAACACGGTCTCTTAGTACACAACTCAAATGGCATGACGGTAAAATGGTGAAGAGGCCTCCGCGGCACCGTAAAGGCTGTTTTTTCTTTGCTGGATTCGTCAAGGTGTGTCTGCCAGAAAGAATCCTTTAGGTCGACACTGATGGTGTCACCAAGCCGGCCTTCAATAGGCGGAAGAGGATAGGCGTCCTTGACGGTGAGAGCATTCAGCTTGCGACCATCAACACATAGTCTATTTTTCTCGACCATGCGGACTAACGTCACTAGATGACTTCAGGGACTATCGCTCGGCTGTATCACCCCCAAGGCTAACATCCTATCCAACTCCGCATACATTAATTTCTGCACAGCTGGCGACACTGGATGGTGCCTACTTTTCACGGGAGTTGCATCACATATGTCGATTGTGTGTACCTCAGACTGTGTCCTACCCAAGCCTTTCTTAGTAAAGCAAGGGAATTTTTCTATCACATCTTCCAAGCGTTTCTGCTGAAAGTCTGACAACACATGGACTTTCTTGTCATCATTGACACAGCCGTCAGCTTCTTCACAAAGGCTCACATTGTTGTTGGTCAAACTCTCAATTTGGACAAAAAGTTGAAATTTGCGCATAAAATCTATGCCGAGGAAAAGAGACCTTCCCAAAGACGGTACCTCGCGTTTGCCTCCCTATACTCTTGAACCCGGACATGTAACGGCTTCAATTCTCTCAGCTTCGGGACAAGTGTAGAGCTATGCTTATGCTGTTTGGAATTAATTAGAAGGGTGATCTTTTTATAAGACGATGTGAGTTGATCTAAACTGGCGTCAACCGCACCTCGCCAGTCTGAGATGGGATCCTCTGTCGGTTTCCCTGACATTTCGGGCAGTTCCTGACGGTTACACCATCATGACCACACCTATAGCAGAAGAATTTTCTAGGCGTGGCACAATCCACCAAGCTATGACCTTCAACTCCACAATTCCAGAACTTCAAATTTGTTTTGCCTTGAACTGCATCGACTTCTATGGCCTCTGGGTGCAACTCTTTCTTCCAGGCTAACACATGAACGCGCTGCGGCACCAGATTAGGGCGCTGGTACTGCTGACGGTGGCTTGCGAGAAGGCTTTCCGCTCTTTTCTTCTCTCTTTTAACTTCTCTGTAGAAGCTCCCCAAGTCGTTAACTGTCATTGAGAATATCATCTGCGCCAATGCGGTTTACAGGTTTCCCTCATAATCTCCGCCTCTCGGTAGGGTTGCTTCTGCTGGTTTTGCAACTGAATCACCGCATTATAAAACTCTTCGAAGGTTCCTTGGGGCTGCTGGCGACGGTTAAAATTTGCGTTTGTATCTGGAATTCGTTCTCGAACCGCTGGAATCGCGTCATCAGAGCCCTCTCAATTTCATCCCAAGACCGAAACTGTGCAAACTTGCGGTGGTTCCAGTACCAGTCTAGAGCTGGTTTCTCCAAGAGCTGGTGAAATTTTGTCAGATATTCGCTTTCGGGGCATTCGTAGTCCCTTTTCAACTCGCCAACGCGAAATATAAACTCTTGAACGTTGATTGTTTTGGAGGTTCCATCAAATTTAATCCACCATTTAGCCAAGTTTAGGTTGCCGACCAAATCAGTGTGTGTGCTGCCTCCAGGCCTTCCAAAATGTGAAAAAGGACCTGGAATATGCGCTTGGTGCAACGGCGAAAAATATGATGGGGGTTCCCTGGTATTCGGCTGCTGTGGCCTCTCATTCAATGGCATATAATAGTTTGGTTGGCCTGAACCCCAGGAATTACGGTACAAGGATGGCAAGCGAAGACCGCCAGTCTCCGAAAGTGGTGGTGCTAGTACAGATGATGGTGGGACAGTGTTGGTGCTTCGTACAAAAGGCGGTGGCTGTGAGTATAACGCCTCGGCCTGTTGGTACGACGAAACTGGCGGACCTTCTGCCTGCATATGTGGCAAACCTCTAGGCGGATGCTCTTGAGTTGGCCCCAAAGACATATGTTGTCCCTGGCCTAGTAGTGGTCTTCCAATCTGCCCTGTTGCTACTGGAGCCATTGCTGCGTTATTAGCCTGAAAGAAGTTATCCACTCCTAACGATCGTCTCGTAGCTTCGTCTATGTTAGGTATCAAGCGGTTCATTATTCCCGTTTGCTCTCTCTAAAACTCTATTCGGGCTAATCCAACGGCTGAAGCGATGATTTCGCTCATGCCAAACGCCGGATCTGCTGGAGGCACTGGGACGTTAAGACCAGTGAGTGGTCTAAAAGTTGGAGATGATGTATGGCCTTGCGAGCCGAATGTGCTGCTCAATAGCCGAGACAAATCGTCCATTCCTGGAGGTAGTGGTGGAGCCACGGACCAAAGAGCTGATGCGATCGGAGCATTGCTGGCTGTCGTTGTGGTTGTTGTTGCTGTCGTGAAAGTCACAGATGGTTGGGTTGTACTCCCCGCAAATTCCGAGAAGGTCCTGGCTGGACCTGGAATGCCCAGAATCTTCTCTGCTTGCTGAACGAGAATTCACCATTGTAGTAATAGATCTGCCCAAAATACCGAAATGTAAAAAGCCAAATATCTAAAACGTATTAAATCGACCTTGCGGACTAACGTCACTGGATGACTCCAGCGACTATCGCTCGGCTGTATCACCCCAAGGCTAACATCCTATCCAACTCCGCATACATTAATTTCTGCACAGCTGGCGACACTGGATGGTGCCTACTTTTCACGGGAGTTGCATCACATATGTCGATTGTGTGTACCTCAGACTGTGTCCTACCCAAGCCTTTCTTGGTAAAGCAAGGGAATTTTTCTATCACATCTTCCAAGCGTTTCTGCTGAAAGTCTGATAACACATGGACTTTCTTGTCATCATTGACACAGCGTCAGCTTCTTCACAAAGGCGCACATTGTTGTTGGCCAAACTCTCAATTTGGACAAAAATTTTAAACTGCCAAAAAGGCGAATGTAAAAAACCAAAAAACAAATGTATGGTCAAAAAGGAAATCTTCCTTATGACAGTGTATATGCTGGATGCAAAATCAAGAAAACCTAAAAAAACCAAATATAGACAGCTAACAGAGTACAGAGTACATAACCAAAACGAATGACACCAGTTTTCAGATAAAGCGAAGAATAATACTGGCAAACAGATGCTACTTTGGACTAAGTAAGCAGTTTAGAAACTTTACACTTTACAAGACACTGATACTACCCGTGCTGTTATATGGTTCTGAAGCATGGGTACTTGTGAAAGCAGATGAGGAAGTTCTTGGAGTATTTGAGCGAAAGGTTCTTCGTAAAATATATGGACCAGTTTGCGTTAACGGAGAATATAGGCGACGTATGAACCACGAGCTGTATGACGACGATAGCATAGTTACACGCATCAAAATACAACGGCTGCGTTGGCTAGGTCATGTTGTCAGAATGGATGACGAAGCTCCAGCAACAAAGTCTTTTGAAGGCAAACACGGTGGTACACGCAAACCGGGAAGACCAAAAGCCCGATGGAAAGATCAAGTTGCGGGAGACACCTCGAAACTTGGTGTCAGAGATTTTAAAATGAGCGCAGAAGATCGAGGCGCTTGGAACGCTATTCTACGTTCGGCTAGTGGAACAAATATTCTGTCATAGCCAATTAAAGTAAAGTAAAGTAACAGAGTATGAACAAAAGTCTCTAAAAAGCAATGACAGGAAGTACCAAAGCACTTAAAGTATAAAAAGCAACCTCCTGCTACTAAGGGAATAAATCTACCCAAGTAAAAAACCCAAGGAAAAGAAAAGGAACTACAAATTCATGTAATGCATCGGTGGTAGGTAACAAATCACCCGAATCTCTCAACTCAATTGGACGGGACTTCAACAAAATAAACGTCTTTTACTTGGAGATGACATGATGCGTAGGCCTGATAGAAATAAATGACGGATATTCGGGCTCAGTAGACAATGGCTCCGCATCAGCAGCTGTAGCTAGACCCTATTGATCCGCCCGTCAGTATATGTTCGTTGGTTAGTACATGTATGTATCATTTGCTTTTCCCATTTTTTGTGTGATTATATTTGTATATGTGATACCATTTTCTTTCTTAATATAAAGTGGCGATGATATCATAATGTATTTTTTCTCCTTTACGGAGACCCCACAATCGGCCTGCGTTAATGGGGAAATAACCCTATTACGACTTCTACCGAAGCTACCTAGCTTGAGGTCAACCTACGTCGGCTTTGGCACCCTTTCTATGTTACGCTGAAAGGCATGTTATCTCGTCTACGCACAATTGTAATGCCTAGCCATCTTCATAAATAAACTTTTACTGTTTTCTTTTCTTTTAATTTGTTACAAAAATATAGATCACTGAAATAAAAAAGGAAGTCTGTCCGTAGTTCGTCTGTCCAAGGTTGCGAGTAAATTATCTGTCCAAATAGGGTTTTTTACTTGGGCATGTCGGTGTGATCATGCCGGTTTCCTGCACCTCCCCCGATGACTGGAGCGGTGATGGTGACTGGACGTGCTGGATGACCGATCGCTTGCTTACGTGGTTTTTTTAATTTTGTTTGTATTTTGTATGTTTAATTAGATTTTACGTATCTAGCCTGTAAGACTTTAGTTGCTTATTTTTATTTTTAACTAGCTGACCCGGGCACGCTCCACTGCGCCTTCTTTTACTTTATATGGTACAAAAGTCTCATTGGAATGTTTATTTTCGACAATTAAAGACTTTTAGTGAAATACCATGCTAACTTGACTAACATTTTAACAATATATGTGCCTTTATCTGAATCCCATATGATTATTGGTATACGAATTTAAGTTTGGATGTAAGGTGTACTTCATTCTAAAAATACTTCATTTCAGTCCGATATTCTCATGATGTCTGATTTAGTGGTGTTTTCGGGGGAGAGGTGGTCCCCCAGATACTTCGCCCTGAAAAAATATCAGCATCGGGCTCTTCTCTCAAATACCATTTATTTAAACCCCATATTGCCATTGGCTTAAGAGGAGTTTACAGGATGAGGCGTCCCCCAAACACATGGCCCTAAAATAGGTTATCAAATTCGTTTTCTAATCTCAAATACCTTTCATTTGAGCCACATATTGGCATGGTCGAAAAATGTTTTCCCGTTGGGGGTGTTTTGGGAAAGGGGTGATACCCTAAATACATGGTCCTACATTTGGATATCAAATTCGTATTCTGCTCCCAAATACCTTTATTTGAGTCCCGTATTGCGATGGTCAGTAAAAAAATTGCTGTTTGTGGGGTATTTTGGAAAAGGGGTAGACCCCCAGAAAATTGGTTCCGAAAATGGGTATCAATTCATGCTCTACCCCCCAATACCTTTCATTTAAGCGCCACATAGTAAATATGCCCGATTTAGGGGTGTTTTGGGGAGTGGGGTGGTCCCCAAACATTAAGGCCGGAAAATATATCAGCAACGTGCTCTATTCTCGTACATATATCTATATATCATTTATTTGAACCTCATATTGCCATTTCCCTCAAAATTGGATATCAAATTCGTTTTCTTATCTCATTTAAACTCCTTATTGCAAAAGTCAGCAAATTTGTCCGGTTTTGGGTACTGGCCCTAAAAATTATGAATATTTAGTTCCACTCTCTTTAAGACCCAAATTATCTTGGGGAGCAAAAACGTCCTATTTTGGGGGTTGTTATGGTGGTGGGACGTCCGCTAGACAGTTGGCCCCTAATGTTGATATCAGATACATAGTCTACTCCCACATACCTTTAATTTGAGCCCCATATTTCCATAGTCGGCAAACCTGACCGGCTTGGGGGGTTTTTTGGGGGATGGGCGGCCACCCAGTGAGTTGGCCTTGAAATTATAAAATTCGTGCTTTACTCCCAAAGACCTTTCATTTGAGCCCCATGTTGCTATGGTCCTAAATTTGTTCCCTTTGGGGAGAGGCGGCCCCCCAAACACTTGGTCCCATATTTAGATATCAGATTCGTATTCTACATTCAAATATCTTTTATTGAAGCCCCATGTGTCTATGGTCAGTAAATAAGTCCAGTTTGTGGGGTGTTTTGGGGAAGGGGTGGACCCCCAGAAACGTGGTCCCACATTTGGATATCAGATTCGTATTCTACCCGCAAATACCTTTCATTTGAGTCCCATATTGCCATGGTCGGTAAATATGTCCGATTTAGGGGTGTTTTGGGGCTTGGGGTTGTCCCCCTAGCACTTGGTCCGTCAATTGGATTTCAAATACGTTTTCTCATCCTAAATACCTTTCATTTGAGTCCCATATTGTCGTGATTGGTCTAAATATATGTTTGGTAGGTTTTAGGGTGGGGCAGCCCCCCTAGGTACCCAATCCGAAATTTGAATACCAAATTTTTATTTTTAGGGTACTATATGAGAGCACACAAAATTTCTTAAATCGCACCACCCATCTCCGAGATCTGGCGTTTCTGAAAATTAGGGTAATCCGTTTCATCCGTTTCGGTTCATCCGTTTCTGAGTCTATAAGGAACACACAAACAAATCTACAAACAAACACAAATTAATTTTTATATATAAGATTAGTTTATAGTTTGCACTCACAATAGAATTTTTTTTCTTCGACCCTTAGGTCACACTTTATTTAGGGGCTAATGCCTTTTCACCAATTTGAGATTTAGGCACAACAAAATTCGATAAAATAAAATAATATATTTGGACTATCAAGTCTCTTGCTTCTTTTTTTGTTTATACGGTTGATTTAAGGTGGGTTGTGTCGACTGGCCATTTTGCCACAACAAAAAACTTCTCTCGAACCACAATGTTTGGTATAGTTTCCACGCAACTTCGACGTCCAGTCAGCTCCAATGCTCATGGCCTTTCCCTTCTCTTTTTCCTCCATTTCTCCATATTTGTCCCCAAGCGATCTGACGTTAAATATTGTGTCAGCTGTTTCAGCCGAGTTGCCAACTAAATAACCATGTCATTTACTATAGCATCAACAAGGGCCGCATGTCATCGCGCACACAACAATGCATCAATTACTTTTGAAGGTAACACAAAATCCTTAGTTGTTGATTCGTCGAATCTGCCATACTTTGTACTTATTCCACTGGAAAAGCTATATCGGTGTCCCAAAAGACTCGCCATTGCAGGCATGTTGGCGTGGCTAGGCTCGCCGGATGGGGTGATTCTTGGCGATCTTGGTCCGAAAAGCAGCATGACAAAAAAATACTCTGCAAAATCATGCCAGTATTTCTAGTTCATAAGTATTTCGTATTTCAGAAAAGAAGGGCACGCGTCCACTGACACGCTACTTGGCTGGTGTTCTGCCAAGCTTCTGGCCCTCCCTCAGAGACTCCACCGGAGTTTCTCCTTCATGCCCCTAGAGCCACGCAGGACATCCCGTATTTGCTACCTTTACTTACCTTTTCTAAATGTAGCCTACCACCATTCTAAATTAGCCTAAGCCAACAACATGTTTAGAATTCCTATCCATAAACGTCATAAAAAAATGGCAATAAAAATCCAGTAACAAATATTAGTAAAAAAAATATTAGAAAAATTTAACTCTAAAAAAAAACAAAAGAAAATCAGTTGCCTCTCTCTTCTTCTCTCTTGAAGTTGCCTCTCTCTTCTTCTTCCAGGCCATAACCAGGGCAAAGGCTTCACCGATGGTGACAGTAGATGATGATGGACCCTCCGCTGAACTATCCGCCCGTACGCGTATGTCTGTTTGTAGGTAAGTCTTTGTATAGTTCTCTTTTTTCTCTTGCTTGTTGTACCTATATATGTATTTTTTTTAATTTTTTTACAGGTTTCTTTCCAATTTGCAGATTTCTTTTTGTGGTGTCACCTAATCAATCCTACATATTTATTTTTAATTGTGTTAATTTTTTTGAAGACAGCACAATCGGCTTGCGTTGATGGGGGCTAGAAAAACCCCTATTCCTTAACCACCAAAGCTACCTACAATCAGCTAACCCTAGGCGCTTCTTTCACACAAATATAGAGCACTGAAACAAAAGGCGCCTCCCACGATGACTGGAGCGGTGATGGTGACTGGACGTGTTAGGTGACCGACTGGGTGTTTATATAGTTGTTGATTATGTTCGTATTTCGTATGTGTAATTAGTTCATTAGCTTGTAGGTATTTAGCCTTTTTTCATGGGTTTATAGATATTTAGGTTGTAAGTCCTTAAAAAAATTTAACTCTAAAAAAAAAACAAAGGAAAATCAGTTGCCTCTCTCTTCTTCTCTCTTGAAGTTGCCTCTCTCTTCTTCTTCCAGGGCAAAGGCTTGACCGATGGTGACAGTAGATGATGATGGACCCTCCGCTGAACTATCCGCCCGTACGCGTATGTCTGTTTGCAGGTAAGTCTTTGTATAGTTCTCTTTTTTCTCTTGCTTGTTGTACCTATATATGTTTTTTTTTTAATTTTTTTAATTTTTTTACAGGTTTCTTTCCAATTTGCAGATTTCTTTTTGTGGTGTCACCTAATCAATCCTATTTATTTTTAGTTGTGTTAATTTTTTGAAGAAGACAGCACAATCGGCTTGCGTTAATGGGGGCTAGAAAACCCCCTATTCCTCAACCACCAAAGCTACCTACAATCAGCTAACCCTAGGCGCTTCATTCACACAAATATAGAGCACTGAAACAAAAGGCGCCTCCCACGATGACTGGAGCGGTGATGGTGACTGGACGTGTTAGGTGACCGACTGGGTGTTTATATAGTTGTTGATTATGTTCGTATTTCGTATGTTTAATTAGTTCATTAGCTTGTAGGTATTTAGCCTTTTTTCATGGGTTTATAGATATTTATTTATTTCCTCCGGTTTTTTAATTAATATGCAACCATAAAGTTTTTTTTTTACTTTAGATTGTATGTCTTTAGTTTATTTATCTTTTCAATTAGTTTGTAAACCTTATACTTTCACTTTAGCTCGTAAGATTTTAGGTTATTTATCTTTTAAATTCACATTAAGATTCAAGCGACACACACGTCCATCCAGCTCCAATTTTCGAATCCAAGAGAAAATAAAAAGCACAGGAAATCATCCATTTTTCAAAAATTTCCTGTCATGGCCCTTTTTCCTTTCACTTTTCTTCTCGTTCCCCATATTTGTCCCCAAGCGACCAGTAATGAACATAGGCACCTTTCTGCCGTGTTGCCAATCGAATAAACATCGTATCATTCACAATAATACGCTTAATGGCCCTACTCAAGTTTTGTCATTACGCACACAACAACTATCACTGCTTGCGGTCCTTCATGTGGAATATCCCTAACGGTTTACCTCTCAGGACGTCCATCTCATATAGACAGTTTCCAATCGCTTTGCTGGAAACTGCGACGAAATACCTAATGGCCGGAATAAATCTGAAATAATGGCCTAAATAAATCTTTTACGGAAAAATTTCCGAAAATCGTTCTTTCGGTAGTTTGACAAGGTTGATTTTTTTGGGTTCTTTGGCCAAAATGTTGCCATTTAAATATAAAAAAATAATATGGCATCAAACTATTCATCAGCTCGTTACGAACATGTGTACACACAAATGTGAGGGGGGTATGGGTCGTACTGAAATTCATGTGTTTTTGTAATTTCAACCAAAACTCAGGGTATCCCCTAATGAGAAATGTATCGAGGACCTCAGTGAGCACTCTATCTCCGACAAGTAGTTATCCCATTCCTGTTGGCCATCCCCAAGGTATGCCCATATGGCCGAAAGGATGCTCTGATTTACACGTTTCGATGTATTGGCCTGTGGCGAATGCGTTGCCGTCCGGTCATGAGTAATGCAAAAACTTGTCACCAGGTTCCCAATGTCATTTGCAAGAAATTGCTGCCCTCGGCTATCAAAAACATTATTATGCTCCCAGTGTTGGCCCTTCTTATAACCTTAGGATGTAAAATTTTACTGAGATGGTCTAAAATGATAAAGATATATGCTTTTCCAGCCTAAGAGCGAGGGTACGTACCCAAGAAATCCAAATATATTGTCTGGAAAGGTCTCTCTTCATCGGCCTCCTTACCCATCGGCGGGCGAAGAGTCTTATTAGCCGGTTTAGAAGCTTTACAGACTTGCCACCTCAGCACAAACTCCCGAACGTGTCTATTTAAATTCGGCCAATAAAAGAACTCCCTGATCTTCCTTAAGGTGTTACGATAGCCCCCATGTGCCACCACTGGCTAACAGTGAGCCCTTTTAATTATTCCCGTTGTCAATTCCAGCGGGACCCATAATTTTTACGCAAAGTCCTCATTGATCGGCACCCCATCATAAAAGTGGGTCGTCTCGTACACAAAAATCGATAACTCGAACATAGGGCAAACTCCCTGAATTCCTGCTAATTGTCAGTTTCTTATAATAAGGTATCCGGCACTACATTTCTGCTTCCCTGACGATGCTCAATACCAAAGCTGAAAGACTGTAGATGGAGACTCCATCTGGTCAAGCTCCTCAAATCTTTATATGACATCATCCATTTCAGGCTACTATGATAGGTAATGACCGTGAAAGGCTTAAGTTCTACGTATGGACGGAATTTCCTGACCGCGTTCACTACAGCCAGACACTCTCTCTCCGTAATAGAACTTCTTCTGCACCGGTGACACTTTCTGGGAGTAATAGGCAATCGGGTGATCTCCGCCTTCACTTTCCTTGTGAAAGAGTACCGCTCCTACTCCAAAATCAAATGCGCCGAACTGGATATAAAAATATCTCCCAAAGTCCAGGTGAGTCAGAACGGGACTGGTCCCCAGCGCTGTTTTCAATTTCTCAAAGGTCGTCATGGCCTCATCAGTAAATTCAAAAGACCTTCCCTTTTTCAAAGTTCCGAATATCGGATCCGCTATCGTAGCATAGTTCGGTATAAACCTCCGATACCAGTCCGTCGCCCCAGTAAAGCTACGCTTCTGTTTGGCCGTCTTCGGAAAGGTAAAGCGAGTGATTGTCTCAATATTTGCGGGATCTGGTATAAGCATACCCCCACCAACTATATATCCTAGGTATCTTAGTTCCTTAGAGCAAAACCTAGATTTAGCCATATTAATAGTCAATACCGCCTCCGCTAACAGATCTGCGACACGCGACAATAATGCCAAGTGGGTGTCGAAATCGTCGAAGTAAATGAAAACATGATTTCGTAGTGCCGAAGGGATCACTTTATCCATTAGACGGCATAAGATTTGAGATGCATTACACAATCCAAAAGGCACGACCGTAAATTGATACAGTGGTCTCCCCGGCACTTTGAAAACAGTCTTCTCTTTATTGGACTCCTCCAATGGGATCTACCAGAAGGCATCTATGAGATCGACACTAGAGATGCAGTACGTGTCTCCTAGCTGGCTTAGCAACCCTTCCCGCATATATTAATTTTTGCACCGCCGGAGAAACAGGATAATGACGACTCTTAACCGGAGTGGCGTTCCCTGTGTCAATCGTTTGGACCTCAGACCTTGTCCGTGTAACAAGGAAATCTAGCTACCACTGCCTTTAAACGACTGCGTTGAATGTCAGTCAGTATATGGACGGACCCGCCATCACTGGCACCACAATCAGCATCGTCACAGAGACCAACCCCGTTGGGGGCAAGACCGAACATCTAAAAAATCCTGATAAAGTCGACCCCGAGGTAAAAACGCTGGTTTGTTGAAAGAAATATCAGAGGAAATCTTACCAACTATACTATGGGGACTGCCATCAGTTGTGTTTATACATGAAAAAAAAATTTTGTGGTGTAACTCCTTACTTCTCGATATATTTAAAACATCCCTTACCCAAGCAAGAAACGGTGGTACCGCTGTCAAGGAGACCCTCAATTTCCTCGTCATTTATTTTGATTGTCGCATAGAACCTGGAATCCTCCCTTTCAAACAGCAGCGCCGAGGCTATTTCTTTCCTTAATCTCTTCCTCTTTTCGTATCGTTCTCTCGTCTCAAGCTCCTTTTTGAAAATATCTCCAAAAATTCTCTTTCTTTTTGTTTTTGTGTTTTTGATGACCAATGTGAATATTTAATGTTTTTTTGTTTTGTTGATGGGCTTTTTTGGTCAGGTTGAGGATTTTTTAAATAAAACAAATCGTTTTCATTTTTTTTTTTTTTTTTTTTTTTTTTTTTCTTTCGACGTTTCGTTGGTTATTTTTTCCAACTTCATCAGGACAGAGTTTATTGAAGTTCCTGTTTAAAGTATTCTTGTATAAAGTATATGTTTTGTATTGCTTAGTTTTTCCATTTAGACTTACGATTAATTTTACATCTTCGTTGAATTACTTATATTACTATAAAAACTGGACACCACGACACAGAAAATATAATAATATAAATAATTGCACTTTGAGGGAAGTATATAAAGTCTAAACTTATTACTAATATCACAGAATTGTTTTATTTAAAAAATCCTCAACCTGACCAAAAAAGCCCATCAACAAAACAAAAAAACATTAAATTCTCTTTCTTGTTTCATTATATTCTCTCTTTCGAACATGTAATGGTCTTAAGGGATGTGATTTCGGCTCCTGCACATCCAATTCCCTGTTTCAATTAACTAGCATGGTAACAAAATTTTCAGAATCATTATCTATTTGGTCACCTCCTACTGATCCTACTGTGTCTCCGTTTGGGTGGAGCGCGCATCCGCAGTTAAAGGGGCGCTCCGATTCAGGTTTCCCTGGCAGTTTGGACATTTTGGACTAACTACTCCATCCCTTCCACACTTAAAACAGAATACTATGGTGATTGGAATAGGGCAATCTATATAACCGTGACCAATGCTTCTACAATTCCAACACGTGTAGCGGCTAGTAACAACCAATGCGTCCACCTCTAGGTTACTTTCAGCGTTAGTCTCCGTATATTCGAGCTCATATAGCTTCGGTGGTTGATAGGCCTGTCTTTGTCCCGCAATCATCGATTCGGCGCGCTCAACCTCTTGGCGGAAATGGTTTAATCCGTGTATTCTGATGGGGAAATCAATGAGGCTACAGACGATAGCATTGAAGAACTCTTCGAACGATTCATTAGGCAACTGACGCCAGGCCATTATCTTCTTCTGAATTTGAAATTCATTCTGAAAGCGTCGAAATTGGGTTAAGAAGGCTTCCCTTACCTCTTCCCAGTGATTAAAGGGAGCGATACGACGCTGCTGCCAGTACCAATCAAGGGCACTACCTGCGAGCAGCTGTAGGAAGTCTTTGCTCATGGACTCCGCGTATATTTTCTGATCGCTACCATCGAAACGTACTCCCCATTTCTTTACGTCATATCTTGGGCTGCCGTTCCGACTCCTATATGCGCTGCTTGACGGTAATGATATGTTGGTGGGTGTATGTTTCCTGCTGGCGCCCCAAAGCGGTTGGGCGGAGGCCGTGAATGTATTCCTGGAGCTGTTGCCAATGGCGATCTTACCCCGGACCCTGTTTGATATACATCAGTACTCATGGATTGGCCAGTCGGATCTGTAAATGTCGGTTGCGTTCGTTGTAAATCTTGTTGGACTTGACGTATCGATTCGATACTACGCATTAGTTGTACTTGGACCAGACCAGTAGAGGCCACCATCTCCTGAAGATTACTCCCTTGAGCTATATCCGACCTATAGCTGCCATTATCCTGCCAAATGTCTCGTCTGATATTTTGGGCGGTTAAGCTCGAAAACTCTGGTGACGCTATTGTGTTGTCGAGTGCATCCGGGCTGATTGATACGTCAATTGGTATTAAAGGCTCGGTAGACGATGCGGTTGCACCCTCTGCCACAGCGTTGGTTGGTGTTGCGAGATTGATCACAACTAGATTACCATCCGAAGCCTGGATGCCTACCTGGTAAGTGGGAATATCCGCTCTCTTGTCGTTAGTATATTCGATATTCGGGAACAACTGCGAATCCAAAACGAAAGGGAATGGAATATAAAAGTCAATGTCTTAAAAAATTGCAAATCGTTTTGTAATATAAAAAATTTAGTGATTGGATTAAAATGTAATATGTAATGTTATATACTTATCTAAAAAGGCCAATATAGCTGTGCATAATCTAACTTCACTTCGATTAGGATGAAATGTTCAGTGACGGCGTATTGAAGAGTAAGTTCCTATATAACCCGATCTAACTTCAGTCGGGGTCAATATTACTACCACTTCCTATCCCCCGGTATCTGGACAACTGGGCCACTAGGCTAAATGAATGTAGAGATAACTACACACAGCAGCAAGAACTAGGTTTCGATGGATTCCATGAGCGATTCTTCTATAGTCATGGCTCCTGGCCACACATCTTTCACTACTGCTCCCATGGATGAACCCAATTGTCTTCACACCACCATGGCATTTAAAACCGTTACTTAACCAACTCATATTTTATGATATTTAACATATGATAGTATGTAAACACTGCTTAAACTTTACTTCACGTTTTGGACTCTAGTCGGTGCGACCGGGACAAAGATATAGACGTGAACCACAATTTAACAAATTATAATATCAAACTTTAAAACAAAAATGAAATCTAAAATCAATCAAAAGCAATTCGATCCAAGCTGCGACCAAGTTGGCTCGTGGGCCCTCGTACACGGTACCTACTTTTCCTAAATCGCCCAGATCTAGTATACTCAAAAACTTAACCTCTTCGGGCCTCTAAGTTGGACTCCATTTTGTCATGCTTTGCCCATGTTCCACTGGAGAAGCTATATCGGAGTCCCAAAAGATTCGCTACTACTGGCATGTTGGCGTGGCTAGGCTCGCTGGATGGGATGGTCCTTGGCGATCTTGGTCCGAAAGGCAGCACGACAAAAATATACTCTGCAAAATCATGCCAGACTTTCTAGTTCATAAGTGTTTCGTATATTCTTCTTTCTCTCTTCATTTAATGGGGACTAAAAAGGTACTAAAGCCAATCAAACAATCTAATAAACAATTAAAAAGATCTACTATCTACTATTGTACTACGTTATCCAGACAACCCTGAGGTCGGAAGTGTCTAGGAAGTTGTTATACCGAGTAAGGCCCACCCACTGGAACCAAAGTTCCACCATAGCAATAGCATCAACAGGTCTATTGCCCCATACCTACCTCTTCCATACATCTTCTGCATCCTATCCTCAACCTAATGCTCTCTACAGGAATTACATCTTAATTATTCTTCATTTCATTATAATTTATTCGGGGGTCCATAGCCCCTAATTTAAAAACATGTACTGTAACTCTTGGGTAATATACGTAATAGACGGAATCTCTGTTTTTTTATTATAATCTGTTTCTCATTATATATAAATTAAATTCTCAACGTTCCTAACTGGGATTCATAAGCAAAATTGGAATTCATAACAAACGAGTTCCAACAATTATCAAAAAAATGTCAACAAGAATTCCAAGGATTTTTAACAGAAGTTGATAATATAAAATAGTAATGGAATGGGCGAAATGTCTTCGACTATCACCCTTTTCGTTCTTGGGCTGGATTGCCGGATTATAGTGTAGTTGATTCAGGTTATAAAGCTTATTTCGTTCTGTTCTACAACAAAATCTGATACTGTTCTTCTTTTGTTGTAATTATTATTTAGTATATAGTAATACTTTAGGGTAGACATTCCATGATGTAATGGTGGGGCAAACCAAACCGTGTGCATAACAGGTAGAGCTCTATCCTTTACGGTAGGGGCACTGGGCAACATATCCCTTAAAAGTCTAATTTCATCAACCAAAATGTCTAACCTACTGACACCTTTGATTTCCTTTTATTGTAGATTCAAACTTGTGACGTCCGTCTGGTAAATTACTGTATGGTGAGTTTGTTTCAGTACTTAGTAAGTGTCAGTATTGAGCCGCTTTGGGCAGGAAATACCTTAACACCGCAGGACGCAAGGTGTTCGACAGCAGTTCCAACAATGTGGCAGCAGGAGTGTTGGTCAGACTAGCGGAAACTTAAACGCAGATCCAACCTCGGATTTTACACACACGTTTTTTTAAGATTTAGTTAACTTTACTACTATAACAGACAGAAGCACGTGCTTTTGTCTAGGTGGTAAAAGCGGTAAGACTCAGTGTGAATATGTTGCCGACTTCTTTATGCGCGCCAACCAGCACCTCCCTTTTATGCAATGTCCAACGGACCATCTACTGCTGCCAAGCCAACCAAAATTGAAAAGATGTCTCCTTCTTTTTATTCCTCTCCTAAATTCCAAATTTTTCCTCCCCACATGGATTGGCAATGTTGATAAAACATATGCTATGCATAAAGGCTGGTACTTCGTTCTTTTTGTGGAAAAATTTCCGAATATCGTTCTTTCGACAAGGTTACCACATTTGATTTTTCTTTGGCCATACTGTTGCCATTTACTTATAAAAATTAATATGGCATCAAATAATATATCAGCTGCTTACATGCATGTGTACACACAAATGTGTGTTTGGGTCGTACTCAAATTCAAATATGTTGTTGTAATTTCAGCCAAAACCCACCCTTTCGTAATTAATAAATAATGAAACACAAGACAATTTTACAAAAGACAAATGCAGCATTTATTTGTAGTAATAATTAGATTTTCTAGTATTTTCATAATTAGATTTTCTAGTATTTCATCTTCCACTTGTATAAAAATGTTGTTGTCATAGCAAGACCAAAAGCGCAGCACTTTCTTTCACAATCGTTATTACTTCGTACAGATTTATTGCAAAAGCTTGATATGAAAGAAACATTTATTTTTTATTTATTTTAGAAGTGTATTTATTTATATTTTTATACAAATATTTTCTTATTTATGCATCCACAAATAATATTTTTTTTTACACCAAACACTTAGTTACAATTAGAAGTTTGGCGATCAGGTTTATTTTACGTAAGAAAACGACTTGTTGCGCAGCGACAGTGGTTGTGATCTTTTTGGGCGTCGTGAAATAAAATTTCCCCTAGATGAAAAAACAAGTTATAGCGAAATGAACACTTTTCAACAATATTTTCCGCTCATTTTTTTACATGGAGTTTCAGCGCGAAAATCGAATTTAGTACCATCCTTTACTTGGACGTTCGTTTTTACGTGCTTTCAACTTTGTATTACTGAACAATATGAATTGCCCAAATTTAAATTCTGTAATTGAGCAGTTGAGAATGGAATTTTCTGTGGTTTTTGAGGAAAAATTGGGGGAATACAATATCAATATTGTTTCACTGAAGGTTGCCGAAAATACATCGCCCATTTTTTGTTGGTCAAGGCCTGTCCCTTTGGCTTGGAAGGACAAGATTGAGGCGAAATTACGGGATTTGATTGCGACTGGTGTGTTGGAACCAGTAGATAACTCCCATTAGTGTACACCTTTAATTTTGAAACCGAATGGCGATTTTCGCATTTGTGGAGACTATAAAGTCACATTTAAGAGACTTATAGAGGATTTCAAGTATCCTTTGCCTCGGATTGAAGAAATTTTTGCTCCTTTGGAGGGTGGTGAACTTTTCACTAAACTTGATTTATCGAATGCCTACAATCAAGTTGTTTTCGTTGAGTATTCTCAACTGTTGTGTGCGTGATTACGCACATTGGAACTTTGAAAGTAAAATGTTTACCTTTTGGTGCAAAGACGAAAGCGGCTATTTTTCAAAAACTATGGAAAATCTTTTCAGAGGAATTCCGTATATTATTGTATAACAAGATGATATTACACTGGTAAAAACATACAGGAGCATATAAGTACATTGCGTTTGGTTCTACAAAAATTACAAAGTTCTGAATTAAAACTGAATTAAAAAAAGTCCGAATTTTTCAAATCCAACATTTCATATCCAGGTTTTAATATTGACAAAAATTGACTTTGTTTGTATGGCGAACTATTATTCAAAATTTATGGACAATTTTGCGCAGATTATGTCTCATTTTTATCATTTGTCGTGACACTGTTTTGTAAAAAGTAGCAGAATGATTTTTTTACGCTATATCTTGAGAAAGATACACAATTTTCCGTCGAAAATAATTGCGTTCTGTGGGGATACAGAATCTTAGTTCCAAAAAAACTGAGATTTGCAATCTTAACTGAATTATATCGTTTCCATTTGGGTATTGTAAAAACTAAGGCGATGGCTAAATCGTATATATTGTGGCCTGGCCTTGATAAAGATATTGAAACTTAATCAGGAATTGTATACATTGTCAAAAATTACAATCTAGTTCAGAAAAGTGCAGCCTAAATCCGTGGGTGCCTGATGGTTCTGTTTGGAGCAGAATACACACTGATTTTGCTGTCCCGATTAAAAATGTTCACTTCTTTATTATCATTGATGCTTTTCAAAATTCGTCGAAGTATTTAAAATCAAAGATTTAACAATTGTTTTTACAATTAGAAAGCTGAGAGAATTTTTTTTCTTGCTATGGTTTAGTTGACACGCTCGTCAGTGACAACGGACCTTAAATGGTATAAAACATGTTTTGACTCCTTCGAGACTTCCGTCCACAAATGGTCAACCAGAAAAATTATAAAAAGTCTATTTTAGCAAATTTAGACCAAAACAAAGATGCCAATTTGGATCAAATATTACGTCGTTTCCTTATGGATTACAGAAACATTGCACAGCAACTGAATCTCCAGCTACGCTGTTCTTTGGCAGAAAACTCAAAACCAGATGTAGTCTTCTAAAACCCCCAAAAAACATACTGAAGTCGCAAGACAACAACATTGTTAATCACAACGGTAATCGCAAGGAGTTTTTTCTGAAGGTGAAACTGTGTTAGTACGAGATTATCGAAATCTAAATAAACCTAGTTGGACTAAGGCAGTAATTCAGCTGCAACTAGTTCCACAATCTTACTCTTGTGTTTTGTCTCAGAACAACAATGTCATCAAACGTCACCTTTATTAAATTCGTGGTCATAATCTAACGCAACAACAACAGTCAATCGAACAACCAACAAAAACTAATAACAACAACAAAAATGCTTTTCATCTGAACCTGTCCCTATACAAATAAATGAAAAGGTTTCACTCACTAGACTAGAGCTCAGACAACGAGAGCGAAGTAGGGAAGTAGTAGTGAGAGGTTTCACTCACTAGAATAGAGCTCAGACCACGAGATGGAAGTAGAGTTGTAAAGAAATAATTCAATTAAAATTTTCTATGTATTTTCCAATTTTCACTCATTTGTAAATATTTTCATACATTTGTAAATATTAGCTTTTACTTATGAATATTATTTTCAATTTGAAATCATTTATTTAGCTTTAGGAGCAGCATATGGAGTATTAATTTCTAAGTTCCACTCTAATACACATCAGATTATTTATTTCATAGACACATATACACATACACCTGATGGTACATATATTTAGTACTAAGCTCTTATTAGAAGTTCTTGTAGCTTTGATTTGGAATAAAGAGAATAGTAAGCATTTGAATACTTGTTTCTCCCAACATCGAAGTGTAATATACTACAGTTTAACCTCTACCTATCCTCCATTCAACTTCTTCCAGGCGGCATAGAGATCACATTATATGCGGACGATTGTATGATCATGGCATCAGGCCCCCACCCATTGATGACATCTGCGATAGATTAAACATCTTCCTCATTGATCTTGCCTCTTATTTCGCTGCAAGAAATCTGACAGGATTCACTGAATAAGGTTAAGCCAAGCGATCAGTCGACATACAATTTTTTTAATTTTTGGCAGTACTTGGCATTAAGTTTGTCAATCTGTTCTCTTTTTACGTTCATTCATTTATTTGTAAAAATAATTAGATTTTTCGTATTTTCAATGTTATAAGTAAAATAAGCACAACTTTCCAAAAGCCGTTGTCAGCATTTTCCACTTGTTGTCATTGCAAGACCAAAAGTGCAACACATTCTTTCACAAAACTTATTTATTCGTACAGATTGATTGAGTTGCATGTTGTGAAAGAAATATTTATTTTTCTTTCGAGTTTATTTACTTATATTAAAAAAATACTTTCTTATTTATGCATCCACAAAACACTTTATTTTTTTTTCAACCAGAGTAAATACGTGTGAGCAACAACACTAACACTAACAAACACCCAGTTACAATTAGAAGTTTGACAATCGCGTTTTTTTTTACGTAAGAAAATGACTTGTTGCACAGCGACTGCGGTTGTGCTCTCAATGGGCGTCCCGAAATGTAAATTTTCCTTAGATGAAAGAACAAGCTATGATAAAACGAACACATTTCGGCAAAATTTCCTTACATGGAGTTTCAACACGAAAACCGAATATAGTATTGGCGTAAAAAAACGTATTTTGGAATGAAAATAAAAACAAATGATTACTGTAAAATTTCGCTCGCAAAACAATTAATAATTTCAGCAACTATTCCGAAAGCAGAATAGAATACAAACCCTTAGTCGCAGAGTTCCTGGATCTGTATATATTGGGTTGCCCAAAAAGTAATTGCGGATTTTCATATAGTCGGCGTTGACAAATTTTTTCACTGCTTGTGACTCTGTAATTGCATTCTTTCTTCTGTCGGTTATCAGCTGTTACTTTTAGCTTGCTTTAGAAACAAAGTGTAAAAAAAGTATATTTGATTCAAGTTCATTCTAATTTTTATTAAAAATGCATTTACTTTCTTTTAAAAAATCCGCAATTACTTTTTGGGCAACCCAATATAACAGAATCAAGCAGACAAAAGATAGATCACAACCATGACACAATTACCAGGTAGTGTACCGTAAGCAGCTGAGTACAATGTTTTCTCGCGAAGTGCACTATCTGTCAATGCGTTTTGGTTGTGTGTGTGCATTCTAGGTAAGAACCATACACACACAAATAACGAAAAATGGCACATGCTCAATATCAGAGTTGCACTAATCACTGATTTTGACAGACAGTGTACTCAATATTTTGTTGTTGAGCAACTGCTACTACCTGTAAACGAATGTATCTTGGAACACAACACACTGCTACAACAAAAAAACAAACAGCCAATGTGATTTAATGCTCCTGAAATGGGCACCAATCAATTCAGCTTCAATGCTGTTGTCTTTGTTGCTTGTTGTTGTTTGACTTTTGTTTGTATTGTGGCAAGGAAAAGAGTCTGTCGGATTTCGCAATCTTTTAATAGGCATTTGCGGTGCGAATGAAGTCAGTACTAGGCGTAAGAGAGCAGCAAATGTAGTTGGGTGAAAATAAAATCAATAGAAAAATACAAGCTAATTAACTAAACGAAGCTAACAAGAGAGTTAAAAAGAGTTTTGTAAAAAAATTATAGTTTAAAAGCAAAAATGTGTCCCCAATCCACAAAGTCATATTGAAATTCTCTCTTAGATACTTGTGCGGTATTTTCCTTCGATAAACATAATTTATTGATCCGAGAGTGACAAGGCTAGAAAGGGGTCCATTCCATTGTTAAGACTAGTACTGACTTCGACTTTTCGCCCAAAAAACTGTCAAAACGCATTAAAAAAGAAAGGTGACTAAGGAAATGCGAACACATTCCGCAGAAGCGGTACTGACTTCTTTGAGCAAAATATGACCGACATGTCGCTGCACAGATACAAATGTCTCTTCAATTAATTACAAATATAATTGTATGTTCATTAACTGGGTCCACGCTAATCCGTTTCATCATAGTTGCTTTTGTTGTGTGGCTTTGTTTGTCTTTCGTTTGTGTTATGTCGTCCAATAGAATGCGGCATATTTCGCCAATAATTAATAAGCAATTTTTTAGGGGTATTTTATTTACCCATCACCAAGGCGGATCTAAAAAGGTGGTCTAACGAGACATAATTACCAGGTAGTGTACCGTAATCAGCTGAGAAAATTTTTTTCTCGCGAAGTGTACTATCTGTCAACAAACTTTGGTTGTGCGTGTGTATTCTAATTAAGAACGCTACCACGCAAAACAACGAAAAATGGCGGGAACTAGTAACACACACAAAATCAGAGTTGCACTAATCACTGATTTTGACAGCTAGTGCACTCAATATTTTGTTGTTGGGCAACTTCCACTACCTGAAAATTAATATATCTTGTATTTACCCACTAAGCCTACACAGAGATAATTTGTTTTAGAAATGTAATAATAGGGTTTCATAACCTTTAGTTCATAAATATTCTGAAACGTTTTATTACATTAATGAAAAAATCATAAATGTTATGAAAATTCTTAATGAATAAAAATGTATGAATATAATCGTGTGTTATTTGTGATAAAAATTTTAATTATATATTTTCCCCAGTGATGAGACAGGGAAACTGTGGAGCATACCTGGCATCTTAATCTGCCTGACTTAATCTGTCTTTCGACTCTCCGTTATTATTGTAACCGTTGAGTGAAGCGGACGTGTTTTTCTTATTTCGCCTCAGGTGCCAAGGCACCCCTCCTATATAGGTGTGGGTGCCTTGGCACCTGTAGTCCAGAGTAATGCTTCAAGCGCACAACTAGTCGTCAGACCAACTAACGAGGAAGAGACGGATAAAACAGAGGGATGCACAGTTCGCCCACAGCCTTTAAGTAAAGGTGGTGTTTCTGACTTGGATTCAGACAGCGACTGCGTCAATGAAACAGTCATCGCAGCCGAATCGACAGATGAGGGCATCGGGTTAACGGCAGGAGTGAGCGATGGCTTTCCTAAGCTCACAAGCAGACCGAGAAAGCAATCCGGTGCACGACGAGGGAGACCGAGGAGTATGTACCGGCAGCGTAATCGGGCGAAAGTGCAGGATGCTGGAAGGGATAGAACTGACATTCCAAGCACTTCTACGGAAGCTGAAAAAAGAATCAGATCTCCCGAAGAGCATAACACTGCTAAAATACTGAAGAAGAAAAAGAGCACCCCGCTTTCAAGTACTCTGGGCAAACCAAGCCAGCCATCCTGGAGACTCCTGACAGTGTCCTGCGGAGGTAGAAAAAGTTGGAACAGAAACGAAAGAAGCGCGCACGGCCCCTGAGTCTTCATGGAGGACTGTGACTTCTAAACTGAGGCCACAGCCATCACGAAAGGGGAAGATGGTCGCTGAGAATGGTAAGGAGCCGCCCTTTTACGCCAGAGTGGCAAGGAAGCACAACAGAGATGAGCTGACTTATGCAGTCATCAATATCGGTTGTGTATCCGGTAGGATTCCACCAGATCATCGGTCCCAAGTGGAGGATCTGGTTAACGATCGGATTTTTGAGCATATGTGGAGCTGCGAATGCATTGATACTGTCAAACAGCTCGTCAAAGGTATTCACACTCCCTGGGAGGGCGCAAAGATCGACCTGGTAAGAAAGATGGATATCCCCCAGCTCACAAAGGCTACTGTCTTCATCAAGGGATGGGGCAGTAATTTGCGACGGAACGCATGTTGGGATTCTTTTGGTCACAGAGAAATGGGAGGTCTTCCACAGGGTGGAGAAGGAGGAGGGAAGTCTCTTTGTGGTTGGCATTGATCAAGTCTCCATGACAAGTTTGGCTAAGACTAAAGGCATGGCGCACTTTGGGAGCAAAGCTGTCTTTTTCATGATTGGGAAGGCTAGGAGAGGTAGAAATTTTCATTCTGCGACATTAGGCCGTCCAGTGGCAGGTGACTCAACACCGCCCAACATTACTTAAGATTTGGAAGACTAAGATAGGCAAAGATCCTAGTATTGAAACATCAGGCAGTACAGAGAATGCAAAACCCAATAAAGCTTAACGAACGAGGACCCGACGATGAAGCCATTACCGACTTTATAAAGAGTCGGAAGACTAGACTAGGCAAATAACCTAAAAGGATGAAATCAGACAGTGCAGTAATGGGAAAGTCAATGCAGTCTAAAGAACAGAGAGCAGATGATGAGATCATCACCTACTCCCAAGATGCCCATTTAATGGACGACCAATGATTGAGGCAATTCAGATAAACCTCCACTGTAGCGAGACTGCTACACACGCTCTGGTGGAGAAAATCAGCAAGGGCAAGATTCATATTGCCTTAATTCAGAAGCCATGGACGACCCGGAACAACGTTTCTGGACTGAACCATATCAACTACCAATTATTCTTTGCCAACACTGGTACTCGGCCGAGGATCTGCGTTATTTGTCATAAACATTTAAATTAAATATTTTCCCCAGAGTTGTCATCGTCGAATGCAACAGTGGTGAGACAGGGAGACGGTGGAGCATACCCTTAATCACTTTATTTGCCTTTCAATTCTCCGACACCGCCACCCACGTCGGAGCTACAACGGCTCGTGAGGAAAGCAAAACAGACAGGAAACGAGATACTAATAGGGTGCGATGCGAACTCTCACCACATTTCGTGGGCTAGTACCAGCACTAATAAGCGAGGCCAAGCCCTGGCAGAGTTCTTGAATACTAACGACCTAAAAACACTTAATATTGGTAACAACGCTACCTTTGTTAAGAGGATTAGGGAGGAGGTATTAGATGTGACGATATGTTCGGAAAATCTAATCGGATTGGTTGGTCTCCATGGAACACTCTTTACCTGACCATCGCTACATTAGGTTTACATTAGCACGGCCAGAGCCGAATCCGATAAGCTTTCGGAATAAGTTGAAACCCAACTGGACACAATTCGGAAGACTACTCAGAAGAAGTCTTTTGCAAGATAATTTAGATTGTCCAAGAATAGAAGACATTAACAAAAATGTCAGCAGGATTATGACTGCACTGGTAGGGTCCTTCGAAGATAGTTGTCCTCTTCGGGAAAGGAAATCAGCCCAACAAAAACCCTGGATGACCGAGGAGATTCCCAATATTGGGAAAGAGGTCCGCAGACTTTTTAACAGAGCACGTCGTAAAAAGCAGAAGTTTATTGGGATGTTTATTACAAACGGCTCAAGGAATACAATAGGATTACCAGAGCGGCAAAACGTGCCTCCTTGAAGCTTTTCTGCGTAAAGGTCGATAGCGTTATTGACTCCGCCATAAAAAAAACTTTCACTCAAAAACCCATGTCCAAACTGAAACTTTAGTAGACGACATGGGAGTGAGAGCAGAGACAACTGAGAACATGTTGAGGCGATGTGGATTGTGAACATCTTTACCGACAGTAAAATTGCCATAAGGGCAATAACAACCAGGACGGTAAGGTCGCGGACGGTCTTGCAGTGTAAAAAGGAGATTAATGCCATATCTGAGGATGGCAAAATCCGCATCGTTTGGGTGCCGGGCAATAACGGAGTAACGGGGAATGACAGGGCAGACTATTTGGTGGTAAAGGCCAGAGGACTGCCCGAGTTAAGGGAGTGGCCGACGAATGCGCATGCAACATTGTGGAACAGCGAAACGGTCGGTAGGACGGCGAAAATCGTATGGGGGGATCCAGATCTCGAGAAGACGAGTCTATTATTGAAAGGAAGTAAGAAGGAGGTCAGTATAGCTATTGGTATCATAACGGGACACATAGGACTACGAGCTCACTTATTTAAAATCGGTGTGGCAAGTGATAGAATGTGTAGGGCATGCGGGGAAGATGATGAGGCGTGGGAGCATTTCCTTTGTCATTGTCCGGCTTTCGCGTCTAACAGATACCGGCACTTAAGTGGAGACACAATACCAGACATGAACCGTCTTTGGGGGAGTGGTATTGAAAACAAGCATTTTGTAAGTAGCACGGAATTCCTAATTTCAAATTTCTTTTTAGAGGTTACTTTACAGTTTTTAGAGCGCACAACATGTTACGATAAAATCATAAATATCATGAACATTTTTCTTTCCGTGTTGTATTGACTTCATTCACAGCGAAAATGCTTATTAAAGGGCTCTTTTCTTTTTGAGAACACAAAAAAGTCAAACAACAACACACAAAAAAGACAACAGTACTGAAGCAGATTTGATTCGGCCCATTTCGTGGGTATTTAATTACATTTGCAATTAAAATTGTGCGAAATTTATCTTGGTGCAGCGACATGTCGCTACTATTTTGCTCATAGAACTCAGTACCACTCAAAATATATTCATTTACAGGTAGTGGCAGTTGCCCAACACCAAAGTATTGAGTTCACTATCCGTCAAAATCAGTGATTAGTGCAACTTTGATTTTGAATATGTTAATAGTTTGTGCCATTTTTCATTGTTTGTGTGTGGCATATTTCTCAACTAAAAAACACACACACAACAAAAACACGTTGGCAGATAGTGCACTTCGCTAGAAAAAATTGTACTCAGCTGTTTAGGGGACACTACCTGGTAGTTATGCCATGGTTCGCATTATCTTAGTCACCATTTTTGCACAGTGCGTTCTGACAATTGTTCGTGTGAAAATTAAAAGACAATAATAGGCATTAAGCGGATTTTTTCGCTTAAGCTGAGTATTGTGTCCAGCTTTTTAAACGGAAAGCTATCAAACTCCATATAAAAAATTTAGACGAAATTTTGGCTAAAAATTGGCGGAAAATAGTACTCTGTTTATAGTGAGGAAAATTACAAAAAAATCAAAATGCCAACCATTGCAGGCATTATTTTGTGTGTTAAATTGGTTTCAATGGTTAGTTTATCTTTATTTAGGCTGTGTGTCGAATCGTAGCAAAGTTGTAGGGATAGTCAAAATATGACGTTAAGTGCGGTGAATTTTTTCTGAGTAGCCCAGGGGCTAGTACAGGATTCATTGAATAAGTGAAGCCAAGCCAGGATTTGCACCATATCAGTAATTGTAAATTCATTTGCATTTTGGTAATCAACTTGCGTGAGGCATAAATTAGGCGCCTACATTGTGGGCAGGCGTCACTAAATTTGAACGACTTAAGGCCGGTATTGTGTTCGGTTTTCGCGTTGAAACTCCATATAAAAAAAACAAACGGAAAAATTTGCCGAAATGTGTTCGTTTCGTCATAACTTGTTTTTTCATCTAGGGAAAATTTACATTTCGTGACGCCCATTGAGAGCACAACCACAGTCGCTGTGCAACAAGTCATTTTCTTACGCAAAATAAATGCGATCGTCAAACTTTTAATTGTAACTGAGTGTCTGTTAGTGTTAGTGATGTTGCCCACATGTACTCTGGTTGGAAAAAAATAAGGTGTTTGTGGATGCATAAATAAGAAAGTATTCTTTCTCGAAAGGAAAATAAATATTTCTTTCACAACTCAATCAATCTGTACGAAATAAAAAGGTTTGTGGAAGAATGTGTTGCACTTTTGGTCTTGCAATTACAACAACAATATTTGGATAAAAGTGGAAGATGCTAACAAAGGCTTTTGGAAAGTTGTGCTTATTTTACTTATAACAGTGAAAATACTGCAAAATCTAATTATTTTTACAAATAAATTCTGCAGTTGTCTCTTTTTAAATTGTTTTGTGTTTCATTATATATTAATTACGAAGGGGGTGGGTTTTTGGTTGAAATTGCAAAAACATACATGCTCATAAGCAGCTGATATATTGTTTGATGCCATATAATTTTTTTTTGTATATAAATGGCACCATTTTGGCTAAAGAAACTCAAAGAAATCAACCTTGTCAAACCACCGAAAGAACGACTTTCGGAAATTTTCCGTAAAAAAGGACGTAATATCAGCCTTTGTTTGGCATAAAATAAGTAAAACTATTATCTATTATCATTGACAACGGGATTCTAAAAAGCTGTTAGTTAATAATAATGCAAGATATATTAATTTACAGGTAGTGGCAGTTGCCCAAC
This sequence comes from Stomoxys calcitrans, assembly GCF_963082655.1. Classification (NCBI taxonomy): domain Eukaryota; kingdom Metazoa; phylum Arthropoda; class Insecta; order Diptera; family Muscidae; genus Stomoxys; species Stomoxys calcitrans. The sequence continues at coordinate 76,763,074 of NC_081552.1, read as the reverse complement.
AACAAAATATTGAGTACACTATCTGTCAAAATTAGTGAAGTGGAACTCTGATTCTGTGTATGTTACTAGTTCGCGCCATTTTTTGTTGTTTGCTATGGTTGTTAACAATAATACACACACACAACCAAAACATGTTGACAGATAGTGCACTTCGCGACAAAAAATTGTACTCAACTGTTAACGGCACACTACCTGGTAGTTATGTCAACTTGTTCGTTGGTTGAGTTTATGTGTTCTTAACCAAATTGCACACACACGATCAAAACTCGTTGACAGATAGTGCACTTGGCGGGAAACTAAGTACTCAGCAATCTGCAGTATTCTACCTGGTCATTATATCATGGTAGGAACATTGCAAGGTTGCCACGCTCTTTACTCGATGAATTTTATGATTTTGTTTTAAGTGCATGTGGCATCATTTTTGTTGGCTGTCAATTTGATATTACTGTCATCCTGGCCCGTCACAGAGGTTTTCCAGGGTCGATAAATAAAATCTTCGGTAAAAAGATTCCATATTTTTGGGCGAAGCGTAGCTTATTCTAGTTAAAATGGCCTCGCTTATCTTAACGAGGAATGTCCAGATGGCAAGTAAGTTACCTAAATCGGCTTTCATGTAATGAATGAATCTTTTGTGAGCCAGACCGATATTTTAACATAAAATTATGTAACTTGGCAAAGTCCTAACGTTTTTAGACATTTCTTCTCGATTTTAATGCCCCTTATTTTCTTCACGGCTTACTTCAGAACAACATGCCAATGGCGCATTGGGAGTGTTGTGTTTGCGAACGGCCAACTATTCTAGTGACAGTCCACGTCCATTGAAAACCACCAACTTGGGTGCAATGAAGCGCGGTACCGGTGGAAGGAGCAGTTTCAATGGTATTGTGGCCACAGTTTTCGGTTGTACTGGCTTTCTGGGACGTTATGTGTGTAATAAATTGGGCAAATCGGGCACACAGATGATTTTGCCTTATCGTGGTGAAGATTCTGAAGCTATCCGCTTAAAAGTGTGCGGTGATTTGGGTCAAGTATTGTTTCAATTCTATCATTTGGAGGATGAAGAGGCCATCCGCAAAGCTGTTAAATACTCTAATGTAGTTATCAATCTTGTGGGTAGGGAATACGAAACCAAAAATTTCAAATTCAATGATGTCCATGTCGACGGAGCACGTCGTATTGCACGGTAAGCATTTTTCTATATAGGTCCAATATTTCTCTATATATTTTTTCCTCTATTTGCAGTATCTGCCGAGAAATGGGAGTCGATCGTTTGATCCATGTCTCCGCTCTGAATGCTGAACCAAACCCAAAGGGTCATGTTATTGAAGGCGGCAGCAACTTCTTGCGCAGCAAATATTGGGGCGAACAAGCTGTGCGTGAAGAGTTTCCAGGCGCTACCATAATTAGACCCTCGGACATTTATGGTTCAGAGGATCGTTTCTTGCGTTATTACGCTCATATATGGCGTCGCCAATTCCGATCAGTACCATTGTGGCATAAAGGTGAACGTACAGTCAAACAGCCCGTCTATGTTTCAGATGTGGCTCAAGCTATTGTTAACTGTGCCAAGGATCCAGAAACAGCTGGCCAAGTTTACCAAGCCGTTGGGTAAATTTTCCAGGCTATACATAAATACCCTTTTTTAATGAATATTATTTTGCAGTCCCAAACGTTATCAATTGAGCGAATTGGTGGACTGGTTCCATCGCATTATGCGTAAGGATGCTGAATGGTGGGGATACCAACGCTACGACATGCGTTTCGATCCAACATTTGTGTTGAAAACCAAACTTACAGAAATGATTTGTCCTGGTTCACCTGTTGGTGGTCTGCATTTGGAACGCGTAGAACTTGAATGTGTGACCGACAAGGTACTGCAAAACGTACCTACATTGGAGGATTTGGGTGTGCAATTGACACCTATGGAAAATCAAGTACCATGGGAATTGCGTCCATACCGTGCTGCTTTGTACTACGATGCAGATCTTAACGAATTCGAAAAACCTGCACTCCCAAAAACCATTACACCACGCGAGGAACAAAGAATTGATGCATAAAACAATCCATCACGCCACCATGACACAGAGGCGACTGTATCTACTCGTCGTTTAAAAGGAAAGCGTTTGCGTCTCCGTGAATTACTTTTTTTCGTTTTGGTGGTGCGTTCGCTGTGGTATGGTATTTTTAGTGAAGAATATTTTAATGAAATTGAGAACATATTCCAAAACAATGGATTGGAAAAATTACACAAGCCGTAACAAAAAACTTAACCAATGTTAAAAAAAGTTAAAATAAATAGAAAATGAGTGCAACACTTCATACTTTATTAAGGAACTTTTATTTATGTAACGGAAAAATGGTAAAATAAAACAATCATTAATGATTCGATGATTTTTTCAAAAATTTAAATACAGTTCCAAACTTACTCTGTTTGCCCGGGTTCGCTGTGTTTTATCTTGATTTATGCTAGAATCACTTTTACTCACACTTTTTCGAAATTTGCGAAGGTGGCAGTTACTGCTCCTGATTATGGGTCGGCCACCAATAATATTTTTGTTGGCGGCATAGGCGAGTAGCATGTGTTGCCTTGCGAATAGTCTGCTATGCCTATTCACACCTACATTTCGTATAATCTTTCCCAGTAGGACATTATAGAGATCGCTCAATAATTAGCTTTCCTATCTGAAACTGACTTGGGAATAAACTTCCAGGGTATTAATTTCACCCTCGAATAAAATCCTCCTTTTCTGATTGAATGGGGAGAGAAAAAATTTGGCAGAGGGAATTTTGAATTTCCGAAAACAGCGGTTTTGCGCCAGCTATTTTATTTTGGCTACACATTTGACTATTATTTTTTGGAAAAAAGAGCATAAAATGGAAAAATGAGCAAACGAAATTATAAAGGTTGCTAAAAAAGTTTACAAAAATGTTTAGTGTTGCTTTTGTAATGTTTGTTTTAATTTTTTTTATTAAGGTGCATAATTATGGCCTACAGCTTGCCACCATATTTCTGTGTTGTGAAAACAACTTTCCGTCTTCATCCAACTATTAGATGCTTCTAGAGTGGTCTGGTGGACACATAAATAGATTAATTGTGTCGTGTTGTTGTAGCCACATTTTCATGTGGGTGTGGCGATCCTCGTCAAGCTCCTGTAGGTGAGTAAGCTCGTTCCGGTCCAAAAGACCGGACGCCGCGGGAACAGGTTGGCTATTGGTAACCTCACGGCGCCATTAACTCATCTTGTCATAACGAGCATCATAGGCACTCAGTATTTGTGCAAGAGCCGATGCCGCCATACCTCTCACTGAGACTCTCCGCTCAATACCGATGATTGTCCGCGTCTGCCGTTGCAGCTATTCCTTATGGAGCATTCCACTATCCACAACCTGTGGACGCACCCGGTAGCTGGCAGCTAAGCTTCTCGCGATAGCAATGAACACCAGACATATGGGACCTCAATGTTCCGGCCTGTGTGTTGCTCACTGCTATTTCGTGTCAGGAATGGTGTCGTGTTGTCGCTGGTTGCATGTGGGGCACACATCCTGCATGTTGGCGTTTTCCCTTGTCAAACGGAGTTAAGGTGGCTGAATTTACCGGATCGTTCTTTGGCAGAACTACTTTAGTGTGTGGTATAGAGGTTTGCTTTTCCTTCATCGTTATAAATGCTGTGGTACTCTGCCTGATACGACGCTTTATCTAAAGGCCTTCTTTTATGGAGCTAGGACTTGAAGATCTAATTGACATTTCCGGGCAGCGGCCGCTGTTGGGACGACTGCTGGACACAGTGGTTGGGACGACTGCTTGCCATAGTGGCGCCGAAAAGCGACTTATGAATTTATTCCTACTCCTGTGGAGTAAATGCTGCCAAATGTGGCGGCAAGTATTTTTGACAAATTGTGCACGAATATTCCATTAAGGAACAGGCACAAGACTTCTTGCGTATCATTGAGTGCCGCCCGATTCTACTTTAAGCTAAATTATAAGGGACCTCCTTTTAGTATCAGACTCCGAACGAAGAGCCACTTAGCGACAACTCTTTATACATATGGGTCTAAGAATATTAAAATACGAATCACAAATTTTGATACTTTGATATTCATATACCAATTCTAGACGGCTCGCCTTTTGTCAATAAAACTGAAAATCGTCTATGGTGGGTACATGACATATCATGACACATCATTCTCCGTTTTATTTCGATTCTGAATAGCTACTTTTTTCCCTGGGAGATATTTTCCATTTTCGAAGTTTGTTTAGAAAACTTCCAGTAAATTGTTATTCAGAATAGGGGAACTCCCAGGGAATTGTTATTCAGAATAGGGCTGATAATGGTTCTATTTAAGTGCCCACAAAATGGTAAAAATGTTGCTACTTCTATGAAAGAAGGAAATATGGGGCATATCAGTTAATGGTACACACCAACCAACTGATATAATTGCTCCCACTGTATATTTAATCTGTTCATGCTCTGCGATTCAAAGCATGAGAGTAGTGCAACTGTGGTGAGTTCTAAGTGTTATGCTTTGAAACGCAGAGTGGGAGCCAGCCAGTACCAGTTGAGTGGTGTGTGCCATTAGCTTATATATCCCATAGCCTTATTGGTTGTCTATTGATTAAATGCAAACTTGATCAAATGCAAAAATAAAAAATAGGACTTATGTAGGATAAGTTTACTCGACGACGCAAAACTATTGAGACTTGCTTCGGCAACGTGTCAGTCCGACACGGGACTGTCCTGTTCATGATATTATAAGGCAGCTAAACCACCTGAAATCTCATAGGTTTGGCTTCAAGTCGTTTGTGCTGGTATGATGGCTTATTGCGGGGCTATGACTCGCCGGACGGGAGGGTTCTCTACGACATGTGCCGAAAGACAGCAATTAGAAAATAATAAAATAAAATATACCAGTCTTTCCTCAGAAGTCTCTCTCAGAAATAATCACACGGAAAAAGGATCAAAGAAAATAAAGAAATAGAAAGAAAGCTGCTCTCATGCCAGATTATGGCGCACCCTCTGGAGCATACGCACCACAGTAGCAGTTAGTGTTCATTTGTTTAACCGCCCCATACCTACCTCTTTGGACTTATATCACTCTCCTATCAACTTATCCTGGTTGCCTTACTCCATTAAAAAAGTATGAAATTTCTCTTATATACAATAGTAAACAATTCAAAGTTCCATTTATTACAAGTTAAGGCGAGAAATGAACAAACGGAAGAATTCAGGACCCGTGAAATGCATGTAAATTGTTGTCAATAGAATTATAAAGTAAGAATAATGTAGAAAGTTCAAACCCGCTCATGAATAGTTTAAATTTCAAGGTACTATGTATGTACATATGTACTCGTATTTTAAAATCAAATAAAAATCTTGTTCTTTTCGTGGTCCTTGAGGTACAACCTCGTGAATATATGTAAGCTCTCTTCTTTATAGTATTTTATTTTACTATTCTAACCAACAATGGGCACGGCTTATTTAAACTTGACCTATAAAATGTCAACCTTATTTTTATATTTTCTTCCTTTTTTCTATTTGTTGCTTTTACATAGAGTGCCACAAATTGGCATAACCATCAAATTTTAACTTGACCGCTATTATTCAGTCCCGTCTCCCAGTCTACTCAAAAAAATATTTTTTCGAAAGAACCGAAATTGTTACTTAACTAATGCATGCATTTTTATTCAAAAATTGTTTTTTAAACTTTTTTATATTTTATATAAAAAATTAATAACGCGATTTCATCGCATAAAAGTATTGACACACTTATATTTATATCTTAAATATCTAAAAATGTTAGTCTTATTAATTCTTTGTGGGAAAGCCCTTTTGCTTGATCACTGCAAACGGTTTAACATGGAATGACTAATTTTTTCGTAGTTTCCTCCCCTATTTTTTGCCATTCTTCTATAAGTGCCTGCTTAAATTCGGACTTATTGGAAATGGGCCGCCTTTTTACACGTCTATCCAGTTCCTCCCACAAATGCTCAATGGGGTTGAGGTCTGGAGATTGCGGAGGATGTGGCAGAACATGTGCAATATTCATTATTAGCCACATACGCACATCATAGCAGAAAGTTTGGGGTCATTGTCCATACATTAGAGCGGCCATCAGAACGGAAAATATTGTACTTACTCTCATCCGAGAATAACACTTGGTCCCAGAAGCTATTCTGTCGGCTCACATATTCTCTTGCGTAGGCTAGGCGCTTCTTCTGGTTCTTTAAAGAAATAAGCGGCTAAGGCTAGCAACTCAGGTAATGTAATCGGTCTCATGAAGCAGTCTTTTGACCGTCATGGGATTAATTTTCTTTCCAGTCTCCTCTTGAATTTCAGCTGTTAATTGGGTTGATATTTTTTTGGTCCTTTTGAATTTCTCGCACTGCCTTTTGACGGTTCCGGTCACTTAAAACTCGGGGACGCCCAGAGCGTTTTGTAAATTTGATTCTCCTTAAAACCTGTTGACGATGCTTCGAATTGTGAAACGGCTTGTGTCCATCATTTGGTCGATCTGAGCAAACGATTTTCCTTGGCTGAAGGTGCATTATAATTTTTCGCTCAGGTACAGTCGTTTCTTTTTGCTTTGGGGCCATTTTTTTGTATTATCTGCATTTAATATCATTCTTTTAACAAAAAACTTAAATTAACGGTAAAACAACACGGTAGATAATTGTAGGAACCAATTGCAACGAACAAAGCAACACGGTTGATAATTTTAGGAACCAATATTTTTGCGAAAAGAGTTGCCAACTGACAAAAATTAGGAAAAAATTTAGCAGAACATGTAAGTGTGCCAGTACTATTGTGCGATTTTTTGTATAGAATTTCCTTCCTGAGTAACGTTCTGGTGTAAAGGTTATGTCCATCCGTCTAGTAGCCTGTCCGCTGCTTCAGAGATGAGAAGGGCCCCACAATGTGGCCGATTGTGCAAAACTGACGTAAAATTAAACAAACGGGTATGTCTTCACCATAAAACTCTTGCTTTTTATTAATGGTGCAAAACCAATATGGTTAGGTTGTCCTGCCTTTTTCCTTTACTTTGAGAGCGCTTTTGAACTTCCTCGTGGCCGGTCTTCCTTCAAAAAAAAAAACTTCCCAGTCCACCTTCTCCAGCTGTTAGTAACAGTTGCCAATTCTTCTCCCTACAGGTTTAATGTATGTATGCGTTGCCAACTCGGCCACGGCTGTCTGAGCCTATGTCCCCTACAACCATAGAAACACACGCGACAGGATAACTATGAGCATCACGCAAGCTCCAACTTTGAGCTTCAATCTGTGTTGTGTTCTTCGTTGTCACGAGAAGCTTAGCTGGGAGCTACCGCGCACGTTCACAGGTTGCGGATAGTGGAATGCTCCATACAGAGTAGCTGCAACTGCAGTCACGGACAATCAGTGGTATAAAGTGGAGTATCAGTAAGAGGCCGGGTGGTAATGGCTCTTGCTTAAATACTGAGTGCCTATGATGTTCGATAGAATGTGCTATCCCACCCCTAGTGACAGTATCGACGCATTCGAGACAAAACGTTATGAGATCGAAGACACAATGCAAAGATTAAGCGGGCATCACATAGTAGATAGTACACATAGTGATTTCAACTTTCGAGCGGTAGAATGGAGCATGTCAACGATCAACTCAATAGGTAGGCGGGTTCTAGACATGATCCCAAGAACTGGTTTACTCGTTGTGAACACTGGAATCTTGCCAAACTTTAGGCGACCCGGGTGCGATACGAGTATACCAAAATCTCATTTTTTTATTAGAACAAACATTTTATTGAAGTTAAAGTCAGATTATGTTTAGCTTGGCCGAATCTTATATAAATTCGACCAAGAAGGGATTTGTTATATTCTTTTTACTAATATATTTTAAAGCTGAAAAGCTCATTGGATGTTTTCAACCAGTCAAATCTAAACGTCTGGTTTTATGGGTTGGAAGTCGTAACAGAAGCCTTTGTGAACAAGTTTCGCTAAATCGGATAAGACATAAGGCACCTTCTAGGTGCTGAAGAAAAAAAATTTCCTACATCGCCAAATACAAGTCATAAATTTTGTCCCAATTTCCCTAATTTAAACTTTGCAGCTCCTCAATAGCGAAAATCTTGAAATTACGCTTGAGTAAAATGCTATAATTTATATTGGCCGCCTATTCTTACGAATTTGTCTTCATTACACAGAAAAAAAATTCTCGAAAAAATTTTCAATTACAAAATTAATTGAATCAACCATTTTTAAATTCAATCCGTATTTTTTAATTACGAACGTGATTGAAATTTAGGCAATTTCTAACTAAAAAATTAAAAGATTCAGTAATTTTTTTTAATTGAATCTGAACTTTTTTTCAATTACGATCGTGATTGAAATTTTCAATTGAAAAAATAATTGATTCAATCATATTTTAATTGAAACTTAAATAATTTTAACAATCAAACATTTTTATTAATTTATTTCAACAAATTTACAATCAAAATGAATTAAGAAGATAAATAAAAAATATCAGTAGGTGCTAACAACAAAAGTTTTCGACGCAAATAGATGTTATATAATGTAATTGAATTTTATATTAAATGAAAGTTCTGTTACAGTTCTTTAAAAGTTTATAGATTCTATCAATATTGTCCGATGTAATTGTTTTCAAAAGAATTGAAATAATCCAAATTTAATTATAAGTCGAGCTGCATTAATAGTAGGGCAGTTAAAGACCAGATGATAAATATCTGGGCGTCGGACCTTTCAAAGAGGGCAGTGGGAATTGGATAATTCTTGATCAAAGGTCCAGTCTCAAGCGTATGTATTTCCCTATCCACACACTAGGAACTGTGTTTGGGTAATAGATTTTTGCGGGCTAATAAGTTTGTAGTAATAATTGTATCTGCTCCATTCCAAGTTTTCCTGCTGGGCTAGACATGTATAAGCAAACCTTTTTGTGTCATTGTGATAAAGTGCCATATACAAAACTACGTATGCATTTGATACAAATTTGGCTGCCTGGTCCACTAATGTATTACTAAAAATTACCACATGTCCAGGAATCCACATTATTTTGAATTCTGTGTGATATTTATTTAGGATTTCTCTTATTTTTGAAATTATTAGGCTAGAATTTGTAATATTTTGAATAGCAATGTTAGCTGATTTTGAATCGGCACAAAGTATGTATTTTCCTCTATCATTTTTGAACTTGTTGATTGCCCAATATATAGCTGCGAACTCGGCGACGAATATAGAGGTGTTTTCATCAAGAGTTGCAATGAAAACTGTTTTCAGTTCATCATTAGTTACTGCAAATGAGGAAGTTGAGCACGTTAGTAAAAGCAAAAGATGTACTGTTTAATAAGCCGATAAACTGTTCATGGGCGTCTTTATTTTTTTTTGCAAATTCATTAATTCGTTAATAAAAACTTTAGAGTTTAAATTCCAAGGCGGTTCTGTGGGAAAGTAAGCTTCAGCTAATAGGGTTTTAATTGGCGTAGATTTGAAAGCGCCCAATGCTATTCTAATAGCTGACTGAAAGGAAGCGTTTATCATGCCAAGTGCCTATTTGGGAGCTTTACAACACACAACTAACCCAAAGTGCAATTTTGACAAGGTAAAACTCCGTACAGCAATTAAAGGTTGGTACTACATTCGGTTTTCGCGGTGAAACTCCATATAAAAATATAAGCGGAAAATATTAATGAAAAGTGTTCGCTTCGCTATAATTTGTTTTTTCATCTAGGGAAAATGAACATTTCACGACGCCTAAAAAGACCACAATCACATTCGCTGCGCAGAAAGTCGTTTTCTTAAGCTGAGTATTCTGATCAGCTTTTCAGGCGGAATGCTGTCAAACTCCATATAAAAAAACGTCGGCGAAACGTTGGCTAAGAATAGATGGAAAAGTAGTACTCTGTTTATAGTCAGGAAAATGGCAAAAAAGAATTAAAGTGGTAAAAATTGCCGGCATCATTTATGTATGTTTTATTGGTTTGGACCACATTCGGTCCGGATGTAACGAGACTTTATACAGTTTAAATTCAAATATGCCCATGTACATTCTATTGAGGAACTGGGGCAAACTTCTCACAAATCAATGAGTGCTGACCGATTCAGTTTTAAGCTCAGTGATAAGTAACCTCCTTTTTTGGCCGAGTCCGAACGGCGTGCTACAGAGCGACACCTCTCTGGGGAGAAGTTTTTTCCTCACAAATGTCGCTAACGTTAAGAGGGGATAACCAACGCAGAAAATTGTTTTTATGTTCCTGCCAGTTTCGAATCCACGCGTTCAGCGTCATAGGCGGACATGCTAACCTCTGCGCTACGGTGGCCTCCATATACAATTCACTGTTCTTAGTTCAGAGGAAACTGATAATAAAATGCGACTTTATGAGCTTCAGACCCTAGATTGGGAGAGATATATACGACAGCTATATCCAAATATAGTCGGATAGGGACGAAAGTTGGCACGAATGTGTAGGTGTCATATATGACTATCTGCTCCAAATTGCATTAAAATCGGATTTAAATTAAGACTTCCAGCGGATGAAGAATGGTATTAATTGCACTTACCTCTAAATTATTTAAAACGAGGCCATTTATATGACAACAAAAAAGATGTAAAATGCCAAAAATACCGTTATCTTTATTTAAATGCACATGCACAGACATGCACATTTTTTTACCACTACATGCATCAGCCAAAGAAGTGATACATATGTAAAAATCATATTTCAATCTAAGATATAAGATCATTTAATAAAAACCTTCTCGTGTAAAGTTTTGATTTTGGCACATACATCTTTTTGGCGGTTAGGGGACCATATGCAATGCGAAGAAGTGCAAATAAGCCAAATATAAGTTTAGTTGCTATCATAGAAATTGTTGTTTTTATTTATCCCTCAAGAAAATAAAATAATTTATTAAATAATAATTGTTAAAAATAAACAATATATTTTTAAAAGTGTCATCCTGAAATAGTGCAAAGCAGAAAAAATTAATAGATCTGTCCATCCGTCCGTCCGTCCGTCTCTTTGTCGAAAGCACGCTAACTTTCGAAGCAGTGAAGCCAGGCGCAAATACTTTCTATTAGTGTAGGTTAGTTGGGATTGTAAATGGGCCAAATCGGTCCATGTTTTGATATAGCTGCCATATAAACCGATCTTGGGTCTTGACTTCTTGAGCCTCTAGAGGGCGCAATTCTCATACGATTTGACTGAAATGTTGTACAACGGCTTCTCTCATGACCTACAACATACGTGTTCAATATGGTCTGAATCGATCAATAGTTTGATACAGCTCCCATATAAACCGATCTCCCGATTTTGCTTCTAGTTTTTTATACCCACCACCGAAGGATGGGGGTATATTCATTTTCTCATTCCGTTTGCAACACATCGAAATATCCATTTCCGACCCTATAAAGTATATATATTCTTGATCAGCGTAAAAATCTAAGACGATCTAGACATGTCCGTCCGTCTGTCCATCTGTCTGTTGAAATCACGCTACAGTCTTTAGAAATAGAGATATTGTGCTGAAATTTTGCACAGATTCTTTTTTTGTTCATAAGCAGGTTAAGTTCGAAGATGGGCTATATCGGGCTATATCTTGATATAGCCCCCATATAGACCGATCCGACGATTTAGGGTCTTAGGCCCATAAAAGCCACATTTATTATCCGATTTTGTTGAAATTTTGGGCAGTGAGTTGTGTTAGGCCCTTCGACATCCTTCGTCAATTTGACTCAGATCGGTCAAGATTTGGATATAGCTGCCATATAGACCGATCCTCCGATTTAGGGTCTAAGGCCCATAAAAGCCACATTTATTATCCGATTTCGCTGAAATTTGGGACAGTGAGTTGTCGTAGGACCTTCGACTTCCTTCGTTAAATTGGCCCAGATCGGTTCAGATTTGGATATAGCTGCCATATAGACCGGTCCTCCGATTTTGGGTCTTAGGCCCACCAAAGCCACGTTTATTATCCGATTTTGATGAAATTCGGGACAGTGAATTGTGGAAGGCCCATCGACATCCTTCGTTAATTTGGCACAGATCAGTCCAGATTTGGATATAGCTGCCATATATATCGATCCTCCGATTTATGGTGTAAGGCCCATAAAAGTCACATTCATTATCCGATTTTGCTGAAATTTGGGACAGTGAGTTGTGTTAGGCCCTTCGACATATTTCTTCAATTTGGTCCAGATCGGTTCAGATTTGGATATAGCTGTCATATAGAGCGAATTCTTGATTCTTGGGCTCATAAAATGCTCATTTATTGTCCGATGTCGCCGAAATTGGGAACAGTGAGTTTGGTTAAGCTCTTCGACGTCCTTCTAAAATTTTGCCCAGATCGGTACAGATTTGAATATAGCTCCCATATAGACCGATCTCTGGATTTAAGGTTTAGGGCCCATAGAAGAGGCATTTATTGTCCGATTTCGCCGAAATTTGGGACAGTGCTTTGTGTTAGGCTCTTCGACATGTTTATGCAACTTGGCCCAAATCGGTCCAGATTTGGATATAGCTGCCATGTAGACCGATATCTCGATTTAAAGTCTTGGCCCAATAAAAGGCACATTTATAATCCGATTTCACTGAAATTTGACACAGTGACATATGTTCGGCTCTTCGACATCCGTGTCGTATATAGTTCAGATCGGTATGAGGCATATGAGTATAAGGTATGAAATTTTCACCGAATTTTGATGAAAGGTGGTTTACATATATACCCGAGGTGGTGGGTATCCAAAGTTCGGCCCGGCCGAACTTAACGCCTTTTTACTTGTTTTAATATGTTATTACCCCTATAGAGATTATATTGGCTTGGAAAACGACGCTGATGACGGAAGATAACAGATGCAGTATTCCTTCATGTGGATCTAGATTACGTGGTATTGTGCGCAAAATGCTAAGGTTGGCATTTATTACGATAAACTTTAATATGTGTATAAATTATCTTGTTCGTTATACTTTTTACAGACGGTATTCACGATAGTATAGAGAGGGTCATAAAGGAAATGCAATATTTTCTTCTTCCTTTTAGAAAATATAAATTATTAAAATAAATACTTTAAATCAATATATTACACGTTTTATCAGAAATTGAATCCAATAAAATTAAATATTTTTTAATATTGCAAAAAATATCAATTATTTCCTTTTTTAATTGGTAAAAATGTTATTTGAGAGAAGGGACAACTTTCAAATAAATTGTTTTGTTTGTTAATAACTGCTTTAATTGGATTTTCAGCTTGTCATAAATCCAAATTGCAAAATTGTTAATCAATAATAAAAAGTCGTTTATAGGTCGGATTTCAGCGAATTTTTTAATTGAATGAACAAATTGCTTAATTAAACCGTGTTTTTCATTTTTTCTGCGTATTATAATATCTGTATGCAATGATTTTCTCTAGTAGTTTCGATGCGCAAGGAATTAGTGAAATTGGCCGGTACCCTTCAATTGTGGTTTTATCATTATTTGGCTTGGTAATTGTGAGGCCACCGTGGCTCAGAGGTTAGCATATCCGCCTATGACGCCGAAAGCCTGAGTTCAAATTACGACGTAAACATCAACAAAATTTTTAGCGGTGGTTGTCCCCTTACTTGGGCGCCCCGCTAGCCGAGATGGTAGCGTGCTTGGATTACCAATGCAGGGGTCGTGGGTCCGATTCCCACCAGAAGCCTTGGTCTGTCGCTACTGTGGTATCACAATGGACTTAAAATTGGCTGAGTCTGTAAAGGACTGCTACTCTACCTAACCTATCCCCTTACTAATGCTGGCTACATTTGTAAGGTATCCTGCCATATTAAAACTTCTCTACCAAGTGGTGTCGCTATGCGGCACGCCGTTTGGACTCGGCATAAAACTAAGGGACGTCCTTATCATTTGGTTTAAACTTTAATCGGAATGCACTCATTGACATGAGAGAAGTATCCCCTGTTCCTTAATGGAATGTTCATGGGAAATTCAGTAATTGGGATAATGTTAGAGATTTTTCATACTGTGCAAAAATCTATGATAAAAAATTAGTTGGTAGGTCTTCCGATGGATTAAGGTGTAAGGATACAATTTTAAATTTCATCCCCGCAAAAATCTCAACCAAGACAGAAAAATCATTGGCTACTATTGAACCCCCATATTTTAGATTACTTTCTTTAGTTTACTTTAATCGGCTATGACAGAATATTTGTTCCCCTAGCCGAACGTAGAATAGCGTTCCAAGTGCCTCGATCTTCTGCGCTCATTCTAAACTCTCCGACACCAAGTTTCGAGGTGTCTCTCACAACTTGATCTTTCCATCGGGCTTTTGGCCTTCCCGGTTTGCATGTACCACCGTGTTTGCCTTCAAAAGACTTCTTTGCTGGATCATCTTCATCCATTTTGGCAACATGACCTAGCCAATGCAGCCGTTGTATTTTGATGCGTGTAACTATGCTATCGTCGTCATACAGTTCGTGGTTTATACGTCGCCTATATTCTCCATTAACGCAAACTGCTCAATATATTTTACGAAGAATCTTTCTCTCAAATACTCCAAGCACTGCCTTATCGGCTTTCACAAGTACCCATGCTTCAGAACCATATAACAGCACGGGTAGTATCAGTGTCTTGTATAGTGTAATCTTCGTCTGTCGAGAGGTGGCCTTGTTTCTAAACTGCTTACTTAGTCCAAAGTAGCATTTGTTTGCCAGTATTATTCTTCGCTTAATCTGGTGTTATTCGTTTCGGTTACGGCGGTGCCGAGGTATTGTAGATAAAGTTACTGACTGTCTCAAAGTTGTGGTTCCCAATTTTTTTCATTTTCTTTGTCTGCCCGGTTCTGCAAGTCTTTTTGGGAGTTGAAACCATTTTCGATTCTTTCAAAGGCTGCAGTTACTACTTCCGGTGACCGACCTATGTTATCGATGTCGTCGGCATAGGCGTGTAGCATGTGTTCTCTTGTGATTAGTGTGCCATATCTATTCACATCTGCATCTCGTATAATCTTCTCCAGCAGGATATTAAAGAGATCACACGATAGGCTGTCTCCTTGTCTGAAACCTCCTTTGGTATTAAATGGTTCGGAGAGATTCTTTCCTATTCTTACTGAGGAACGCGTATCAGCAAGTGTCATCCTGCAGAGTCTTATTAATTTTGCAGGAATGCCAAACTCAGACATGGCTTCAAATACCTTTGAACGTAAAGGAGTATCGAAGGCGGCTTTGCAGTCAATAAAGAGATGATAGGTGTTGATTTGTCCTTCTCGGGTCTTTGGATTTGGCGCAGTGTGAATATCTGATCTAGGGTGGATTTATCGGGTCTAAGGCCGCATTGATAGGGCCCAATTATCTCATTGACTTTAGGTTTTAATCTTTCACACAGTACGCTCGAGAGTATCTTGTATGCGATGGGGAGGAGACTTATTCCTCTGTAGTTGGCACATTCCATCTTGTCTCATTTCTTGTGTACGGGACATAGTATGCAGAGGTTCCAATCACCGGGTATGCGTTCTTCTAGCCAGATTGAGCAGATAAGCTGATGCATACATCTTATCAGCGTGTCGCCTCCGGTCTTAAATAGTTCAGCGGGTAACACGTCGGATCCTGCTGCCTTGTTGTTCTTTAGTCGGGTCACTGCTACTTGGACCACATTCTGACTAGGAGGTAAACATACTATACTATCATCAGGGATTGGTTCTGCGGTATTCTCTTTGCCGCCAACATCGGACACTAGCAGTTGGGTAAAATGTTCTTTCCATAACCTCAGCATGTTATCTGTGTCAGTTACCAGATTTTCTTCTTTGTCTCTGCAGGAGGATGTGCCTGGACCAAAGCCATCGGTTTGATGTTTAATTCTTTGGTAGAATTTCCGGACTTCATTCTGACTCCTGTACATCTCAATTCGCTCACACTCACGTCTTTCCATTTCCTTTTTCTTTCTGCGGAATAGACGTTTCTCCGCTCTCCTTTTCTCGCGATACCTCTCCTTCATCTGGCGCGTTGCTACTTATTGCGGGATTGTTCTATATGCCGCATTCTTGGCTTCAGTAGCATCTCGGTACTCTTGTACATCTAACACGCTGGATGAATGCCTTCTATCTATCACAACGTGATGAATTGGGTTTCTCGTGTTTTGATCGGGTGACAGCCATGTTGCTTTGTGATTATTTTTATGTCGAAATCTGGTGCTACTAACTACCATGTTTTTTTCCGCAGCGAAATCTATCAGCCTTAACCCATTACTGGACGTTATCTCGTGGAGGCTAAACTTATCGACTGTTGGACCAAAAATGTCTTCCTTCCCTATTTTCGCATTAAAATCTCCCAAAACGATTTTAGTATCATGGGCGGGGCAGCGGTCATATTCTCTCTCTTGGCGCTCGTAGAAAATATCCTTGGTCTGCTCATCTTTGTCTTCCGTCGGGGCAGGGACACAAATAAGGCTGATGTTGAAGAATTTGGCTTTTATGCGGATTGTTGCTAGCATCTCATCCATAGTAGTTCTATGTTTTCCGGGGGCGGGTTACTGGCCCAGCGCCCCAACCGCATGGGTTTGTGGGATTGCATGTATCCCTCGTTGTGGCGAGCCGCTTGCTCCAAGATCCGACGCTCGCCGCCAGCCGCCCCTAACCTGGAAACAGACGCTGATGTTGGCCATTGGTTATTTGAAGGCGCCAATAACTCGCCTTGTCATCTCGAGTATCATTGCCACTCAGCATTTAATTAAGAGCCAGTGCCACCTGACTCCTCACTGAGACTCTCCTCTCGCAAATCGCTGACTGCCCGCGGTCGCATTTGCAGCTACTCCGCATATAAATGGAGCTTTCCACTATCCGCAACCTGAGGACGCGCCCGGTAGCTTTCAGTTAAGCTTCCCGTGATAACTATGGGCACCACACAAGTCGGAGCTCAAAGTTTCAGCCTGTGTGGAGCTCATAGTTATCCCATATCGGCCGGGCCATATTTTAGATTGGTTTAATAATTCATGTTCCATTGCAGTTTAATTGACATGATAGTAAAAAGGAGATAAGAAACGGGATTAGTCATCCACACTCTCCACCTGAGAAGAATCTATGTATATCATTTCTTCTTCAAGATCTTCTACCAGGTGTGTATCTCGAATCTGCGTACTCAGTGTTTTTATCATTGACAGCAGTAGAAGTAATCATAGATACTTTATTATTTGTATTACTTGTGTTGGTATCTGTTGTAAGAGATTGAGTAGTTTAGGCGCTGCTAGAAGCAGTTTGAGAGAGAATCTAATTTTGTTTTAAGATTTGTACTTGCCCAATGTATTTGTACTTGCATTGGTGGGTTGGTTGGTATTTGATTTTGTTGTGGTTTTTTTTAATATTTATGTTTTGTTTCGTATTCTTTTCTGTTTTTCTTCTTACACGGTTTTTAGTTCTTCTATGCGGATTTCGAAGGTTTGAATTAGAGAAGCTCTGGTTTGGCATCGGCATAACTTAATTTCTCAATTGTTTTTATTTTCAGTATTTCTCTTCTCTGTTTGATAGGGGGCAGATTTTGTTGTTAGATCTATGATGTTGTCTGCAATTTAAGCATAGAACTGTTGTGCAAGGGCTAGGTTGATGTAGGGTTGATGCACAAATTTCGCACATATCTTCTTCGCTCCTACAATGTTTTTTGGTGTGTCCAAGTTTACAACTTTTCCTGCTTTAACTTCTTTCGGCAATTGGTGAAGGCTTAAGTCAAGGATGTGCATGAAAGTATTAATAACTTTCCCATCCACATGCTTGGTTACCTTTCTGCATTCAACAGCTTTCTCATGAGGCCCCCGATTATTTCCTCACTGATCTATCAAGTGAGGAAATAATCGAGGTTGAGTCTCTCGAAAACACAATGTCTTTCACGATGATTAACGTGGGGTGAAGGAAAGCCTCTATGGGACAAATATATCAGGTAAACCCCTAGTTTTTGGGAATCTAAACACTAAGAGTTTACCTGATATATGTCCCATAGGGGCTTTCTGAAGAAATACTTTAGAGACAAGAAATATGTTATGGTTACGGATAGGTTTATCGTTTTCTTTGCTTTCGGTTATTACGTAAAGGGTTTTTTATGTTAATATTTGGAAGATCGTGGGTGTTATTGAGGTTGACAAGGTTATTTTTTTACGTTTTGGGGAAGGATTTTCGGCGATAATATTGGCGAACGGTCAATTGAATACGATAAAATTCAAATCGATCCGTGAAAAATAAATAAACGTTGGGGATAAAGAAAAGAAAATGTAATTGAGGGGCAACGAGAGATGTAAAAAGAGCGCACATGAAAATAACAGAGCGATTATAAAGAACACAACTGGATGCAACGAGACCTTGTTGCCGACTGTGTTTCAATTAAAAAATAACGGTGCCACAGGCTTTTTTTCTTTTTGCCACTCGATTCGTTCGCCAATTCATTAAAAACAACTGATTTTATAGACGGAAAACAGCTGTTTCCAATGAATTGACAAACGAATCAAGTGCCAAAAAGAAAAAAATTTTATTACTCTAAGGTGTAAGTTCTTTCAATAATTTTTAATGGAATCGGAAACATTTAGACCCAACATCACTGTTATGACTGCCCATTTTTGGAAAAGTCTAGAGCGAAAGCACTCAACTGTTTTCAATGAATTGCCGAACAAATTGAGTCACGAAAAAAAAAACAATTTAGTGATCTTGATCGTTATTGTTTAATTGAAAATTTAAGATTCAATTACAAAAATTATTGAATCAATTAATTTTTTAATTAAACATTTCAAAAATTGCAGATTAAAAAAAAATCAATTAATTTTTTTAATGAAAATTGCCTACGTTTCATTCACGATCGTAATTGAAAAAAATCCGAATTCAATTAAAAAATTATTGATCCAACTAATTTTTTAATTGAAAACATTGTTATTTTCAATTAAAATTTTAATTGAAAAAATGTTCGTGATATATTTTCTGTGCGTGGAAAACCCAAAAATGAAATGGCAAAATAAACATATGCCGCTATCTTACGTGGTGGGTGGACCTTATTAACAACAAATTCTTTTCATAATTAAAAATAAAACTTTTTTGTTTTTCTAACATTGAAAAATGGGTTTCTTTTTATTTGTGTAATTTTATCAAGAAATTCATAATTCAACATCAATATTAAAGGGGAGTATATGCATGTGTGCATAATACTAGTTAAGTTATTAAAAGTTAATATCGTATTCAAACATTGTACTCATGTGTGTATATGCATAGACCGCCTTCAATTGTTCTTCCATTCTTCTGATGCGGACCATTATGTTTGATTCTTTGTACGATTTTAGTAATAATACTAATGACTATGTATATATATCTGTGTGTGTGTGTGGGTGAGTGTTATATACGTTTATATGCATGCACATGGGTGGATTTAAGTACAGTATCTTTATTTTCTTTTAACAAATAATTATATAAACAATTTGTTTGTTTAAAACTAAAAAATATGTATGTGTATTAATATTTTATATAAGCTTTGCTATAAGGAAATTAAAAGATATTGTAAATTAATGATAAAAACTAAGGTTTTCTAATTAAACTCACGGTAAAAATTAAACAAAAATTCAAATATATGCAATTTCTTTAGAAACATTTATGTTTTATAAAAACAAATCACGCTTTTTGTTGGATTTTCTAATGCTAGTTTTCACTTTCCTCTTAATTATGTTGTGGTTACTTATAATTTCGAATTATATTCCATTTTGCTTAGTTTCACAAAATCTGTCCCCATGGCTAAGTACAAATTGAAGAGAACAAATAAAACAAAGGAGGAGAATGAGTCTCTCATTGCTGTTTAGACTATGGCGTTAATTAATATGCGCTCTTCTGTCATGACGGCAACTGAGGGAACTCGGTAATTTGGCTTCTTAGTTTATAAGGAGGGCTTGTAGTCTTGCTGTGATGTGGGGGTGTGTGGCTGTAATGATGCCGGTGATGCTATGAATATAGTTCCTTAAGTTTAGTACATAAGTTGCCTAACAAAGTGCAGCGGGTGCTCAAGAAGGAGAAGAACAAGTACGCGGAGGTGTAGACTGTGAATATTACTAGTGAGGGTATTATGATTAGCTTAAATAATGTGCAATTATGATCAAAATGACAGACTTCGAAGGTTTGTCGTAACCACAAACACTATTCACTTGAGCATTCGTTATCGTTTGCACGATTCCCTTGGGAGTTCCTGGAAATTTTGTTGTCTGTTTTAAATTTTTCTTGTTTTAGTTGTTCTCCATCTTCTTCTTCTTCCTCTGCAGGCGGTGTATTGAGATCATTTTCAAACTCATCCAAATCATTATCATTAATATCGGATGGCACGGGCCGCCACGAATCAAACTGCTCCATATTAAAAGATGTTGGTATGTCAGTTCCTGTGATATCACCCAGGCGAGCTCTTAAACGCTGTGATATACCTTCCAATTCGGTAAATTTACGCTTAATAGCTTGTCCCAAATTTAAATGGGTTAAATCTAGGGTTTGCTCAAATTGATCTATAACCGCATCAACTGATGCCGATTGACCTTCGGCAATAGCGGCAGCACCAGTAGCTGCTGTACCCGTGGCTTGAGGCCTGCTACTCGTTGAAGCTACAGGAAGGTTGACGGCGCCCCCCTGTATTGGTATATCTTCTAAGGGCTGACAACGGATTTCTAATAGGCCATTTATGCGTCCATTAAAATCGACAATATTGAAGCGACCAGCAATGTGCAAACCTTTGCTAAAGGCAGTAAGATCAAGTGCTGCAAATCCCATGATAGCATCTTCCATAGGTGTGGGTTGGTTGCGCCCTTGTAATATGTCCAATGCTGATTTCTTCCAGACTTTCAAAATAAACCGTTTCTGTGGCTAAAATGAGAACAAAAAAGCGTTGGTAAGAACACAAAGAAGTGATAAAAAAATGCAGGTACGAGAACGCAGCTTGTTGTCGAAGCCGAGATGTAGGGTAACTTAGACAGACTACTAGTCATCCAGGCAAGGCATAACTACAAGTGCCACACGGGTTGGATTAAAATCTAATATAATACTGTGGCTTCAACTGCAATAACCAGAAGGCTCTGAACAGGAAGGAGTGAGAAGAAATAGGACAAGATGACCGTTCTGAGCGATTTTGATAACAGATTCCCTAGGTCCCGTGGGTTGCCCATTTGGGGGCATACTGAGTGATGATGGAACCCGGAAGTATGTGAAAAGGCCTTTTCCTACACGGATGGCATTGTCATCATGTTGGGTGACCATTTTTTCTTTATTGTGACGTTTTTTTCTCTGCTGGGTATGATGCTGAATTCCTTACCCGACCTGATGCTGAATTCCTAACCCGACCTAACGCCTACAACATGAGAGAGTAACAAGAATAAACCTGTTGGAAGCTGTTGATACTGTGGGAAGGCAACGAATATGCGTCGCGAAGGACTTTGTGATGAAAACCTTTTTTGTTGACGTCGCATAGTGGGCTAAACGCAAGCAAATTGAAAAGAGGTCCAAAACTTTTTACTTGTTGTTCTGAGTAATAAACTTTTCTAGAGATTTATAGAGGATGGCATATGCTTTCAAGGAAGTGGCGTTGTTTGTCTATATCTTTAACACGGGGTAAGATACAGGGAGTCAAAATTAAACACTTTCCACTTTTTCAAGCATGAAGGGGCTATAACTTTTTATCTTTTTATCGCTTTATAAACGTTCGTATTATGGATCCATAAGTGCAATTTGGGTACTACATATACTTGGCAGCTATATCCAAATCTGAACCGTTATCTAACAAATTCAGCAGCTTATTATAACAATTTGCAAAATATTGGTTGATTAGTCTGCTTGCAATGGCTATGAAAGTGAAAATCGGGCGTGCATATATGTGGGATATATATCTAAATCTGAACCGATTTTTATAAAATTCATTCAAATTCAAAATTGAAGAGTCTTAAAAAAATAGTCTCGAGTCAAATTTCGGTTGGTTGATAGATGTGCTCAACAAAGCAACTTTAGTAAAAAATCGGGCGAAATATTTATGGTAGCTAATTTCTCTCGTATAACGCACAATAAGGCATTAATTTTTGAAAATCATGCAATTTGGTCTTGTACGTCAAAAGTTATAATATAAGCTATGCTAAAAATGCTTAATTTTGACACCCTGTGCCACTACAGGGTGTCTTATTTTCAAAAAATTAAAATACAATATGCCTTCTGCAATTTTTTCAATTTTCAATCGGAGCACATTTGTGGGTTTCATCGAATTTTGGCCACATTTCACCATTTCATTCATTTTATTATACCCACCACCGAAGGATGGGGGTATATTCATCTTGTCATTCCGTTTGCACATCGAAACACATCGAAATATCCATTTCCTACCCTATAAAGTATATATATTCTTGATCAGCGTAAAAATCTAAGACGATCTAGACATGTCCGTCCGTCTGTCTGTTGAAATCACGCTGCAGTCTTTAGAAATAGAGATATTGAGCTGAAATTTTGCACAGATTTTTTTTTTGTTTATAAGCAGGTTAAGTTCGAAGATGGACTATATCGGACTATATCTTGATATAGCCCCCATATAGACCGATCCGACGATTTAGGGTCTTAGGCCCATAAAAGCCACATTTATTATCCGATTTTGTTGAAATTTGGGGCAGTGAGTTGTGTTAGGCCCTTCGACATCCTTCGTCAATTTAGCTCAGATCGGTCCAGATTTGGATATAGCTGCCATATAGACCGATCCTCCGAGTTAGGGTCTTAGGCCCATAAAAGCCACATTTATTATCCGATTTCGCTGAAATTTGGGACAGTGAGTTGTCTTAGGCCCTTCGACTTTCTTCGTTAAATTCGCCCAGATCGGTTCAGATTTGGATATAGCTGGCATATAGATCGATCCTCCGATTTAAAATGTAAGGCCCATAAAAGCCACATTCATTATCCGATTTTGCTGAAATTTGGGACAGTGAGTTGTGTTAGGCCCTTTGATATATTTCTTCAATTTGGTCCAGATCGGTTCAGATTTGGATATAGCTGCCATATAGACCGATTTCTTGACTTATGGTTTTGGGCCCATAAAATGCTCATTCATTGTCCGATGTCGCCGAAATTTGGAACAGTGAGTTAAGTTAAGCGCCTTGATATGCTTCTGCAATATCGCACAGATCGGTCCAGATTTGGATAGCTGCCATATAGACCAATCTCACGATTTAAGGTTTAGGGCCCATAGAAGAGGCATTTATTGTCCGATTTCGCCGAAATTTGGGACAGTGCTTTGTGTTAGGTTCTTCGACATGTTTATGCAACTTGGCCCAAATCGGTCCAGATTTGGATATAGCTGCCATGTAGACCGATATCTCGATTTAAAGTCTTGGTCCCATAAAAGGCGTATTTATAATCCGATTACACTGAAATTTGACACAGTGACTTATGTTCGGCTTTTTTACATCCGTGTCGTATATAGTTCAGATCGGTATGAGGTATATGAGTATAAGGTATGAAATTTTTACCGAATTTTGATGAAAGGTGGTTTACATATATACCCGAGGTGGTGGCTATCCAAAGTTCGGCCCGGCCGAACTTAACGCCTTTTTACTTGTTGATCAAACATCGCCCACTCGTGCTTTACATTGAAAGATTTGAAAATTTTCAAGTTTTCATAATACAAAAATCAATATTAAAATCTAATATAATACTATCACTAAAATAAATAACTGGCAAATTTATTGAGCTTAAAAAAATGTTATTTAAAAGAGTTAGTAACATAGTCTAACGCACAATTATCCGTTCAAACACCAAGAAAAAGCAGCAAGTGTGAGATATCATCAGTGATGAAAACGAATTCAATTGAGTTGCCTATAAGAAATGTTGGATTAGCTAGCTAAGACTTAAAAGTTTGTTGACATACAAAGAGATGTTTTTAAGACTAGTAGGAAGAGTATTCCATAGCCTTGACAAGCGTACTACAAATGATCTTTCAAATAAAACATGATTGAAACTTTCAGTACGAATATGAGGAAGAAGGTAACTGGGTTCACGGTACTTAAGGATGTTGAAGAAACAGCAGAGGCATCTACTATTGAGAAAGTGCTCAAAAGAACATCCAAGTAATTGTTTCGCTAAGTTTCTTTCATTTCATTTCCGCCCATAGTGCGGCGCAATCCGAGTTGAGGGCGTGGGTCACGAATGCGCATGCAACCCTGTGGAACAGCGAAATGGTCGGTAGGACGGCGAAAATCATAAAGGGAAATCCAGATCGTGAGAGGATATTACTGAAAGAAAGTAAGAAGGAGGTCAGTATAGCTCTCAGTATTATAACGGCCCACATAGGATTACAAGCTCACTTATGTAAAATCGGTGTGGCAAATGATAGCATGTGTAGGGCATGCGGGGAATATGATGAGATGTTGGAGCATTTCCTATGTCACCGCTCGGCTTTCGGGGCTAACAGATACTTACTTTTCAAACTAACCTAACTTAAAAATCTGTCCCCTTCTGTAAAGCAGGTACCAAATGGTGCCAAGAATAAGAATAACAATACATCGGAAATCATTAAGTCGATAGCAGACAACATGCTACGGCTTGATACCACCACCGCAGCTGTTGGGTATTGGGGTCTTTTGTAAGCCTACTCCCGGGCTCTAGATCTGCCGCTATCATTGAGTTACAGGAAAATTTTTGCATAGCGAAATAACAAAACGTCCGCTCCACTCAACGGTTCAATCAATAATACAATACATCAGATAATTCACTTGTTGTCCGTTAGAAAACTAGAATGCTAAGCCGTTAACAAATAAAACGATAGAGCCATTAAACTTAGCTAACAACATTTTTAATCACCAAAGCTCAATTCTATTGGGTTGCCCAAAAAGTAATTGCGGATTTTTTATATAGTCGGCGTTGACAAATTTTTTCACAGCTTGTGACTCTGTAATTGCATTCTTTCTTCTGTCAGTTATCAGCTGCTACTTTTAGCTTGCTTTAGAAAAAAATTGTAAAAAAAGTATATTTGATTAAAGTTCATTCTAAGTTTTATTAAAAATGCATTTACTTTCTTTTAAAAAATCCGCAATTACTTTTTGGGCAACCCAATAGTAAAATAGATGTTAACCGAGCAAGTAATACGAAGCAAAACTGATTATGAACAAAGGGAATAAGTGATACAAAATGAGAATGATTACAGAGTTATATTAAATATAAGTAGCAAATAAAAGGATTATGAAAGGATACAAAAACATAGTAGTAAAATTTAACATAAATGTAAATTCAACTAAAAAATCAAAGAATAATCGATCTGTTCATCAACATCCCGGGCCGGCCTGAAACACTGTTTCAGTACTGAGGAAGCCTTACCACCTTGGATAGGGATCATCTCACCATGGGCCGTCTTCAGCTTGACTACTTGGATTAGCCCATCCTTACCGGGAAATGTCTCAACAACTCGATCTTTGTTTCATGTGGCTGGAGGAGTGGTGTATTCCTTCACGAGAACGATGTTGGCAATTTCAATGTTGGGTCGAGTTATTGTACTCTTGGCTCCATGGCTTCCAGAAGCCTTGGTACATCGATTGAATGTGTTGCCAGTAATCAAGGCGATTGACGTTAATATTAGTAAGATCTTTCTCTGGCGCCATCGTTCTCTAAATCAAAAAAGGGAATGGAGATAGATATTCTGTCTGCGAGTTGGAACAGAACCTCAATGGTTGTGAGTTAACTAAAGCTTCTATCTTTGCGAATAACGTTCGCATTTGCTCGAAAGTCAGGATAGTGTCACCAAGGACTCGTTTCGAATAAAGTTTAACAGAACGTACTGCCGATTCTCAGATACCGTCCCAATGAGGGGAGTACGGTGGTATGAGATTCCACTTTTGTCAGAGATAGTGAAACTCAAGAGTTTTGTTCATCAGACAGGAGATATTGATTCATTTCATTCAATTTCCGTTTGGCACCCACAAAGTTTTTCCCATTATCGCTGAATATGCTGGAACATTTACCTCGACGTGCCATAAATATCCGCAATGTGGCCGGGAAACAATGGGTGGTCAAATCACTTACTAGCTCGATGTGTATGTGAGAGGTTACCACACAAGAAAATGAATACAGTGCCACACCTAAGTATTGGCACAACCACCAATTTTTAACTTGACCGCTATTTTTTTTTTGCCCCGACCCGTTACTTAACTTATGCAGAAATTTTTATTCCAAATTTTTTTAAACTTTTTTATATTTTATTTAACAAAAAAATAACGCGATTTCATCGCACAAAAGTATTGGCACATGTATATGTTCTGCAATATTTGTTTCTAATTTTTGCCAGTTGGCAACTCTTTTCGCAAAAATATTGATTCTTAAAATTGTTTACCGTGCTGCTTTGTTCGTTGCAATTGGTTTCTAAATTATCTATCGCGTTGTTTTACCGTTAATTTAAGTTTTTTGTTAAAAGAATAAAATTTAATGCAGAAAATACAAAAAATGGCCCCAAAGCAAAAAAGAAACGACTGTATCTGAGCGAAAAATTATAATGCACCTTCACAGCCAAGGAAAATCGTTTGCTCAGATCGGCCAAATGATGGACAGAAGCCGTTTCAAAAGCTCTGGGCGTCCCCGAGTTTTAAGTGACCGGGACCGTCAAAAGATAGTGCGAGAAATTCAAAAGGACCAAAAAAAATATATCAACTCAATTAACAGCTGAAGTTCAAGGAGAGACTGGAAAGAAAATTCATCCCATGACGATCAGAAGAGTGCTCCATGAGGCCGATACAACAACCAATCCCATGGCAGCCGGTTGTACGTACCGGATTGACCCGATGAAGTCCTTCATCGACAACAACAACAACATGAGGCCGATTACAGTGCCAGAGTTGTTAGGCATAAACCGCTTATTTATTTAAAGAACCAGAAGCGCCTCGCCTACGAAAGATAATATGTGAGCTGACCGAATAGCTTCTGGGACCAAGTGCTATTCTCGGATGAGAGTAAGTACAACATTTTCCGTTCTGATGGCCGCTCTACTGTATGGAAATATGAAAAAAAATCTTGCGCCTACAGTCAAACACGGTGAAGGAGGAGTTATGGTATGGGGTTGCATGTCGTCTGCAGGGGTCGGTAAGCTGGTCTTCATCGAAGACATTTTGGACAAAATAGTATATTTAAATATTTTCAAGGAAAATGTAAAAAAAGCGCAGAAAAACTGAATCTACCGAGGTCATTTATATTTCAACAGGACAATGACCCCAAACATTCTGCTCATGATGTGCGTATGTGGCTAATAATGAATATCGCACATGTCCTGCCACATCCTCCGCAATCTACGGACAGCATTTGTGGGAGGAACTGGATAGATGTGTAAAAAGGTCGGAAATTTCCTATAAGTCCGAACTTAAGCAGGCAGAAGAATGGCAAAAAAGGGAAGAAAACTACGAGAAATTAGTGCATTCCATGCCAAACCATTTGGACGCAGTGATCAAGCAAAAGGGCTTTCCCACAAAGTATTAATTAGACTAAAATTTTTAGATATTTAAGATAAATAGAAGTGTGTCAATACTTTTGTGCGATGAAATCGCGTTATTTTTTTGTTAAATAAAATATAAAAAAGTTAAAAAAATTTTTTGGAATAAAATTTTGTGCATTACTTAAGTAACAACATGGGTTCTTTCGGAAAAATATTTTTTGAGTAGACTGAAAAATAGCGGTCATGTTAAAAATTGATGGTTGTGCTAATACTTATGTGTGGCACTGTATATAGCCTTAAGACGTCTTGGCGTTTCTGCCTTGTACAATTTTAAAGTAAATAGACCTGCATAGTCACAGCCGGAACGGATATGCTTGTTGTACATGTACCGAGGGCAAGTCAGACATCTTCTGATGTTGGTTTTGACGTGAGCGTCGAAAGCATTTCAGCACTGATGTGTAATTTTTCGTATTAGATTTCTGACCCCAAGAATCCAATATTTCTGGCGAACAATGACAAAAAGTACTGATACTCCAGGGGGAAAATTTGTAGCATGTTATTCAAGCAAGATAAGTTGAGTTATTCTATGCTCCTTAAGCAAAATGATAGGGTGTTGAATGTCTTCCATTAGAAGTGAGATGCTGATTCATCCATCAACTCTAATTAATCCGTTTTATCCAAAAAGGTGAGATTTCAAAAGTTTTAGTTTGGAATCGTTCTTAATGGACGTACCTCGATGCGGGC
Source organism: Stomoxys calcitrans (assembly GCF_963082655.1). NCBI lineage: Eukaryota > Metazoa > Arthropoda > Insecta > Diptera > Muscidae > Stomoxys > Stomoxys calcitrans. Next base: position 76,734,945 of record NC_081552.1, on the reverse strand, counting down.
AGTTCCTTTTGTCCACAAAGATGCTCTAAGCTAGATGAAGGCAAACGATTCTGGCCAAATTCAATTTCTCAAAAGTCAAATAAGAAGTCGTAGGTCGTTTCTTAGATTTCATGGTAATAACGAAGCGAAGAAAATATGCAGGATTAATTTATTCAAAGACGATACTTTGTCAACTAGGTTTTGCAAAGGATGTACAACTGCTGTAGAAGCTGTTGTCAAGACGATAGAACTTGTTTTAATTACGGAATGAAATTCTGGATCTTGATCGGACGAATGAAAAGTTGATTCTTGTTGCTTAAATAGATCTGGATCATGTAGCCAGTTGGGGCCCTACCACCACAATTCGAACTCCAGAAGGTGTTCAGCCAGTAAGTCGCGAGAGGCGGAATCTGCAGGGTTTTCTTTCGAACCAACATGTCTCTAGATACTGCGAGGTACGGTATCCAAAATTTCCGAAGTCCGGTTAGCAACAAATGATTTCAGTTTAATAGGTTGGAGTGCCAATTACGATAGAACGATTGAAGAGTGACACCAAGCTGAGAATTCTATATTGCTTGGTGCCAACGATTTTGCGATTGTCTTTATCAGCCTGGTGAGAAGCAGCGCACCACACAACTCCAAACGTGGTAAAGATAACTGCTTCAGAGCTGCAACACGAGTTTTGGACGCGATGATTGTGACCTTCATGTCTCCATTTTCATCCGTAGAACGACAATAAACAGGATTCACTGAATAAGCTGGCATAATTTTTTTTTAATTTTTGGCAGTACATGGCATTGAAATGGCATGGAAATGTGTAACCAGTTGATCAGGCTCCTCACGCCACAATATTCGTTGTAGTTCCTATGATACATTGCTATCCAAATTTGTATAAACATTTTAACAATGTCCGCAGAAAATACATGTTAAAAAAATGAAAAACCTAAACAATCTGCAAATAAGTTTCGTTGTAGCTTGCCGTTAAGAGATGCTGCCTCAACATGTTCAAACTATAGACATACACCTAAGCCAGTGATCGGCTTGTTGTGCGCTCTAAAAACTATAAAGTTACTCCTAAAAAGAAAATTTTTAGTAAGGAATTCCGTGCTACTTACAAAATCCTGAATTGTTTTCAATACCACTCCCCTAAGTTGGTTCATGTCTGATATTGTCTCCACTTAAGTGCCGGTATCTGTTGGACGCGAATGCCGGGCAGTGACAAAAGAAAATCCCTAATTGCTTTCCACATCACGCCCCTAATTTGTTTCATATCTGGTATTGTGTACCCACCTAAGTGCCGGTGTCTGTTAGCCGCGAAAGCCGGGCAATGACATAGGAAATTCTCCAACATCGCATCATGTTCCCCACATGTTATCACTTGCCGCACCGTTTTTGCATAAGTGAGGTCGTACTCCTATATATCCCGTTATGATACGGAATGTTATACTGACCTCCTTCTTACTTCCTTTCAGTAATAGCCTCGTCTTCTCATGATCCGGATCTCCCCATAGAATTTTCGTCGTCCTACCGTCAGTTTCACTATTCCAAAGTGGGAGTTCTTCGCCCACGCCCTTAACTCGGATTACGTCGACGCGAAAGGCTTCGGGTTACTGCCAAATCGTCTGCTCTTTCGTATCCTCTTACTTCGCTATGGCCCGCCGCCTAAACGATACGGATCGTACCAACTTCAGAGAAGGCGTTAATCTCCTTATTAAATACACTTTGGACAGACAATCTGGTTTTCGACCTCTACATAACTGTACAACTGCTGTAATTGATTTGACGGAGGAAATTCGATCGAATTTGGATTATGGATATATACTCTTGTCTGGTATTATTAGATCATTCTAAGGAGTTTGGTTGTGGTGATCACTATATCCTATGCAGGAAGCTTACATTTTTTTAAATTTTCGAATACTGCAATAGCGCAACAGAAGATAATATATCAGAAGAAAGTAGAAGTCATTGTGTAAAATTTTAGACAAATCGAATAAGAATTGCGCCCTTTAGGTGCTCAAAAAGTAAAATAGGGAGATCGTTTTATAGGGGAGCTGTATTAGGCTATAAACGATTCAGACCATAATTTACACTTATGTTGAAGGTTATGGGAGAAGTCGTTATACAAAAATTCACCCATTTAGATAATAATTGCGCCCTATAGAGGCTTAAAAAGTCAAGATACCAGATCGGTTATAGACCGATTTGAACCATACTTTGCACAGTTTTGAAAATCATAACGAAACACGTGATGCAAAATTTCAGCGAAATCGGATAGGATTTGCACCACCTAAATGCTCAAAAAGTCAAGGTTTATATGATAGCTATATCAGGTTATGCTCCGATTTCACTCCCTACTCGGCACAGTTGTTGAAAGTCATAAACAAACACCTCATGCAAAACTTCAGCCAAATCGGATAAAAATTGCGCCCTTTAGTGGCTCAAGAAGTCAAGATCCAAGACAGCTATATCAAAACATGCACCGATATGGCCCATTGGTATTTGTGCAAAATTTCAAGCGGCTAGCTTTACCTCTTCGATCAAGATTATATATACTTTATGGGGTCTAAGATGAATATTTCGAGGAGTTACAAACAGAAGTCACATACGGTAATTAAAAGATGTAAATCGTGTCGTATGTGCATCTATTAATAAATACAAATACAAAAGACGTTAACACTCGACGTTCTTGTGTTAACACCACACGCGAAGACGTCGTGAGAGAAATTTTAATTTAAGAAGTTTAAGAAAATTCTTCTCATAAAATGTAAAAACGGCGTTCTTTAAGTCGCAATGAAGTAAAACAAAATGGTCGAGGTGTTTAGTAAAATTACATTAATTTGAATATTGCTGACATAGTGTCGTGAATAGCCTCCCTAAGTTTTATTCTTTATTATTACTCCTTTTCTTATATTTGATCTCTTTGTATGTGTGTGTAATATTTCGGTTTTGTTCCATTCTTATAAAATTCCTTTTGTTTTGACATATTGAAGATGATAGTTTTTAAGAGAGAGCCTTGCGTTATCATTCAACCTGTTCGGTCGTAAAATTTGATTGTTAAAAGCTTCACTTTAAAATTTACAAGTCGGAGTTTTAATTTCGAAAGGCCATTCTAGTGACAATTTCAGAAGTGAGATCAACTCGTTTTATAAGCGTAAATTTAAAAACGAGCCCTCGTGCGTGAAATGAAAGACGTAGTTAGTTTGTGCAAACGTGGAAGCACGACGAAAAACTAATTGAAAGTGTCCACGAAGGTGCTGGGGGATTACGGCGTCTAAAACGAAAAAAAAAAAACTACAAGGAAAACGTAGTGATAATGGAAGCCTTAAATAAAAGTAAAGACAACTGAAAGAGAATAGACTTAATCGAGCGGTTGTATAAACATCAGTTGGAAGACAAAGAACGAGTTATTCGACAGGTTACACAAAACTGCAGAACAGCACATTTCAAAGCATGACTGAACAGGAGCTTCTTCGCCAGATTTTCTTGGTTTTAGCAACGACTCATCAGTTCGAGTAACATCAACAAACGACGTTGCAGTCACAGGAGCAGTTACGACGGCATGTAATGTTCGCAGTACTTCGGTTTGTGATGTTCGACTCAACAATTCAGCTTCAGTAACGTCCAGCGGTATGGGACGAAGCGTATATTGGGCTGACGAAATGGCAAATTCAAATTTCCAACGGCTAGCGAGTAACACAAATTCTGTGTACACGAATTGCAACCCCATAGCGACAACAGTTCAATAGAACAACACATACGCAAATTTTATTCCTTCTTCTTTTGCAAACGTTTTGCAGCAGAATACACACAGACATACGATGCAACAATATGATTAAAATTCCATTCCGTTTCAACGACAATTTGCACAGGCCGATGATCGCAGCTTTCCCCCTTCATCGTCTGTTTTTCAAAACTTCGTTCCCCCTTCTCAACAGTATGTTCCGTTTTTATCGTCACCACAACAACACATGAATCCATTTCATACATGTCAACAACAATCTTTTGTTACGAACAGTGTGAAAGACATCGTATCGATATTACCATCGTTTGACCCTTCTGATAAATCCATAACTTCGTGTAAGTTTATCCAACGTATCGAGCAGCTGAAACAATCGTACAGATGGGACGATAGAGTTTTACTTTTTGCAATTCAGACGAAATTACGAGGTGTGGCAAAACTATAGATAGATTCAGGAACAGAGATTTTTAACACTTGGGATCAATTTGTCAACGTATTTTTGACAGAGTTTCCGTCTTTTTTGAATGTTGCCGAGATTCATATGAAGTTAATGAATATGCGTCGCGCGTTTGGAGAGACACCTGAAACGTTTTATTATAAAGTATTATCGATTGCAAGAAACGGTGACTAGGACGACCAATCGATTATTAAATACGTGATAAACGGTGTAAACGTTAATGACTTAAAACAAATTCTATCGGTAATGAACTTTACGAATTGTTCTGAACTTTTGAGAACAATAATGAATTATAGCAGTTACAACGAAAGTTATAACCCGAGATCGAATAACACTAATCGGAGAAATAATGATAAGGCAAAAGTGTTTCACCCAGCAAAGTGACGAAACCTAGACAAGAAATTATGTGCTACAATTGCCGTAAACCAGGTCATATATCACGTGAGTACCCTGAGCCTCAGAAGCGTTTTCGTTGTGAAATATGTTCGCGTGTTGGACATAGCACTTCGGAATGTAAGGACAAGGCGACACCACGAAATGTAGTGTGCAATCAGATTAATGACACATCTGAGGAACCGTGCCATAAAACTGTGAAAATCGGCGACATTTCCTTAGATGCATTGATAGACAGTGGTAGTGCGCGTAGCCTTATGAGGAAATCTATTGCTGTGAACCTTGGTGAGGTCGAAAAGTGCTTCGTACGTCTTGTTGGTTTTGGTGGCGGGCAATATGAGTGTTTTGAGAAAATAAATTTGAGTTTAGTAATCGATGATGTGCCAATCAAAAGTTCTGTTTTGATAATTGAGGACGATAAGCTCGCTTACGATTTATTGATAGGTAGAGACATTTTATGGTTATGACTGTCACATTCAATGTGGTCGAAGGTCGTTTACAACGTGAATGCGACTTTGCCTAGTGATTCGATCGATAAATTGAACAGTGTGATTAAAAGATTTAATGGACGTTTTGCATCTAAAACTCAGGACATTGGCAAGTGTAATATCGTTAGAATGAATATAAAGTTATCGACGGAAGTGCCCATTTGTATGAAACCTTACCGATTACCTTTCGCAAGAGGACCAATAGTGAAAGACATGAAAATGGGTTACCACCAAATTGAAGTTGATGAAACCTCGAGGCCTCTCACCGCATTTATCACTCAGGATGGACATTATGAGTTCATTCGTATGCCCTTCGGGTTAGTTAACGCCCCCTCCGTGTTTCAGGAGATGATAAATAAGGTGATTGAGATGGCGGAACCCGACACAATAATAGCGTACCTCGACGATATTATTATACCCAGTAAGACGGCTGATGATGGAATTCGAATCTTGGAAAACTTCTTACGAATATTGGAATAATGTGATTTGACTCTGCGGTTGGATAAGTGTAGTTTCCTTGGGAATGAGATTGATTTCCTTGATCACAAGATAGACGAACGTGGAATTACACCTGGAAAAACGAAATTGAAGACAATCGAAGGATATAGACAACCAGAGAACGAGACGGATGTGCGTCGATTCATGGGATTATGCGGATTTTTCCGCAAATTCGTTAAAGATTTTCAGATTATCGCCAAACCACTCACCCAGTTAACGACGAAAACCGGTAGTACGAATTTCATTTGGGGACCCGAACAAGTGACCGCATTTGAAACCTTGAAGGACAAGCTATGTGAGGAGCCAGTATTAGCGTTATATGATTGTGAAGCCATGCATGAGATTTACACAGATGCTAGCTGTGTGGGATTGGCAGGAATACTTCTTCAGTCGGCGGATGAAGGACGTTCGTGGAGGGTAGTAATGTATTTCAGTCGAGTTTGTACTGAGACAGAATCTCGATATCACAGTTACGAGCTGGAGGTATTGGCCGTGGTCGAGTCATTGGCCAGATTTCGGATATACTTGCTAGGAAAGGGATTCCGAGTAGTTACTGACTGCTCTGCTATTTCAACCATTAAAGCCAAAACGCAGATAATGCCCAGAATTGCACGGTGGTGGATGGCTCTAATGGAATACAACTTCGAGTGCATACATCGAGCGGGTAGCAGAATGGCTCACGTTGACGCCATGAGCCGAGCACCTATTGAGGAACCAATTGCTCATGTCTCTATTGCAACCGATGACTGGTTGCAAACCATGCAATTGCAGGATGAGAAATTGTCGACTATCATAAAAGTTTTACAAGGAGAGCTTAAATACGATCAAGAACAACAAATTCAAACCGATTACCAGTTGGAGAATCAAAGGCTCTATAGGAAAGGCGATGGAAAATTGTTGTTTGTTGTTCCTAAAGCGGTTAGATGTCGCATCGTTAAGTATTACCATGATGATATGGGTCATTTTGGAGTAGAGAAGACAATCCAGCGATTATCTCAAAACTTTTGGTTTCCGCGCATCAGAAAGTACGTAAAGGACTACATATCCGCCTGTGTGGAATGTTGTTTCAACAAAGTGAAAACTGGAAAGTCAGAAGCAGAAATGTACATCAGCGATCGTGACCCTGTACCATTCCAGACATTGCACGTTGATCACCTAGGCCCCTTTGTGCGCAGTAAGAAAGGCTATGTTTACATATTAGCTATCAGCGACGCATTCACCAAGTTTTTAATTGTCCGACCAGTACGGAGTACATCAACAACCCCCGTAATACAAATTTTGAATGAAGTTTCTGGATATTTTGGGTTGCCGGAGCGTGTGATTTCGGACAGAGGTACGGCGTTTACCTCTAAACAATTCGAGAATTTCTGCGCTGAATATGACATTTATCATATCAAGACAGCTGTGAGAACTCCAAGGGCGAATAGCCAAGTGGAAAGGGCCAATAGCACGATTTTGAATTATTTGAGGATATCTACAACGGATCCAAGGGATTGGGATACCTTTTTGCTCCGTGTGCAGTGGACGGTGAACTCCCAACCTAACAATACCACCGGATTTAGTCCGCACGAGTTGATCTTTAGCTTTAAACTACGAGACGTCATATAAAATAAACTTTTGGCAGCTATTATCGAAACGGAAGGTAAGGTACTAGTTGAAAGTAATCAGATCGAGGCCCAACAAAATATACACCAATGCCGTGAACAGTGGAAAGCCAGATCTGGTCAGGCACATAGCACACCAAAGCAGTATGAAGTTGACGATATTGTAGTCATACAGAACGAACTACCATCAGAGGGCGAATCTCGCAAATTGGAACCACGATTCAGAGGGCCATATGTGGTGGCCAAAGTTCTTGGTAAGGACAGATACCTATTGGAAGACATTAAGGGGATGCAAGTCAGTCAGAAGTCATTTAGTTCAGTTTACACTGCTGAGAAAATGAAGAGAAGGTGCACGATGTCTTGTCAGGATAGGCCGAGCTGTCGTGAATAGCCTCCCTAAGTTTTATTCTTTATTATTACTCCTTTTCTTATATTTGATCTCTTTGTATGTGTGTGTAATATTTCGGTTTTGTTCCATTCTTATTGAATTCCTTTTGTTTTGACATATTGAAGATGATTTTTTTTAAGAGAGAGTCTTGCGTTATCATTCAACCTGTTCGGTCGTAAAATTGGATTATTAAAAGCTTCACTTTAAAATTTACAAGTCGGAGTTTTAATTTCGAAAGGCCATTCTGGTGACAATAGTCTTTTAAGTTTTGTATCCTGTTGTTGTAGTAGTAGTAGTGTAGTAGTTTGCTGATTGATTGCTGATTGATTGCTGATTGAAGTCACGTCAAATGTGTGCGGTGATGGCATGCAAAGCTGTTGCTGTGCTATGCAGTCTTCGAAATTTATGCTGATGCCCGGCGAATGGAAATCCTCCTACAAGGCTCGGGAGGAGTACTGCCTGAAGTGTCTTGACAACTCGGGTCCTTTCCAGGCTTCAGTAGCGGGATCACTCTGCCCATCTTCCAGACTTCGCGAACTATAAGAGTGTTTAAAGGCAGGTTGAGGACAGTAGTAAGGTACTCAATTCCAGATTGATCTAGATTCTTCAGGATCAGTGTAAAGATTTCGTCGGGGCCCAACGTCTTGGATGATTTAGCGCCACCGATGACATTCGTAACTTCGCCCACGGTACATTGTGATGGCTGTCCATCAGCTCGGAGAACACGGATACGACGAATGGCTCTCCTCCTTGCCCTGTCACTCTCGGTATGCACAATAAATTGACGGTTAAACAACCTGGCGCATTTCTTCGTATCAGTCACGGTTACTTCGCCAAAACTGACTGAGGTCTTGTCATCGAGTATACCGCGGTTCGAAAGTGACTTAACAGTAGACCACAGCTTGTCTAAACTGGTATATAAGTTACATTGCTCCAAGTGTTCCAGCCACAAATTCCGCTTATGCTCGTTGACTACCCTTTTATTTCCAGGTTCAGCTCGCTGATTATGGGGTTAATGTGGTCCGTACAACGAATCCCATCACGCTCGTCTGCGAGTACCACTGCCTGCGCCGGGAAATGTCGCACTTGGGGTATTCGACCGACTGGTATAAATGGAGCGGCTGCTGCGATAATGATGTCTCGAAATTTTCTTAGGGCAACTAGCACATTCGTGGTGGGTGTCAGTTCATTGAAGCGGCGATTGGTGTACTCTGGCGTTTGGCGCTCAGAGGTTGTACCGTTTTGTATTTTAGTTTTAGGATAGGCTAACTAATCTTAAACATTTGTATGTAGTATGGACTGAGATAAGGGATTTCCATAATTAGATCATATATGTAGGGATACTGCTGTAGAAGCAAACATTGAAATGTATTGTTTATCTTATCCTAAGAGTGCATGCGTTTTATCTAATGCAGGTAGCTGGTTGACTATGTGAAAATACTCTGTATGTGGAAATAGCCTACATTTGTTGACCTCAGTTATTAAGCATTGTATAGATTTAGGATTTTAAGCATATATAGTTATTAAGGTTTGTTTGTAAGTAAAATAAATTGAGTTCTTTTTCAATCATCAACGGAGACACTTCTGTTTTCCCTGCACACTATTCGATGTGCAGGTGTACAGAGGTTAAGTCGGGTGGTCAGTCAATGGTAAGAATTATGGGGAGGTGGTCCGATCCCAAAGAAATTACGCCTTGCCAGGAAACGTCACTCAGGAGATCAGGGAAGCAATGGAAATATTTGATGACTTGCTACACCACCTCTTAATCCTAGTGGGAGTATCCTCTTTCACCGTGCAAAACGTGAAGTCTTTAATCTGCTCTGCCAAAAATATACCGCGCTGGTCGTTACCTAGGGAAGAATGCCATGAAATGTGATGCGCATTAAAGTCTCCTAGAATAAAACGATTATAGCCAGATAGTAGCCCACTTATGTCTAGCTTGTAAGTCTGGCCATTAATTGGGACAATTGGGAAATATTAGGGCTGGGATGCTGCTGTTGCGTATATCGCCGCACGGGAGAGGTCGGGGGGTCATATAGTGTAACGACGAGGACGCAGAAGGCGACGACGCTTGTGACCCACTGCTGTCCTTGTTTCCACAACACCTTCCAACATATTCAGTGTGACTATAGTCCCGAAGTGGCGTAAGGCCAGAGCAAGGTCGGAAATTTACCCACTCCATGCACCGGTTAAACCTCACCGACACCGACCGATGATGAATGTCCAGGGTCCGGGGTTCTTTTCAATCCCGGCACGGCCCATAAGTGTGTGGAGAAGACACTTCGGAATGTGCCTCTCCCATGACGAAAAAAGACGAACACATACACTGAGGCGACAGTCCTTGCCGATGATGATTCCATCGGCTCAATCCGGTGCGTACAACCGATTGCCATGGGATTGCTGTAAAATTTAGCAGCAAATTCAAATGAGAATAGTTTTGTGCCTAACCTTTAGACGAACCGCTCGGACAAATTTTAGTGTTTATACTTTATGCATGTTTATGAAACGTGAAAAGTGGCTATTATTTATAACAAGTGGTCATTTATAGTTTTTAGTATCGTCTTTGTCTGAATATGAAATCCTAAAAGTAATCCTTGAAAAAAATTATTAGAAGTTTAAGGCAAAAATCTTCAACTTTTATGTAAACACGAATATTTTTAACTTTTGTTTAGTTTTTATGTTTATAGAAATGTAGGAACAAAACTCCCGGTATTATAAAAAGCCGGGAAATGCAAAATTCTAGTAAAAAAATGTACTTTTACCAAGCTTGCCAAATTTTAGAAAAATTTGGGTTCCAGAGCACAAATACCAATACTCGGGGTACCTCTTAACGGTATATGTTGACATGGTACATTATGCATGTTTTTAAAAATCTTGTTTTGCTCTTTCTTTAGAGTCATGCAAATTCAGTTCAGTAGATTAAAAGTTATAGACTTTTTAATGTTGGAGATGGGGAAAGTGGTCAACCTGTATTAAAGATATAGACCTGATTTTTCTGAAAGCCCATTTCCTCCTCTACATATCTCTTGAACATTTTTTACCGCACAAATCGACAGGTAAAAAGTTGTGACTTATTTATAATTGTTTCGGCGTTTGGCCCACTGTGCGTCGTTTTTTCCCAAGAGGATGTTCTGGGTGTCCTTTCACTAGAACTTCTGTAGGTATCCTTTCACCAGATCACGGATGGCTCCCCTGATGGGATTACCGTGGACAGAGTCATCACTGGATTCCTATAAGTTGGCGGATTATGTAGGCCCATATGCATACATGGATATTCATGACAAGATGAAGGCACTGAATTCCGGTCATAAAGGTGTGCCATGTAATGAGTAGGCCGATAAGCTGGTCATGTTACTGAATTAATGTATCTCCATTGTGCGAGCTCATTGGTAGGGTGGAAGTATTCTGCCACCGCGCTAATCCGATGTGTTGAAGTGATTAGGTTAGCCAAGGCCGAGTTTTTAATTAAACAGGACGGCATTTAACTTGGGGCTGAGGAAGCACGAGCTCGGGCTGCAGATAGAAGTCCCCACTTGTCATTGTATCGGCAAGTCGTTGACGTCGCGCTAGACCCAGGGAAACGCGTACTTATGTAGGTTTTGGGAACGTTATGGACATTGTTTATTTAAAGGAAATAACTCGTCTTAACATAACGAGTATCACAGCCACTTAGAGTTTAAGCTAGAGTCGGCGAAGCCCAGCCTTACTGAGACTCTCCACTCGATACCGCTGATTGTCCACAACTGCATTAGCAGCCATCACGTATACGGACCATTCCACTTTCCGCACTACTCCGTGGACGCGGCTGTAGCTTCCAGCTGTGCATCTCGTTCCTACCCGTGTGGTACTCACAGCCATCCCGTGGTAATGAGGAGGAGTTGGAGACAGGCCAGTCCCTTTTGTGTTCTATTACGTGATCGCAGGGATAAGGCACAGTGCCTGAACTCTCACCTGACACACAGCCCTTGCCGTCTCCTCGACTTTGCGTTAGCAATTATCCGATCTCCTATTCGTATTTTGATGCCAAAATGTGTTCACCTTTTGGAACCTATCGTATTCTAAATTTTGCATTAAACTAGTTAAGGTCCAGATAGCAGGTAGTTTTGTAATAAATCATAAAAATAAAAACTAATTAAGCAATGTTTTTACCCTTTTTTACTTTTTACATGTAGCATTCGATTATTTTTCTCTTTCCATCGCAGAGAATTAAACTTACGTTATTTAGATAATCAACAGTTGCCGACAAACGGAAGCGTTGCTGCCACTGCGGCTGTGCCGATTTTTCCACAACATTAGTTGCAAAAACCATACCCTCGTGTGACTTGTATGTGGGATATGATCCCTCCTCTGCTTGGAATGTTACATATGTGCTTGGTGGCTCATTTGGGGGAAACCTTTTTGAGGCGTTACGTTGTTTGGAACCCTTTTTAGATTTGGAGGCCGGATTCAGGGGTAAGCCTATTGCCTTTTGAATTTCCAAAGCAAATTTGAAAAGTTTAAGATTGGATGGCTGCAAAGGTTTCAAAGCTGTTGAACTTGCTGATGATGTATGAGGCATAGTTTCTGTGCTGCCACATAAGTTTGGTTTAGCAACCACATTAGTACCTTCTTGGGCTAATGACGATGACGATGATGTAGATGTTGTCGAGGATGATGTTGGTGGTTGTTGAGGTGTCATAAGTACTTTTTGCAGCATATCCAAAAGATCAGAAGTTTTTTTAATTTTTGAAGCTGAAGATGATGTTGGCACACTCTTTGATAGGGGACTTGATTGTGCGCTTGTCACTGGAGAATTATTTGAATTCTTAGATGTGGTGCTTATTTGTAAGGGTTGTAACTTGTTTAGAACATCCTTTTCTAGTAACGATTCGGCAGCTTTAGTATCTGACTTTAGAAGTATGCTAGCGAGACCTCGAGAATCTTTAAGATTTCTAATTTGCTCCTCGCTGCCTACAGCCAATAAACATTTCAATTCACCAATTTTACTGCCCGTTTGCCAGTTGATGATGGGAGCCCACGAATCAATGGATATAACTGGAAGCTAATAAAAAACACAGTTATTTAAAATGTTGTAGCAGTGTGTTATACACAGAGGCGGCAGCCCTTGCCGATGAAGAACTCCATCGGGTCAATCCGGTACGTACAACCGGCTGCCATGGGATTGTTTGTAAAAATGTGACGAGAAAATTGCTTTTGTTTAATCGTACCTTCCCTTTGCACAAATGATTCGTTATAGCCGCATCTCTGTAAGCTATGAAGAACTGATGTAGCGGTATGCGAACTACACCTATAGGATGCATGTTTTGATCGCGATTGCCGTTTCCATCATCAGAACTCATGCGATGCCACAATTCCAAATGCAAATACTGTTTTTCGACACGTTGCAGGAACTTCTCATCATTTATAACGGAAAATTGCTGTAATAGAACATTTTTCAAAAATATTTCCACCTTTTTTAAGGAGAATTCGACCTACCTCCTGATAATTGAATTTGTTGGCATCATCAGCCTTGGTCGCTGCAGGCGAATCCAACCAAAATCGTCGGCAAATCAGAATCTTCTGAGGCTGTAGCTCCATCTCCAAGTTGCGTGCTTCGTTGGCATAAATAAATCCTTTTAATAGACGAATTTTGCTGGTTTCATCATCAAAATTAGTTTTTGCTAATTGTAGCTTAGTTGTGTTGTTATTTTGTGCACAGGCTAGAATGGAATACAAAATGCAAAATGTTTATAAGTTGGCACAAAAGATATTTTTATAGAGTTAAATCAAATTAAATTTTTTGGTAATTTTTGAATTTAATTTTTTTTATCAATTTCATTTTATTTTTGAGATGTTTTTATACCCACCACCGTAGGATAGGGGGTATATTAATTTAGTCATTCCGTTTGCAACACATCGAAATATCAATTTCCCAACCTACAAAGTGTATATATTTCGGATCGTCGCAAAATTCTAACACTATTTAACGATGTCCTTGTGTCTGTCCATCCGTCTGTTTAATCACTCTACAGGCTTCAAAAATTGAGATATTGAGCAGAAATATATAGTTTCTGACCCAAATATAGTTTAGGTCGGACTATATTAAGATATAGCTGCCATATAGTCTGATCGGCCGATAAAGGATCTGAAGCCCATTAAAGTTTTATTTATTGCCCAATTTCGCTGAAATCTGAAACAGTGGATTATTTTAAGCCTCCCGACATCTGACCTAAGTATGAATCAGATCGGACTACTTTGCTGAAATTTGAAGCAGTGAGTAGTTTCAGGCCTCTAAACTTCGAACTTAAATATGGTTCAGATTGGACTATATTTAGATATAGCTGCCATATAGATCGATCTTCCGATAAAGGGTCTGAAGCCCATAATAGCCCTATTTAATACCCGATTTCACTGAAATTTGAAACAGTGGGTAGTTTCAGGCCTATAAACTTCGAACTAAAATATGGTTCAGATTGGACTATATTTAGATATAGCTGCCATATAGATCGATCTTCCGATAAAGGGTCTGAAGCCCATAATAGCCCTATTTAATACCCGATTTCTCTGAAATTTGAAACAGTGGGTAGTTTTAGGTCTCCCGACATCCGCCCCAAATATGGTTTGGATCGGAATTTATTTAGGTATAGCCGCCATATAGACCGATATCCCGATAAAGGGTCTGAAGCTTATGAAATAGTGAGTAGTTTTAGGCCACCCACCATCCGACCCAAATATGGTAAAATTAGGACTGTATTTAGATATAGCTGTCATATAGACCGATATGCCGATTAAGGGTCTGAAGCTCATAAAAGCTTTATTAATTTCCCGATTTGGTTGAAATTTGAAATACAAAATTCAACAGTCACTTATATCTATAGGACCACTGTGGGCATCCAAAGTTCGGCCCGGGCGAACTTAATGCATTTTTACTTGTTTTATCTCTATGTTACCTTAAAAAAAAACGAATAATTATTCCTATATTTTCATTGAGTAGTGTTTTTTGCTTTGCAATGACGTTTTTTTTATTCTAAATTTACATGAATTTGTGTTTAAGATCAAATGCTTCAATATTGGGTAGTTTCTAATATGACTATGGATCTTCAAAGTGGCCCGGCCGATACGGGATGACTATGAGCACCACACAGGCTGGAACTTTGAGCTCCCACTTGTGTGGTGCCCATCGTTATCACAGGAAGCTTAGCTGAAAGCTACCGGGCGCGTCCACAGGTTGCGGATGGTGGAAAGCTCCGTTTTTATACGGAGTAGCTCCAAATGCGACCGCGGGCAGTCAGCGATTTTCAAGAGGGGAGTCTCAGTGAGGAGTCAGGTGGCACTGGCTCTTTATTAAAAACTGAGTGGCAATGATACTCGAGATGACAAAGCGAGTTATTGGCGCCTTCAAATAACCAATGGCCAACATCAGCGTCTGTTTCCAGGTTAGGGGCGGCTGGCGGCGAGCGTCGGATCTTGGAGCAAGCGGCTCGCCACAACGAGGGATACATGCGATCCCACAAACCCATGCGGTTGGGGCGCTGGGCCAGTAACCCGGCCCCGGAAAACATAAAACTACTATGAAAAACAAAGGAATAGTAAAAACGGACCCCCCCAACGTTGACGACCCACGCAAACGAAAAAAGGACCATGATTTGCGGATCTGCACTTGGAATGTCCGCACTCCTTATAGAGAAGGTGCAGTATACGCGCTGGCGGATGTATTAGAGAAGTACAAGGCAGATATAACCGCCTTACAGGAAGTGCGATGGATAGGGAATGGCGTCATTACAACACCAAACGGTGACGAACTATACTATAGCTGCCGTAACACGAGGCATGAATTTGGCTGTGGATTTGTGGTTAGTCGGAGACTGAAACACCAAGTCTCCAGCTTTACTCCGGTGGATGAGAGGCTAGCCACAATCCGCATAAAAGCCAAATTCTTCAAAATCAGCCTAATTTGTGCCCATGACCCGACGGAAGACAAAGACGACCAGACCAAGGATATTTTCTACGAGAGCCTAGAGAGAGAATATGACCGCTGCCCCGCCCATGATATTAAAATCGTTCTGGGAGATTTTAATGCGAAAATAGGGAAGGAAGACATTTTTGGTCCAACAGTCGGAAAGTTTAGCCTCCACGAGATAACGTCCAGTAATGGGTTGAGGCTGATAGATTTCGCTGCGGCAAAAAACATGGTAGATAGTAGCACCAGATTTCAACATAAAAATATCCACAAAGCCACATGACTGTCACCCGACCAAAACACGAGAAACCAAATTGATCACGTTGTGATGGATGGAAGGCATTCATCCAGCGTGTTAGATGTACGATCGATCCGTGGAGCGAATATAGATTCGGATCATTATCTTGTTGCAGCAAACGTTTGAACATGGCGAGGAAAGTACGATCTGACACTGCACGGAAGGTGGACATTGAAAAGCTGCAGACTTAACAAATGGCAGCGGCATACTCCACTCGACTGACCCAACTGCTTGATGAAAGCACTCCTTGTTCCGATGATATAATGGCGCAGTGGCAAACTATTGCCCACTCCATGGAAAATGCCGCGAAATCCGTACTTGGGTACCGGAAGCCTCCTCCAAAAAACCCATGGTACGACCAAGAGTGTCGAGATGCTACTGAAGCCAAGAATGCGGCATATAGAGTAACCCTACAATCAGTAGCAACGCGCCAGATGAAGGAGAGGTATCGGGAGAAAAGGAGAGAGGAGAAACGTCTATTCCGCAGAAAGAAAAAGGAAATGGAAACACGTGAGTGCGAGCGAATTGAGGTGTACAGGAGTCAGAATGAAGTCCGGAAATTCTACCAAAGAATTAAACACCAAACCGATAGCTTTGGGGCAGGCACATCCTCCTGCAGAGACAAAGAAGGAAATCTGGTAACTGACACAGACAACATGCTGAGGATATGGAAAGAACATTTTACCCAACTGCTAGTGTCCGATGTTGGCGGCGAAGAGGATACCGCAGAACCAATCCCTGATGATGGTATAGAATGTTTACCTCCTAGTCAGAATGAGGTCCAGGTAGCAGTGACCTGAACAAAGAACCGAAAGACCCGAAAGAACCGAAAGAACAAGGCAGCAGGATCCGACGGGTTACCCGCTGAACTATTTAAGACCGGAGTCGACACGCTGATAAGATGTATGCATCAGCTTATCTGCGCAATCTGGCTAGAAGAACGCATACCCGATGATTGAAATCTCTGCATACTATGTCCCGTACACAAGAAAGGAGACAAGATGGAATGTGCCAACTACAGAGGAATAAGTCTCCTCCCCATCGCATACAAGATACTCTCGAGCGTACTGTGTGAAAGATTAAAACCTAAAGTCAATGAGATAATTGGGCCCTATCAATGCGGCTTTAGACCTAGTAAATCCACCCTAGATCAGATATTCACACTGCGCCAAATCCAAAGACCCGAGAAGGACAAACCAACACCTATCATCTCTTTGTTGATTACAAAGCCGCCTTCGATACTCCTTTACGTTCAATGGTATTTGAAGCCATGTCTGAGTTTGGTATCCCTGCAAAATTAATAAGACTCTGCAGGATGACACTTGCTGATACCCGTTCCTCAGTAAGAATAGGAAAGAATCTCTCCGAACCGTGTGATCTCTTTAATATCCTGCTGGAGAATATTATACGAGATGCAGGTGTGAATAGATATGGCACACTAATCACAAGAGAACACATGCTACACCCCTATGCCCACGACATCGATATCATAGGTCGGTCACCGAAAGTATTGGGTTGCGTTGACAAATTTTTTCAACGGCTTGTGACTCTGTAATTGCATTCTTTCTTCTGTCAGTTAGCAGCTGTTACTTTTAGCTTGCTTTAGAAAAAAAGTGCGCGAAATTTTGTTTACATTTGTTTGTTTGGCGTCAATTTTAATATGGAGCCCACAAAGGAGCATTTTCGTCATATTTTACTTTATTATTTCCGTAAAGGAAAAAACACGAAGCAGGTTGCTAAAAAGTTACGAGATGTGTATGGTGATAAAGCCTTAAAAGGAAGACAGTGTCAAAATTGGTTTCGCAAATTCCGTTCTGGAGATTTTTCACTTAAAGATGAGCCACGTTTAAGTCGGCCAAATGAAGTTGATGATGACCAAATCAAAGCATTAATCGAATTGGATCGTCATGTAACTGAGCGTGAGATAGGAGAGAAGTTAAATATACCAAAATCAACCTCTCATTATCACATAAAAAGTCTTGGACTGGTGAAAAAGCTTGATATTTGGGTACCACATGTATTGAAAGAAATTCATTTAACAAACCGAATCAACGCTTGTGATATGCACCTTAAACGCAATGAATTCGATCCGTTTTTAAAACGAATCGTAACTGGAGATGAAAAGTGGATTGTTTACAACATCGTTAGTCGAAAACGATCATAGTCCAAGCATGGTGAACCAGCCAACCACTTCAAAGGCTGATATCCACCAAAAGAAGGTTATGCTGTCTGTTTGGTGGGATTGGAAGGGGGTGGTATATTTTGAGCTGCTTCCAAGGAACCAAACGATTAATTCGGATGTTTACTGTCAATAATTGGACAAATTGAATACAGCCATCAAGGAGAAGCGACCAGAATTGGTCACTCGTAAAGGTGTCATATTCCACCAGGACAACGCTAGACCGCACACATCTTTGGTCACTCGCCAAAAACTGAGTGAGCTTGGCTGGGAACTTTGATGCATCCACCATATAGCCCTGACCTTGCACCATCAGACTACCATTTATTTCGATCTTTGCAGAACTCCTTAAATGGTAAAACTTTCGGCAATGATGAGGCTATAAAATCGCACTTGGTTCAGTTTTTTGCAGATAAAGGCCAGAAGTTCTATGAGCGTAGAATACTAAATTTGGCAGGAAGATAGCAAAAGGTTATCGAACAAAATGGCAATTATATATTTGATTAAAGTTTATTCTAAGTTTTATTAAAAATGCATTTACTTTCTTTTAAAAAATCCGCAATTACGTTTTGGGCAACCCAATAGTAACTGCAGCCTTTGAAAGAATCGAAAGAGAGTCAGTGAAAATGGGTCTGGCAGTAAATGGGCATGAATTTTTCTAAGGCAGCTGTATTCTTGGGCATTTCTCCCAAAACACTCTGCACAACCGATGAGATAAAGAAAATGGTGAGACATGGAAATCACAACTTTGAGATAAACAGCAACTTTATCTACCTCGGCACCGCCGTAACCGAAACGAATGACACCAGTTTTGAGATTAAGCGAAGAATAATACTGGCAAACAGATGCTACTTTGGACTAAGTAAGCAGTTTAGAAACAAGGCCACCTCTCGACAGACGAAGACTACACTTTACAAGACACTGACAGTACCCGTGCTGTTATATGGTTCTGAAGCATGGGTACTTGTGAAAGCAGATGAAGCAGTGCTTGGAGTATTTGAGAGAAAGATTCTTCGTAAAATATATGGAACAGTTTGCGTTAACGGAGAATATAGGCGACGTATGAACCACGAGCTGTATTAGCTGTATGACGACGATAGCATAGTTACACGCATCAAAATACAACGGCTGCGTTGGTTAGGTCATGTTGTCGGAATGGATGAAGAAGCTCCAGCAAAGAAGTCTTTTGAAGGCGAACACGGTGGTACACGCAAACCGGGAAGACCAAAAGCCCGTTGGAAAGATCAAGTTGTGGGAGACACCTCGAAACTTGGTGTCAGAGATTTTAGAATGAGCGCAGAAGATCGAGGCGCTTGGAACGCTATTCTACGTTCGGCTAGTGGAAGAAATATTCTGTCATAGCCAATTAAAGTAAAGTATCTTCAAAGTGGCTACCACTTTGTTTTTTCAGGCAATGAATTCCATCGAATAATTGGGGTCGATCTTTTACGAATAAATGGGGTCGGTATTTTACGCCGGAACTATGGATCTTCAATGTGGCTACCACTTAATTTTTTCAGGCAATGAAGTCCACCGGATAAAAGGGGTCGGTCTTTTACTGTCGCCGATAGCAAAGCGAGCTCTTCTATCATACAATGTTATATTTGAACGCATCATGACGGCAAGATTGAACTCAAAATTCTGCAAAATATACATTGTACAATGCTATGCGACAACCGACGTTTGTTTCTCTTTCGAGACGAGCTCAATGATCGGAGATTTTTCTTTGCAAATGGAAAAGGAAAGCCAGAGATCGAAACGCACACCATCCACTATGGGACGCGTTTCGTCTTTGGTGTGATGGCTTCAAACGCCTCTTTGATACAATTACCACATTAACCAGCTCGACAACCCTGTCTATTAGCTGTACTTTCCCAATGCATGTGTTTTCGTGTAATGCCAGATTTTTTGTCTGCAAAAATTACACTTCTTCCACATGATTCTGTGCATCTGTTGTAAGTTGTATTGGTGGCTTCGAACGTTAGACAACGGCTCTCGCTGTGTGTGCTCCGTGTGCCCAGGTTCAAATTTCAACCCTGTTAAACCTAAACGACTCCGAAACAGCGCTCGAATACAAGGCACCATTTACGGAGAAGCTGCAAAATAACACCCATACATGGAAACCCTATCGCGGCCATTTCTCGACGACCCCAAAAGCCATGGATAAGCAACGAAACTAAAGAAGAAATAAAACACCGGAAACGTCTACGCAGCATTCTGCTACGGGCAAAATCAAGTGTCAATCCCATGGCAGCTGGTTGTACACACCGGATTGACGCGATGAAGTCCTTCATTGGCAAGGGCTGCGATATTCAGTGTACAACACACTGCTACAATAACAACAAATTCAAGTGTAACTAAAATAGCGGTCATGACTGAATATAGCCCCTCGGCCTTGCTGGTCAAGTGCCTAGTTCGCAGAGATAAGCGAATATATTTTAATATGCTGGCAGAGCAATCCAAAAATGCAGCTAATATTGGAAACATGCGTAGTGTCTACGACTCAATAAAACAAATGAGCGGCAACAGTATAAGGCCAACGGCAATAATAAAAGATGAGAACACATCGGAATTAATAACACCCCATCAGCAATTAGAGCGATAGCGCGGTTTCCTCAGCTCCGAAGGACCAGCAACCGAGGAGGTAAGTTCCGACCTTCTTAATCCTTCTGTGCGCCGAAACTCACACGGGGATATATCTACTGCCCCACCCGACTGCGAAGAAATTGAGGCCGTTCTGGTCTCACCCATAACGGCAAATCAGACTGCTTTGACAATATGCGAGCTGAACTGTTGCGGTATTGGGTACACCCCCCAATGATTAGAGAAGCCTGCGATACAAACGCTGTCCCCTCGGAATGAAAGAATTATGGATCATGGTCACAATCCCAAACATGGATGACATCACCCAGTGTAAAAACTGGAGGGGGATTACATGGCTAAACGCAATAAATAAAGCGATTGCGTGTCTTCTTCCGCAGCGTATTTCGCCTGCACTTTACAGCTTTTTGAGAAAAGAACAGGCAGGTTTTCGGCCAGGACGTCTTTGTGTCGATCACAATAACCCCCTTCGCAAAATCATTGAACAGTCTGCAGAACTTAATACACACCTATACCTTTTATTCATCGACTTCGAGCGTGCTTTTGACATAGTTTCGCGAAGTTCAATGTGGAGCACGCTGTTGAATAAGGGTATCCCTGAAAAAAACGTTACAATAATTAGGGAGCTGTATGGGAATGCTGAAGTTTCAGTCCGTTTCAGTGGAGAGAAGCAGGGTTGCATCCTGTCACCGACGCTATTTTGAATTTTATTAGACTCCGTATTAGAAGTAACTAATGTTGAGGCACCCTATGACATACGCTGGGGTATTAACGACTTCCTCAGAGACATCGACTACGCGGATGATATATGACTCTTTGCACATAAAGGCGAAACTGGAACGACTGAATGAAAATGCTGCCAAAGTAGGCCTGAGGATAAACATAGCAAAGACCATATTGATGAGGATAGAAACATCAAATCTGACACAGCTCACTATGAACGACCATATCATTGAAGACGTTGACAACTTCTCCTATTTTGGCAGCAAAATAACAAAGGACGGAGGATCAGAGGCAGACATACGCGTATGTATCAACATTTCTTAAACCCAACAATGTTTGGAGATGCAGTGACATCTCACATAATACATAAGTAAGGATCTTCAACAGTAGTGTGAAATCCATTTTATTATATGGTTGTACAAGCGGCTACACGTAAGTCCAAGTTTTCATAAAAAGCTGCCTACGTCAAATACTTCGAATTTTCAGCTCAAATCGTATTTCAAATGGAGAATTGCAAATAAGAACAAGCACTTCCCCTGTTGATGTAGAAATCCGGAAGAGAAATGTGCTTGGTATATATTTATATATATATATATATATATATATATATATATATATATATATATATATATACATATATATATATTACGCTTAATTTGTGATGAGCTTAATGATCGAACATTTTTTGCAATGGCAAAAATAAAAGCCACATACGTACACCGCACCTACAATTTGAGGCGTTTTGATCCTTGGTAAGAGAGCCATCATAAGCAATCTTTAGGTGTGGGGAGCTTCAAAAGTCGTACATTGGTAGGTTGTATTTATCTCGAAGAAATTGAGAAAGCACCTCTATGAAATGGATACAACACTGACCAAGTTCGGCACTTTGTCCAACAAGCTGTCTCTTTTTGCAACACATGTGTGTTTTTATTGCATCGATGGATATCTTTTTATCCAAGAAATGACGGATCTAAAGTCAAAATCGAGCTGTTGGCTTTTAACAACAGTTGCCTAACAACTATCTGATGATCAATCATCAGACGAAACGGCTTAAGCTCAAACCCTTGGATTTTGATTGTGCGGAGATGTGTACTATAAGGTTTCGGTACCCTATTTGGTACTCGAAAAGTAAAATTAAATAAAAAAAAAAAAACATGGGCATTAATATTTTTAAAGACAAAGCCAAATTTATTGAGATATAGCTATTTTATCATCAATAGATAAGAAATTCGAACGGATTATTCACACACAACTACTAAGTTATTTTGAAAATGTTGACCTAATTCATAATACACAATATGCATAGGGTGGTGGGACGGATGCCCGGCCGACACGGGATAACTATGAGCACCACACAGGCTGGAACTTTGATATCCGACTTGTGTGGTGTCCATCGTTATCACGGGAAGCTTAGCTGAAAGCTACCGGGCGCGTCCACATGTTGCGGATGGTGGAAAGCTCCGTTATTATGCGAAGTAGTTGCTAATGCGACCGCCGGCAGTCTGCGATTTTCGATAGGAGAGTCTCAGTGGGGAGTCAGATGGCACTGGCTCTTAATTAAATACTGAGTGCCAATGATATTCGAGATGACAAGGTGAGTTATTGGCAGCTTCAAATGACCAATGGCCAACATCAGCGTCTGTTCCCAGGTTAGGGGCGGCTGGAGGCGAGCATCAGATCTTGGAACAAGCGGCTCGCCTCAACGAAGTATACATGTACAATCCCCCAAAACCCATGCGGTTGGGGCGTTGGGACAGTAATCCGCCTCCGGAAAACTAAGAGAAACAAAGGAATAATAAAAACGGACCCCCCAACGTTGACGACCCACGCAATCAAAAAAAAAAAGAACCATGACTTGCGCATCTACACCTGGAATGTCCGCACTCTTTATGGAGAAGGTGCAGTATACGCGCTGGCAGATGTATTAGAGAAGTAAAAGGCAGATATTATCGCCTTACAGGAAGTGCGATGGACTGGGAATGGCGTCACTACAACACCAAACGGTGACGAATTATACTATGGCTCCCATAACACGAGGCATGAATTTGGCCGTGGATTTGTGATTAGTCGGAGACTGAAACACCTTATCTCCGGCTAGTCACAATCCGCATAAAAGCCAAATTCTTCAACATCAGCCTTATTTGTGCCCATGTCCCGACGGAAGACAAGGACGAGCAGACCAAGAATATTTTCTACGAGCGCCTAGAGAGAGAATAAGACCGTTGCCCCGCCTATAATATTAACATCGTTCTGGTAGATTTTAATGCGAAGATAGGGAAGGAAGACATTTTTGGTCCAACAGTCGGAAAGTTAAGCCTCCACGAGGAAACATCCAGTAATGGGTTGAGACTGATAGATTTCGCCGCGGCAAAAACATGGTAGTTACTAGCACAAGCTTTCAACATAAAAATATTTACAAAGCCCGATCAAAACACAAAAAACCAAATTGATCAGATAAAGGAGAGGTATCGGGAGAAAAGGAGAGAGGAGAAAATCTATTCCGCAGAAAGAAAGAAAGTGAGCGAATTGAGATGTACAGGAGTTAGAATGAAGTCCGGAAATTCTACCAAAGAATTAAACATCAAACCGATGGCTTTGGTGCAGGCACATCCTCCTGCAGAGAAAAAGAAGAAAATCTGGTAACTGACACAGATAGCATGCTGAGGATACGGAAAGAACATTTTACCCAATTGCTAGTGTCCGACGTTGGCGGCGAAGAGGATACCGCAGAACCAATCAATGATGATAGTATAGAATGTTTACCCCCTAGTCAGAATGAGGTCCAAGTAAAGGGTGATTTTTTTGAGGTTAGGATTTTCATGCATTAGTATTTGACAGATCACGTGGGATTTCAGACATGGTGTCAAAGAGAAAGATGCTCAGTATGCTTTGACATTTCATCATGAATAGACTTACTAACGAGCAACGCTTGCAAATCATTGAATTTTATTACCAAAATCAGTGTTCGGTTCGAAATGTGTTCAAATTTTGACAAATTTTGTTCAGCGATGAGGCTCATTTCTGGTTGAATGGCTACGTAAATAAGCAAAATTGCCGCATTTGGAGTGAAGAGCAACCAGAAGCCGTTCAAGAACTGCCCATGCATCCCGAAAAATGCACTGTTTGGTGTGGTTTGTACGCTGGTGCAATCATTGGATGCTGTTGGACGCAACGTTACGGTGAATGAACACATTTCGAACCGAACACTGATTTTGGTAATAAAATTCAATGATTTGCAAGCGTTGCTCGTTAGTAAGTCTATTCATGATGAAATGTCAAAGCATACTGAGCATCTTTCTCTTTGACACCATGTCTGAAATCCCACGTGATCTGTCAAATACTAATGCATGAAAATCCTAACCTCAAAAAAATCACCCTTTAGCTGTGACCCGACTATAGAACAACAAGGCAGCAGGATACGCACCGGCTTGACCCAATGTCCATTTTTCTTCGTGGTAGAGGCACATCCCGGAGTGCCTTCTCCGCACGCTTGTGGTGCGTGCCCGGATTGAAAAGAACCCCGGACCCTGGTTCTGCTCTGCCAGAACCGTCTCCATCATCTTGCTCTGGCCTTACGTCACTGGATCATAGTCACACTAAATATGTTGAACGGTGCCGTGCGAACAGGGACTCAGTGGGTCACAAGCGTCGTTTATCAATCAGAAGAAGGCCGAATGGGTGGGCTTCAGAGAATACACCAATCGCCGTTTCAATGAACTGAAACCCCCTCGTATGTGCTAGTTGCTGAGAGAAAATTCCTAGACATTAATAACGCAGCAGCCGATCGTTTTATACCAGCCGGTCGAATATCTAAAGTGTGGCCTAATTTCCCGGCGCAGGCATTGGTACTCGCAGACGAGCGTGATGGTTTTCGTTACAAGGACCCCACTAACCCCAGAATCAGCGAGCTGACGGTCCTCGTAGCACTGGACATATCGCAGGCATTCGACACCGTTAGCCATGCAAACTATTTGAAGACATCGCAAATACGACCCTCCAGGCATGCCTGAAACGCTGAGTCGCCAATTATCTGTGTGATCGCCAATCATTTGTGAAATTTAGCGATAAGAAATCGAAACACCGTAGAGTGAAACAGGGAGTTCCCCAAGGCGTGGTAATATCACCGCCACTGTTCAACGTGCTGTCTCCTCAGTTCTCTCGTGGATCACCTCCATTAGGAGACAAAGATCCTACCCGTGCGTAAACTTAACTACATGCTGCCTAAGCAATACCTGCTGGGCTGTAATCGCAGAGACTATCCAAATCATCATCTTCTGGATGGGTATCCACCGCCCCGAAGCCTTAAGGTAGATCTACATGATCTAGAGGGTCAGGTTCAGCGCTACGAGAGAGAACCTCTAGATCAAGCGGGTCTAGACAACAATAATGGAGATATGGTAGCAGGTGCGGTGAATAGCTACCGGTTAAATTTCCTTGGAGAACAACCGCCTCCCATTGCACCTGAAGAAATTGAATTGAAACAGATTAGTTCTAGCCCCATCACGATCTGGCAGATGCAGCCGCCTCAACTCCTACAGAGCAAGGTTTGGTGCCGACGTGCAGGATGTATGTCCCGATTGTGACTAGGGACCACACAACACACGTCGCCTGTTTAACTGCCCTGCTAGACCAACATCTTAGTCGCAGAATTTCTGGATCTGGATACTTAACAGAATCAAGCAGACGAAAGATAGAACGCAAAACACTGCTACAAAAACAACAACAATAAAACAGTGAAAGATTTTGAAGAGTAGAATTAAAATATTAAAAAGAAAACTTGTGCTCGCCATATTGCAATCGTAAAATTGTCTTTGAATAAAATAATTTCATTTCATTTCTTTAAGATTTTTCGTTCATAATTCTCCGTTCAGCTTAAAAATTAATCTTACTGGGAATCATTTTTTTTTCTTTTTCGATTATAAATAGGAGTTTGCACCATGTGGGGTTTTATTACCTTCCTCATTCAGCTTGTAACGGCTCGAATTATTGAACCCATACAATTTATATATTCTTAATCGCCATTCGTGTATACCTCTAATACACTCTCATTTAGGTTAGGTTGAAAAGAGGGTGCGGATATTAATCCTCGTCCCGTTACGATACCGAAAGCTATACCGACCTCCTTCTTACTTCCTTTGAATATTAGCTTCGTTTTCTCATGATCAGGATCTCCCCATAGGATTTTCATCGACCTACCGACCGTTTCGCTGTTCCACAGTGTTACATGCGCGTTCGACGCCCACGGCCTTAACTCGGACTGCGTCGACCCGAAAGGCTTCGGGTCAACCAAGTTTATTTTTTTTATTTTTATACCCTCCACCATAAGATGGGGGGTATACTAATCTCGTCATTCTGATTGTAACTACTCGAAATATTCGTCTGAGACCCCATAAAGTATATATATTCTTGATCGTCGTGAAATTTTATGTCGATCTAGCCATGTCCGTCCGTCTGTCCGTCCGTCCGTCTGTCTGTCGAAAGCACGCTTGCTTCCGAAGGAGTAAAGCTAGCCGCTTGAAATTTTGCACAAATACTTCTTATTAGTGTAGGTCGGTTGGTATTGTAAATGGGCTATATCGGTCCACGTTTTGATATAGCTGCCATATAAACCGATCATGGGTCTTGACTTCTTGAGCCTCTAGAGTGCGCATTTCTTATCCGATTGGGGTGAAATTTTGCACGACGTGTTTTGTTATTATATCCAACAACTGTGCAAAGTATGGTTCAAATCGGTTCATAACCTGATATAGCTGCCATATAAACCGATCTTGGGTCTTGACTTCTTGAGCCTCTAGAAGGCGCAATTCTTATCCGATTTGATTGAAATTTTGCACGACGTGTTTCGTTATTATATCCAACAACTGTGCCAAGTATGGTTCAAATCGGTCCATAACCTGATATAGCTGCCATATAAACCGATCTGGGGTCTTGACTTCTTGAGCGTCTAGAGTGCGCAATTCTTATCCGATTGGAATGCAATTTTGAACGACGTGTTTTGTTATGATACCCAACAACTGTGCCAAGTATGGTTCAAATCGGAGCATAACCTTATATAGCTGTCATATAAACCGATCTTGGGTCTTCCTATCCGATTTGGCTGAAATTTCCCAAGACGTTTTTTATTGTTATTTTCAACCACTATGTCAAATAAAATACAGGGTGGCTGATGAATATTGCTACAATGATGAATATTGCTACATTTTTTTTTCGGTGTATGGAATACATTTTTCTTTTATTCATGTTAAATTAAATTATTAAATTAATTATTAAATTATTATTAATTAAATTAATTAATTAATTAATTAAATTAATTATTAAATTATTATTATTAAATAGAAAAAAAGTTATTACATTTTTTTTTGGTAGCGGCTTTCATCAGCCACCCTGTACAAGTCGGTTCATAACCTGATATAGCTGCCATATAAACCGATCTGGGATCTTGACTTCTTGAGCCTCTAGAGGTCGCAATTATTATCCGATTTGCCTGAAATTTTGTACGATGGATTCTTTCATGACCATCAACATACGTGTTTATTATGGTCTGAATCGGTCCATAGCCCGATACAGCTCCCATATAAATCGATCTCTCTATTTTGCTTTTTGAGCTCACAAAGAGCGCAATTCTTATTCGAATTGGCTGACATTTTACACAGGTCTCCAACATATAATTTAATTGTGGTCCGAACCGGACCCAATCCGGATCCTATCGCTCTCATAGCAAAGCAAATCTTTAACTTATATCCTTTTTTGCCTAAGAAGAGATGCCGGGAAAAGAACTCGACAAATGCGATCCATGGTGGAGGGTATATAAGATTCGGCCCGGCCGAACTTAGCACGCTTTTACTTGTTTTTACTTCTATTGGCCTAAAATGGCTTAAATCAGACCGTAACATGATATAGTACTTAAAATAAGGCTATCTTCAATTCTGGGCTACTGTAGGGCCCAACTCTTATCCGATCACACCTTACATTTTTGCATTTTGGTTTCTTTTACGATTTCCATGCCAAGTATGGTCTAAATTTACATCATTTTCTCCACCTCTTAATAATAATGGCATGTAAATTTCGTATGGCCTGGAAACTAGCAAGGCTTACACCGCAAAGGAAGAAGAATGCTATTGGCTTTAACTTTTCAGATTATCGGCCATTTCCATTCTTCCTGCTCTGTCTAAGATCTTTGAAATTTTAATTAAAGCCCAATCAATTGCCAATCTGGCTTCAGGAAATTTCATAGCACCATGTCACTTATGGTTAAACTTACGAATGATATTAGGCGTGCAATGGATAGTCGGAATCCTGATGTTCTTGCTGTACTGATTTACGCAAGGCATTTGAGTCTGTCGATCCAAATCACCTTTGCCACAAACTCAGATATGAATTCAATGTTTCGCATTCGTCGTGTAAGCTTTATATCATCTTTTCTTTCTGACCGTAGGCAGTTTGTTTTATGCCGTGGCCACAGCTCAAATATTAACTCAATTCAAGCAGGAATACCCCAGAGACCTTTTTTGGGGCCCGTTTTATTTATATTGAATGTAAATGATGTCCATCGTTGTATGTTGACATAGCTGTTTATGCTGACGACTTTCACTTGGTTTTGAATGTGATAGTGATCTTTCGTTTACATTTCATATCTCTCATATTTGTGCGAAGCTGAACTTATCCCTTAAAAAACTTTAGTCCATATGTTATGCAACCAACTCAAATTAAATATGTATATGTTTGCACAATCCTTACACAGATAAAAGTAATTTTAAAAAACAACACTTTGGTCGAGAAAACAACTACGAAAGTTGTTAATATTCCTGCAACAATTTATTTTGAATCTCGACGACCCATAGTACAAATTTGTTGTTGAAGGGCACTCTTTGCAAGCCAACATATAACAACAACAACAATATATCCATAAGCAAGGCAAAAAACCATCTAACCGGTTAACGCATGTGCTTTGCTTCGGGTGGTGGTGTTTTTGTTTTCTTTGTTCGGCTCGCGCCGCTTTGTCTCGTTCATTTTACTGCTGCTCTCGGGTTTTCCTCTGCCACTCTCTACTATGGCCCTTAAAAACAAATTTTAATAATTTTGGTATTGAACTCATAATCTCATGTTTGGTAGTCTGTCACGCATCCTCTAGCCTAACGACATCATCTTCTTTATGGTGAAATAAATCAATATGTACGACTGCACAGTAATGAGTGTCTCAATTAATTAAATTTAAAAAAAAGTAAAAACCACTCTAAAACAATTTTTTCTGAATACGAATTTTCTAAAATAAGTTTAATGAAAAACAAAAAACTTTTTTTGGCCGACCTGGGGACTCGAACCTGGGTTAGCAAGTCATTAATGGCATGGGAGTTTTGTGCTCTACATGCAGGTACTCCTGTCCTTAGAACTACCTCAACTATAGAATTTGTTGAAAGTCAACAAAATGTCAATAATCTTGTCTGTCAAGTCACTTGGAGAGATTTACTTACGTACTTCAACAAATAATGTATTCGATTGAATGCTAAAATTTGGTAGTTGGTTTTCTAAGGGCTATTTTTTTTCTGAGTATTCATGCTTCATATTTTATATGGCGCCCAAGTTTATATGGGACCAAATCGTTCTAACATCACCAGGTAGCAATCTTGTTTTCACAGTATTCTTCGATTTGTTTATGGAGCAAGCTGTAGACGTTACTACCTTAATTTTACCAAGCAAATTCTTGGTTGCACTTTTGAACAGTTTCTGATCATTAGCATTTTACTGACAATATTTTTGAAAGATCTTCGTAATCGCCAGAGCCTTGCGAATGATCTGCCTACTGATGTTAAAGATTTTTCAGTATGTTCGGGCACATTAAAAAAAAAACGACTTTCAAACTTTCGAAATAACTACATATTAAATAATTGGCCTAATTAAAGAATCTGTTTTTATTCAATGATTGACAATCACTATATCACCGTGCGTTGGGGTTTTAGTTTTAATTGTTTTTTAGTCTTTTTATTTCACTTGTTTAGGGGTTTAAATCCCTATTTTTCATTTCTTTTGGTTAATTTAAATTGTATGCCATAAATTAAATTTTTATACCCACCACCGTAGGGGTATATTCATTTAGTCATTCCGTTTGAAACACATCGAAATATCAATTTCCCAACCTACAAAGTATATATATTTCGGATCGTCGTAAAATTCTAAGACGATTTAACGATGACAGTGTGTCTGTCCGTCTATCCGTCCGTCTATTGTAGTCACTCTACAGCCTTCAAAAATTAAGATATTAAGCTGAAATTTGGCACAGATACGTCTTTTTGATGCACGCTGTTTAAGTTATTGAGACCGATTTTCCGAAAAAGGGTTTAATGCCAATAAATGCTTAATTTTTCATTCGATTTCGCTGAAATTTGAAACAGTGGGTAGTTTTGGGCCTCCCGACATCTGACCCAAATATAGTCTATATCGGAATATATTTATATATAGCTGCCATAAATAACGATAAAGGATCTGAAGCCCAAAAAAGCTTTATTTATTACCCGATTTGAATTTGAAACAGAGAATTATCTTAACCCTCCTGATATCCTATCTAAATATGGATCAAATTGGACTATATTTAAGTATAGCTGCCATATAGACCGATCTCCAGTTAAAGGGCCTAAAGCCCATAAAAGCCTTATTTTTTAACCGATTTCGCTGGAATTTGAAATATTGAGTATTTTTATGCCTCCTAACATAGGACCCAAATATGGTTCAGATCGGACTATATTTTCATATAGCTGCCATATAGACCGATCCCTCGATTAAAATGCTTTAGATCGGACTTTATATAGATATAGCTGTCATATAGACCGATCTCCAGATAAAGGGTCTAAAGCCCATAAAAGCTTTATTTTTTAACCATTGGGTAGTCTTAGTTCTCCTGACATCCGTTCCAAATATGGCTCGGATCGGACTATATTTAAATATAGCTCCCATACAGACCGATAACGATTTAGGGTCTGAAGCGAATAAAAGCTTTATTTTTTATCCAATTTCGCTGAAATTTAAGACAGTTAGTAGTTTTAGGCCATCCGCTATCCGATCTAAAAATGGTACAGATCGGACTGTATTTAGATATAGCTGTCATATAGACCGATGTACCGATTAAGAGTCTGAAGCTCATAAAAGCTTTATTTATTACCCGATTTTGTTGAAATTTGAGATACAAAATTTAACAGTGACTTGTATTTATTAGCCCACTCAATATCCGTGTCGAATTTGGGTGCATAAGTTATCCAATTTTCACCGGATTTGGCCGAAAGGGGGTTTTCATATATACCCGAGGTGGTGGGTATACAAAGTTCGTCCCGGCCGAACTTAATGCCTTTTTAATTGTTAATATTCATATTGTATATTTAAATGTCTTGTCAAATTGTATTAAACCCTACTATGTTTAAATTTCAATCAACATATAGCCCACTTGCCTACGGATCGATTTAATAAATAAATAAATTCAAACATAACTGAAAGAGAACTTATTTAAACCGATCTCACGATTCGACCGCTTGAGTCTCAAAGGTATGACTACTCCTATCTTACAGAGAGGTTATGGAATTCAGGATTTAATGAGGCTATTTGAGAATAATTTTGTACCTATCTTTGTCAAGACGACTTTCTAAAATACAAAGACCACCTACGGTATACATGTAACTTGTCAATGGCTATACAGCCTACAGGGATCGTTATTCGATTATGGCTATGTCCTTAACGACAAGTTGATATTCAAAAATTTTTTACTGCGATAATTTCAAGATTATGTGGTCTAACTTAGACTTAAAAGATCTATTGTTGGCTAGAACAGAAGTCCGGGACTGAGATTCCATTTGTAAATATAATTGCAGTTCGAGTTCATACAACACAAATCAAAAAGCCATAAACTGTAGGTTAGACGGGCGATAGGGAAACACGTTGGTACTGATGAAATCCAAGCTTAGTATTTGAATTGTTAAGTTAATTTTTTTGGACACCTTGAAGTCCTGGCTCTATTATATTTAGATAGGACAATATTGGGCTATAGTTGTATATGGTAAGGTTAAGTTGAAAAGAGGTTGCGGATATTAATCCGTCCCATGCCAGTATGCACATACACCTAAGCCAGTCCCGACACGGGATAGCGATGAGCACCACACAGGCTGAAACATTGAGATCCGATCTGTCTGGTGTTCATTACTGTCACGGGAACCTTAGCTGCGAGCTACTGGGCGCGTCCACAGGTTGCAGATAGTGGAATGCTCCATACGGAGTGAGTGCAACGGCAGTCGCGGAAATTAGAGGTATCGAGCGGAAAGTCTTAGTAAGAGGCCAGGCGGCACCGTTAATAATGTTTTTCATACCACGTCCCTAAGTTGGTTCATGTCAGGGGTGTCAAAGTTGACCACTTTTTGTATAACATCTTCGATCGATTTTCATTGTATATCTTCGCTCAGTAAGCTCATTTCGAAAGAAAAATTAACACATCACCATACAAATGATCTTCGTCTTAACAGGCAAACGAAATTAGAAATTAAAAAAAAGTTTGGCTGAGCCAGGCCGTGGTTTGAACCACGACGTTCGGGCAACAATGAACGGTTGCAGACGACTTTGCGTTCTAATCCATCAACACGCTCTTTAAGAGGTTGGAATAATAGAAGTCGCGTCACTCTCAGGTTTATTGAGAGACTTGGTGCGAATGACCCTAAGACTCTCACTAATAGAGAGAGAGACTATCTTAATTGGGCTCGGGGAATCGCTGCACAGGCTACTCCAAAGACTACACGCCTAGATTCGGAAACTGGTCTGTCATCAGTATTCTCCGATGTCCTTGCGGAATTTCCTGGGTCTCCTCTACTTTTTGACGATGCAGGCTGGTATCGGGGCCGATACAGACTAATTCCCTTCGGGGATCAATGCTCAATTGAAATGTATCGTTGTGAGCGAACAAGATTGGTCAGATCTGGCCAAGTGCACCACTAAATTTAGTCAAGAAGGAAGATATTCCTTCTCGATCAATGGCGCATGTTTGGATACCAAGGATTCCCCCAGATCGTGAATCGGTACTTGGAAAACTAAGGGAATGTAATTCCAATCTTTAAACCAACGACTGGAAAATTGGTAGATTGGATGATGGTGACCGGAGACATGCAGTATTCCTACAAAACTCCGGCTGTTTCGTAGACCTCAACGAATCTAAAGGAGTTGTATCCTACGGATTCAACAAATTGAAACTGAAGGTCTATAGAAGCGGTGGGGTTGGGGAATCAGAAGACGACTCAGCATTTGTTGGTGAACACTTGCCTGAGGAACTATCGACCACATCGCCAGTCTGGCGGATTGCAGGAGACTGAAAATCCCACTGCCACAATCGAGAAAGGAAGGGAAGGCATCGAAACGGGACCTGACAAGCCCTGTGTGGGTGGGTTATCCGGTTGGACTGGGCTCAAGGTGTGTGCCAGCGGGGAGTGTGTTCACAGCTTTCTCACCAGCCCCTGGATGCGTACGGAAACTCATCATGACAAGATCTAACGAATCTCGTAAGGATGAACTCCTGGCGGAATCAGCGTTACCGTCGAAATATTTCGAAAAAGGGACACAAAAATTGGCATTCGTTGAAAAAAAGTAGCATAATTTTTCTAAAAAGGTGGCACACTCTGTATAGGCGTAAAGTTCAGTTAAGCCGATTCGTATATGCCCTGCATTATGTACTCCAAGTTCTCTGGACGATTTCTCTCAATCTGGAGACCATGCCATGATTATTGAAGGCCATAGTAGTACATCATGTAGAAAATTTCAACCAAATTAAATAAGGATTTGGTCTCCAGCAGCTCAAGACTTAAACCGTCCTCTAGTTGCTCAAGAAGTCAAGATCCCAGATCAGTTTATGTGACACCTATATCAGGTTATGGACCATACATTGCACAGTTATTGGAAATCATAACAAAACACGTCATGCTAAATTTCAGCCAAATCGGATAAGAATTGTGCCCTCTAGTGACTCAAGAAGTCAAGATCCCAGATCGGTTTACATGGACCGATATAGCCTTTTACAATCCCAACCGATTTACACTAATAAGAAGTATATATTTCAAGCGGCTAGCTTTACCCCCTCGAGTGTTAGCGTACTTTCGACGGACAAACGGACATGCTTAGGTCTACTTAGAAGGTCATGACGATCAAGAATATATACACTTTATGGGGTCTTGAACGAATATTTCGAGGGGATACTAACGGATGGACTGCAAAAAAATTTCTAAACGAATTTCTTTTTTCAACCATACTCGACAAGAATGTGAATTGCAAATTTGCATCAAGGTACGGAGAGCAAGCTTTTTAAATATCAATGATTGCAAAATCTCGAGCGGCCTTACTCGTGTTTCATCGTCGAACAAAGTGTCAAATTTGATTATAAAGTGGCACAACGATAACGCTGGGCGGAATTAGAAGACGAGGCTAACACAGCCAGTGCTGAAAATTTTGAATCCTTACTATAGTCCGATTTCTACATTTCGGCAGCACTAAAGATCCTCCTGATGGCAGGGGGATTTGACGTGATTTTTATCCAGGAACCATGGGTGTGTGAAGGAATGGTTTGTGGACTAAGAATTCCAGGTTTAAACTACTCAGGGGTACGAGGAATGGGAGACACAGAGCCTAAATTCTTGCAAAGAGCAGTCTGGATGTTTTTCTTCTTCCGTCGGTAAGCACTGAAGATTTAGGCTGGCTGGCTTCCCTATATATGACACACGATTCAGAGATGCCGCCTTCAAACCTAAAGTTGCTGGTTGAATCCGCTTCTGTAGGGAATAAGAGCTTCATTGTAGGAAGTGATGCTAATGTACATCACCAGATATGTTGATTATCGAATATATTATGAGTTGCAATCTGGCGATTTGTAATAAAGGGGATAGACCGACCTTTATTACCAGTAATAGGCAGAAGGTACTTGATATTACCTTTGTACAGGAAGATATAAGCGCAAGAATATGCGACTGGGAAGTGTTGGATGACCACAGTTTCTTTGAACATCGTTATATTACTTTCAGCCTTACAGAAAATATTGCAAAAGTGGTTCCTCGGTTAAACAGAAGAAAGGCGGGTCGGGATAAATTTCGGCACAAATTCTGAACGTCTATCCCTTCTAGACTAGAAAAGGAAGTTGAAACTACGGAGGATATAGACATAGTGGTCAAGCGGATCACGAAGGCCCTGAATGACTCGCTTGTGTCGGCATGTTCTAGTGCCAAGCCAAGGGGCAAACAGCGATCGCCATGGTGGACCCCAGAGCTAGTTGGTCTAAGGAAGAACTGCAGAAAACTCTTAAACAGAACAAAAGCCACAAGAGCACCACACGGTTGGGACATCTATAAGGCTAAGCTTAGAAAATGTAAGGGCGAGCTAAAAAAGGCTCAGAACTAAGCTTGGGTAGAATTCTGCAGCTCTGGGAGGATAAATGTGAGGCCTCTAGGCTAAGGAAGATTCTTTCCACGAGATCTATTACGGTGGGGTATATTCAGAAGTCGGAGAATGTATGTCTAGTGTCCTATGTGACAAAAAACTGACGTCAATCATGAAGGATTTGGAGTTTCTAGGCATCAACTCTACCCTAAGTAGATTTATTAATTTGCTTACAAAAATATGCATGACGGCAGGCTTGGAATCTGTGGACCCAAAATGATGAGTTAGCAGAGGGACACTTCAATGAGGGGTACTGTCTCCTCTACTTTCGAATAAAGCCATTACCAATATATTATTGTCTCTGGAAGAAAGTGTAAATGTGGTTGCATATGCTGATGACGTGGTAAAGTTTCCCAGCACGTTAAGAGATATACTTCAGGGAGCTCTACGTGCAACAGCGAAGTGGGCTACCCCGCAAGACAGAACTAGTTTTTTCAGCAGGAGATACAAGATACCTACAGTGGCACCCGTCTCCTTGGGAGGAAAGAATGTTCCATTTACAAAAAGTGCAAAATTTCTGGGTGTTTTGCTGGATAGGAAATTGAACTTCAAATCCAAAATTGTGGAAAGGGAAAGAAAGGCAACTCTTGCCCTAATACCTGCAAGAGAGCCATCGGCAAAAGTTGGGGGTTTAAACCGAGAATGCTATATGGTGTTGTGGTCTGGGGGACCTCCCGCACTGAGGACGACACCATCTGATGCACTGAATTTAATGCTACATTAAATGCCTCTGGACACTGTGACGAGACCAATTGCTGCGACCATGGCCGTGAGGTTGAGGGAACTTTCTCTTTGGTCATGTGGTGGCTACGGACACTGTGTTATCCTTGATACAATGCCCGATGTTCCAGGCAGTGCGGATTACATCCTACCTCAGCTGCTTTTTGATAAAAAAAAGTACTGTACCACTATTCCTGATAAAACCGATTGGAACTACGATATCCCTTGTAATAGAAGTTACATAGCCTTCTATACGGATGGCTCTAAACTAGACGACCAGTTGGGCTTTGCGGTGTACTCTAAAGATCTAGAATTGGTCATATCGAAAAGGTTACCTGACCACGGCAGTGTGTATCAAGCGGAGATCCTTGCAATTAAGGAAGTGGTGGAATGGATTAGATATAATGTCATAACTACGAATGACATAAATATCTTCTCAGGCAGCTAGGCAGCCATTAAATCCTTGGAGAACGTATTTCTGAAAACCACCCTCGACAGTCGCAGATCTCTCAACGAGATGGTTGAACAGTTCAAAATTCACCTGTTCTGGGTGCCGTGTCACAGAGATATCCCAGTGAATTGTAAAGCGGGCGAGCTTGTGAGACTAGGAACTACCTTACACATTCCAGGGAAACTGAAATCTGTGGGTATGCTTCTAGCGTCATGTAAGTCAAGTTTTCAGGACCAGGCCCAAAGGACAACGAATCCTAGGTGGCTGTGAGCAAAACTATGTGGCTTATCTAGACTTGAATAGGTCTACTGCTTTGCTATCACTGGCTAGAACAGTCGTCTGAGTCATTGTGTCCGTCATGACAGGTCATTGCCTAATCGGAAAACATGGAAACAGACTGAAGGTTGCCAATAACGACTTTTGAAGGAGTTTTGAGGACATCGAAGAATAGACTATAGAAAACCTTCTCTGTGTGTGGCCTGCACTGGCAATCAGAAGGAGTTCCATTTTAGGTTCTCATTTCTTTGGGAACCTGTCTGATTTAGCGGATGTGAAAATTCACAAGTTGTTGGGCTTTTTAAAGCGATCTGGATGGTTCAACGGTAGGAACTAGAAGGCATTTTCCTTCTTCTTCGGTTACTGTGATATCACAATGGACGAAAACGTCGGGTAGAGTCTGATGGCAGACTACCACTTGAACCTAACCTAACCTAACCCAAGCGCTCAACACAACTTCCATACGATGCACAAAACCATGTTCATACCCTGGAATTGTTCCGTGCGGAATTCCCATGCTACCGTCGGCAGCGGATGAGCCAAAAGAAATGGCCAACGGTGACGCCCGCAGATTTACAGAAGATTAACCATCAAGAAAACCCGGTCTAGAGGGTCGCTGGTAGCGCCAGCACTAGATACTGATCCGATGGCCCAATGCGCCATCCATTTAAAAATCACGATTACAGAAACATGAACAAGAAATAATGGAACTGACAACCACCCGATGACGACCTATGCATTCAGAACACGGTTTATGATTGGAACATGGAACGTCAGAACTCTCTCAAAAGCATCGAGACTTTACCAAGTCCAAGCAAAACAAGCTCTTCTATCATACAATATTATATCTGAACGCATCGTGACCGTAAAATTAAATTAAAAATTTCACAAAATATATATTGTACAATGCTACGCGCCAACCGAACCCGATGAAGACGAAACAAAGGATCAATTCTATTCCTCGACTCGACTGAGACGCTCTCTACCAAAAGGAGATTTGGTAGATTTTAATGTTAATGTCAAAATGCTTGGGTGTCACCATTGATGATAAGCAAACTAATGTAGCACTTCGCCAGCTATACAACTGTGGTCTAATGTTACCACTTCCATCAAAGGAGAGACTTACGTGCCACATGTCCTTAATTGTATTGAGGCTTTTTGTGCAACTACGGCTGAAAACCTTAGAGGACTTAAACTTGCAATAAATCGTGTAGTCCCTTATCTGTATTAGGTTCGTCGCTATACCCACATTTCTCCTTATGTTGAGCGAATTTTGGGATGTTCCTTCCTAAAGTTTCAGATGTCTGATATTTTCCCACAAAATATTCAAAGCGCAATCACTCCGTTTCCTTGTAGACTCGTTTAGTTTTGGTCGTACGCGACGAAATCAGATTATCATTCATATGGTCAAAGGTTATATGAACAAATCATTTCAAGTTAGAACTGCCAGATAATATAACTGTCTTCCTAATAACTTAAAAGAATTCTCGATATCAAATAACACCTATCGAAAAAGATTACTCTGTTATTTAGTAGTTTGGCTGTGTTGTGTTGATAATTTCATCCCAATGAATTACTTATGTATATATTGGGTTGCCCAAAAAGTAATTGCGGATTTTTCATATAGTCGGCGTTGACAAATTTTTCAACGGCATGTGACTCTGTAATTGCATTCTTTCTTCTGTCAGTTATCAGCTGTTACTTTTAGCTTGCTTTAGAAAAAAAGTGTAAAAAAAGTACATTTGATTAAAGTTCATTCTAAGTTTTATTAAAAATGCATTTACTTTCTTTTAAAAAATCCGCAATTACTTTTTGGGCAACCCATACATTTACATACATTCAAATATGTTTTATTATCTAGTCGGTAACTAGAATAATTATTTTGTCACATTACAAACTTTTTTTTATATTTTTATTTTTGTCAAATTACATTATTTCTTTTTTATTAAGAATCTTTTCAAATAATAATAATTAATATTTTTTGCTTGTATTCAAATATAATGAGTAGTTAATTTTTGCCATCTTAGTCTTTAAGTCATTATTATATATATTTTGTATATTAAACATGAGTAGTAGTTCATTGTAATTTGTTTAAATTGGCCACTGCGTGGCTTCAAGTTGCATTAGCTGAATAAAATGAAAATGAAAAAAATGTCCCTCGGAATGGAAGAAAGGGATCATGATCACAATACCAAAGAAGGGTGACCTCACCCAGTGTAAAAACTGGAGGCAGATTACATTGCAAAACGCAATAAATAAAGTGATGGCAAGTCTTCTTCTGCAGGGTATTTCACCTGCACTTGACAGCATTTTGAGCAGGCAGCTTTTCGGCCAGGACGTTCTTGTGCCGACCACATTAACTGGCCTCGCATAATAATTGAACGGTCTTCAGAACTTAATACATACCTATGCCTTTTATTCATCGACGAGCGTGCGTTTGAAACAGCTTCGCGAACCCTGAGAAGATCGTGACACTATTAGGCAGCTATATAGGAATGCCGAAATTTCAGTCCGTTTCAATGGAAAAGAGAGCCGACCCTTCGGGATCGATAAAGGAGTGAAGCAGGGTTGCATCCTATCGCCGACGCTATTTTTAATTTTTTTTTATATGTATAGGAACATAAAATTTGGCACTGCTCACTTTAAACGAAGACGTTGACAACTGCTCTTTCTTGGCAACAAAGGACGGAGGATCGGAAGCATACATACGCGTACGTATCAAAAAGGCTAGAAGAGCATTTCTTAAACTCAACAAAGTTTGGAGATGCAGTGACATCTCACATAATACAAAGGTCATAATCTTCAAAAGTAGTGTAAAATCCAATTAATATATGGCTGTACAACTTGGGGCTTGACACAAGCGACTACTCGCAAAAACCAAGTTTTTATAAGCGAGGCAGCGTGACAAATACTTCGAAATTTCTGGCCAAATCGTAATTCAAATGTGGAATTTCAAACTAACACTTTCTCTGTCGATGTAGAAATCCGGAAGAGAAAATGTACTTGGTTGGGTCATATCCTACGCGGGTCGCGCGATGATATAGCGAGAAATGTCCTAGACTGGAAGGACAGCGAAGCAGGCAACGCCAGAAAAACACATGGATCTGCTGCACGAAAACAGAGTTGAAATCAACCCATATATCTTGGAATCAGGCTAAGGCTTTGGCCAAGGATACAGCTACATGGAGAGAGCTACTATTGGTCATATTTTATTGTAGTATATTAAGTATACTTTAATTGTTAATAAAGGACATATATATATATATATATATATATATATATATATATATATACCGTGGAAATGTAATATGTGGAAAAGGCATCTACGCTACAATACAACACACACATTGGAAAAATGACTCAGCTAGTAGGACAATGTCGAGTTTAGTTATTGTTGTATGGATTTTTAAAAAGGTGGTGTAGTGTACCTCCTGTGGCATTTTCCATTGTATTAAATATTCGATCATCGAGCTCATTTCGAAAGAAAAATTAACACACTTTTCACTTCTTCCACCTTCATGTGGGTATAACTTTGATCGACTGAACCAATTTGCATGATTTAGAAAGAGCTTGACTAGATCTAAAAATAAACAAGCCATCGTATATCGTTAAAGAGGTATGAATAGTTTAATTTTAAAATATCAAAAATTTTGCTTTAGTTTTTCTCAGTGTTTTCTTAACAAAAATCGGATAAAAAGTGCGCATTGAGATGTTTAATTTGGAGATTGCTCTATATCTCCCAATTAAATATCTTAAGTTTATAAAAAAAACCTTCTTGGCGGTTGTGTTATTATTGTATTGTAGCACTGTGTTATACACTGAGGCGGCAGCCCTAGCCGATAAAGAACTCCATCGGGTCAATCCGGTACGTACAAACGGCTGCTATGGGTTTAGCCTTCTTGACAGTATACGGTATAACTAAAAGCCTATATCTTCCTTTACAAATGTTTAGGACAATTTTTAACGCTCAGATCAACAGGTAAAAAGTTGTGGACTTTCCAATTTCCAATTTTTTCGCCATTTTGCTAACTGTGCGTCGTTTCTCGTGAACAGGCAGATTTCAGTTTTCTCTGGGTTAAAATTGAGACCCCTAGGTCTAGCATTCGTATGCCATCTCCAAGACCCTATCCGCACGTCTGCAAAGCTTATTCGGAAGTATTACAATATCGTCTGCGTAGTAGACGGGTTCAAATCCCTCCTCAGTCAACATCCCTAATAGGTTATTTGTGGTGTTCACCATAGAAGTGGCGTGCCCTGTGTCACATTCTACCTTATCTGTCCTTATGTCATGGGACCCAGAATTTATCCACCTCTTCCTTAGCATATGGTTAACCCAATCTCTAAGGACCCGGTCCACCCGATACTGGTCTAAGAATTGGATCAGTGTGTCTGTCCGCACATTGTTAAAAGCCCCCTTGATGTCAATGAATACCGTCAACATGTACGTCTTGGCATCGTAGAATTCTTCTATTTTATGCATAACCTTGTGCAGGGCAGCCTCTACCGTCCTCCTTTGAGCAGCTGGATGATACATATCAATGGTGGTGGGTATCTAACGTTCGGCAAATAAAAACATTTTTAATTCTTTTTTTTTTTTGCTTAATAATGAAAGTTCTCCCATCCCATCCACTTCAACCGGCCCACTCCCATCCGCCTACTCCCAACCACACACTCCCTTCTGCCCACTCCCATTCGACATTCGATCACCTAGGCTGCAGAACGTCGATGAGTACTATAGAAAAATTAAGGTGAATTTATATGAGTGAAACAAATTACAAATATAATGTGCGAGATAATCATTCAACGAGCTTTAAAACTATGCCTAAGAAGAAAATAAAGAAACGAAAGTGTTTGTTTGTGTTTTTTTTTTTGTTTTTGTTTGTTTTGTGTTATTTTTTCGATTGTCTTCAACAATTGCAATACACAAATATTTATTTGAAAACATAACATCATAAACCAATTGAGAAAGATCATCATTGCAAATTGCAGGCATACAATTTTTATTGTATGGTCTACATCCATAATTGGGGGGCCGTTGTTGGTAATTAAAGTTGGTGATTTCATAAAAGGGTATATCGATTTCATTACTATGGGCTGATGAAATCTTAGTCATTGTATTTTGGTATGTTTTACAAACCAGAAATTTTCAGCATATTCACCTTTTTCTGTAGATGTTTTGTCAGTAGACAAATTAGATTGTGCTGACGATTGGATAGCATCAGGGGATGGCTTATTCTGTTTGCCACTTGAAGTATGAGAGGGTGATTTCTCATCGCCACTATCACAGCTGGATTGTTTGGGCAAAAAGATTTCCCGCTTCATTTGTACAGACGATTTTTGTTGGCTGGTGGCCTTCAAGTCGCGTTGAAGTATTATCTTGAAATAGAGACAAGCCAAAATACGATCCCGACGCTGAATCTCGATGCGTTTACACTGTTCCAGCAGTGAGGCATTGTATAGATCTGATAGTTCTAAAACACCCATGCCCAACATTTCGTTCAGGCAAGTGCCAGGTTCGCGCCACCATACGGTAAAGTAGAGGCGACCCAAATTGACTTCGTCCAATTCATTATCATTTTCGTCCAAATCCAAGATAACAGAGCGTTCATCTTCCTGGCCGAATCGGGTGCATTGAGTGAGGCTGTGGAATTTTTCTGACTCAAATTGCATCAAATGGAACATATCACAGCGCGGAACCTTACGAATAAGTTCATTGGATAACTGGCATTCGACAGTAAAAATGGGTCGAATTTCGTTTTGCATTAGGTCCATGCATTTAGTGCCTTCCGGCTGTAGGGTAAGGGCTTCCATTTCAATTTTAATCCCTTTGATACTCTTGAATATGTTCAATTTTGTAGCGGGCGATAAATCATCCATGCGTACCGAAAAGTTATTGTTGTTGTTATCATTTTGTTCCAGATTCAAATTGACCTCATTCTCTTGCTCGCAATTGACAAGATGATGCTTTGAGGTGATCTCTGTTTCACCAGCCAAGTAGGCAACTAATTTTGCGTCTAGTTTCTTCATGGCTTCAACAATTTCTTCGGATTTTGCTTGTGATGATAAACGTTTGGATTTTTCACCTATAACAAAGAAAAGAAGAGAACACTTAGATTTTAAGCGTAAAATTAAATAGATAAAATTTGCAAATAGAATTTGATCCTTCTTAGAAGTTAGCTATTTTTTTAATAATAGTGGATTTGATTACATTACATATTACATATTACAAGTATAAATATCTGTTTTCTGTTTATAGACATAACATGCATCTATACTGATTTGTAGCGTGTTTTCGGTTTTTTACAATGGCGTATTTAATAAGGTTGCCGCATCAGCACAGCGGATGGGACTGCAAATGTCAAAATAATTTTGAATTCGCCTTACAACATAAAACTTTATTTAAAATTTTAAAGATGCAAAATTGAAAATTTAATGTTTGTGTTTTGTTTGTATGTTCCAAGGTGTATTTATCAGGTGGCCGCATCAACCCAACTGAGAGAATTTGACATGTCAACTCATTTTTGAATTCGCCACACCACACAGATTGGACCCCAGTTTTGTGGGTAAAGCCTCTGGAGCTAATTGGTATTTTGAACATTTTTAATTATGTGTTTTCTTTACACTCAAAAATTAATAAACTTCTTTCTTCTAGCTCTGATTGATCGAAACAATTTTGCCGAAAACTTTAAATGTCAGGGCGAATCGAATTTTTTCGCCCTGTTTACAAATTTTGACATATCAAGTTCCCAAAAAAGATTGTTTGTTGTAGCAACTCGCCTTGGTATGTTCAATTTATAGAATAAGACTAATAGTTCACGAGACAATCACTTGTATCGATCGGGTGGAGTGTCTTAGCGAAAGGCCTGGCACTAAGTACCTGTGATCCTCGATGTGAAAAGGCGAGTTATTGGCGCCTTTAAATAACCAATAGCATCATGTTCTCGTGGCGACCGGTCCTATGGCATTTATGGCATTCATTTATGGTCCTTTCAAATGCCTATAGTAAGAATTTCTGGGCAACGCCACAATAGATAATCAACCGTCTATAATTTCTCACCTTCAAAAATCCTGCGTTTCTTCGCTCCTCCATATGTCCTGTACTACTATATCCTAGTGAAAACTTTTTAAACCTGCCATCTTGTTGGTTTTATAGGTCATACCTTTGGAGCTAAATTGTTTTTTTGCTTTGACTCTCGAAAATAATTAAATGTCTGGCTCTGATTGGTCGAATCAAATTTGTCGAAATTTTTAAATGTCAATGTGAATCGGATTTTATTCGCCTTGCTTACAAATTTTGAGATATCGAGT
Source organism: Stomoxys calcitrans (assembly GCF_963082655.1). Classification (NCBI taxonomy): domain Eukaryota; kingdom Metazoa; phylum Arthropoda; class Insecta; order Diptera; family Muscidae; genus Stomoxys; species Stomoxys calcitrans. Next base: position 76,690,462 of record NC_081552.1, on the reverse strand, counting down.
TCCCAAAAAAAAAAACGTTTTGTTGTAACAATTCGCCGATGCGACCACCTCATAAATACGCCTTGCTTTTTAACGATTCAGCAAGAAACTGACATAGATGCCACCTTTTTTAACCAGAATTGCGCCCTACCCAAGGAATCTAGCTACAAAAGACAATACCCGAGGACATGTTCCATTTTTTTCTACACACGTTGTATATGGTCTTTCATGCATTTCATGTAAACGCATTAGTTGCGGTTTTAAACTTTAATGCACAAGCCCGCACCTACCATTCACATTCAGAAACCCTTGGACCTTCACTGATTTTTTGAACAAATATATCTTACTTTCAAATGTCTTACGTTTAACCTATATTAGACAAGTGTTGCGTTTTCGCACCAGTGAGTTGTAAATTACTAACTTATAATGAAACCGAACTGGGCCGAATCTTATATACCCTTTACCATGGATCGCATTTGTCGAGTTCTATGCGTGGTATCTCTTTTTAGGCAAACAAAGAATATTGAATAAGAACTGTTATGCTTTTGGAGCTATATCAAGTTATAGTCCGATTCGGATCATTGTGTAATATTTCAGTTCATTCGGATAAGAATTGCGCCTTGTAGAGGCTCAAGAAGTATGGAGTTTGCATATAAAAACACCGAGTACAACTTCTATTTATCGAAAGCTTCTTACATGTAAAGCTGGACTTACATACCACGCGCAGCGCTCATGCGTACTTAAGCAATTAAATGCGCCCACATGCGTTCTTTTGGTTGAGTTGAATACCATGACCCTTTTGCTGCGCACGAATTAAAAAAACATCTGCTTATTTATGTCATTTCCAAAGTTAATTTCAATGGAAATTGGCAATTATGTGGTTTAATATGATTTTAGCAAACATATTTAAATCATGTGTTTTGCGCCCTGAAACGCGTTCAAAGTTGAGAGTTGGTTAACTTATTCCGGCAGATGCGTGTGTGCATTTGTTGTGTAACCCACACAATACAAACCAAAATTTTATGCGTAAGTACGCATAAATGCTGCGCGGGTTAAGTAACTCCACCTTAAAGTTTCAAAGCGATTGCACCACAAATGGGTAGTGTTCTAAAATGGGTTAAGCTTCATATGTCCTCTGACCAGACCTTTCTTTTCTGATAATTGGACCCAAATGTGAATGACAGATCCGTATTTTTAAATTAATCAGGTTCTTACTAATGGTCCATTTCTAATCAATAAATCATCACTTTAATTAAATTTTGTCTTTTGAAAATATTTTCTTGGGGTTTCACCTGTAGAATAAAACTCTTTAAGAAAATTTATCGAAATTATGTCTTAGGAGAAAATTCCATCAACGTTTTGTCTACAAAGAAATTTTTATCGAATTTTGTCTTTAAAAATATGTAGAACTTTTTTTTTGATGGAGAAGATTTAAAAAAAATTTTGTCTTTTGAAAAAAAATGCATCAAACATTTCTTGGAAAAAAATTTTGATTTAATCAAATTTTTCTCCTGCTCCTTTATCAAAACTGAATATATTTCAGTAAAAAAAACAAGTAAAAAGGCGTTAAGTTCGGCCGGGCCGATCTTTGGATACGCACCACCTGAGGTATATATGTAAACCACCTTTCATCAAAATTCGGTTAAAATTTCATACCTTATGACCCATATCAGTTATATCAAAATATGTTCCGATTTGGACCAAATACTAATAAGTACAGTAGCTATATCTAAAAATAAACCGATCTGAACCATATACGATACGGATGTCGAGAAGAACATAAGTCACTGTGCCAAATTTCAGTGAAATCGGATTATAAATGCGCCTTTTATGGAGCCAAGACTTCAAATCGAGATATCGAACTATATGGCAGCTATATCCAAATCTGGACCGATTTGGGCCAAGTTGCATAAAAATATCGAAGAGCCTAACAAAAAGCACTGTCGCAAATTTATGGCCCCACAACCTAAACGTAGATATCGGTCTATATGGCAGTTATATCCAAATCTGGACCGATCTGTGCGATATTGCAGAAGTATGTCAAGGGGCTTAACTTAACACACTGTCCCAAATTTTGGCGACATCGGACTTTTATGGGCCCAAAACCTTAAATCAAGAAATCGGTCTATATGGCAGCTATATCCAAATCTGGACCGATCTGGGCCAAATTAAAGAAAGATGTCGAAGGGTCTAACACAACTCACTGTCCTAAATTTCAGCCAAATCGGATAATAAATGTGGCTTTTATGGGCCTAACACCATAAATCGGAGGATCGGTCTATATGGCAGCTATATCCAAATCTGGACCGATCTGGGCCAAATTGACGAAGGATGTCGATGGGCCTAACACTATTCACTGTCCCGAATTCCATCAAAATTCGGATAATAAATGTGGCTTTTATGGGCCTAAGACCCTAAATCGGCGGATCGGTCTATATGGGGGCTATATCAAGATATAGTCCGATATAGCCCATCTTCGAACTTAACCTTATGGACAAAAAAAGATTCCGTGCAAAATTTCAGCTCAATATCTCTATTTTTAAAGACTGTATCGTGATTTCAACAGACAGACGGACAGACGAATGGACATGGCTAGATCGTCTTAGTTTTTTACGCTGATCAAGAATATATATACTTTATAGGTTCGGAAATTGATATTTCGATGTGTTGCAAACGAAATGACAAAATGAATATACCTTCGGTGGTGGGTATAAAAATAAAGATGTATATATTCACAGAAAAATATAAAGATTTTATTTATATAAAAATTAATTTGTGTTTGTTCGCGGAATAATAAATTTGATTGTTCCATATAGACTCAAAAACGGCTAAACAAATTTTCTTAAAATTTTTACATGATTGTGTAGGTTGGTCCAGAAGGAGACGCTGAACGCCTGGGTTCAAATCCTGGCAGGAACCCCAGAAAATTTTTTAGCGGTGGTTATCCCCTCTTAATGCTGGTGACATTTATGAGGTAGTTTGCCATGTAACAACTTTTCCCCAAAGAGGCGTCGTTCTGTGGCACACCGTTCGCACTCGGTTATGAAAATGAAGGACAGCACTCATTGATTTGTGAGAAGTTTGCCCCAGTTCCTTAATTGAATGTTCGTGGACGAATTTTCATTTGCAATTTTTCATATCGGAAGGAGGCGGACCCTTACCATCAAAACGCCACCCATCAAAAGTGGACCGATCGGAACTCAAATGAGAGGTATTTGGGAGTAGAGTCCGAACATGATACTAAAAATTGTGTCCAAGTACCTAGGGGGCTTCCCCGACCCCAAAACTCCTTAAATAGGCAGAAAAATTAAATATATCCCAAGAAGGGTTTGTGTTTTTTTAATTTTTTAAGAAATACCGTAAAAATTTGCTTCCATTCGAACAAAGGATTCATACATTCTTCTTCAAATTGGGTTTTAGTAGTATTTTTATAAAATTTGGCGAACAATGATACTATTTTATAAAAAGGATCAAACTGACCGGTAAGTTAATCTAGGTACACCACATAGTTATCTCCATAAAATATTATTTTTAAATAAAAGAATGTGTTAAACGTAAATATTACACCTATTTAATAAAATATTACACAAATTTTCGAACAAAAAATATTTTCTTCGGAAATTTCGATTGAATTTCAAAAATCGGCCAAAATGGCCGGTTGTGTTTTCTAATGTTAAAGAACATTTTACTCAAAATATTGTCTTCTCAGAAATTTTCATAAAATTTTTTTTCAGCAAAATGTTTTTTGTAGGATGCTGATATTGTCTTCTCAGAAATTTTCATAAAACTTTTTTTTATTATTTTTTTATTATTTCCATAATCGGTTAGAAGTCAGTTTTGACATTTTTAGGACGGGTGACCCCCTAACACTTCGTGTTAACTTTGGACGACAATTTTTTCCCCATTTGCAAATACCTTTCATTTAAGTCCCATATTGTCTCGACGGGGCGGTATTACCGCTTTGAAGGATTTTGAGGGGTGAGGCAACCTCTCAATTATTTGGCCCCAACTTTGAATATCAGATTCGTAATCGACTCTAAATACAATTCATTTGAGTCCCATATTGCCTTAATCGGTTTGGGGTTGGCATACCATCACCATGGGCATACATACTAAAAAGTTATCTCGAAAAATCTCTATTTTATGCCTCTGAGTTGGTCCACGTTGCCTTCGTACGACTTTCGAACTACTAAAGCAGACGACAAGAAAAATAGTACTTTATCGGAAGCAAAAGGTGCCCGAATACATGCATCGCACAAGGTGCACTCACTGAAATCAATCAATCTCTTTCAATCTTTCTTTTTGCTGAAGGGCTCATTTTATGCATTTACCATTTATCAGTTTTACTCAGTTCTCAATTGTCTCATACAATGTTGTATTTTTAAGCGAAGAGTTCAGTTCTTGAAACACTCTATGATTGTTAGTGTGTCTTGAAAGCAGAAATGAATGGTCTTGCGCAGGCATTTGGTGGACACCCAGACATTATTTCCCCCCTAGTGGCAATAACAGAGTCTTCTCCATTGACGTCCATTATATAATAGTTCTCCTAACCAAGTATCTATAAAGTCAGCCGTCGGTCTAACTAGGCTCTTGTAAATACAGTGGACTTTCTTCGGATACACCCCCCTCATGTTATAAAAACAGTTTGAAAAAAATGTTGCTATTCGAAGGATAGTCTAAACCTGTACACTTTACTTTCGTGGGTAGGTGGAGTACGTTAATGCATTTGACGAGTTGTATTAAATTAAAATTGTATTAAATCAGTAATATCTCTGGTATCGTACGATGAGAGTCCAATTTATTAAGAACAACACACGTTGATCCTTCTTTAAAAAAAATGCTGTTTTTACCCAAAAAGATTAGATCGATGGACGTTTTTGAGTTGGTAAATAATGTCCTCGTTCTATCAGTTTAACTCACTTTGGAAAAACATTTAAAATAAAAATTTGTTTAAAACATCTATATGCAGCTTTTTTGCTTCAGTACATACTATTTATATGTTTTATTTATTTTTAAAATCGTTGTAGTGCATTTGTCATTCTGCTGGAAGAGCATGTAAAATCGATTTTGTGCATTTAATATTCAAATAGTGTGGATTTAACTTGTGTCACTTGCACAATATAATGAAAATAAATGAAACATTGTAGCCGTTGAAAAAACTGAATCGGTGGTTGTCCCCTTCTAATGCTGGCTACATTTGTGAGGCACTATGCCGTGTTAAAACTTCTCCCCAAAGAGGTGTCGCATTGCGGCACGCCATTCGGAATCGGCTATAAAGAGGAGGCCCCTTATCATTGAGCTTGAAAAATTTGAATCGGACAGCACTCAGTGATATGTGAGAAGTTTGTCCCAGTTTCTTAGTGTTATGTTCATGGGCAAACTTGCATTTGTAGCCGTTGGAATTTACACATTAGGGTTGGTACTCTATTCGGCTTTTCACGAGAACAACTGTCAAACTCCACATATAATATATGTAAGTAAAAAATGTGTGAAATGATTCTTTCTTTAGGCCGACGACTCAAAAATAGCAATCAGGCATAATTAATGCTAGTGTAATAAGATAGCCGGATTGTGTTGGCACAGAAAATTTGCCGTGCAAATGTTTAAGTAAATTAAGATATTTTGTTGAAGTTTTTCACAACTAAAAACAGAGTACCCTGGCTTAACAAAAAAAAAAATCACAAAGTATTGCGATTAGCAGATTTGAAGAATTTTTTTTTAATACTGTAGAAGTGTCCATAGTATATTCATTACACATATATGAATATATGGCTACTTGATATGTTTAAATTTTTGGTTAGTTTTTAGAAATTTCCCAATTACGGAATATTGATAATAATTTCACTTTTTTAAAGTCAAGAATTACAATTAAAAATCACACCAAACTTTGGTTTTGTGGCTACCAACTAACATTTTTTTCACAAACTCCTGATTTTGTACTAAAACTAGAAAACATTATTCTTTCGTGTACAAAAATCCATCACATTTGTTAAGCACAAAGGAATGAAATTTCAATCCATATTGGAAACTCAATCACAATTTCACAATATATTTTAATTCTTACCCGCTACAAAATGTAGTGCTCGCGTTTGCGATTGAAATAATAAAAAAAATACGTCTGTACTTTGCAGAGTGTTGACTACAATAGGCTAAACTAAACCAAAGTATGCCAATAAATAGAGATTTTTTTATTCCCAATTGACGTGTGTAGTATTTCATATTTGAATCATCCGCATCAAGATGAGCATTTCTTGTTGTTGATAGAATTTTAATATACTGATTATTACCGGAATTCAGTGAAACCCTGCAAACGTTCACTATCTTCAGATGTGAGACAGACGATTGTTCATTCATCAGACAGTGTTCCACTAACAATTTTCCTTTGTTTCGCTATGAAACAAAATTAATACTTGACGACTAAATTTTTTTCTTCTATACGATCGATCAAATGAGACTCTTTGGAAGACAATGTAAACCGATTTGGTAAACAGATAAGGTGGGGTCAATAAACGTAACGATTTTCGACCTAATAGAGATTAAATTCAAAGTTTTTTTTTTTTTTGACAAGAAATAATTATGAAATTCTTATTTCACAAAAAGTATATTAGATTGGACTGGTATAATATTTAATGTAATTATGTATTATGTCTAATACTTCGACGTGTTAGTCGGTGAACTTGCGATAAGGTGAGTTCATAAGTGATATTTTTTGGTTACCGCTCACATAGTCCAATGGACATAAGGCTAAGTTAATTTTTAGGCGTTATTCCTACTCCCACCATCGAAGGATGGGGGTATATTCATTTTGTCATGCCGTTTGCCAGACATTTAAATTCGAAAATGGGCTATATCGGACTATATCTTGATATAGCCCCTATACAGATATATCACCGATTTAAGGTCTTAGGTCCATTTAAGCTACATTTATTATCCGATTTCGTTGAAATTTGGGACAAAGAGTTGTGTTAAGCCTCTCGACATACTTGTTCAATACGCACCAGATCTGTTCAGATTTTAATATAGCTGCCATATATGTAGACCGATCTCTCGATTTAGGGTCTTGGGCCCATAAAAGAGGCAATTATTGTCCGATTTCACTGAAATATGGGACTGTAAATTGTATTGGGCTTCTCGACATCCTTGTTTAACTTGGCCCAGATCGTTCCATATTTAGATATAGTTGCCATATAGGCCGATCTCTCGATTTAAGGTCTTGGCCCCATGATAGGCGCATTTATTGTCAGATTTCACAGAAATTTGGTATCGCGCGTTGTGTAAGGCTCCTCGAAATCCCTGTTCAATGCGACCCACATCGGTCCAAATTTGGATATAGATACCATATGTACCGATCTCCCGATTTAAGGTTTTAGACCCATAAATGGTGAATTTATTAAACGATTTCGCTGAAATTAGGCACAATGAGTTGCGTTGGACCCCTCGACATTCGTACCGGATATGGTTCAGATCGGTTTTTATTTCGACATAACTGCCATATCTCTCAATTTAAGGTCTTGAGCCCATAACAGGCGTATTTATTGTCCGATTTCCCTGAAATTTGGGATAGAAGTTTGCGTTTGGCTCCTCGGCATCCCTGTGATCAATACGGTCCAGATTTGGACATAGCTGCCATATATACCGATCTCCCGATTTAAGGTTTTAGACCAATAAAAGGTAAATTTATTTACCGATTTTGCTGACATTCGTACCTAGTATGGCCAAGATCGGGCTATATTTGGACATAGCTGTTATGCGATCAAAAATGATGCATTTTCAATGTCTTATGGCGAAAGGTTTTTAATATATATCCGAGGTGGTGGAAATCCAAAGTTCGGACCGGCCGAACTTAATGCCTTTTTTTACTTGTTCTGGGTTAAAATGGGGAAATGCATTGCTGCATGCACCTAAGTCGTCATTTATGACGTATGCCGGGCATACAATTCGCCACACAGACTAAAAACTCACTTTGTCGCCGTCGAGGGTTAAAATCCACCTCGGCACCGCTTTCGGTCCTTACATCTTCGCTCATTACGCCGCATTCTTTGTCGAGATCAGTTCTCTTCTTATCTTGTTACTGCGGCCCAGTTGTCAATTCTTGCAATTATTTTGTCCACAACATCTTCTGCAGTTATTGCCCCTAATTGGCTTTCAAGGAACGCGCTTGGTTCCTCCCATCATGTGCATTGGAAGAAAGTTGAGGCAAAATGAGTGCGGCTCTTCCCCATTTGGTGCAAATAGTTCCTAAAATATCCAGTTTACCCTATCCCCTTGTGCCCCATATACAAACATCTTGATACCTGGGATTAGTTTCGCGGCCAATCTCTCATATGCTTCGTAGTAGTAGTCTTTTCTCTTATTTCATTTCTGTAGTCTTGGGAAGGTTCATTCTCGCCTTGCAAAGTGCAGAGCTTTCTTCAGCTTGGAGGTCAAGCGGTGCCAGTCGTGCTATTATCTGCACCGCAACAGCCGAAACGGTCCGATATGGCACTCCTAGTGCGGCGTTTCGCCGAACACTAATCAGTCTTTGTAAAAGAAAAACTGTAGAAAGTGTAAAATGTATTGCATAAAATATAATGATTTTATATTAAAATAAATTTATAGTGTGAATTGGTAGAGTGCAATTTGAAAAATCCAGGATGCAAAAATATAAATATATATATATATATATATATATATATACTTATTTTTTTTTAATTTCCCCATCTTAGTGCCGGTATCTGTTAGACGCAAAAGCCGGGCAATGACAAAGGAAATGCTCCAACGTCTCATCATCTTCCCCGCATGCCCTACACATTCTATCACTTGCCACACCGATTTGACATAAGTGAGTTCGTAGTCCTATGTGTCCCGTTATGATACCAATAGCTATACGGACCAACTTCTTACTTCCTTTCAGTAATAGCCTCCCCTTCTCACGATCTGGATCCTACATAGGATTTTCGCCGTCCTACCGACCATTTCGCTGTTCCACAGTGTTGCATGCGCATTCGTCGCCCACGCTCTAAACTCGGACTGCGTCGATACAAAAGGCTTCGGGTTTGCCAAGTTTATTGGTCTTCACCGCCAAATCATCTGCCACTTACATTCCCCCTTACTCTGTTATGGCCCGGCACCCAAACGATGAGGATGTTGCCATCCTCAGAGAGGGCGTTAATCTCCTTCTTGCACTGCAAGACTGTTCGTGACCTTACCGTCCTGGTTGTTATTGCCCCATTGTCCGTAAAGATGTTCACACTAGCTTTGATCTACCCGTGTAACACGATCTTCCAGATGGCCCTTCTAGGGTTCCGTCAATCCAAGACTGTGCCGCTGACAGCAGTGCCTCGTACTCGACCTCAAGGTTTATCTCAGGTTTCCGATCGGAAACCTCTTCGCTTCCTTCCAGGTTTTCTATCGTCGCCTCGATTATACCGCGTTCTTAAGTCTCATAGCCGCAGTGGCTGTCTCACACTTAATCTGTATGTCAATGGGTCGGATATCTAGAATAGTCTCTGAACCTGTTGTATGGTATGGTCCTTATGTTGCACTTTTTCTCCATAGCAGTCCACCAAACTACCAAATCGTAAGTAAGTATTGGTCTAATTACGCTACTGAAGAGCTTTGCCTATATTTTTAAAAAAATCACCCTTTAGATACATACTACTATAATAGATTAAGCGATATGGTTGCGCCGCTGTTGACTTGACATGAAAATATGACAAAAACCTTGATATTATGTTCGTAATTTGACAAATGATGGTTTGGCTTTGTCATGAATTTATTTATATACGTACACACACATAATTATAATTTCAAAATTGAACACAATAGGCCACGTGATTTCATCGCGATAATTCAAAGAAAGTATTTTCGAGGAAATTTTTTAAAATGCATAATCTAATAAATTTTCGATCAATGGACAATGGGGCAATTGTCATTAAAACAGAGTTTGAATTAGAACATTCTGAAAATAAAAAGGCATTAGGTTCCATCCGGTCGAACTTTAAATATATATAGAAAAATTAATTTGCTGATATCAGCAAACATTGGCTGCGGATATTACATTAAAATTTTCTACATTTTTGGCGGAAAATGTACCAAATTTTTTATTTTCTTAAAGATAGTAAAAACATTCACTATGTGTTAATATGTATTAATATGTATTTTCACAATTTAAGGCGCAAATTTTCGTTTAAAAGCCTACTATATGATTCTATAGTAGATATTTTGCCATATACACAGAAAAAATATTCACCTAAATTTTACCAATCAAACATGGTGCTGATTAATAATAAAATTTTTAAAAAGTGATTGTTTGCTTTGATAATTTCTTACATCGAAATTCTATTGTGCATTGTATCATAGCATGTGATTGGTAACAAAGACGCATGTCGAACAAATTTTAAGATGCACGATTGAAAATTGTTATTTAATAGCATAAGCGGTATGTATCTGTTTCTAAAAAAAGGCAAGACGATAGTGTTCTCCTTCACACAGATTTAAACCGGACAGAAAGCATGCACGATTGAATACAAAAATAACCCACACTATCATTGTTTCATTTCGTGCGTCCCTGATGTAATTCGATAAAACACGTGGCAGAAATCTTCAGATTTTTTGCAGTGAAATATGAGGCAAGTTCGTTGAGGTAGACGTACAATCTATCGCAGATGTCAACAGTGGGTGGGGGCCTCATGCCATGACACTATCATCGTCCGCACATAATACAATCTATGTGCCGTGTGGAGCGGGTGAAATGAAGGATAGATAGAGGTTAAACAGTGCCGGAGATATCACACCACCTTGGAGAACTCCCTGTTTCACTCTACGGTGCTTTGACTTCTTATCCCTAAATTCCACAAATGACTGGTGGCCACACAGATAATTCGCGACCCAGCTTTTCAGGCCTGGCTGGAGGGACGTGTTGGCGATGTCCTCAATAGTTTGGCATGGTGTCGAATGCCTTCGACGACCGTCCTATCACATGGCCTGGGCTGATTGAAGCCACGGCAAATGTGTGCGGTGATGGCATGCATAGCAGTTGTTGTGCTATGCAATCCTCGAAATACATGTTGATGAGCGGAGAATTAAAATTTTCCTACGAGGCTCGGGAGGAGTAAGGCTCTGCCTATTTTCTAGACTTCGGGAACTATAAGAATGTTCAAAGACAGGTTGAGAACAGTAGAAAGGTACTCAACTTCAGGTAAATCCAGATTGTTCAACATCACTGTCTTTTGCTCTCGGCACGGACCAGAAGCGTGCGGAGATGGGATATGCCTCTCCCAGGACAAAAAAAGACGAACACGTATACTGAGGCGCAAGCGCTTGCCGATGAAGGATTCCATCGGGTCAATCCGATGCGTACAACCGGCTGCCATATGATAGATCTTCGATACCAATGGGATTGATCTTTGATACCACTCTTCGCACTTTGCGTACAATATCACGAGATCTCAATCAAAGTCCATATATTCTCTCAATGGATAATTAATTTTTAAAATAAGATAATGTGAATAATACTTACAAATACCATTCTATAATGTCCTCTAATTTGTTGCGTTTAAAATGCATCAATTCTATTTGTTCACATTCTAAATTTCCCCGCTGTTCACTATTTCCGCATGACGGAAATTTTTGTTTTTACTTTGGAATAATAATTAAATAAAAAAATTTTTACGTAGAGATATAAAAAATCACACTGTCCATTTTTCCTGATATTTGTTTTTGTCTAGCCACGCTACCTTGTGTGAAAGGGAACACAATATAATCTTGATCAATGCACAATTTGTACTGTTAAATAACAATTAAATTCGTACAATTACAATTGTGTTCAACGTAAGTGATACAAAAGAAAATCGAATTTCTATGTAAAAAACTATTTAAACAATTAACACTTTGTATGAAAAGTTTTTTATAAATGAATACCATATTTAATTGGTAAAATTAAGGTCTATATTTTTTCTGTGTGCAAAGCATTTAGCGGTAAGAGCGTTTTATTTATCCATAAGCTAGCGAATTCGCTAGACTGAACCTGAGGACCCCGCCTTACTCCAATTTTCAAAAACACAAAATCTCGGAGATAAATTCCCCTTAATCCAAAGGAAATGTGGAGACCACGTTTCTGAGGGTCCACATCACCCCCTTAACCCACCAACCATCACCCTGGGGGCCTTCCCACTCCCAAAATCCCCATGAGAATATCGGACTCCAATAAAGTCTATTAAGAATGAAATACATCTAACATCCAAACTTAAATGGCCCTAATCCCTCCAAGCGAATTCACAGACCAATAAAGATTATATTGGTCTAGTTGTCCTCTTTGGAATTGTATCAGGAATGCACAAAATGAAAATATGACAGTGTGGGAGAGTAGCAAGAAATATATATTTGGCCCATTTGCACTTCTATTCGCATTACATGTGTGTGAAAGAGTATACAATACCACCTTGCTTTTTGTAGAAATAGTTACATAACGTTTATGTCATTAAATAACAATTTTAATTAGTGCAATTAAAAAAATTGTTAAACATTAGTTTTTCAACCAATCACATGTCATGATTCAATGGCAAATGAAATGTCTATGTCAGCAATTATCAAAGCAATCGACAACTTTGTTAAAAATATTTTTATAAATAAATAACATCTTTAATTGGTCAAATTTAAGTTAAAAATTTTTCTGTGTATACACTTTACAGACACGACAATTGTATGGGGCATAAAAAAGGAAAAACCAGTACACAATGTTATTTACTGAATTTGGCTTAAAAAGCCAGTAAAAAAGGCAATCACGGTTGAAAAAAGTGCCCACGCAACAATATCTATAAATTTTTCTTTTAGTTTTTTGTTTTTAATTAAAGACGAAATATGTAATGCCATACATTTAATTTTTCATTCTCAATTACTTGAATGAAGTACAATTTTTTACATATGGAAAAACCCCAATTAATTACTTCAATTAAGTTAGTTTGACGTTTTTTTATTGAAAGAATTAACGATTTTCAATAAACTGGTTTATTGAGTTGATAACCGCTTTAGTTAAATTATTCAGACTGTCATAAATGTCAGTTGTCAAATTACAATATGGTTAATTAATCATACAAATTTCTTTATAGGACCAATTTCAACAAAATTTTAAATTGAGTATACGAATTTCTTAATAAAACCTAGTTTTTATTTTTGTTTGTTTTTTTTTGTGTTTGCATAAGATTCTTCCAAAATGTAATGCGGGTTATTTTTTATCTCAAATTTTTATTTTCAAAGTTAGTTCGACTATAAAAAGCTGATCCTGTGAAAAATGAGTCGAGTTACTTTTGTAAAGTAGTCGAGAAATGCTAAGTTAAATTTCAAATTAAAAGCATTTTTTATTGAAAACTTGATATTTATAGCAATTTCCAAAAAAATTAATTTTTTTTAAGAAATTTCAGGTAAATTCTATTTTAAATTGTATATAAGCAAAAATTTATTTTGTACAATTTTTTTCAAAGTTTTGAATTTTTATGATATAAACAATTGAAATTTGTTTGCAAAAAGTTAAATTATTTTGCTATAAAAGAAGTTTCAATCTCTACAAAGGGCTAAAACGTGTTTCGCGGTATGAAATACATTTGTGTTTTGTTGTGCTTACACAATTGTCATGACGTTATAATTATACCCTGCAGACATTTTCTATACCAGGAGTCACTGAAACGTGATGTGTAGCCGTTTTTTCCGTCGCAAAAGTTACTTCAGTCGGAGAAAGTGTTCCCCGCCTGAGACAGTTTTTTGGCGTTGTTTAAGAGACACTTCATAAAGTATCTTTGTAGTAACTCAAGGAAGGAATCACAAACGATCCTACTAAGAGTGCCGCAAAAGAGACGCAGTTTTGAAAAAAGACGATTCAAAAGATTTACTTTTTTTTATTTTTATTGATTAGGAATATAAACTAAATAAATAATACACTTTTTTGTATTTTCTTCTTGCTGATACAGTTGGCTCTGAAAATGGGTTGCAAATATTTTTCAAGTGCAAATTAAGAAGTTGTCAAAAAGTTTACATTTTCAAATTGTTTGTATTCAATTGGATCATTCACTGCATACGATCCAAAGACATTACCTAAATAAATTAATATTTAGATAGGGACAGGTTTTGTAAAATTTATATTAAAAAAAAATTAATAAAAACTTACCACTACTGCCCTCCATTATGTTATAAATGGAAAAAAGACAACAACTGTTTCCCGTTTGCATTTAACTCTTATTGCTTTAAACGACATTGTACCATTTCAGCTTAGTTTTAAATTGACTGTTTTTTTATACCCTCCACCATAAGATGGGGGGTATACTAATTTCGTCATTCTGTTTGTAACTACTCGAAATATTCGTCTGAGACCCCATAAGGTATATATATTCTTGATCGTCGCGACATTTTATGTCGATCTAACCATGTCCGTCTGTCCGTCCGTCTGTCTGTCGAAAGCACGCTAACTTCCGAAGGAGTAAAGCTAGCCGCTTGAAATTTTGCACAAATACTTCTTATTAGTGTAGGTCGGTTGGTATTGTAAATGGGCCATATCGGTCCATGTTTTGATATAGCTGCCATATAAACCGATCTAGGGTCTTGACTTCTTGAGCCTCTATAGTGCGCAATTCTTATCCGATTGGAATGAAATTTTGCACGACGTGTTTTGTTATGATACCCAACAACTGTGCCAAGTATGGTTCAAATCGGTTCATAACCTGATATAGCTGCCATATAAACCGATCTTGGGTCTTGATTCTTGAGCCTCTAGCGTGCGCAATTCTTATCCGATCAGAATGAAATTTTGCACGACGTGTTTTGTTATGATACCCAACAAATGCGCCCTGTATGGTTCAAATCGGTTCATAACCTGATATAGCTGCCATATAAACCGATCTTTGGTCTTGACTTCTTGAGCCTCTAGAGGGCACAATTCTTATCCGATTTGAATGAGTTTTTGCACGAAGTATTTCGTCATGATATCCAACAACTGTGCCAAGTATGGTTGAAATCGGTCCATAACCTGATATAGCTGTCATATAAACAGATCTGGGGATTTGACTTCTTCAGCTTCTAGAGGGCGCAATTCCTATCCGATTTGGCTGAAATTTTGCATGACGTATTTTATTTTTACTTTTAACAACTGTGTCAAATAAGGTTCAAATCGGTTCATAACCTGATATAGCTGCCATATAAACCGATCTGGGATCTTGACTTCTTGAACCCTAGAGGTCGCAATTATTATCCGATATGCCTGAAATTTTGTACGACGGATCCTCTCATGACCATCAACAAACGTGTTTATTATGTTCTGAATCGGTCTATAGCCCGATACAGATCCCATATAAATCGTTCTCTCTATTTTACTTCGTGAGCCCCAATGGGCGCATTTCTTATACGAATTGGCTGAAATTTTACACAGGTCTCCAACATATAATTTAATTGTGGTCCGAACCGGACCATATCTTGATATCGTTTTAATAGCAGAGCAACTCTTTTCTTATATTCTTTTTAGCCGAAGAAGAGATGCCGGGTGGGTATGGACATACACCAGTAATCGACTTGTTGTGCGCTCTAAAAAAACTATAAAGTAACCTCTAAAAAGAAAATTTTAAGTTAGGAATTCCGTGCTACTCACAAAATCCTTAATTGTTTTCAATACCACTCCCCTAAGTTGGTTCATGTCTGATATTGTGTCTCCACCTAAGTGCCGGTATCTGTTGTACGCGAAAGCCGGACAATGACAAAGCAAATGCTTCAACGTCTCATCATCTTCCCCGCATGCCCTACACATGCTATCACTTGCCGCACCGATTTTACATAAGTGAGCTCGTAGTCCTGTGTGTCCCGTTATGATACCAATAGCTATGCTGACCTCCTTCTTGCTTCATTTCAGTAATAGCCTCTTCTTCTCACGATCTGGATCCCCCATAGGATTTTTGTCGTCCTACCGACCGGTTCGCTGTTCCACAATGTTGCATGCGCATTCGTCGCCCACTCCCTTAACTCGGACTGCGTCGACCCGAAAGGCTTCGGGTTAACCAAGTTTATTGACGGCAGTCCTCTGGCCTTCACCGCCAAATCGTCTGCCCTTTCATTTCCCCTTACTCCATTATGGCCCGGCATCGAAACGATGCGGATTTTGCCATCCTCAGAGAAGGCGTTAATCTCCTTCTTACACTGCAAGTCTGTTCGTGACCTTACCGTTCTGGTTGTTATTGCCCCAAATGGCAATTTTACTGTCGGTAAAGATGTTCACACTCGACGTCCTCGCGTTAGCACCACACCACTTCACGCATTCCGTGATCGCCCGGATCACCGCCTGCAGGACCGTATTATGGTCAGGTAGTCTAAACAGATATCAGTCCCTGGGTTCTCAATGTAAACCCCCACTCTGTCCTCTAGCTTTGATCCATCCGTGTAACATGATCTTCCAGATGGCAATACTAGGGTTCCGTCAATCCAATACTGTGCCTCTGGCAGCAGTGCTTCGCACTCGACTTCAAGTTTCATCTCAGGTATCCGATCGAAAACCTCTTTCCTTCCTTCCAGATTTCCTATCGTCGGCTCGATTATACCGCGATTGTATGAGCTGCTCTCATCCTCAATCTATTCTCCCAACGCCTTAAGTCTCATAGCTGCAGTGGCTGCCTCACACTTAATTTGTATGTCAATGGGTCGGATATCTAGAATAGTCTCCAAAGCCCTAGTGGGCGTGGTCCAGATCGCTCCGCCTATGTGAAGACAACATGCTCTCTGAGCCTGTTGTATGGTTCACGACATTGTACAATTTCAGCTTAGTTCCAAATTAACTGTTTTTTTTGTTTTACTTTAATATAATATTAATATTAAAAAATATTAAAAACCTTTAACACTTATCGTAGTACAAATTTTTGCCACGTGTGCTGCAAGCAAAATAAACGACCACATAAGTAAGAAAAAATTTGCGAAAAACAGTTCGAGTTGAAAAAAAAACTATCTCCTGAATGCCTGTTGAGAAGATAAAAGCGATTGTTCGTATATTTTGTTTTTGTAAAACACAAACAATCGTCTTTTTTATCAGATCGGACGAGTCTAAGGCGTCACTACATGGCGATTGCCGATGAATGGCTCTTCAAAATGATGGCAAGGTATTATCGTAATAGCTACATACACACAAGAATTTCTCAAATCTCATGTTAATGAAGAGAAAACGAGTGAATGAAGCAGAAGGGTAATATGATTACCGTTGTTTTATTCCAACCAACAAAGGTATGTGATAAGCTTAGCACACTTTCTAAAAGGAAGAATTGAGTAAAAAATATGTAGAAACACGAGAATAAAAGATAAAACATTTGAAGACCAATAGCAAAAGGTGCCTCACATAGCAGCCTTAAGCTGTTAACACACGATATGTCAAGTCAAATGTATTTTCAAATATAGCTACACTGAAAGTTTTACACATCTTGTGATACGTACGAAAAATTTAATATAAAAAATGGAGTTTGGAATAAATTTGCAATTCAGTCGATTCTAGCGAGCCCTTATTTCAAAGAGCACATATTTAGACCAGCGTTACCGTTGTGCCACTTTAGTATCACATTTGACACTTTTTTGGACGATTTTTGCGCCAATTTTCCATCTATTTGTGCCACTTGTTCAGAAATACAACTATGTAGCGATTATCTATTGTTTGTCGTCCAATAAATCGCATATAAATGTTCAATTTTTCGGAAAGTTTATATTTTTTGAGCTGAACAAAAAAAAAGTTTGTTTATATTTGTGAAATATCTCACTTAAGTATTTAAATACCCACCACCGCAACTCGTCTAAAGTTTTATTCTAGAAACCTACAAATACATGTTCTGTAGATCGTAGATCGATTTTGCGAAGTCCGTTTGTCCGTTCAAATTTGAATATGGCTTTTTGTTTAAAAAAAGTCTCGACCTAAAACCAAGGATTGACTAACGGTGGTGAGAATCTAAGATTCGGATTGACTGAACTTATCTTTTATACACCTTTTTATGTTATTTATAAAATAACTGAATTGTTTGTTTTTTTTTATTAAAAACCTTTAACACTTATCGGAGCACAAATTTTGGAACCAATAACTTTGACAATTCTTTCATGCAAATTATTTCATGCAAATGTTGACCGTGACTGCGCCTCAAATTGTCCATCCGCTTCGTCCAATTTTGACATTCTCTTTCCAACATTTCGGTCAGTATCTCACGAATAAATGCTTCAATGTTGTCTTCCAATGTGTTGATTGATGCGGGCTTATCTCTATAGATATGAGCTTTAACATAGCCCCAAGAAAATAGTCTAAAGGCATTAAGTCGCACTATCTAGACGGCCAATTGATCGATCCCGAACGTGAAATAAATAATCTCAATAAGTCCATTGTTACGCGTGCTGTGGCATCGCCTTGTTGAAATCACATGTCATGTAGGTCAAGCTCTTGCATTTTGGGCAAAAAAAGTTGGATATCATCCCACGGAAGCGCTCGCCATTCACAGTTTCGTTACGATTCGCATCATCTTTGAAGAAGTACGGTCCAATGATGCCACCAGCCGATAAACCGCACCATTTTTTTTTCTGGATGCACTGGTAGCTCTTGCAATGCTTCTAGCTGATCTTCACTGCAAAATCGACAATTCTGCTTATTTACGTTCCCATTGAGCCAAAAAAGAGCTTTGTCGCTGAACACAATGAAACGCGCCATGAACTTTCTTAACAGAGCACGCATTTTGATAATGAAATTCAATAATTTGCAAGCGTTGTTCGTTTGTAAGACGATTCATGGTTATAGACCAAACTGAAGATGTTGAAGATGTATCTTTTTTGCAACACTGGTTTAACAGCTCACGCACGTTTCGTGTTTTGTTTTAATGTCAAACATCTTTAGTTTGGTCTATAATTTAATCATGAATAATCTTACAGACGGACAACCATTGCAAATATGAAATAAAGTGTTTTATTCAATTAATTTATTATAAATTTAAACAAAGGGCAACTTTCAAAAAATTGGTTTATGGAGTTAATAACCACTTTAATTGGATTTTTGAGCTTATCATAAATTAAAATTGCAAAATTGTGTATCAATAATACAAATTTCTTTATAGGGCCGATTTCAGCAAATGTTTTAATTGAATGTACAATTTCTTAATTGAACCTAGTTTTTAATTTTTTCTGCGTACAGAAAGTGACAGCACTTATGTAAAACACTTATCGTGTGATAGCAACTGATAGTTGGGATAGGGCAGACGGCAAACATACAAAGCTGCAGATAGGTAAAAACATCTCCACTGAGGAAACAAGAGCGTAAATATAGAGATTGTGGAGAATATTTTAAAGTCAACGCTACGAATTTGAACGTTTCCTTCTAGGTATATACGATATGTCATCATTGCTTAATTGCAGGGAACGATAAAATAAAAGTTTTGCATATCCACCTAAGAATCCATTATTGCACCCGATTCGATTACCAGCAAACGATTGTTTTTTCTTTTTTCACTTGTACATTTTGTATTGGATACTTTTTTCCTAGCTGAATGGAAATTTTTGCAAAACGTCACCCAACCCAGAGAACCTAGACACAAATGAATCAACAAAACAGAGAACACAGAGAATAGAAAATACATATGTATATACGGACTTGTATAAAAATTTATGCCCGTATGTACTAAAAGTTCGGGAAATGTATTAAAGAGCAAAATGTGCGCTATAGCAGGGAAGATTAGAAATATGAGCGTAACCATCTCGCAGATAATTTTTTAGCTAGTTAGTGCTACAAATATACAGTCTATGAACGGTCCAGTGCCACATGTGTTACGTTAGAAAACAATACTATGATTATAATCCTAGCCATGCTAAGAAATGGCGTGTTCAAATCCATCTGTTGTCTGGCAATTTCTTTGCAATCTCTATACATTAAAGAGACGCGTGATTGACTGAATGACTGATCATCACTGCCCAGCTCAAAAGGCTAAGGCTAGAATCATGAAATTTGGCAGGAATATTGGTCTTGGGCCGTAGCACTATAGGCGAATTGACCGATCTAGCGCCTCAAAATTTATGGCGCTTCGTGAAATTTTATGTTTTGCTAATAAATTACTTATTATTAAAAAATTAAAAATTTGTTTTGTATTTTTGGTTTTTTGTGAATTCGGCTACCCCACATTTTATCAAAATCGAAAAACCGCAACATTTTTATTGTAGGCACAACTGGGTGCAGGAACTGACCCATCGGCAGTGACAATTGGTCATAAAGTCCGAGCTAAATTTTGTACTGCTTGCCAACACACTTATTTTTAAGCCGACCCTAAAGTTTCAGTATTTTGATGAATTTTTTTTGCGTTCGTTTTATAATACTCTCAAACTTGTTATACCCTCCACCATAAGATGGGGGGTATACTAATTTCGTCATTCTGTTTGTAACTACTCGAAATATTCGTCTGAGACCCCATAAAGTATATATATTCTTGATCGTCGCGACATTTTATGTCGATCTGGCCATGTCTGTCCGTCCGTCCGTCTGTCTGTCGGACGCTAACTTCCGAAGGAGTAAAGCTAGCCGCTTGAAATTTTGCACAAATACTTCTTATTAGTGTAGGTCGGTTGGTATTGTAAATGGGCCATATCGGTCCATGTTTTGATATAGCTGCCATATAAACCGATCTTGGGTCTTGACTTCTTGAGCCTCTAGAGTGCGCAATTCTTATCCGATTGGAATGAAATTTTGCACGACGTGTTTTGCTATGATATCCAACAACTGTGCCAAGTATAGTTCAAATCGGTCCATAACCTGATATAGCTGCCATATAAACCGATCTTGGTTCTTGACTTCTAGAGCCTCTAGCGTGCGCAATTCTTATCCGATCAGAATGAAATTTTGCACGACGTGTTTTGTTATGATATCCAACAACTGTGCCAAGTATGGTTGAAATCGATCCACAACCTGATATAGCTGCCATATAATCCGATCTTGGGTCTTGACTTCTTGACCCTCTAGAGGGCGCAATTCTTATCCGATTAGAATGGAATTTCGCACGATGTGTTTTGTTATGATACCCAACAACTGTGCCAAGTATGGTTTAAATCGGTTCATAACCTGATATAGCTGCCATATAAACCGATCTTGGGTCTTGACTTCTTGAACCTCTAGAGGGCACAATTCTTATCCGATTTGAATGAATTTTTGCTCGAAGTATTTCGTTATGATATTCAATAACTGTGCCAAGTATGGTTGAAATCGATCCACAACCTGATATAGCTGCCATATAAACAGATCAGGGGATTTGGCTTCTTGACCCCTAGAGGTCGCAATTATTATCCGTTATGCCTGAAATTTTGTACGATGGATCCTCTCATGACATCATGACACCATCAACAAACGTGTTTATTATGGTCTGAATCGGTCTATAGCCCGATGAGATAAAGAAAATGGTGAAACATGGAAATCACAACTTTGAGATAAACAGCAACTTTATAACCGTAACCGAAACGAATGACACCAGTTTTGAGATAAAGCGAAGACCAACACTAGCAAACAGATGCGAAGACCAACACTAGCAAACAGATGCTACTTTGGATGCTACTTGGGTAAGCTGTTTAGAAACAAGACAAGATAATAGTTCGATGCAATTTTACCGGACATCTTTGCCATCAAAAACGGATTTTCGATCGATTTTAATTTGGTTCGAAAAATTAATTAGTGACATCATTTAAGCAGAATGTAGTTCTTTTGTCTTCCAATGTGTTAATTGATTGATGCGGGCTTATCTCTATAGATATGAGCTTTAACATAGCCCCAAGAAAATAGTCTAAAGGCATTAAGTCGCACTATCTAGACGGCCAATTGACCGATCCCGAACGTGAAATAAAATATTCACCGAACTCGCCTCTCAATAAGTCCATTGTTACGCGTGCTGTGGCATCGCCTTGTTGGAATCACATGTCATGCAGGTCAAGCTCTTGCATTTTGGGCAAAAAAGGTTGGATATCATCCCACGGAAGCGCTCGCCATTCACAGTTTCGTTACGATTCGCATCATCTTTGAATCACTACAAAATTCAGCTCAGACTTTATGACCAAATGTCACCGCCGATGGGTCAGTTCCAGCAGCCAATAGCGACCACAATTTTCAAAAAAAAAAAAAAAATTGAGGTACCATTACCAATTTCACAGTAACAGAAAAATGTTGTCAATAGCCAATCAGAAAACATCCGCCGAGGTCGGACCAACTTTTGCCTTTCCTTACTGGTTTTATCTGAGAAAACAAACAGTTTGCAAACGATTTGTGTGATCAGTTCATATTTTCAAAAAAAGACAGCGAGACGCTTTCATATACAGCCAGTAATTTCTCATAATTGACTTTAGCGGCGATGAATTCGATATAAAAATACTCTCAAGTACTAAATGATGGTTGTTTTTCAAGATTATCTACTCAACACAAACTTGTTCGTTTTCCTCTATCTTCAGTTGCTCGCTCTTCAGTATTCTTTAAATACAACATCATGTGGGTTCGGTGTTTACGAGTTCAGCAAAATCAATAACCAATGAATGGTTTTGTGCAGGGCTTTGGTGGGTACCCCGTATTCCCCTTAGTTTTTACACAGTGGACCTTTCTGTTAATTCTAAATTTAACTTTAAATGCCAAATATCTTGTTGGATATTCTGCTTTTTGATTTAGATTGTAGACATCGAGAGCTTCTTTCACTATAAGTGGGTATTCCGCATCTCTCTTAGTTTTTGTACAAAGTTAATTCTAACAATAATTTTAAATGGTTTTGACTTATTAGGTCTGTTCGTTATGCATTTGTTACGTTGTGTGGTATGCTCGTGGTTCATTTAGTGCTCTTTTTGTTGTTTTTCTGCATTTTTTCATTATTTTTCTTGATTTTATTTTTAGATCTTCTCTGTTTAATTGTTTACATAGCTTTGCTTTACAGAGCGCTGCTAGATAAATTGGTGTGTGTTTCTTATAGTTGACTTTATCTTCACGGACATTTATCGAGTCTACCGCCAGCGTCTAATTAACACCATTTTCTTTTGGCCAAATTTTAATTTTTATTTATTTTTTTAGATCATTTTAAATCGTTCACCACTTTTTCTCACCATATTTTAATATTTTATTGAGTCAAACCTAGTCAACTGTAACGATTTTTTTCTCATACCCTTTAAGGGGTTTAGTTTATTATGCTAGAATAACGTGGGCCAATTTAAGTAAATTGAGACGTCTCTGTTTTGCAAACTTTTTCGGATTTATGTTTATATTTAAAGTTTAATGTAAACTGAAACTGAATATACAATATATGCGAGAAAAATTAAAATATCTACATAATGGCACTGGAGGTCACCGTTGCGCAGAGGTTAGCATGTTCGCCTATGAAGCTGAATGGCTGGGTTCGAATCCTGAAGAAAAAAATCAGAAAAAAATTTTCAGCGGTGGTTTTCCCCACCTAATGCTGGTAACATTTGTGAGGTACTATGCCATGTAAAACTTCTCTCCAAAGAGTCTATAAAAAGGAGGCTCCTTAACATTGGGCTTAAACTTTAATCATCGGACTGCACTCATTGATATGTGAGAAGATAGCCCCTGTTCCTTAGTGGAATGTTCATGGGCAAAATTTGCAATTTGCATAATGGCACTGGCACTGGCACTGCACTTTTAACAAGCTTGTAGAAAAATGTAGTTTTGCGTAGGTCAATGTAACGGTAAAAGGAAGCGCCCAGAAAGTCTTTTATGTACCTCGAAATATGATCTCGAACAAGAACATTATACACAAATCTAACCACCATATTCATAATTCGCTTCAATTTTTGTAGATTGTAGTCAAAAGTTCCTGATACTACTTCCAATCTGTACAAAATCTGTGGCAATAAAAATGCGTCAGCAAGACTCTTTTTTACCCGTAATAATGGTAGGTGAATACCAGCAGAGTACAACTTTCGCAGAATACCATAAACCCGAGAATGAATAATGTCAATATGGCTACCAAAATTAAAAAAAGAATATTGATCTTTAACTAATTTATTTTTGTTTTAGGTAGTTAGTTTGGATTGAGTTGTAGTCTTTACCATTGTGACCAATTAAGAGTATTTATTTTAATGTGCTTAAAACGGACTTTTGTCTTTTTGCCAATAATTGCCAATTTGTTTGTAGCAAAAACGTTCATTTATTTTTTTTTGGGTTTTGTCTCTTTCGAGACGAGCGCATTTATATTTTCTAAATTGTTCTGCACTTTGTTTTATTTTCTCTTTTCTATCGTAAATAATCTATAGTGCTTACGTCTATCAAGATATTTGAGTCACTGTCTATACATTATACGCGGTACACACGCTTACAATAGAGAATAGAAAAGGTGCAATTCAAAAAGAGCGACAGGCAGGCAGGTGGACAGACTGACTGAAAAGCTAGCAACCACAGACCATATATCACAGACATCAGAACAATGTTGTGTACCTAAACAGTTGTTAAGAGATTATTCAAATGAAAAAAGTTCAACAAACTTTATAGTTTTATTTATTTTAATTTTTTCTGTTTGAATTTCTAATTAATTAAGCTGTTCAGCCGATTGAAACGATTTTCTTATGCAATAGAAAATATTGTTTGTTTAAAATCTAAGATGTAACGTCGCATTGCTATTGGGATGAAAAAATTATAAAATGCTATGGGCCTGCAAATTAATCGAACTCGAATTTAGTTCGAACGGCATGCCGCAGTGCGACACCTCTTTGGGGAGAAGATTCTACATATCATAATACCCCACGAATGTCGACAGCATTAGGAGGAGATAACCACCGCTGAAAATGTTTTCCTGATGTTCTCGCCAGGATTCGAAGCCAGGCGTTCAGCGTCGTAAGCGAACATGCTAACCTCTGCGCTACGGTGGCCTCCATATTTGCGACACTTCAGATCAATATTACAAACGGAATGACTTGTAACTTCTGCATGACTGAAATTATCACAAACACCATCAGCATAAGTTTGGTCAGTTGTGTGTCGCAAGAAATTCCCCAAAAAATACTTGTATTAATTATTTTATAATAAGTGCCTAAACTGTTTCTGAAAAGCTAATGAGGACAAGCATCACCATATTATAGACATTTGGCAATGTGGAGCTTTTTTTAATTATTTTTCTGAGTTATTTACTTTCTGCTCTGCCGATTTTTGTTTTCGAACTATTTTTTTGTTTACTTTAAGAAACGCAGAGCGTTCGCATAGCAAAAAAGAAAAAACAACATTTTAAATGTCAATGTATTGTGGAAGCCCAGTTGTCTTCAGTACATACACATATGTATAATGATATATGTTTGGAACAATACTTTCCTACTCATGTGGTTCAGATGAAACACACCTTGCAAATTTACCGTTTGTCTACTAATTTATCCTTTTTATACCCTCCACCATAGGATGGGGGTAAACACCTCGAAATATACGTCTGAGACCCCATAAAGTATATTTATTCTTGATCGTAATGTCATTTTAAGTCGATCTAGCCATGTCCGTCCGTCTGTCTGTCGAAAGCATGCTAACTTTCGAAGAAATAAAGCTAGCCGCATGAAAGTTTGCACCAATACTTTTTATTAGTGTAGGTCGGTTGGGATTGTAACTGGGCCAAATCGGCCCGTTTTGATATATCTGCCATATAAACCGATCTTGGGTCTTGACTTCTTGAGCCTCTAGAGGGCGCAATTCTCGTCCGATTTTTGAAATTTTGCACGTAGTGTTTTGGTATCACTTTCAACAACTGCGCTTGGTATGATTCAAATCGGGCCATGTTTGGATATACATAGCTGCCATATAAACTGATCTTGGCTCTTGACTTCTTGAGCCTCCAGAGGGCGCAATTCTCGTCCGATTTGACTGAAATTTCGCATGAGGTATTTTGGAATCACCTCCAACAACTGTGTTTAGTATGATTCAAATCGGTTCATAATTTGGTATAGCTGTCATATAAACCGATCTTGGGTCTTGATTTCTTGAGCTTTTAGAGGGCACAGTTCTTATCCGATTTGACTGAAATTTTGCACGTGGGTTGGTATCACCTCCAACAACTGTGTTTAGTATGATTCAAATCGGTTCATAATTTTGTATAGCTGTCATATAAACCGATCTTGGATCTTGACTTCTTAAGCCAATAGAGAGCGCAATTCTCATCCGATTTGGAATAAATTTTGTACAACGGCTTCTCTCATGACCTTCAACATACGTGTCTAATATGGTCTGAATCGATCAATAGCTTGATCAGCTTCCATATAAACCGGTCTCCAGATTTTGCTTGTTGAGCCCTTACAAGGCGCAATTCGAATGAACTGATATATTACACAATGACTTTTACAATGTTCAGCATTTAGTTATGGTCCGAATCGGACTATAACTTGATATAGCTCCAATAGCATAACAGTTTTTATTTAATATTCCTTGTTTGCCTAAAAAGAGATACTACATATAGAACTCGACAAATGCGATCCATGGTGGAGGATATGTAAGATTCGGCCCGGCAGAACTTAGCACGCTCTTACTTGTTGGAATTCACATAGCTTATACATTGAAACTATCATTATGTTTTGAGTTTCAATTGTTCGTATATTCAATAAATTGCATTGCATGAAAACTAAAAAAAAGAAAAAAAAAACAAGAGTTAAAAGAAAGAAGAAGCACATCTACACAACCTTTGTACCCTCTAAGCTTATTTAACTTAACTACAGCGACAATCATTTATGCTATACTCACTCATAATTTTATTTTAAGCTTTTTTAAAAGAAACTCTTTGTTGTTCTATCGTATTCTAAAGAAATCTCTTAATTTATTGTAAGGCTTTTTCACTTCATTTTATGATAAGGCATTTACATCTCTTCGCTTTGCTATAAGACTTCTTTTCTCTTTGTTTTATAAAAGACTTGCCTTTCTCTTCTTTTTATAAGACTACTAGCAGGACCCGCTCCGCTGCGCTGTATAGACTCAAAAACGGCTGAACCGATTACCTTGAAATTTTCACTGATTGTGTAGGTTGGTCTGGAAGGAAACATAGGCTATATAATTTTTTGATATCGAATGGCGGTCGGACCCTCCCCCTTACCCCAAAAGTACCACCCAAAAATAAAAGTGTACCGATCTGGACAATATGGGATTCCAATGAAAGGTTTTAAGGAGTACAGTACGAATTTCATATTAAAAATTGGGTCCAAAAAACTGGGGGACCGCCCAACTTCAAAATTCCCTAAAATAGGTTCATTGGACGAGTGTGACAATATGGGACTCAAATAAAAGGTATTCGGGAGAAGATTACCAATATGGTCAGGAAGAAGAAAAATAATTTATAATTTGTTGATATCGGAAGGGGGTGGACATTCCCCCGTTACCACAAAAATACCACTCAAAATCACAAGTGGATCGTTAAAGACAATATGGATATGAAATGAAGTGTATTGAAGAGTAGAATACCAATATGGCATTAAAAAATTCGGTCCAAGTACAAGAATTTTCCAAAAAGGAATATGGCTTGAATTTTTAACAGTTTATAGTTCTTCGAAAATGGGGCCGCATTTCTTCTTTTGTGATTTTAACATTATGATGCCACCTGCCACACAACCAACGATAGCGCTATAACTTCAATGACCTTGTTATCGCGAGTCGTGGCTGAGCCATTGAAAATGAGGAGAAATATGCCAGCGAAACCGCGGCGAGCACTTGGTTGTTATTTTCTAAAACATCTTATTGCCATAGATCCTTCTTTCGTAATTGCCAGGAAGGCAGGAAGTAATTGGTCAGGAAGAAGAAAAATAATTTATAATTTGTTGATATCGGAAGGGGGTGGACACTCCCCCGTTATCACAAAATACCACTCAAAATCACAAGTGGATCGTTAAAGACAATATGGATATGAAATGAAGTGTATTGAAGAGTAGAATACCAATATGGCATTAAAAAATTCGGTCCAAGTACAAGAATTTTCCAAAAAGGAATATAATAAAAATTACATTTTTTATTTTTTAATTTGGTTTTTTTACGGATAAAAAGTGTTTGAATTGCTATTAGTAAAAACACAAAAATATTAACTTTGCTTGAATTTTTACTTAACTATGACTGTGAAAAATAAACAAGCAACAGTAACAGCAAAAGCAAAAAAAAAAACAAATGAGAATAACTTAACTTGACTTCCTAAGCAAACAGTTAAAGCATTTAATACAAGCCAGGCAACAGTGCAGTTGTCTTATGACATGTCAAATTTAGCACATGTTGAGTTGTATATGTCGTGTGATACAAACGAAACTAACATGTGAAAATCACTTTTCAAAATAGCTCATATAATTTTTTCAATAAGAGCATGCCCTATTACTTCTGCCAAAAACATAAGGAAATTTGTTGTTTTTGTTGTCAGTCGAATGAAAGCAGCCTTAAAATTAAATTGTTTTCACAAATTTATGATGTAACCAGCTTTCTCGCAATTATTACGCATAAAAAATCAGATTTTGCTCAAATTTTTAGGTAATGCCATACGAAAATAACATACAAGTGTGATAGCAAAAATGACGAAGCGTATGTAAATTGACAATTTTGACAAACATTTTCAATTACATGTGGATACAAAAAGTGACATGTCATAAGACATCAACATGCCGTGTAATAGCGCCTTTAACTGCCTGCATTCAGTTTTTGTTTTATATTTTTTACTTTTACTTTGACTATTTCCTTCGACTTTCCATAGTCAAGCAAAAACATGCAAATTGCAATTGCATATTTGCCCATGAACATTCCATTAAGGAACTGGGACAAACTTCTCACAAATCAATGAATGCTCTCCGATTCAATGTTAAGCTCAATAATATAGGAACCTCGTTTTTATAGCCGAGACCGAACGACGTGGCGCAGAGCGACACCTCTTTGGGGAGAAGTTTTTACAAATGTCAGCATTAGGGGGGTTTACATGGCCTAGTACCTCACAAACCGCCGCTGAAATTTTTTTTCTACCGTTCCTGTCAGGATTCGAACCCAGGCGTGCAGCGGACATGCTAACCTCTGTGCTATGGTGGCCAAACAAAAACATAGAAAACAAAAAAAGCAAGAGCTATTCAGTTCTTTGATATCCATGTGTCTGTCCGTATGTTGTAAACGCGCTACAGCCTTTTAAAAATAAGATATTAAGCTAACATTTTTAGACGAAACACTACGTGCAAAATTTAAGCCCAATCGGATAACAATCGGTTTATATGGGAGCTATATCAGGTTATAGACTGTCTTGTAGAGATACAAGAAGTCGAACCGAAGGAGCTCTTCATACTAGAGCCAGGGACGTAGCCAGTGGCGGGGGCCCTAGGAAAAAAATAAATTAATTCTAAACACAAAATTTTAGTAAAATTTTTAAAATGACATATTTTCATAATTATGATATTCTACAGAGACAAAATTTTAATGAGACCTGGACCACCTTAAAATTATTTTTCTTAAGTTTTTTTTTTGTGAATTTTTTTAAACAAATTTTAATGAAACGTTTTCAAAAGACAAATTTCAGCGTTATATTTTAAAAGACAAAACTTCATCGAATTTTTTCCTAAAGACCAACATTTAAAAATTCAATTCTGGGGCCGGACACCACTCGAATTTATTTTTTTCAAATCAAAATTTCATTACAATTTTTCACAAACACAAAATTTCTATACAAATTTTTCTAAAGACTACATTAATGATTTTTTCTCTAAAGGCTATGTTCCAGTGAAAAACATTCTGAAGGCAAACTTTTGCCCAGGCTACCTCGAAATTATTTTATAAAGCCAAAAATTCAATAACATTTTTTGTGCCAACTCAATGCATTATGTGACACTAGATTTTGCTCAAACAGTTTCGAAGTTATTTAATTATTCTTTTATGTCCCAAATAGAAAGAAAAACAAAATGAAAAATCATAAAATAAAACACAAAATGACATTTCTCTATGTAAAAATAAAATTTGAAAGATATATATTTCTAAGGGCAAAATGTTGCTCAGGACCGGCTTCCTCGAAATTATTTTTTCTAAAAGAAAGATTTCGATAAATTTCAACAAACGAAAACATTCTCCTAAAAATTTTTTTCATATACAATTTTCAATCTATATTTTTTTAAAGACAAAATTTTAACCTATTACGCTTGACCCTCGATTCCCTTGCTCAATTTGGATGAAATTTCATATATTCATAATTTAGAGCACTTATATTGACGTAGTAATTTTAACAATTTTTAACAATTTAAAAAAAAAATCGTAAAAATTTTTGAAAAAATAAAAAATATTCTTTTTATTTCCAAAGCCATAATATATTTACAACAAAATAAAAAATTGTATATTTTATAACCATTTAGCGAAGAAAGGTGGATAATTTTTTTTTGAATTTAGAAACCACCAAATGCAACAATACAATAAAATGGATTCCAGAAATCTCCCTCCTAAGAATTTTGAGCTCATAGTGAGATAGAATCCATTATCTTTTTTGGGAACAACAACAATAACAACTGGTTTAAACAGCTCACGTTTAGTGTTTTGTTGCACTGTCAAACATCTTCAGTTTGGTCTATAACTTAACCATGAATCGTCTTACAAACGAACAACGCTTGCAAAATATTGAACTTTATCATCAAATTGTGTGCTCTGTTAAGAAAGTTCATCGCGCGATTGCTAGTGTTCAGCGATGGAGCTCATTTCTGGTTCAATGGATACGTAAATAAGCAGAATTTTCGATTTTGGAGTGAAGATCAGCCAGAAGCATGGCAAGAGCTACCAAAGCATCTAGAAAGAGTCACACTTTGGTGCGGTTTATGGACCATACATCTCAAAGATGATGAGAAACGTAACGTTATTGTATTGTGTGGTGAGCGCTATCGTGAGATGATATGCAACCTTTTTTGGTTTCATGTGGTTTCAACAAGACGGTGCCACATGCCACACAGCACGCGTAACAATGGACTTATTGAGAGACGAGTTCGTTGAACATTTTATTTCTCGTTCGGGAGCGGTCAATTGGCCGTAAAGATCCGACAATTTAACGCATTTAAACTATTTTTTGTGGGACTATGTTAAAGTTCTTGTCTAAACAGTCAAGGCCAATTCAATTGACGCATTGGAAGACAACATTGAAGCATTTATTCGTGAGATGCCGGCAGAGATGTTGGAAAGAGTATGTCAAAATTGGACTAAACTGATGGATATTATGAAGTTTCCTTTAGCTCGTAAAATATCATCCTTTAATAGAAATTTATTGTTTCTGTAGGTTTTGGCCGTAGTATTGGACGTAATGAAAATAATTGTAAAATTTATTTTTTAAATTATTGATTTTCTTCCACAAAAATCTTTTTACAATGAAAAGAACCTAATACCCACCTTAAGTAAGGTATATGTTAACATAATATTAAGTAATATGTTAACATAATATTAGTCGGCAGACTTTTATCTTTGAGAGCAATTTTTATATAACAATAACGCTTGTCGCTAGGTTATTTGACATCAATTATTTATTACATCATACGAGTAAAAATTTTTGGACCAAAAAAAAAAATTGAACTGCAATTACGTGGAAATCGCTTATTTCTGATTTCTAGTTTTGCCACCTTTTCTTATTTTATCTTCAATAAATTAGGAAAACAGTAAAAATAGTTGGGCGCAATTTTTACCGGACATTTTCGGATTTTCGATCGATTTTAATCATCATTTAAGCTGAACGTAGATGGCTTGTCGTAAAAATGTCATCAAAATACTGAAGCAGATTCGCCAAAACTAACACTAGTAAAATAAGATATTCGCAAAGACAACCGAATTTAGAAGGCTTTGCAAGAATAGGATCGGCCTATAAATTATGGCAAGCAGTAGAAAACTCAGCTCTAACTTAACTAAATGTCACCGCCTGCACTCAGTAGCGACCACAATTTTCAAAATGAATTTTGAGTTCTATTTACCAATTTCACAGTAATAGAAGAATTTTGACAGTTTTCGATTTTGAAAAAATGTGGGTGGTGTTGCAACCTGTGTGATACTCACAGCTATCAAGTGCCGGGTGTTGCTTTCAATGTTTTCTAATTGTTTGCTTGACTATGGAAAGTCGAAGAAAAATGTCATAGTTAAATCGAAAAATACGAAACAAAAACTGAATGCTGACATTCAAGCAATTCAAATAGATTCATAGATTAATGTTGCTTTGCTTTTGTTTAAATGTTTTATGCTATGACTACATTAACTCGTTTTGCCTATGTCGTTTTGAAAAACATCTCAATCGATCTCACTAGTTGAAATGTTTTGGAAATTGCACTGTCTTACACGCCAACATAAATGTTATGATGCACTATTGTTAAGATTTATTTTTTCTGTAAAGTTTTTTATTTATCTGTAAAATTTTTTATTTATCTGTAAATTTTGTTAATTTTATAATTAGTTTTTTTTTTTGAAAAAACTCGATTTTTATTTCTTGACATTATTCAGGGTTGTGTTTATTTAGCACAATTTAGGCATTTATTTGGGATCACATGCTTTGAATGACTCGTATTTGTGGCAAACGAGTCGTTTTGCTCTTAAAAATTGTAAAGGAAAAACAAGTCCTATTTAGAGCATTATAAAGAGAAAACGAGTCGTTTGCTCAAAGCAGCTTTGGTCTGAACATAGTATTAAATGTTTGCATAAGGCTCTATTACACGGTGAGTGAGCCGATTGGACTGGCTTCAGAGAGTATACCAATCGCCGCTTCAATGAACTGCCACCCCCCTCTGATGTGCTTGTGGTCGAGAGGAAATTCCGAGACATCATCAACGCAGCAGCCGCTCGCTTTATACCAGCCGGTCGAATACCTCAAGTGCGACCCAATTTCCCGGCGCAAGCAGTGGTACTCGCAGACGAGCGTGATGGGATTCGTGCTATGGACCCCGCTAACCCCAGAATCAGCGAGCTGAATCTGGAAATAAACAGGGTAGTCAACGAACATAAGCGGAATTTGTGGCTGGAACACTTGGAGCAATGTAACTGAGGCACCGGTGCAGGCAAACTGTGGGCCACTGTTAAGTCTCTCTCGAACCCCGGTAGACGGGACGACAGGACCTCAGTCACTTTTGGCGAGATAACCGTGACTGATCCGAAGAGATGCGCCAGGTTGTTCAACCGTCAATTTATTGTGCATCCCGAGAGAGACAGGGCAAGGAGGAGAGCCATTCGCCGTATTCGTGGTCCCCGAACCGATGAACAGCCATCACCGTGGGCGAAGTTACGAATGTCATCCGTGGCGCCAAATCTTCCAAAGCGTTGGGCCCCGACGGAATCTCTACATTGATGCTGAAGAATCTGGATTCACCTGGAGTTAAGTACCTTTCCACTGTCCTTAACCTGTCATTGAACACTCTTATAGTTCCCGATGTCTGGAAAATGGGCAGAGTGATCCCGCTACTGAAGCCTGGAAAAGACCCGAGTTTGGGGGAGACGTACAGACCGATCTCCCTTCTCTCACCAGTGACAAAGACGCTTGAGGCATTACTCCTCCCGAGCCTCGTAGGAGAATTTCCATTCGCCGAGCATCAACATGGATTTCGAAAACTGCACAGCACAACAACAGCTTTGCATGCCATCACCACACACATCTGCCGTGGCTTCAATCAACCCAGGCCATGTGATAGGACGGTCCTCGTGGCACTGGACCTATCGAAGGCATTCGACACAGTCAGCCATGCCAAATTATTTGAGGACATCGCCAACACGTCCCTCCAGCCAGGCCTGAAACGATGGGTCGCGAATTATCTGTGTGGCCGCCAGTCATTCGTGGAATTTAGGGATAAGAAGTCGAAACACCGTAGAGTGAAACAGGGAGTTCCCCAAGGTGGGGTGATATCTCCGGCTCTGTTTAACCTCTACCTATCCTCCATCCCACCCCCTCCAGACGGCATAGAGGTCGTATCATATGCGGACGATTGTACGATTATGGCATCAGGCCCCCCACCCATTGATGACATCTGCGATAGGTTGAACGTCTACCTCAACGAGCTTGCCTCATATTTCGCTGCAAGAAATCTGAAGATATCCGCCACCAAATCTTCAGCCACACTGTTCACTACAAATACGCGTGAGGTGAATACTGAGCTGACTGTGATGGTCGATGGAGAAATGATTCCGACCATCAAGTGTCCCAAAATACTTGGCGTCACATTTGACAGCTCCTACACTTTCTCCCCACATACCACAGCAATCTGCAATAAAGTCAAAAGTAGAAACAAGGTCCTCAATTCACTCGCTGGCAGCACTTGGGGTGCAGACAAAGAAACCTTGTTGACCACGTACAAAGCAATTGGCCGGTCTGTGGTAAGTTATGCAGCGCCAGTGTGGTCACGTCAACTTTGTGACACGCAGTGGAATAATATTCAGATCTGTCAGAATGCCGCCCTCCGAACTGCGACGGGCTGTCTCCTTAGTTCTCATGTGGACCACCTCCATCAGGAGACAAAGATCCTACTAGTGCGAAGACATAACTACATGCTGTCTAAGCAATACCTTTTGGGCTGTTATCGCAGAAATCATCCAAATCATCATCTTGTGGATAGATACCCACCGCCCAGAAGCCTTAAGGTAGATCTACACGATCTAGAGCGTGAGGTTCAGCGCTACAAGAGAGAACCTCTAGATCAAGCGGCATATCAAACGGGTCTGAACAACATTCATGTAGACACGGTAGCAGACGCGTTAATTGGATACCGGGTGAATGTAGTTCTTGGAGAACGACCGCCACCCATTGCACCCGAAGAAATCGACCTCCCCCGGCAAACCAGAGTAGTTCTGGCTCAATTACGTTCCGGCAGATGCAGCCGCCTCAATTCCCACAGAGCTAGGATTGATGCCGACGTGCAAGGTGTATGTCCCGATTGTAACCAGGGACCGCACGATACACGTCACCTGTTTAACTGCCCGTCCAGACCCACTCGACTCAGACCCAGATCCCTGTGGACGCACCCCATCTTAGTCGCGGAGTTCCTGAGTCTTGACACTCAACAGAATCAAGCAGACGAAAGATAGAACACAATAAACTGCTACAACAACAACACGGTGAGTAGGTATCTTATGACATTTCAAATTTAGCACATGTAGAGTTTTACATGTCGTGAAACTAACATATGAAAATCAATTTCAAACATATGAATATATAGGAGATATAGCTCCCATTCATATCGTCATATTTTATGTAATTGAAATAATGTTGTAATTTATCAACTGTAGTTATTGCAGTTTGAACATATTTGCTTGAAATTTGATATTGATTGTTTAATAACCCATCTGAAAACATCCGCCGAGGTCCATCAAAATTGGTTCAGAATTAGGTATAGCTTCCAATTTGTATTTATAGGGTAGATGTAGGGTAGTATTCAGACGGCACCACCCGACGTTTGCCTTTCCTTACTGGTTTTTGTTTTCCTTTTAGGTTGAAAAGAGGGTGCATATATTAATCCGCCCCATTCCACTATGGACATACTCCTAAGCCAGTAATCGACTTGTTGTGCGCTTTAGAAACCATAAAGTAACCTCTAAAAAGAAAATTTTATGTTAGGAATTCCGTGCTACTTAGAAAATCCTTAATTGTTTTCAATACCATTCCCCTAAGTTGGTTCATGTCTGGTATTGTGTCTCCACCTAAGTGCCGGTATCTGTTAGACGCGAAAGCCGGGCAATGACAAAGAAAATGCTCCAACGTCTCATCATCTTCTCTACATGCCCTACACATGCTATCACTTGCCACACCGATATTACATAAGTAAGCTCGTAGTCCTATGTGTTCCGCCTGCAGGACCGTATTATGGTCAGGCAGTCTAAAACAGATCTCAGTCTCTGGGTTCTCAATGTAAACCCCCAGACCCACTCCGTCCTCTAGCTTTGATCCATCCGTATAATATGATCTTCCAGATAGAAATACTAGGGTTCCGTCAATCCAAGACTATGCCAATGGCAGCAGTGCCACGCACTCGACTTCAAGGTTTATCTAAGATATCCGATCCGAAACCTCTTTCCTTCCTTCCAGGTTTCCCATCGTCGCCTCGATTATACCGCGATGATATGAGCTGCTCCCATCCTCAATCCATTCTCCCATCGCCTTACGTCTCATAGCCGCAGCGGCTGTCTCACACTTAATCTGTATGTCAGTGGGCGTGGACTATCCTCGGATTCAGGCCCCATTTCGAGCCTACGGCCCGTCTACATAGTGCTCAACATCTGTGAGTCTTTTCAGTACGCTCCTGAATGTGACACTTCCGATTCAGTTTCCTGTCCAAGATCACACCTAAGTATTTGACCTTGTCAGATATTGAAGTCGTCTTATTGAGGAAACGTGGTGCATTAAATTGTTCCACCTTCGTCCTCCTCATGAAACTGACATATTTCAGTCTTCCCTAGGTTAACATTAAGACCTCTGGGTCTAGCCCAGTCATATGCCATATCCAAGACCCTTTCGGCCCTTCTGCATAGTTCGTTCGGATCCTTACCCTTTAGAAGTATTATAACAACGTCTGCGTAGCAGACTGGTTCAAATCCCCCCTCAGTCAGCATCCGAAATAGGTCATTTATGGTGGTCACCCATAGGAGTGGCGATAAAACGATCCCCGTGGCGTGCCTTGTGCCACTTTCTCCCTTATATTTATGCCATGGGACACAAAATTTTTCCACCTGTTCCTTAGCATAAGGGGTGTCCAGTCTCAAAGGACCGGGTCCACCCGGTACTGCTCTAAGGATTAGATCAGTGTGTCGAAGGATTCTCCAGGGCAGTCTCCACCGACCTTCCCTTGACATAGGCATGCTGTTTGTATTTGAGCAGTTCGCTGGATGTCCTACTATTTATCACGGTGTCCACAATATGTTCCATGGTTTTGAGAAGAAAGGACGTAAGGCTTATGGGTCTGTAAGCCTTTGGTGTCGCATAACTTGCCTTGCCGGGCTTGGGTATAAACATCACCTTTGCCTCCTGCCAGGCTTTCGGAGTATATGCAAGTCCTAGGCACGCTGTGAAAATATTGGCCAGATGGGGCGCCAGATAGTCTGCCTCTTTCTGTAACGCTGAAAAGATTCCATCAGGTCCGAATGACTTAAATGGTTTGAAGCTCCTCAAGGATTACATCACCATATATTCCACCAGGACAACGCTAGACCGCACACATCTTTGGCCACTCGCCAAAAACTGAGTGAGCTTGGCTGGGAACTTTTGATGCATCCACCATATAGCCCTGACCTTGCACCATCAGACTACCATTTATTTCGATCTTTGCAGAACTCCTTAAATGGTAAAACTTTCGGCAATGATGAGGCTATAAAATCGCACTTGGTTCAGTTTTTTGCAGATAAAGGCCAGAAGTTCTATGAGTGTGGAATACAAAATTTGCCAGGAAGATGGCAAAAGGTTATCGAACAAAATGGCAATTATATATTTGATTAAAGTTCATTCTAAGTTTTATTAAAAATGCACTTACTTTCTTTTAAAAAATCCGCAATTACTTTTTAGGCAACCCAATATTATGGCGGCGTCATTAACACTATCGACCTGTATGCAGAAAAGCTTCCAGGAGGCACGTTTTGCCGCTCTGGTAATCCTATTGTATTCCTTGAGCCGTGAGTAATACACATCCCAATAAACTTCCGCTTTTTTACGACGTGCTCTGTTAAAATGTCTGCGGACCTCTTTCCCAATATTGCGAATCTTCCCGGTAATCCAGGGTTTTTGTTGGGCTGATTTCCTTTCCCGCAGAGGAAAACTATCTTCAAAGGACGCCACCAGTGCAGTCGTAATCCTGTTGACATTTTCGTCAATGTCTTCTATGATTGGAGAATTTAAATTATCTTGCCCAAGTCTTCTTTTAAATAGCCTTCCGAATTTTGTCCAGTTGGTTTTCAACTTATTCCGAAAGCTTATCGGATTCGGCGCCGGTCGTGCTATTTGAAACCTAATGTAGCGATGGCCAGAGAAAGAGTGTTCCATGGAGACCCTCCAATCCTGAACTTCATCGATTAGATTTCCCGAACATATCCTCACATCTAATACCTCCACCCTAATCTTATTAACAAAGGTAGCGGTATTACCAATATTAAGTGTTATTAAGTCGTTAGTATTCAAGAACTTTGCCAGGGCTTGGCCCCGCTTATTAGAGTCGGTACTAGCCCACGAACTGTGGTGAGAGTTCGCATCGCACCCTCTTAGTACCTCGTTTCCTATCTGTTTTGCTTGCCTCACGAGCCGTTGCAGCTTCGACGTGGGTGGCGGTGTCGGAGAATCGAAAGGCAGATTAAGTGATGCCATCTAGGGAGGAGGTGATGATCTCATCGTCTACTCCTTGTTCTTCAGACTGCGTTGACTTTCCTGTCACTGCACTGTCTGATGTCATCGTTTTAGGTTATTTGCCCAGTCTAGTCTTTCGACTCTTTATAAATTCGGTAATGGTCCATCGACGGGTCCCTGTTCGTGTGGCCGTATAGGGTTTCCATTCCTTATACTGCCTGATGTTTCAATATTAGAATCTTTATCTATCCCAGTATTGCGAATCTTGAAGTCTGTGATGAGTCCGTCGTCGGGTCGCTGTTTGTTTGGCTGTGTTGGGTCTCTCGCCACTGCACTGCCTGATATTTCAGTATTAAGATCTTTGCTTATCTTAATTTTTCCAACATTGAGAGAGGCCGTGATTGTCTCGTTGTCAGCCCCCTGTTCGTTGGGCGGTGTTGAATCACCTGCCACTGCACGGCCTGATGACTCAAAATGAGAAATTCTGCCTTTCCTAGTCTTCCCAATCTTGACAGCTTTGTTCCCGTAATGCGCCATGCCTTTAGTCTTAGACAAACTCGTAACGGCGACTTGATCAATGCCAACCACAATGAGAGTTCCTTCCTCCTTCTCCTCCCTGTGGAAGACCTCCCACTTCTCTGCGACGAAACCATGGTTTTGCTTGCCTAAGAATCCCAACATGCGTTCCGTCGAAAATTTACTGCCCTATAACTTGATGAGGACCGTCGCCTTTGTGAGCTGGGGGATATACATCTTTCTCACCAGGTCGAGCTTTGCGCCCTCGACCTGGTGAGCGTGGTCGGTATCGAGCTGTTAGACGGTATCAATACATACCGCCGATATTGATGACTGCATAAGTCAGCTCATCTCTGTTGTGCTTCCTTGACACTCTGGCCTAAGAGGGCGGCTCCTTACGATTCTCAGCGACCGTGATGGCTGTGGCCTCAGTTTAGAAGTCACAGTCCTCCATGAAGACTCAGGGGCCGTGCGCGCTTCCTTCGTTCCGGTTCCCAATTTGTTTACCTCCGCAGGACACTATCTGGAGTCTCCATTGCGGGATGGTTGGCTTAGTTTTCCCAGAGTACTTGAAAGCGGGGAGCTCTATTTCTTCCATAGAAGTGCTTGGAATGTCAGTTCCATCTCTTTCAGCATCCTGCACTTTCACCCGATTGCGCTGCCGGTACAAACTCCTCTGTCTCCTCCGACGTGCACCGGATCGCTTTCTCGGTCTGCTTGTGAGCTAAGCAAAGTCATCGCTCACTTCTGCCTTCATCCCGATGCCCTCATCTCCCGAATAGGCTGCGATGACTGTTTCATTGACACCGTCGCTGTCTGAATCGGAGTCAGAAACACCACCTTTACTTAAAGGCTGGGGACGAACTGTGCATCCCTCTGGTTTATCCGTCTCTTCCTCATTAATTGGTCTGACGACTAGTTGTGCGCTTGAAGCATTACTCTCGACTACAGGTGCCAACGCACCCACAACCATAGAAGGGGAAGACAACACGCTACGGTCTGACGCCACCACCGCAGAGGTTGAGTCTTTGGAGTCCTTCTCTAGCCTACTCCAAAAGGCTTTAAAATTCTTTCGTAATAGGTAGTACCTATTCCGAGATACGCATATTTTTTTTCTTTGAGGAGCGAAATAAAAACACGTCCGCTCCACTCAACGGCTACAATACAACTTTGCTCCTTAGCTGTTGCTTGTTTATTCTTCATAGTCAAAATTAAGCAAACAGCCAAGCACTTAAAAAGGTAGAGAAATTCAAACACTGCGGATAAATAATACAGAGCAGGGAGTATTTCATAATGTGGCCGTATCAGCACAGCTGATGCAACTTGATATGTGAATTCATTTTTGGTTCCTAAACTTGGGTTATATAATAGAACGCGTCTAACAACCTCAATCGCTATCAGCTTCACTCGGGGAACTTAGGTTCATTGTGTGGCCCCCGAAAAAAGATTATGAAGAAGATAAGTAGCCAACACGCATGGCAAAAGCGGGGGCGAGGCGGGAGAAATTTCCTCCAATCTGCCCCTCCAAGCCCTTATTGTAATCAAGAATAACGAAAGGACTATTTACCTGTAAATAATTTAGACAGGAAAAAAGGTTTTCGGTTAGCCATAATCGTGCACCTACTCCCGCAGTTTCAGGCAGTGAAAGGTGCTCAACCGTCTATATTGGGTAAGTCCGCCATGCGTCCAGCGCGACGTCAAAGTCGTTATATTGCAATGGCTTGTCAGGACGCCTTTTAGTTGCGCGAGCGGTAGCTCCACCCCATCTAGGAGAGGTCACATGAGCACACCAAACTACCTCATATTGGTAAATAGCACCAACTTCATCTTCATAGGAATTTTGAACATTTAAATCTTTTTTGTATTTTTTTGCTTGACACTCAAAAATTAATAAACTTCTTGCTCTGATTGGTCAAAGCAAATTTGTCGAAAATTTTCAATGTGACTGTGCATCGAATTTTCTTCGCCCTGTTTACACATTTTGACACATCAAGTTCGCAAAAAGGATGCTTTGTTATAGCAATTCGTCGATACGGCCACATCATAAAATTCCTTGCTCTGTATTATTTATCCGCAGTGACTATGAAAAATAAACAAACAACAGTAACAGCAAAGGCATTGCGTATTTATCAGGTGGATGCATCAACCCAGCTGAGAGAATTTAATATGTCAACTCATTTTTGAATTCGCCGTACAAACATATAAACTTCAAACTAAATAAAAATAAATAAATTGTGTTTGCTGTTGTTACGGTTTTTAAACTTAGGGTATATAATGGCAGGTGTCTAGCAACCTCATTAACTATCAGTTTCACTCAGGGAACTAAGGTCTATTGTGTCACCCCCGAAAGATTCCAAAAGCGCAGAAGAACATTAATAAAATTTACGTCAATACAATGCCAGACATTAAAATGAAGGAGATTAGGAGCCATCATGCATGACAAAAAGCTCCTGGCTGTCAGGAGAAGCTCCCTCCAATAGGCAGTTTAAAGCTATAGCAGTCAAGAATGGCGAAGGGACTTTTTCATGAAGATAATTTAGATTTTGTGTATCTATAATCCTGCACCTACACTCTCAATTTCAGGGCAGTCTCACAATAGGTGCTCTACCCTCACCCCCACAAATCAGGCTTAAATCCGCCATGTTACCAAAGCAAGATCAAATTCCTGATATTCAATAGTGAGAGCAGCAGCTCCA
The DNA here is from genome assembly GCF_963082655.1 of Stomoxys calcitrans. Classification (NCBI taxonomy): domain Eukaryota; kingdom Metazoa; phylum Arthropoda; class Insecta; order Diptera; family Muscidae; genus Stomoxys; species Stomoxys calcitrans. The sequence continues at coordinate 76,649,067 of NC_081552.1, read as the reverse complement.
TCACAGGAGAGGTCCCCAGAACATACCAAGTTACCTTGTATTTTGGCAGCATACTATATGCACTCTGAACGGCCACACGCCATGATGACAACGTCATCCTTGTACCTAACAAACTTTAACTGTCCTTTACAAATGACCCGAAAATCCGACATACCCCAAAAAGGGGTATGCAAACCCTCCTTGAGTTGATTGACCCGAAAATCCGACAGATATCCTAGAGCCAAAAAGGGGTATGCAAACCCTCCTTGAGGTGATTGAGCTCTTTTCACAATCTTCCTATTTGAGCCATTTGGTAGCATTCATTTGGTAGCTATCTACGGTTACAATAACCTTATGAAAATATTTAAACCTGCCATCTTGGTGGTTTTGTGGGTTGTTGTTGTGGTCACACTATCATGTGGAGGTGGCGATCCTCGTCAGGCTCCTGTAGGTGAGCAAGCTCCTTCCGGTCCAAAGGACCGATTGCCGCGACAACAGGTTTGCCATTGGTTATTTACAGGCGGCAATAACCCGCCTTGTCATATCGAGCTTCATACTGTTACAAATGTTGACATATCAAGTTCCCAAAAAAAATGCTTTTTTGTATTAATTCGCCGATACGGCCACCTTATTAAATACGCCTTGAGTCAGCTATATCCAATTCTGAACGAATTTATAACGGACCTCGGCGGATGTTTTCAGATAGGTTATTAAACAATCCGCATCAATTTTCGAGCAAATATGTTCAAACTGTAGTAACTACGGTTGACAAATTACAAAATTATTGCATATTACCAAAAATATTATGTTATCATTGTGATTTTTATAGTTTTTCAAAAAAGTAATCGCTAAAAACTTGTGTTTTCAACCATGAAAAACGAACATTGTACCAGACAGAGATGGTCTGTATGTCGGTTTTTCAGGGTTTCGACTGTCAAAAATTTGTAAACGTCGAAAACGTCATATATTACTTGTAAAAAACGTACAAAAAGTAGTAAACGTCAGAAACTTCGAAAATGCTCCGCTACTTGTTTAGTTTAGACATCATATCGTTGCTTCAGATTTGTTGTTGTTGCTGTTGCTCAATTCTGTCAAAAACTAGTTTTTTTTTACGTGTTACGTGTGACGTGTTCTATCTTTCGTTTGCTTGATTCTGTTGAGTATCCAGATCGAGGAACTCTGCGACTAAGATGGGGTGCGTCCAAAGTGATCTGGGTCTGAGACGAATGGGTCAGGTTGGGTAGTTAAATAGGTGATGTGTGTCGTGTGGTCCTGGTCACAATCGGGACATACATCCCGCACGTTGACAACAGTTATTGCTCTGTAGGAATTGAAGCGGCCGCATCTGCCGGATCGTAATTGAGCCAAAACTACTGGTTTACTGGGGGAGGTCAATTTCTTCAGAACTCTCACTCCACGGTGTTTCGATTACTTATCCCTAAATTCCACATATGACTGGCGACCACACAAATAATTCGCAACTCAGCGTTTCAGGCCTGGCTAGAGGACGTATTGGCGATGTGCTTAAATAGTTCGGCAAGGTTGACCGTGTCGAATGCCTTCGATAGGTCCGGTGCCACGAGGACCGCCCTATCACATGGCCTGGGCTGATTGAAGCTACGGCAAATGTGTACGGTGGTGGCATGCAAAGCAGTTGTTATGCTATGCAGTCTTTGAAATCCATGCTAATACTTGGCAAATGGAAAGTCTTCTACGAAGCTTAGGAAGAGTAATGTACGACTCCCCCAAACGAGTCCCATTGCCTGCGCCGGAAAATTGGGCCGCACTTGGGGTATTCGTCCGGCTGGTTTATACCAGCGGGCGGGTGCTGCTTTAATGATATCTCGCAATTTCCTCTCGGCAATTAGCACATTTAAGGGGGTGGCAGTTCACTGAAATGGCGATTGGTGTACTCTCTGCATCCGGCCCAGTCGAAATTCTTTATATTGATAAACGTCAGGCGCTTAGAGGTAATGCAATCGGATGGTCGGTCGGTGGTGAGAATTACGGGGAGGTGGTCTGATCTGAAAGAAATTACGGCTTGCCAAGTTACGTAACTAAGGATATCAGGGGATGCAATGGAAATGTCGGGCGAGCTGCTGCTCATTCACCGTGCAAAACGTGGAGCCTTCAAAGCTAAGCCCCGCTGATCGTTACCTAGGGGAGAATGTCACGAAACGTGGTATTAAAGTCTCCTAGAACCAGACGACTATAGCCACACAGTAGCCCATTTATGTCGGGCTTGTAAACTTGGCCTTTAACTGGGTCACAACTATCAACCGGCGGTATGTACACATTGTATAACTCTATTCCTTCAGTACTGTACTTGACTGCTATCCCCATGCTCTCCATGTTGGTCCCGGCACGGGATAGCTGTGAGCATCACACAGGTCGGAACAGTGAGATCCGATCTGTGTGGTGTTCATTGCTGTCAAGTGAAGCTTAGCTGCGAGTTACAGGCGCACCCCCAGGTTGCGGATAGTGGAATGCTACATACGGTGTAGCTGCAACGGCAGTCGCGGACAATCAGTGTCTTAGTGAGAGGCCCGGCGGCACCGGCTCTTACACACATACTGAGTGCCTATGATGCTCGATATGATAAGTCGAGTTAGTGGCGCCTTAAAAAACCAACGGCTACCCTGTTCCCGCGGCGATCGGTCCTTTGAACGAGCTACTCACCTACAGGAGCTTGACGAGGATCGCCACCTCCACATTAAGATGTAGCTACAACAACCCTTTTTTATACCCTCCACCATAAGATGGGGGGTATACTAATTTCGTCATTCTGTTTGTAACTACTCGAAATATTCGTCTGAGACCCCATAAAGTATATATATTCTTGATCGTCGTGACATTTTATGTCGATCTAGCCATGTCCGTCCGTCCGTCCGTCCGTCTGTCTGTCGAAAGCACGCTAACTTCCGAAGGAGTAAAGCTAGCCGCTTAAAATTTTGCACAAATACTTCTTATTAGTGTAGGTCGGTTGGTATTGTAAATGGGCCATATCGGTCCATGTTTTGATATAGCTGCCATATAAACCGATCTTGGGTCTTGACTTCTTGAGCCTCTAGAGTGCGCAATTCTTATCGGATTGGAATGAAATTTTGCACGACGTGTTTTGTTATGATATCCAACAACTGTGCCAAGTATAGTTCAAATCGTTCCATCACCTGATATAGCTGTCATATAAACCGATCTTGGGTCTTGATTTCTTGAGCCTCTAGCGTGCGCAATTCTTATCCGATCAGAATGAAATTTTGCACGACGTGTTTTGTTATGATATCCAACAACTGTGCCAAGTATGGTTCAAATCGGCCCATAACCTGATATAGCTGCCATATAAACCGATCTTGGGTCTTGACTTCTTGAGCCTCTAGAGTGCGCAATTCTTATCCGATTGAAATGAAATTTTGCACGACGTGTTTTGTTATTATATCCAACAACTGTGCCAAGTATGGTTCAAATCGGTCCATAACCTGATATAGCTGCCATATAAACCGATCTTGGGTCTTGACTTCTTGAGCCTCTAGAGGGCGCAATTCTTATCCGAATGGAATGGAATTTCGCACGACGTGTTTTGTTATTATACCCAACAACTGTGCCAAGTATGGTTCACATCGGTCCATAACCTGATATAGCTGCCATATAAACCGATCTTGGGTCTTGACTTCTTGAGCCTCTAGAGGGCACAATTCTTATCCGATTTCAATGAATTTTTGCACGAAGTATTTCGTTATGATATCCAACAACTGTGCCAAGTATGGTTGAAATCGGTCCATAATCTGATATAGCTGTCATATAAACAGATCTGGGGATTTGACTTCTTGAGCTTCTGAAATTTTGCATGACGTATTTTATTTTTACTTTCAACAACTGTGTCAAATAAGGTTCAAAACGGTTCATAACCTGATATAGCTGCCATATAAACCGATCTGGGATCTTGACCCCTAGAAGTCGCAATTATTATTCGATATGCCTGAAATTTTGTACGACGGATCCTCTCATGACCATCAACAAACGTGTTTATTATGGTCTGAATCGGTCTATAGCCCGATACAGATCCCATATAAATCGTTCTCTCTATTTTACTTCGTGAGCCCCAATGGGCGCAATTCTTATACGAATTGGCTGAAATTTTACACAGGTCTCCAACATATAATTTAATTGTGGTCCGAACCGGACCATATCTTGATATCGTTTTAATAGCAGAGCAACTCTTTTCTTATATCCGTTTTTGCCTAAGAAGAGATGCCGGGAAAAGAACTCGACAAATGCGATCCATGGTGGAGGGTATATAAGATTCGGCCCGGCCGAACTTAGCACGCTTTTACTTGTTATTTCTTATATATTCTAAAGACCTGGATATGCTCTTGTAAACATACCGTAAAGGCCTGGTTAAATGTAGTGTAAATGTAGAACAAATATATCGTAAATGTAAAGAGGAAATTATGCTTATTACAAAACGTAGCATTTTTTTAGCAAAAAAAAAAAGACTTGAAAGTGAGGGAGGATTTTTTTTCGTCATGGGGAGGCACATCCCGGAATGTCTCCTTCGCACGCTTTTGGTCCGTGCCGGGATTGAAAAGAACCCGGGACGATGGTTCTGTTCGGTTTGCCAGAACCGCCTCCATCATCGGCCGGTGTCGGTGAGGTGTAACCGGTGCATAGAGTGGGTACATTTCCGATCTTGGTCTGGCCTCACATCATTACGGGACTGTTGTCATACTGAATATGTTGCAAGGTGCTGTGCGAACATAGACAGTAGTGGGTCACAAGCGTCATCGTCGTCGTCTTCTGCGTCCTTGTCGTCGGACTATGTGAAAGGTATTTACAGTTTTCGAAATCAGTTGTTGTTTGTGGAGGCAGCATTCCTCCTCAAGCTCTAAAAGCGAGCAAGCTCATTCCGATCCATAGGTCCGATCGCCACTGAGACTCTCCACTCGATACCGCTGATTGTCCGCGACTGCAATTGCAGCTACTCCGTATACGAACATTCCACTATCCGCAACCTATGGGCTCACCCGGTAGCTCTCAGCTGAGCTTCTCGTAATGACATGAAGACGAAACAAATAAGAGCTCAGAGTTTCAACTGATGTACCGGGTCGAAATCAGTAGGTGTATATAGCGGCCCTCAATGCTGTGGGTTCTATCTAGTACAGTGAGGACGAAGTGCTTGGCGGAGTGTGTGGAATCCCTGAATCAATTTAGTAGTTTTTTAACTTATGTTAGAAAAGTACGTCGTATGCGTAGTGTGATTGTTTATAGGCCTGATGGCTTCGCATTGCACGAAATGAAATAAATAAAAAAAAAATGCACCACAGTTCCCCGACATAGTGCTAACATGGATTTGTAAATAAGGCAGCGCCGTATTGGCGCTTACCCCCTACTCTCTTCTTGTAATTTCTTGTTATCACATATTTCTCACTTTTTCATTAAGTTTTCACAACAGGTCAGACTGACCACCTTTTAATGGTGGGCTACCCGTTCAACGTTAACTATTACCAATAAATTGTAATAAATTCCACAGAGAAATCATAGAATAGGAGAATCGCAGTTTTCTTTACATCAATTTTTGGTTTTGAAACTTCAATTCAATTCAATTTATTAATTAAAATTCGCCCTCTCGGGCTTTACATTGATAGATGTAAAGAATTACAAGTGTAGACAACAAAATAAGATATCCGATATATGTGAATAATACAAAAATTAAAGCTAAAATAAAATAAATTGACAATTAAATGAGTTTACATAATATATATGTAAAAAGGAATAAAGATAGTAACAGAACGCACATTTATTTGTTTTAAACAGCGGGAATGCTGGATGTGTGAGATTGCAACAGTGATAAAGTTTTAGTTGATCAATCCTTGGAAGTGATTAGTCAGTTTATCTTTAAAAGCCCGCTGACATAATGAATTGTTTTTCAGATCATTTGGCAAAGCATTCCATTATCTCGCCGAACGTATTGTAAGGAATCTCTCAAATATAATATGATGAAAGATTTCAATGTGTATTTGCGAATTTCAAGTTGAACTCAAGAATTGAAAGTAAGGGCGAAGATAAATCGGTTCTCCATGTTAACACTTTCTAAATCTAATATTTAGAAAGTGTACAAAAGAACACCCAAGAAACTGATGAGAAAAGTATTCATAATCCTGTCTACACCGACGACCGTAGATAAATCGCAGGACACCGTGGAAGCATTTTTGCGAGGCGAGTAAACACGGCGAGATCCATTGAATGCAAAGCACTGACATATTCGACCAATATCATCATCAATCCCATGGCAGCCGGTTGTACGTTCCGGATTGACCCGATGGAGTTATCCATCGGCAAGGGCTGCCGCCTCAGTGTACAACACACTGCTACAACAACAACAATAACAACAACCAATATCATCATCAAGATTTGAGATGCATCTGTCCATGCTACCAGAGTCTAAACTACTCAGTAACTGAAAATCATCACCGTATATTGCCAAGTCAGCATGTTGGACACAACGTCTAACGTCATTAACATATAACATAGACAAAGTAGGGCCGAGAACAGAACCTTGTGCGACCCCAGTAGAAATAGAATTCACATTCGAAGTTTGATTATGACAAACTACATACTGAGAACGATTGGATAAGTATGACAGAAGAAGACTGCAGGACTCATACGAGAGGTTGAAATTGTGATAAAAAATAATGTTATGGTCAACTGAATCGAAAGCGCAAGAATACAAGGATTGCCTCTAACGACAGCACGTCTTATATCATCAGTAAGTTTTATCATAAGTGATGTAGTACTGTGATGCCTTCTAAAGCCCGATTGGGAAGGATCAATTAGTGAAAAGCGATTCAGATGATCTACAATTTGGTATATAAATTGGACAATAATCGAAACAGTTTAAACCAGTAGTGCCTTTCTTCCGTAGTGGCGTAACTCTTGCTAGTTTACAACCAATCGGGAAATGATTAGATTTCTTCAAACTTTTATCAGCTGACACGAAAACGGAACTATCTTCGAAGTCCGCGTTGATTGCCCTATCATGTAGCATAAAGTCACACAGGAAGAAACTCAGTTGAACCCCCGTGGGGTTCTGGGCGCTGACTGTCGACTCATCTCCTCATTTTTAAATGCCTTCACAATATTCAGGAAGGCCGACATTGTGTACTCCTTCAGTTGGAGAGTCGTCTCGACTTCTGGCACCAATTCGTCGAGTGCCATCTTTCTCATCAGTCCTGCCCTGGAAGTATGCCTGAAGTTTTCCGACGTCAGGCATAATTGTCCCTTTACATTTACGGTATATTTACGAGAGCATTACAAGGCCTTAAGGTCTAACAGAGACAGCAATGCCACCAACAACTTTCTTTGCGGGCATAGTAACCTATATTTTCAACTTGTCCAAAGTTTCAGGCGCATTAATATCGTCCAATAAGTCTTCAATACTGCACATTTGCAGGAAACACAACTGCAGCCAACATCATTATCTTTTCCATCGTAAATAAAATTTAAATTTTAGGCATTATGTTCGAAAAAAAATTATCGCTGGAAGGAGCAATTGGAAAAACTAAAAAAATTGTATACCTCGGTGCAGTAAGGTATCTGTCCGCTTAAAGCCATACTCAAACATTCACCTTGACTTACCATTTAAAAACGTTAGTATTGAGCAAAATTGAATACGGGCTATGCTTATTTGAAAACAGCTTAAAATCTTCTATGTATCAAATAAACACCCTATACATAAAGTTTATTCGAAGCATTATCTAGGCTTTTCGTATGACACCCATTAAAACCTTACTTATCGAGTCTGGACTATCATTTGTAGAAAAGTTTTTAGATTCTAGAAATACCTAGGATTCTACCAAGAATTTCGTTGTTGTTGTAACCACATTTGCATGTGGAGCTGGCGATCCTCGTCATGCTCCTGCAGATAAGCAAGCTCGTTCCGGTCCAAAGTACCGATGGCCGTTGTGCCGTCCGGCCTCTCGCTGAGACTCTCCGCTCGATATCGCTGAGGGTCCGCGACTGCCGTTGCAGCTACTCCGTATGGAGCATTCCACTATCCGCAACCTGTGGACGCTCGCAGCTAAGTTTCTCGTTACAGCAATGAACACCACACAGATCGGATCTCAATGTTGTTGCTCACAGCTATCCCGTGCCGGAAATCTTGTTCTTTAACGATAGTATAACCGATAATGATGAGTCTAAAGTTCTAATTGCATAAAGGAAGCCAAGATTGCCGTTAGTCAAACATGACTATTTTAAAAATAATATGTTGAACTTTTTAGATAAGTTACCCAAATAACTTTTTAGTTTTTAGAGCGCACAACAAGCCAATTACTGGCTTAGGTGTATGACCAAGTGGCAAGGGGCAGATTAATATCTGCACCCTCTTTTCAACCTAACCTACCCAAATACCGTCTAAAATATCCTGTTTGGATGTATTCGGAACAAAAATTTTGAATAAAAAAATAAAATCATTCTTCTTTAGGTACCCGGGTTTGTTGGTCTAACCGGAACCGCGGATCGGGATGTACGATCCGCAGCTAAATATGAGTGAAAAAATAGATTTTAATCTATTACTTTGGAACTTCAACAGCAGCATTCCAACAATCGCAAACAATTTCAACATTATTCATTCATTCATTTTTTTATTAATCAAACATCGCCCACCCGGTCTTTACATTGATAAATTGGAACATTTTCAGGTTTTTATAGTACAAAAATCAATATTAAAATCTAATATAATACTATCACTAAAATAAATAACTAACAAATTTATTGAATGTAAAAAAAATTGTTTAAAAAAAATTAGTAACATAGTCTAACGCACAATTATCCGCTCAAAAACCAAGAAAAAGCAGCAAATGTGTGATATTATCAGTGATGAAAATGAATTCAATTGAGTTGCCTATAAGAAATGTTGGATTAGCTTAGACTTAAAAGTGAGATGTTTTTAAGACTAGAAGGAAGAGTATTCCATAGCCTAGACAAGCGAATTACAAATGATCTTTCAAATACAACATGATTGAAATTTCTAATACGAATTTGAGAATTCGGGGTTGAATGCAAGAAATGAAGATATGAAAGAAGGTAACTGGGTTCACGGTACTTAAGGATATTGAAGAAAAAGCAGAGGCATCTAATATTGTGAAAGTGCTCAAAAGAACATTCAAGTAATTGTTTCGCAAAGTATTCGTAGTCTCGTCTACAACGACGACCGTAAACAAACCGTAGTATGCTGTGGAAACACTTCTGAAGCCTAAGCAGATTAGTCCTATTGGATCCGGAATACACCTCAGCACCATACAATATATGAGGCATCAGCGACGAATGAACCAGCATACATTTTATTTGTGTGGGTAAAATAACATTCAAATTGTAGAGCTTTTTAAGTATAAAGTTTAGTTTGGAGCAGATTTGTGCAATGTGCAAGGAGAATACAATATCCGAATCAATTACAAAGCCCAATGAGGTCATAGTATCAGTCGATGTGACAACATTGTTTTGAACAATAATATTTTGAGGAGAGAATTGATGATGCGAGCTATTGAATACCACGCATTTTGTTTTACCAATGTTATTTGTTAAGTTATTTGACCGAGCCCATTGACAAACTCGTCGAATATCTTCATCAAGATTCGAGATGCAACTTTCTAACGTACTGGAGTCAGTTGTACTTAACAACTGAAAATCATCGGCATATATTGCTAAGTCTACATGTTGTACACAAGAACGAACGTCATTAACATAGAGCATAAACAAAACAGGTCCCAAGACAGAACCTTGGGGTACACCAGTAGAAATAGAATTAACATAAGAAACACGATCATGGCAGACTACATACTGCGAGCGATTTGACAAAAATGACATAAGAAGACTACAAGAGGTATGTGACAAATTGAAATTATTAAAGAGTTTTAAAAAAAGAATATCATGGTCAACAGAATCGAAAGCTTTGCTGAGGTCAAGTGCGGCAAGAATACAGGGATTGCCTTTATCAACAGCACGCCTGATCTCATCAGTAAGTTTGACAATAAGAGATGTGGTACTGTGATGTTTTCTAAAACCCGAATAGGTATACCATCGGTTCCCAAAGCATTCGACTTAATTCTAAATATTGCACATTGTAATTTGTCCGGATTTATATTTCTAAAGTTAAGGGTGTTGTTACGGCTATCAGAGTAAGTACTATTTACTTGGTTAAAATCAGGTACGTAGTTAGAAGTAGAAGAAGTAAAATAAATAATTATTCAACAAACTAGGATCTATATCACAGTTGCTATCACATATAACTGAATCAATTCTCTCGAATCTGTGGAACCAGCAAAAAACGAGCACCATATGAGCGTTTAACCCCTCTTATAGTATTACGAGCCATAGCCTTGTTTTCTCTTATGGCGCAAGTCATTAATGGCAGAGGGTTCTTTAATAGAAGCGCGATATGCCAAATCCCTGTTAAGGATAGCTAGCCGCACATCATTATTATTGTACCATTCTGGTTTGCCATATCTAATTATTTTCGTTTTCTCAGGAACATGCCTGTTCAGCCAAATATAGAGTTTTTCATTTAAAACTGATAGCTGTAAGTTTGTATCATTAGTACAGATAATTGACGAAAAGTCAGTAAGCAATATATCGTTTACCAAACTTTCTATATTGACAGAGCTGTAATCACGAAAAGATTTGAAAGAAGTATTACTGCTGGTAGGCAGTCGATATTGCAAAAGCATGAATGCATGTTTATAATTAAGTGCGGGAAAGTTGAAAGTTGCTGCTCTGAATCACGGAGGCGGTGAAACTCACAAGAGTGTAATCAATAAGAGATAGAGAGTTTCGAACTAAGTCGAAGTGCGTAGAAATGTTGTTGTGGAGGACGGAAAGATTGCAGTGAGTTAACGATAGTTTAAGACGTATATATTTTCTAGAAACTAAAATATCACAGTCTCCTAAAATTATTACATTAGAGTGTCTATCAGCGATATCAGAAATCACATTTTCTAAAGCATCTAAATCTCCATTCGGCAAAAATACAGTTCGCACAATTAATTCATCCATTCCAGAATTGATTCTTATAAACAAGGCTTCACAATCCCTAGGCTCAGAGGATGACAAGAGAACTTTTGCATTAAGATCTTTTAAAACATACATACCGACACCCCCGCCGCGCATTCCACTCCGATCAGCTCTAAAAAACTTATATCCAGAAATGCTAACAGCCTTAGTAGGTACATAAGGCTTAAGCCATGTCTCAGCTACACCTATAATGCTAAGATAACCACTGCTTAGTAAATTATTTATCTCGTCAAATTTTGAAGAGTAATATGAAAGTTTCAAAGAATGTGCATTGAAAAAGCCGATGTTCAAGAGGTTCCGATTAGAGCAAAATTGTCTTAAAAATGAGTCATCACTGCAATTAGCCGCCATCATAGTGACCGTCCAGAAAAGTGTGCGTTAGAACTAAAGTTAAAAAGATTATTAAAAACAGTAAAGAAAATAAGACTAAAATAACGTTTAACATATTAAAAAAAATCGTATCAAAAATAGTTGACTAAAAATTAATTTCAGTAAATTAAGACCAAAATCTAGATAATAATTGTCGAATTATTGAACAAGAGTCCAGTAATTCGACAACTAATAAATGCTAGCAAAAAAACGCCAGTTTACCCCACAAATATTAACAAAAGAAAAATCCCCATTATTAGCCTCTTGGGATAGGCTATTCCAATGTAACGCACCGACACCTGTTAAATAGAAACTTAAATCACTTGTTCGAAATGTGGTAATCCACCATCTGTAGAACACTTCTTTGAAACATGCGTTTCTGTGTCTCCATATCAACGTACAATTCTTCATAACAAGGACCAGGGCATCCTTAGGAACGTCTCTATTGAAAGCATCATTATAGTATTCAATTTTATATCACATTCTAACTTAACTATCTGAATAAAAAGTATCTGCTATTAACGATTTTTTTGCTGTTTAAGCTGATGGCCAATGCTTTGTCTTTTCTGCATTAGTCCATATATTTATTACATGTTGGAACTAATAAATAAATAAATAACATTAAATTGAATATCTGCATTTAAGTTGAACTATTTTGAATTTCAAATGGAATATCTGCATTTCAAATGGACGTTCTGAATTTCAAATAAAATATTTGAATTTCAATTGGTCTTTTCTACATTTACATTTGAAAATTCTGCGTTAACTTTAATTCCACTTAGTTGGAAGTGCTTTTCATTTGTCCATAAGGAGCTAATTCTTCAGATTGACTATTTAAAAACGATAACAGTTAAGGAGATTATTTTTGAATTTTTTCCATGAATTTTTTATGTAAAAACTATTATTTTGCTTTCGCTTTCAAATTTTGCTAATCTGGCATCTCTAAGGTTACTGTTTTCAGAGAGGAAGTCAGGGAAAAGTTTCTGCTGACATTGGCCTTCATATATTTTGATTTTTAATTTTTTAAAATGTAATTATACTTTTGTTTATGTTAACGGAAATGCTTAACAAAATTTTTTTCATTTTTTTTTCCTAATTTTTATTTCATTTGCCACGATATAGGATATTGCGGTACTGTGTGTTGCATTTGGAAACCATAAATTGCCTGTTTAGATGGGAAGAATGTATTGTTGATATTGTGAAATAAAAACTTTGCCTTCTCTTGGACATTGTTGCACACACACATGCATACATATGATTGTAACCATCAGCTTGGTCTCAAAATAGCTCATATCCCCTAATTCAAATTCCGGGACCGAAATTCCATCACATAAATAAAAGAAAAACGAACGTCAGAAGCAAAACACAAAGTGTATGTGCAAATTGACAATATTTATTGCATAATAATCTTGAATGTGTTGTGCAAACAAATTTGTCGTTTAATTGACCGGCGAAAAGAGGGGCAAAACAAAACGAAAACAAGAGAAATATGCATAACTAAAAAAAATTTTAAACAAATATATAAACAAAACAAGGTAAAAAAACAAATAATATATTTATAAAATATATATGTATGTATCTATGCACGAGTATGCCACATACCAGACATTACGCCTCCCTTAATTCCACAGCAAGCCAAGTCGATTTGTCTAAACTTTAAGGAATTGGGTACCCATGTAGGTTTTTTTTTCTTTAAAATTTCAAGACTCTACGAGATGATAAGCCTAATGTATGATTAAAACAAAATTACATGTTTGTAATTTTAAATAAGTTCTTCAGCTGACATTTTAAATTAACATTACATTGCATTGGAGGTACATAATCATTGCATATATAAATATATGTATGTAGGTATGTATATGTAACAATTCACAAAGAGTAGAAAACAACATGATAATATTGCAATCGGGCATACCTTGTACAACATGTTCGGTGACTTTTGATTTACCACTTACCATCATATGAGTATGATGGTGATGATGGTGTATGAGTTTTTCCGAAGGACACCATGTTTGAGTGTCATGGGCATGGGCACGAATGTCACCCGCCGCAGCTGGGGCGAACATCATTTTGAAGCGTAGTTGTATTTCACCGGACTTAACGGAATCCCGCGAGGGCGAAACAGATAACGAGGAAGATGTCTGATGTTGTTGCTGCTGTTTTAGCTTTTTATATAGGGTGTATATTTTTGTTTTATGTTCAAAATTATTATGACCTTTGGCAATATTAAATGAAAATTTTCTTAGAAGTACCGAAGGCAGTCGCAATTGTGCTTGTCCCAGGACTGTTGTCGTTGGCCAACTGCCGTTGTTGGTGCTCGTAGTGCTGCTGCTCGAGACAATTATCTGAATGGGTTTGCAAGAGCGCAAGTAATCTAAGAATAGAGCTCCACACGTACAGATGCGATACCGCAATTTATTGTTGACAGCAGCGGTGGATACAACGACAAAAGGCTGACAGCAGTGTTTATATTTCTTTTTTCGAAAATGTTGTTGGGGACTTCTTGGGCTTTTCAATGGCGATTGCGACGATGAGCCACAGCTGACGAAAATATTAGCGGCGTCTTCACTTCTCTCACCAAACCATACAATTTTCACTTGTACACAAGTACCACAATTTGATATATTATCTCTTGTAAACGAATTTTTGCTATGTTTCTCATTAATTTTCTTCACGTTTAGATTTGTATGAATTTCATTTACACACCCGAAAACGACATTCTTTTTATTGGTCTTGTTGTTGTTGCAATAATTGTCATCATTCAACAATAAACTTTTATTATTATTCGATGATGGTGCTGGTGTTGTGTCATACAATTTTTCCGTATCTTCTGAAGATTTTCTTTGCTTTTCGCCCAAACTTATGTGGCTTACTTCTATTTCCAAAACTCCTTGCAAATCTCTATTAGCACACTCTTCAAGCTGTGGGGGTGGTGGTAGATTATGAACAAAACCGTTCATTATTTCTTAGCCATTTTCGAGAATTCTAATCCGTTTCCAATTTGTTGCGAAAAAAATAAAAAGCAAAACAAAGCCAATGATACAATTTAATAATTTAAAACAAATTTCTTTTTTTTTATTTTATTTTCATCTACAACAACACACGCGACGACCGACCGACCGACAGAACACAAGAACTTGATTTCTTTCCAGAACGTTCAAAGGAGGAACTGAAAGTGGAAAATGTTATGTATGTGAAGAAAAGAAAAGCAAAAGTATCACGTATATCGACCGGCGCATAATATTCGCACATACAACAACAACAAAATACCTTGTGTTGTCATTTGTTGGGGATCCATTTAAAAATGTAAACAATGTTGCCACTTTGTAAATGGACATTGGTTGGTGGAACCAATGTGAATTTTTAAAGCTATTATAACTATTTGTGCGTTTATGTTATGTAACCGGCAAAAGCGAAATATTGAATTTCTTGGATTATCTGTTATCGTTTTTTTCCTTCTATATCCATACACATGCAAACAACAGTTGTGGAAATAGAGATAAACAAACATAACCTACAGTAAGTGGTGACTTTCCAGAGTTACCGTTGCAGAAATACCGTCAGTTGTCTATGTTACCAGATTTCTAATAATTTTGAATGGAGGTCTATAAACAACAGATCGTTCTCACTGAACACTAGGCTGGACGGTAGATTGGAGATACTTGGGTCGTTTTATTTACCAGTCTAGCGGATTCGGTAGCTTAAGCAGAGTATTCTGTTCATCTTTTCGAGCGGAATGCTGTCAAACTCTATATAAAAAAAACTTCTGTGAAACGTTGGCTAAAACTAGGCGAAAAAATAGTACTCTGTTTATAGTGAGGAAAAAGGTAAAAAAAACTATTACAGTGGCAATACTTGCATCTTTTGGCGGAATAATTTTTGTCTGTTTTATTGGTTCCTTTTTCTTTATCTATTTGAAAAAATACATAAAAAACAATAAGTCCAGAAAAAGAAACGCGTTTTGATTGCTGTCAAATTTTGGTCGCGAAACAATGTAGTTGTCTTATGACATGCCAAATTTAGCACATATTAAGTTGTACATGTTGTGCGATAAAAACGAAACTAACATATGAAAATCGCTTTTCAAATTCTTTTTGACAAAAACATAAAGAAATCAGCTGTTTTTGTTGTCAGTCGAATGAAAGCAACCCCAAATTTGATTGTTTTAAAAAATTTTTTATTTAACCATCTTTCTCACAACTTTAACAATTATTACCCATAAAAAATCAAATTTTTAGGTTATGTCATACGAAAATAACATACAAGATAGCAAAAATGACGAATCGTATGTAAATTGACAATTTTGAATACAAAAAGTGGTATGTCATAAGACATCTGCATGCCATGTAAAGGCTGGTACTACGTTCTTTTTTTACGAAAAAATTTCCGAAAATCGTTCTTTCGGCGGTTTGACAAGGTTACCACATTTGATTTTTTTGGGTTTCTTTGGCCAAAATGTTGCCATTTACATATAAAAAAAAATAATATGGCATCAAACAATTTATCAGCTGCTTACGTGCATGTGTACGCACAAATGTGAGTGTTCGGGTTGTACTGAAATTCATGTATGTTTTTGTAATTTCAACCAAAAACCCACCCCTTTGTAATAAATATATATTGAAACACAAAACAATTTGAAAAGAGACAAATGTAGAAATTATTTGTAAAAATAATTAGATTTTGTAGTATTTTCATTGTTATAAGTTAAGTAAGCACAACTTTCCAAAAGCCTTTGTCACCATCGTCCACTTTAATCCAAATCTTGTTGTAGTAATTGCAAGACCAAAAGCGCAACACATTCTTTCCCAAACCTTATTATTTTGTACAGATTGATGGAGTTGTAAGTTGTGAAAGAAATAATTATCTTTCTTTCTTTATGTTTACTTATATTAAAAAAATACTTTCTAAATCAATTTATTTTTTTTTTAACCAGAGTAAATACATGTGAGTAGAATAACTAACATTGACAAACACGCAGTTATGTTTATTTTATGTAGGAAAATGACTTGTTTCCGAAAATAGTTCTTTCTGTGGTTTGACAAGGTTACTATTGGGTTGCCCAAAAAGTAATTGCGGATTTTTTAAAAGAAAGTAAATGCAGTTTTAATGAAGCTTAGAATGAACTTTAATCAAATACACTTTTTTTACACTTTTTTTCTAAAGCTAGCTAAAAGTAACAGCTGATAACTAACAGAAGAAAGAATGCAATTACAGAGTCACAAGATGTGAAAAAAATTTGTCAACGCCGACTATATGAAAAATCCGCAATTACTTTTCGGGCAACCCAATATATTTGATTTTTTTGGGTTTCTTTGGCCAAAATGTTGCCATTTACATATAAAAATTAATATGGCATCGAACAATTTATCAGCTGGTTACGTGCATGTGCACACACAAAAGTGAATCTTTGAAATTCATGTATATTGTTGTAATTTCAACCAAAACCCACCCCTTCTTAATTAATAAATAATGAAACACAAAACAATTTAAAAAGAGACAAAGTTAAATAAGAGCAACTTTCCAAAAGCCTTTGTCAGCATCTTCCACTTTTATCCAAATATTGTTATTGCTTGCAGACCAGAAGCACAACACATTCCTTCACAAACCTTTTTATTTCGTACACATTGATTGAGTTGCTGGTTGTGAAAGATATATTAAATTTTGTTTCGAGTATATTTACTTATATTTAAAAAATACTTTCTTACTTATGCATCCATAAACGCTTTATTTTTTCCACCCAGAGTAAATACATGTGAGCAACATCACTAACACTAACAAACACTCAGTTACAGTTAGAAGTTTGGCGATCGCGTTTATTTTGCGTAAGAAAATGACTTGTTGCACAGCGAGTGTGGTTGCGCTCTCAATGGGCGTCCCGAAATGTAAATTTGCCAAAAAGCGCTTTGCACGACGTACATGTTTTATGTCATTACGTACGATTTATCATTTTTTTATGCGTGATAATTGTTAAAGTTGTGAAGAAGCTGATTAAATCATAAATTTGTGAAAAAAATTAATTTCAGGTTGCTTTCATTCGACTGACAACAAAAAAAGCTGATTTCTTCATGTTTTTGTCCAAAGGAAAAGATCATGCTATAAACCAAAAAATTACATGTGCTATTTTGAAAAGTGATTTTTATATGTTAGTTTTGTTTGTATCGGCATGTAACAACTCAATGTGCTAAATTAAACATGTCATAAGACAACTACATGCCAAGCAATAGAGCCTTAAATCATTTTGTAATTTCAACTAAAACCCACCCCTTCGAAATTAACAAATAATGAAAAAACTGTTTAAAAAGAATTGAATGCAGCATTTATTTGTAAATATAATTATATTTTGTAGTATTTTTATTGGTATAAGTTAAATAAGCACAACTCTTCAAAAGCCTTTGCCAGCATCTTCCACTTGTATCAAAATAACATTGTTCACAATCGTTATAACTTCCTATAGATGTTGTTGTTGTAGCCACATTTACATGTGTAGGTGGCGATCCTTGTGAAGCTCCTGTTTGAGCAAGCTCGTTCCGGTCCAAAGGTTCGATCGCCGTGGAAACAAGATGGGCATTGGTTATTTAAAACGCCAATAACTCGCCTTGTCATATCGAGCATCATAGGCACTAAGTATTTGTGCTAGAGCCGGTGCCACCCGGCCTCTGACTGAAACTCTCCGCTCGACACCGCTGATTGTCTCGACTGCCGTTGCAGCTACCCCGTATGGAGCATTCCACTATCCGCATCATGTGGACGCGCACGGTAGCTCGCAGATAAGCTTCTCGTAACAGCAATGACCACCCCACAGATCGGACCTCAATGTCGCAGCATGTGTGGTGCTTCGTGCCGGGCATCGTACAGATTTATTGCAATAGCTTGCTATGAAACATTTTTTATTTATTTTAGAAGTACATTCATTTCTTTAATGTTATATTTCTTTTATAATTCTTCTTATTTTTGCATCCACAAATGCATGAGCAAGATCACTGAGACTAACAAACGCTTAGTTACAATTGGAAGTTAAGCGATCGCGTTTATTTGGAGCAAATGCAGTTTACTGGCCTCTCGCCAAATGAGGTAATTTTTTCAGGTGATAGAGTTCGATGTGCTGAATGAAACTGTACAAAAATGTTGATAGGGAAGGACCTAGTCCATGAGATATAGGTCTTTAAAGTTCAAAATGTAAATGCTTATAACTTTTTTATTTTTAACCCAATTTGAAAGAAATAAAAACCACCTTCCAGATTTTTTAAATCGGTTTCAATATGAAATATGTTTAAAAAATCTTTAAAACATTGTTAGTTTTAATGAAAATATTAAAATTTTTAATTTTTTTTTTCAAAAAAACGACAATTTATTCAAAAATTTTCCTATAAAAAGAAAACTAAATTACATCAGATCACAATAGCCAATCCGCTAAGCTTTCATTTGATGTATAATTCAACTTACTAACTTATAACAAAACTAACAAGTAAAAGCGTGCTAAGTTCGGCCGGGCCGAATCTTATATACCCTGCACCATGGATCGCATTTGTCGAGTTCTTTTCCCGGCATCTCTTCTTAGGCAAAAAAGGATATAAGAAATGAGTTGCTCTGCTATTAAAACGATATAAAGATATGGTCCGGTTCGGACCACAATTAAATTATGTGTTGGAGACCTGTGTAAAATTTCAGCCAATTCGTATAAGAATTGCACCCTTTGGGGGCTCAAAAAAATAGAGAGATCGATTTATATGGGAGCTGTATTGGGCTATAGACCGATTCAGATCATAATAAACACGTTTGTTGATGGTCATGAGAGGATCCGTCGTACAAAATTTCAGGCATATCGGATAATAATTGCGACCTCTAGGGGTCAAGAAGTCAAGATCCCAGATCGGTTTATATGGCAGCTATATCAGGTTATGAACCGATTTGAACCTTATTTGACACAGTTGTTGAAAGTAAAAATAAAATACGTCATGCAAAATTTCAGCCAAATCGGATAGGAATTGCGCCCTCTAAAAGCTCAAGAAGTTAAATCCCCAGATCTGTTTATATGACAGCTATATCAGGTTATGGACCGATTTGAACTATATTTGGCACAGTTGTTGAATATCATAACGAAATACTTCGTGCAAAAATTCATTCAAATCGGATAAGAATTGTGCCCTCTAGAGGCTCAATAAGTCAAGACCCAAGATCGGTTTATATGGCAGCAGCTATATCAGGTTATGGACCGATTTGAACCATACTTGGCATAGTTGTTGGGTATCATAACAAAACACGTCGTGCGAAATTCCATTCCATTCGGATAAGAATTGCGCCCTCTAGAGGCTCAAGAAGTCAAGACCCAAGATCGGTTTATATGGCAGCTATATCAGGTTATGGGCCGATTTAAACCATACTTGGCACAGTTGTTGGATATAATAACAAAACACTTCGTGCAAAATTTCTATTCAATCGGATAAGAATTGCGCACTCTAGAGGCTTAAGAAGTCAAGACCCAAGATCGGTTTATTTGGCAGCTATATCAGGTTATGAGCCGATTTAAACCATACTTGGCACAGTTGTTGGATACAATAACAAAACACTTCGTGCAAAATTTCTATTCAATCGGATAGGAATTGCGCCCTCTAAAAGCTCAAGAAGTTAAATCCCATTTCAACCATACTTGGCACAGTTGTTGGATATCATAACGAAATACTTCGTGCAAAAATTCATTCAAATCGGATAAAAATTGTGCCCTCTAGAGGCTCAATAAGTCAAGACCCAAGATCGGTTTATATGGCAGCTATATCAGGTTATGGACCGATTTAAACCATACTTGGCATAGTTGTTGGGTATCATAACAAAACACGTCGTGCGAAATTCCATTCCATTCGGATAAGAATTGCGCCCTCTAGAGGCTCAAGAAGTCAAGACCCAAGATCGGTTTATATGGCAGCTATATGAGGTTATGGACCGATTTAAACCATACTTGGCACAGTTGTTGGATATAATAACAAAACACTTCGTGCAAAATTTCTATTCAATCGGATAAGAATTGCGCACTCTAGAGGCTCAAGAAGTCAAGACCCAAGATCGGTTTATATGGCAGCTATATCAGGTTATGGGCCGATTTGAACCATACTTGGCACAGTTGTTGGATATAATAACAAAACACGTTGTGCAAAATTTTATTCCAATCGGATAAAAATTGCGCACTCTAGAGGTTCAAGAAGTCAAGACCCAAGATCGGTTTATATGGCAGCTATATCAAAACATGGACCGATATGGC
Source organism: Stomoxys calcitrans (assembly GCF_963082655.1). NCBI lineage: Eukaryota > Metazoa > Arthropoda > Insecta > Diptera > Muscidae > Stomoxys > Stomoxys calcitrans. The sequence continues at coordinate 76,628,402 of NC_081552.1, read as the reverse complement.
CCATTTACAATACCAACCGACCTACACTAATAAGAAGTATTTGTGCAAAATTTCAAGCGGCTAGCATTACTCCTTCGGAAGTTAGCGTGCTTTCGACAGACAGACGGACGGACATGGCTAGATCGACATAAAATGTCACGACGATCAAGAATATATATACTTTATGGGGTCTCAGACGAATATTTCGAGTAGTTACAAACAGAATGACGAAATTAGTATACCCCCCATCTTATGGTGGAGGGTATAAAAATAAACCAATATAACTTTTAAATAACGAAATTTACATTTTCTCCTTCTGCATATGCCAACAGTGAGAAAAAGTAGAAAGTATTTTAATTAAAACTCTTTGCCATCCAAAGTTGGACTTTTTTAAAATCTAGCAAAGCTTATAAATTATATATGAAATTAAAGGTCAGGGGAGCGCCTTTAAATTCACATAGAATAATATATAGCTTATATCGTTCACTTTTAAAGATTAGACCACCTTTTCACAATATTTGAATACAAATAAGCTAGCCGCTTGAAATTTTGCACAAAAACTTTTTATTAGTGTAGGTCGGTTTTAATTGTAAATGGGCCAAATCGGTCCATGTTTTGATATAGCTGCTGTGTAAACCAATCTTGGGTCTTGACTTCTTGAGCCTCTAGGGTGCGCAATTCTCATCCGATTTAACAGAAATTTTGCATGTAGTATTTTGGTATCACTTTCAACAACTGTGCTAAGTATGATTCAAATCGGTTCATAATCTGGTATAGCTGTCATATAAACCGATTTTGGAACTTGACTTCTTGAGCCAATAGAGCGCGCAATTCTCATCCGACTTGGCTGAAATTTTGTTCGTTTTTCACGATGAAACTCCATATAAAAGAATAAGAGGAAAACATTGCTGAAAAGTGTTCGTTTCGCTATAACTTGTTTTTTCATCTAGGGAAAATTTACATTTCACTATGCCCAAGAAGAGCACAATCACAGTTGCTGCGCAACATGTCCCTTAGAAGTTTGGCGATCGCGTTAATTTTACGTCAGAAAACGACTTTTTGCGCAGCGACAGTGCTTGTGCTCTTTTTTGGGAGAAGCCAAATGTAAATTTCCCCTAGATGAAAAAACAATTTATAACGAAATGAACACTTTTTATCAATATTTTCCGCTCATTTTTTTATATGGAGTTTCACCGCGAAAATATAATACCATCCTTATATAAAATGTTCCTTTCGAAACAATTAAAGGTGGTCTCATTTGTAAACAACCATAAATCATATGTTGCAATCCGCCATCTTGCCATCAAGCTGATCGACGTTTTGCCAACACACACAAAGAAATTTGTGTGCGTGGGTGTATACGTATGCGTACATGAGCAGAGAATATGCGAGAAAGAAGATAACAACAAAGAGAATACAAAAGAAATCTGACATTTTAATGCCATCAAACCTGGCCGGCTGTTAACAGCTGTTTGCGTAAGACCACCTTTTTAAATCCGCCTTGCTTTCATAGCAAAGTTATTGCAATAAATCAGTACGAAGTAATAACGATTGTGAAAGCTAGTGTGTTTTGCTTTTGGTCTTGCAATTACAACAACATTATTTTGAAACAAGTGGAAGATGCTGGCAAAGGCTTTTGGAAAGTTGTGCTAATTTAACTTATATCAATGAAAAACTACAAAATTTAGATGATAAACAAAGGAGTGGCTTTTGGTTGAAATTACAACACATATATGAATTTGAGAACGGTCCACACACTCACACACACCCATATCTCAGGATTTTTCACAGTAGTTTTATATTCATGGCAATATAAAGAAGGTGGTGTTAGGTTAAACTGAGCATGTACCTCGAGCGAAATTTTCGGCTGCAGCTATGTAATAATTATCTCCATTGAAAATAGTTGTGCAGAATACAAGATGACGAAAAACATTTATTTATAATTAATAAAGTACATATGTGCTATAGTTAACCGTTTTAATTTGCAAATAACTTTATTTCATTTTCATTCGTAGTTCCAAGAAAAAATTCACCAATGATTATTATGGCACCCTGTTACGCCAAGATTTCAATTAAACTGCGTACCTGTAAGCGAAATTTTCGACTTTTAGGATATGTCAATGTATTTCGTATGATAACGAAAATTTCGCGAGAGGTGCATACTGCGCTTTAGGAAAATTTCGCTCTTACTATGTTCAGGTCAAAGCTATTTTGGACAAAAAACTTGTTTTCCCTTTATAATGCATTGAAAACGACTCGTTATAAAGGCAAAACGACTCGTTTGCCACATGGTGAAATAATTGCAATTGATGTGCCGTCGCCTCTTTTAAGAGGCACCACGTACAAAGGATGTGGGCCGATTAATAGTAAAGTTCAACGGTTTGTAAAAATATAACGTTATGTGTGGTGAATAATTTTTGAGTAGCCTAAGGACTAGTCAGGATTCACTGAATAAGGATACACCAAGCGATCAGCAGATATGCATTTTTTTTTAAATTTTTGGCTGTACTTGGCACTGAGGATGTCAACTTGTACTTGCACAAATCACTGATTTTTACAGGTAGTGCACTCAATATTTTGTTGTTGGGCAACTGCCACTAACTGTAAATTAATATACAATATGTTCGTTTTTTGCTACACTTTAACGTCATTACTTTTTTTAGATAATAGATTTCGAAGGAAAAAAACTTTCCCACTTTCATTTAGTAGCACACAAAAGTATTATGTTTTCATTGAGATTTTTGTAGTGTTACAAAAAGCAACCGTGAAAAATTTGTGTGTTTCAACTGTGAAAAATGAATACAGAACAACCTTTACACGTTAATAAATTGGTACAATAAAATCATTAATTCAAAGAGACATCTTTGAACAATGCCCAAGTATTTATAACAGTAACAGTTTTTATTGAAGTAAAGTACGAAATTGTAGATATTTGAAACATACAAACAAACAACAAATGCCTACACAATTGCTATTAAAAAACTTAAACTTATACAACTACAATATAACAAAGTACATTTGTATAATGGTAACAAAACATAACACTAAATTAATAACTTCAACACTTTCCCTTGTTATGTGATATCAACATTGTGAATTCCCAATTTGTCGGTTTGAAAAGGTTTTGTCATAATATTTGCAAGTTGTTCTTGAGTTGCAATTTGTTTTACATCTAGCTTTCTCTCAACTACCTGTTCCTAACAGATAACATAACAAAATCCTCATATTTCGAATTTGATATTAATGTTTTATCTCTGAAACGTTTTGAAATCTGCTCGTCGTCATCAGAATCTTCATTTTCATTTATTCACCTTTTAAACGTTTCACCTTCGACTTCAGCACCATCATAATCGTGAAATTCCTCTAATACTTCTTCTCCGTTATTTACATCCAAAACTTGTTCTGTGCCTCCATCTTCGTTTGCATTTTCTTCTGCAAACCTATCTTTTATAAGATCTTGTAGAAGCAGCTTTTATATAAATCACATTGAAGATAATTATATTTTTGATATTATACGTAATGCACTTTAATTTTATTTGAACTTAGATTTTTGCTTGAGTGTAACCAATTTCTCTTTAACGTTAAATATTAAAACACTCTTTTGAGTTTTGATTTATACCATTGATATTTTTACCATTTGTAACATTAACTTATACCATTGATTTATATACCATGGATTTATTCTCTCATTTGCAATTTTACACTCGAATCATTATCACTCACCTAATAGCATTTGTCTCTTTCTTTATTATACGTTTTGTCATATGATCTATAGTGAGTACTCTCACTCTCGTTTGTATAACATGTTTTCTTTTGTTTTGAGTGTATAACAGATTAAGTTTGTCAAACACTTGTAGGCTTAGTCTTAAACTTTGTTAAAAATAAAATCCCTTCTTCTAATAGCATTCAACGAGGACAGTTGTCTCATTATTTAAAGCGGAAGAAACTCATAGGAGGACAAGTTAGGACTTTTAAGTCTGACTTGGCCCGTAAAATAAATATAAAATTAAACTGAACATTATCCAGCTAGGACGTTTCGTCTGGTTAGGATTTGTTCATAAAATTCATAATTAAATGAAATATAAAACCACTAGGGTTGGACCCTTAATCTTGCCCTCAAAACTGCTAGGGTTGGACCCTTCATCCTGCCCTTAATATATCCTAGGGTTGGACCCTTCATCCATTCCCTACAATTGGCGCCCAACAAAAACTTAAGTTTCCTGAAAATTAATAAGATTTTTACTATTTCTGTGGTTTCAACGTGGTGCTGACGTCATCAAACATTTGTCCGACCATACTGCTCTGATTATTCTTGGAGTATTGTTGTTGTTGTCCAGCATTGGTTTGGTTTCAGTGCATTATTGCGTTCTTGCTGATACTCAATTGCATTAGTCGTCAAATCCCACCAGTGTTGTTGTTGCAAATCATCACCACGATCATCATTTCTGTTGCTTCTGTAGTTGTTGTTGCATATCTTCAGCATAACCATTATTTCATTTGCTTCTGTTGTTATTGCAATTCATCATCTCAGTCATCGGTTTGACCATTCGTTGTTGTCGTTGCAAAGAAGGCTTGCGTTGTTGCTTTGAATTTGAGTGATATTCCATATAAAGAGAGGTGATATTGCTATAGGCAGCGAGGTTGAAGAAGATTCTCTTAAACAGGGTTCCCCTATTTTGAAAATATATTTTACCCTATATGGCTGTAAGGCGAAGCCCACGTTCAACGTCATCTTTAACTGATACCCTAAACAGTGGATTAGCAATGGAGTTGGACCGCACTCAGAATGTTGCCAAGGCAAATTCAAATACTAGTTCTAGTACAAGTGCAAGTACAAGCGCTAGTACAAAAGGTTCTTCTGGAACCACAAGCGAGGCTTCACGAAATATGGTCTTAAGCGATGCCCAATTCAGAACACTCATAAGTGGTTTAAGCGTCAGACAAGAAGTCAAATCGACATTTAGTAACTGCACAGCTCGTTTTCATGGCAACCGAAATTCGACAAACGTAGAAGATTTTTTAGCTACAATTTTAGTCTATAAAGAAGCCGAAAATATTTCAGACTTTCTGGCACTCACTAGTCTTCCCCTATTATTAGAAGGCTACGCTTCCAGTTGGTGGCAAGGAGTCAAGGATGAAGCGAAGACATTCAATGATGCTGTAGATCTTTTACGAGGAGCCTTTGCACCTCCAAAACCAGATTGGCGAATATTCAGTGAGATTGCGCAAGAAAAACAAAAGTTGTTTGAGACTACAGACAGTTTCATTTGTAGAAAGCGACGACTTTTCGCACAACTATCAGAAAAACTTTCAGAAAATACTATGCTTAACATGATATTTAGCCAGCTTAGTTTGAAAATCCGAGAAAGAATTCAAAGAGAAAGCGTAACATCTTTTCATGATCTCCTATGTAAGGCAAGGGAAATTGAAATGCTTGTTGCTGAGAATAGGCAAGATAAGGTGGAAGAAAAGTCAAAGCCAGCCGAAAATCAGGGAAAATCTGTCCTAAGATGCACTTTCTGCAGAAAACGAAACCATTTGGCAGAAAATTGTTTCAAGAAAATTGAAGCAGAAAAGCACAAAAATGCTAAGGAAAGGCCAGAAACAAATTTGAACTGTTACGGATGTGGAGCAGCAGGATACTACCGCTCAAATTGCCCATTCTGTAATAAAACAAATTCGAATACTGATCCAAGAGATGGTCACCTTGATTTTAATTCCATGCATTCTACAGTAGTGGGACGTAACGTCCCAGTGGTGGACATAAATGTAAATGGTTTACAGGGAGAGGCATATTTTGACACCGCAGCTCGAACTAGCGTTGCTGGTTACCATCTTTATCAAAAGCTAATTCAAAAAGAGGTACCATTCCAAAAAGTATGCGCTGAGATTATACTGGCAGATGGTATTGCTAGAAATGAGACCGTATACTCTACAGTAGTGGATATTATAATTGGAAAACGCTTTAAGAAAATACGTTTCATTTGTTTGCCCAAGGCTATAGGAAACAGAACCCTACTAGGAATAGATTTCCTTGAAGAAAATAATATTGTTCTGGACCTAGCCCAACGTATATGGCATTTTAAAGATGATCCGTCAACAAATTTTAGCTTCAAACTTCATCAACCTGGTATACTAAATAGTATTTCTTCGATTAAAAAGGTGAATGAGACACCAGACGATGTAAAAGACTTTTTGTCCTGGTTCGAGAATGGCAATAATGATTACTCGCCAAAAAGTATAAACAAAATCTTTAAAGACTCAGTTTCAGAAAATACCGAAATCCAATCTGTTTCAAGTCTTTTTCCACCTCCAAAGAAAGTAAAATACGATGAGTATTGCGATGAAATATTCACACCAATTGAATTAAATTCAATTGATATAAAGCTCCGTCGAAGTGAAGGTCCACATTTGACCGAAAAAGAAAGAAAATCACTTGAAGAATTACTGGTAGCTGAAAAGGAAATATTTGAGGACATTGATATTCCAGCACCTCATGTAGAACACTATATAAAAACAGGATCACATGAACCCATAGCTAACGCCCCATACAGGATTTCGCCAAAAATGAAAACTGTTTTAAAAGCTGAGCTAGATAAAATGTTGGAAAAAGGCATCATACAAGAAGAAGAATCTCCATGGGCATTCCCAGTTGTTCTGATTCCTAAAAAAGATGGTTCAATTAGACTATGCGTTGACTATCGTCGCCTAAATGCGATAACTACTGCAGATACATATCCTTTACCAAGGATCGATGATCTTTTACACTCAGCGAAAACCACGCCATTCATGTCGACCTTAGACTTGCGTTCCGGTTACTGGCAGATAAAAGTTGCGGAAAAGGATAGAAAGAAGACTGCCTTCACAACACCGTTTGGTATATATGTGTTTAATAGAATGCCTTTTGGCTTAAAAAATGCCCCAGCTACGTTCCAACGTCTTATTGATAAGTTTCGCAATGGCCTACCGAATATATTAATCCTGGCGTATTTGGATGACATCATTATTTGTTCAAAAGATTTGGGTTCACATATATCCGATTTAAAACAAATATTTGAACGACTTAAAATGTTCGGATTTCATCTCAACCGAGAAAAATGTTTCTTTTGCAAGCCAGTCATCAAATACCTTGGGCATATTCTTACTACCAAAGGACTCAAACCCGATCCAGAAAAGACAAAAGCTATAATGGAAAGGCCTAAACCAAGAAATCCAAAAGAAGTTTTGTCATTTTTACAAACGTGCTCATGGTACAGGCGTTTCATTCCTTCTTTTGCCAACGTTTCTAAACCTTTATCAGATTTAATCAAGAAAAACGCTATTTGGCGATGGTCAGAAAGAGAGCAGTCAGCTTTTGATACCATGAAAAACCTTCTGTCCTCTCCACCGATTTTAAAACAAGTTGACGAAAATTTGCCATTCATATTGAAAACTGATGCAAGCAACTATGCTTTGGGGGCTGTTTTAGTCCAGGGGGAGAAGGAGGAAGAGCATATAATCGAATATGCGAGTCGATTATTATTGGTAGCCGAGAAAAACTACTCTACGACAGAAAGAGAAGCCTTGGCGGTAGTATGGGCAGTTCAAAAATTTAGGGGTTATATCGAAGGTTCTGAAGTTTTGGTGCTCACTGATCATCAGCCCTTAAAATGGCTATTTAGCCTAAAAAGCCCAACAGGTCGTCTAGCAAGATGGGCTCTACAACTCCAGACATTTAACATTCGATTTGAATATACCCCTGGTCGCCAAAATATTGTGGCAGACACCCTTTCAAGACCACCTTGCTTGCTGGAGAGCCACAATGAGCTAATGTGCGAATGTATGGCCATTGAAATCGATTTTCCACACAAAGGAGCTGAAGACTTCAGAGGGGCACAAATAAAAGACCCAGCATTGAAAGCCATAATTGATTCATTCGAAAATGATGACGAAAATGTGTCTAAATACACAGGCAGAGGTTATATCATGTTAGATGGTGTTCTATATAGATTTTGCTCTGAGGAAGAATCAGAAAATGGACAATTGGTAGTTCCTGAGTCAATGCGTAGCATGATTCTTTATGACTTTCATGACGTCTCTACCGCTGGTCACTATGGAATCGATAGAACAATCAGTCGAATATCGCCACATTATTATTGGCCAGGTATGAGAAAACAGATCACAAACCATGTCAGATGCTGCATTGAGTGTCAACGCTATAAGCCCTCAAACTTAAAACCTGCTGGTCTTCTGAAAACTGTTAGCAGCAATCAGAGATTCGAAATAATAGCAATTGATTTGTTTGGACCACTGCCACGCACCCCACAAGGCCACCAGTGGATATTGATTGTAGAGGATTTATGTAGCCGTTGGACTGAGTTATTTCCTTTAAAAACTGCTTCAGCTGAGAACTGTGCATTAATTTTATTAAACGAAGTCTTTTTGCGATATGGAATTCCAAGAAGAGTCCATTCAGATAATGGCACACAATTTATTTCGAGCGTAATGCAAAAACTCACTTACTGCTTAGGCATTGTGCAGTCATTTACACCGGTGTATCATCCGGAAGCCAACCCGGTGGAACGAAAGAACCGTGACTTAAAAGTGCAGCTGTCAATCTACGTTGGTCAAGATCATACCACCTGGGATGTTAATTTGCCATCCATAAGATTTGCCATGAATACTGCGAAATGTGAATCCACTGGATATACTGCCGCATATTTGACATTTGGGCGTGAATTGAGGACACCGATGCAAGTTCAAACAGATCTAAAAGCTATAGTAAAAGCAGAAAATTTCGTACCTCAAATAACACCTCACCTTCTTCGACTTGCTGATAGCCTTTCCCTTGCAATGGAGTGCCAAGAAATGATGCAAGACAGAAACAAACTATATGCAGATTTGAAACGCAGACCGCAGCAAAACTTTGAAATTGGTGACAGAGTGCTTATTTCAACGCACATTCTTAGTAAGAAAGATAATAATCTCACTTCAAAACTGGTACCTCGGCGTGATGGACCATATATAATATTGAACAAAAAGGGAACCTCGTGTTACACTGTAGCTTCAATGGATCAACCCAGTGTTCCAATAGCAACTTATCACTCATCAGACCTAACCTTATATGAAGGAAATACTGATAAACCTCTTTATAAACTCAAACGTAGAGGTCGGCCTAGGAAAGCCTCTTCAACAGACAACACAGAGCAATTTGAAAATGCAACTGCGACGAACAAGAATGCAACTACTACAAAGCCGATACTCAAGCCTAAAAACGTTACACCCAATGACACAACACACATAATGCAACAACCCATCGAAAATATACCACCTTCAACAAATGCCACTGAAGGTAATACTACAATGAACAGAAGGTCCTACCGCAACCGACGACAGCCACACAGATACGGGAATGTCCTGCCACATCATCGGGACGATTTCTGAGGCAGAGGGGGAGCATGTAGAAGCAGCTTTTATATAAATCACATTGAAGATAATTATATTTTTGATATTATACGTAATGCACTTTAATTTTATTTGAACTTAGATTTTTGCTTGAGTGTAACCAATTTCTCTTTAACGTTAAATATTAAAACACTCTTTTGAGTTTTGATTTATACCATTGATATTTTTACCATTTGTAACATTAACTTATACCATTGATTTATATACCATGGATTTATTCTCTCATTTGCAATTTTACACTCGAATCATTATCACTCACCTAATAGCATTTGTCTCTTTCTTTATTATACGTTTTGTCATATGATCTATAGTGAGTACTCTCACTCTCGTTTGTATAACATGTTTTCTTTTGTTTTGAGTGTATAACAGATTAAGTTTGTCAAACACTTGTAGGCTTAGTCTTAAACTTTGTTAAAAATAAAATCCCTTCTTCTAATAGCATTCAACGAGGACAGTTGTCTCATTATTTAAAGCGGAAGAAACTCATAGGAGGACAAGTTAGGACTTTTAAGTCTGACTTGGCCCGTAAAATAAATATAAAATTAAACTGAACATTATCCAGCTAGGACGTTTCGTCTGGTTAGGATTTGTTCATAAAATTCATAATTAAATGAAATATAAAACCACTAGGGTTGGACCCTTAATCTTGCCCTCAAAACTGCTAGGGTTGGACCCTTCATCCTGCCCTTAATATATCCTAGGGTTGGACCCTTCATCCATTCCCTACAATCTTCATTTTCTGTAGTATCAAATGTATTTCTTATTTCAATTATACTGGGATTTTCTGAACTAGTCGGAACAAAACCTGGACTCTTATTACTCTCATTTGGAAAAATATCAATATACTCGTTAAACTTCACATCTTATTTTCTTTAACAAAATGCGACACCCTTAATCGATTTGGAGTTCATTTTCTTTCTTTTCGGGTGGGGAATGTGGACGTAACATTCACATCCAATAAATATTTCTCAAATGTTTGATTCTTGGTTTCTTACCTAACCATTGTTCGTAAGGAGTCCTACTATCGATTGAAGACTTTCCAGCAAAAACTGTATCTGGAAATTCGCTATATTTATTTGAGTATGTAAAAGTTCGAGCCATTTCCTCTACCGCTTTAAGCCTGTGCGTAACACCATGTTGGTTTAATATAGTGTGAACTTCACGATTGCCGAATTCCCCTCCATTATCAGTTAGCAACTTCTTAATGGGATGACCTTGCGATTTTGCTAAATTAAATACTATCTTAAGCGCATCTTTAACTTTGGATCTATGTTTCAGCAATTAGCCGAAACGATACTTTGTAAATGCATCCTTAAATATTAATAAATATTTCTTTTTAGCAAAATATCCAACAAACGGTCCACATACATCAGCTGAAACTAATTCTCCAGGAGCTGTAGCATTACTTCTTCTTCCAAATATCAAACGATGCGCCTTTACAAAAATACAAGGCTCACACAAACGGTTGTCCATTTAAACAGCTATTAGACAAACATTCGGTTTAACAGTTTATTAATACATTTGGATTGAGAGAGGCATGCATTTGTACTGATTTTCTCGAGAAATTTGACAACAGACTTTAGAGCAGATGAGACACAAATGTACACCGTAGCGTTGGCGTAGTAATTCCATGGCCAAATAATTCTTCAGCTGGGCTGAAGTGACGGTATACCGGAAAAAATGGTTGTCCATCTTTACCTTTACGTTTAGTTCTGATTGCATAACTACACGTTGATGGTATAACCATGACATAATTACCAGATAGTGTACCATAAACAGCTGAGCACAATTTTTTCTCGCGGAGTGCACTATCAACGAGTCAACGAGTTCTGGTTGTGTGTGCGTATTATAGATAAGAACCATAACACACACAAGCAAACGAGAAATGGCGCCACTAGTAACATACTCAAAATCGGAGTTGCACTAATCACTGATTTTGACAGATAGTGCACTCAATATTTTGTTGTTGGACAACTGCCACTACCTATACATGAATATATGTTGGGTATAACTGCAATAACGGATCATCAGCATGTGCGGCATTAACCTCATTATTATGCTGATGTATTGCTTTTACATTAGCTTTGTATTATGTCCCTTCAACTTTTCGTGTGCCCGTTAACAAAGGCTTCTTATTTACTAGAAATTCACATTTTGTTGGTGGTGAGTTGAACTCGCCGTTCCTCCGCCGCAGGAACTGAAAATAAATTTCTAGAACATTTGGTACATACCAGACGTCCTTCAAATCTATTATAACATTTTTGCCCGGAACGTAAGATTCTATTTCAACTGTTCCTTCAGCAACGGCTTCAAATATTTCTTTTAATTTTTCAATATTCCTGAAAAATGTTGGATTTTAACAAACGTGACGATTGGTACCATTATCTATACACCAATCTTCTGCATTGCTATCCTGAATGAGTATTTGCAAACTTTCGTGGATCATTGATTTTGCTTCTCCATTTCTTGGTTTGTTCCAAGATATATTCATTTACCGGTACTGGCAGTTGGCCAACAACAAAATATTGGGTGCACATTTTGTCAAAACCAGTGATAAGTGCAACCCTGATTTTGTGTATGTTACTATTGGGTTGCCCAAAAAGTAATTGCGGGTTTTTCATATAGTCGGCGTTGACAAATTTTTTCACAGCTTGTGACTCTGTAGTTGCATTCTTTCTTCTGTCAGTTATCAGCTGTTACTTTTAGCTTGCTTTAGAAAAAAAGTGTAAAAAAAGTATATTTGATTAAAGTTCATTCTAAGTTTTATTAAAAATGGATTTACTTTCTTTTAAAAAATCCGCAATTACTTTTTGGGCAACCCAATAGTTTGTGCCATTTTTTATTGTTTGTGTGTGGTATGGTTCTTAACTATAATACACACACACAACCAAAACTCGTTGATAGATAGTGAACTTTGCGAGAAAAAATTGTACTCAGCTGTTAACATTACATTACCTGGCAATTTTGTCATGGCTTGTTCGGTTTGCCATCATTAATCCATTTACGGCAGCCGCCAACCAAGAGAGCCCTCTTTTTGCAATAATTACATGTATCTGATTTCCTGTTTATGATGCTGTTTTCTTCAGGCTTCTTGAACCTTGAATTCCTTGCCATCGCGGCGCTCGCTGGACGGTTATCTCACCGACAGACTTTTCTTCATTTTTCGACAACAACATCCAAATGAATTAAAATGTTTTAAATTGGTTTGGTAAAATTTTGCACACAAGGAGTAAATCAGGTAGAACATTTTCTTCTCTTGAACCCCATTCAGGTAATTTTATAAAGGGAAAACAGATGATCGAGCCATTAAATCCGGATTTAAAGAGTAGTGTAAACAGAGTTTTGCCCTTAGACCATTATTTAGCTTCAGCCAAAGCGTCTTTAATTTTGCAATGTGCATGGAAACATCATGAGTAGGATTCCATTCAATTTGAAAGAAATTAATACATATTTTAAAAACCTGATCTTTGGATTGCGCTTCAAACTGTAACTTTAAAGCATCCCAAGTATTTGCGGCTGAATCTTGATCCATTATCTTCTGGTAAATGTCATCACTAACTGCACTCACCAATAACGATTTTGCGTAACTATTGGTCTGTCTATAAAGATCCATTGACGACTTAAATATTCTTTTCTCTTCTGCTGTGGCATTTTCTGCTAATATGGCTTCAATAAACTTCTTTCTATTACATCTAAGGCTCCTTTGTGGTAATCCAGAATGGTTCGAATTTTTCTCTTCCACAATCCGGCCAATCCGTTTCTTTATGCAACAGCTTCAAATTCTTCGAAAAATCCATTGTATTCTTGTATCCTTTTTTTCCGATATTTTTCTTGATTTTTATTTAAAAGCTGTCTGAGCCCATAACCTATTACAGTAACAGCTTTTATTGAAGTAAACCAATGCAAAATTGTAGATATTTGAAACATACAAACCAATAACAAATGCCTACACGATTGCTTTTAAAAAACTTAAACATATAAAAGTACAATATTACAAAGTACATTGATGTAATGGTAACAAAACATAACACTTAATGAATAACTTCAACTGTATTTAATTGTTTTTAAGCAAGTCATAAGTAATTTTCAATAAAATTTCAGTATTTAAAATAGTTTGGGTTGTTTTTGCTCTGGCAGAAATGTCAAAAATTTTTATAGTGAGGCTGTGTGTCGAATGGTAACAAAGTTGTAGGGATAGTAAAAATATGACGTTAAGTGTGGTGAATAATTTTTGAGTAGCCCAATAAGTAAAATTATTGTTTATTATCATTGGCAACGGTATTTTAAAATGTTGTTATTTAACAATAATAGCCTAAAGTACAGTTTTGTGTTTGTAGTTTATTGAAATGATGGCGTCGCCGTTTAGTGATTTTTCGATAACAACGTCAACAGTTTGTTTAGCTGGCATGAGTTTCGTTCATCATTTTCATGTAAACAATTGAAAAAAAAAAAAATAGAAACAAATTGCATTCATTTTTTGTGAAGTAATGGTTCGTGAAGAAGGTTCCATGTGTAAAACTTCCTTAAATTGGGAAATAATTAATACAAATGTCTTTAAAATAACATTACTTGTCTTACTCGCCGTGTTTCCTCTTTTCCAAAGCAAGGCCTAAAATATCTCCATATAACGTTCGCATTTGCAATATAAGGCCGGCACTATATTCGATTTTCGCGTTGAAACTCCATATTAAAAAAAAACGGAAAAATTTGCCGAAATATGTTCGTTTCGTCATAACTTGTTTTTTCATCTAGGGATAATTTACATTTCGGGACGCCCATTGAAAGCATAATCACAGTCGCTGTGCAACAAGCCATTTTCTTATGCAAAATAATCTTGACTTCTTGAGCCCCTAGAGGTCGCAATTATTATCCGATTTGCCTGATTTGTACGACGGATCCTCTCAAGGTTCCGTCGTACATAATTTCAGGCAAATCGGATAATAATTGCGACCTCTAGGGGCTCAAGAAGTCAAGATCCAAGATCGGTTTATATGGCAGCTATATCAGGTTATGGAGCGATTTGAACCTTATTTGGCGCAGTTGTTGAAAGTAAGAATAAAATTTCAGCCAAATGAGATAGGAATTGCGCCCTCTAGAAGCTCAAGATGTCAAGTCCCCAGATCTGTTTATATGGCAGCTATATCAGGTTATGAACCGATTTGAACCATACTTAGCACAGTTGTTGGATATCATAACTTCGTGCCAAAATTCATTCAAATCGGATAAGAATTGCGCCCTCTAGAGGCTCAAGAAGTCAAGACCCAAGATCAATTTATATGACAGCTATATCAGGTTATAAACCGATTTGAACCATACTTGGCACAGTCGTGCAAAATTTCATTCCAATCGAATAAGAATTGCGCTCTCTAGAGGCTCAAGAAGTCAAGACCCAAGATCAATTTATATGACAGCTATATCAGGTTATGAACCGATTTGAACCATACTTGGCACAGTCGTGCAAAATTTCATTCCAGTCGGATAAGAATTGCGCTCTCTAGAGGCTCAAGAAATCAAGACCCAAGATCGGTTTATGCGACAGCTATATCAGGTTATGAACCGATTCGAACCATACTAACAGTTGTTGGATATCATAACAAAATACTTCGTGCTAAAATTCATTCAAATCGGGTAAGAATTTTGCACTCTAGAGGCTCAAGAAGTCAAGACCCAAGATCGGTTTATATGGCAGCTATATCAAAACATGGACCGATATGGCCCATTTATAATACCAACCGACCTACACTTATAAGAAATATTTGTGCAAAATTTTAAGCGGCTAGCTTTACTCCTTCCGAATTTAGCGTGCTTTCGACAGACAGACGGACGGACGGACAGACTGACGGTCATGGCTACTGCTTTTTAACATCTCACCATAGGAGATCGCTACCGATTGGCCACCCTCAAAGATTAGAAATAAACGAAGAAAATTAAGAGAAGGGAGAATTGCAACATAACTTTGTATGAACAAGGAATGAGTTTCCAATGAATTGTGGACACTTATTATACCCTCCACCATAATATGGGGGGTATAATAATTTCGTCATTCTGTTTGCAACTACTCGAAATATTCGTCTAAGACCCCATAAAGTATATATACTCTTGATCGTCGTGACATTTTATGTCGATCTAGCCATGTCCGTCCATCTGTCTGTCGAAAGCACGCTAACTTCCGAAGGAGTAAAGCTAGCCGCTTGAAATTTTGCACAAATACTTCTTATTAGTGTAGGTCGGTTGGTATTGTAAATGGGCCATATCGGTCCATGTTTTGATATAGCTGTCATATAAACCGAACTTGGGTCTTGACTTCTTGAGCCTCTAGAGGGCGCAATTCCTATCCGATTTGAATCAATTTTGGCACAACGTGTTTTGTTATAATATCCAACAACTGTGCCAAGTATGGTTCAAATCGGTCCATAACCTGATATAGCTGCCATATAAACCGATCTTGGGTCTTGACTTCTAGAGCCTCTAGAGTGCGCAATTCTTATCCGATTGGAATGAAATTTCCACGACGTGTTTTGTCATGATATCCAACAACTGTGCCAAGAATTGTTAGTTTTTTCGTAAGTTATTCATTCAAAATCTGTGATGTATTGTATAGCTATAGATTCTTAGTTTTAAGTGTTTACTATGTACAATTGTTGGAGATATTACCCGCACTTTAATTATAAGGATTTTATATTCTTGTTGTGCGGGTGTAAATAAATAAATTACAAATTAAATGGTTCAAATCGGTTCATAACCTGATATAGCTGTCATATAAACCGATCTTGAGTCTTGACTTATTGAGCCTCTAGAGGGCGCAATTTTTATCCGATTTGAATGAATTTTGGCACGACGTGTTTTGTTATGATATCCAACAACTGTGCTAAGTATGGTTCAAATCGGTTCATAACCTGATATGGCTGTCATATAAACCGATCTGGGATCTTGACTTCTTGAGCCTGTAGAGGTCGCAATTATTATCCGATTTGCCTGAAATACGGATTCTCTCATGACTATCAACATACGTGTTTATTATGGTCTGAATCGGTCTATAGCCCGATACAGCTCCCATATAAATCGATCTCTCTATTTTACTTCTTGAGCCCCCAAAGGGCGCAATTCTTTTTCGAATTGGCTGTCATTTTACACTGGTCTCCAACATATAATTTAATTGTGGTCCAAACCGGACCATATCTTGATATCGCTCTAATAGCAGAGCAAATCTTTTCTTATATCCTGTTTTGCCTAAGAAGAGATGCCGGGAAAAGAACTCGACAAATGCGATCCAAGGTGGAGGGTATATAAGATTCGGCCCGGCCGAACTTAGCACGCTTTTACTTGTTTGTTTTTCTTTTTTTGTTAACAGCCTGCCAGATTTGACGGTATTAAGATGTTAGATATATGTTTGCATTCTTTTTGCAGTTATCTTCTTTCTCGCATATTCTCTGCTCATGTACGCACATTTCTGCACTTTTCTACGTGCGTGTGTGTGTACTTTGTTTGTGTTGGCAAAACGTCGATCAGCTTGATGACAAGATGGCGATTACACCATTAGATTTTTATGTTGTTGTACAAATGAGATAATCTGTAAATGATTCTTTGCAAAATACCAATGCGGATTTAAAAAGGTGGTCTCACGCAAACAGCTGTTAACAGCCGGTCAGATTTTTGTTTGCTTTCTCTTTGTTTTTATCTTCTTTCTCGCATATTCTCTGCTCATGTACGCACACGTATACACGCACGCAAAATCTATTATCTAAAAAAAGTTATCGGCGAAAAATATCGAGAAGAGCGAATATAGTACGAGCCCTAACGCGCGAGTTCTATACAAATATGTCAAACTCAGATTGCAATTGGGATCCAAAGAACATAGCCTTAGTCTTCAAGGTATTTATAGAAAGGGAGTTAAGGCTAGACCACAAAAAAACCCTACTAAGACAAGTGTTTATTCAGATTCCAAACGATTACCAGAATCACAATCAGCACTAAAAAACACATATATTTTATTGGCAAAAAAAGGGTTGCACTGGATTAGTCCCAGGATTCACTAATAGAAGGTTAAGTCACTTTAAGTCATGTTAACAAATGCACATCCACCCATAATTTTTCTTTTCATTTCAAATCTTTTCCAAATACGTTTCAAATGTTTCAATTTTGTGTATATTTTTTTATTAATTCAATTTGAATTTAAATATGAACAAAAGCACATTGCATGCAATTTAGAAAAACGTAAACAATGACGAGCTTAGAAGCTGGTACTATATTCGTTTTTCGCCATATTTTTCGTCGATTACTTTTTTGAGATAATAGATTTTAAAGCAAAAAACTTACTGATTTCGTTCAGTAGGACATTCCCTCATTACCAATGGTAGAATTTTAATAAAACTGTTATTTTATCATAGTTATTTTCGTAATATTTCAAGAAAGTAATCGCGAAAGCAAGGGTTTTCAACGATCTATGTATATATCACATATATGGACACATAGTGGCGTGGGTAGACAAAAAAAAAATCAAGAAAAATAGAAACTGTGGTTTTTATTTATCTCTTTATAAAATAATTTTTTAAATAATAATTATTAAGTAAAGACAATATTTTTTAAAAAGTGTTATGATGAAATATTGCAAAAAATTAGGAAGTGAATAAATGAAAAATATACATTCCAAACGAAATCAATTTGAGGGCATGTCAGAAAACGTGGTTATGTTGTTATCCCTACAGAGACTATATTGGTTTCGAAAATGACGCTGATGACGGAAGATTACAAATGCAGTATTCCTTCATGTGGATCTAGATTTCGCGGTATTGTGCCAAGATATTTATTACGGTTCACTTTAATGTGTATATACACAAAGGAAATGCAATTTTTCTTCTTTCTCTCAGTCAAATTAAATTAAAAAAATAAATAGTTTAAAGCAATATATTATATGTTTGATATATAACATGTTCTATCCGCATTGATTTGAATAAATTAGAAGATCGGAATACCAACAGCATTACTGGAAATAATAAAAACATCAAATTTAGAACCGGATGGCATCGATTTCAGTTCATCAAATTTTACAGAACTGGTAGAAGGCCTAGTACTCTGACAGTTGAGGTTACCCTCAATAAATTTACCATTATATGCACTTAAAAAATAATTAATATTTCCACAACTGCTAACCACAGGACCCAAATTCATATCAAAAGACATCAAAAATTAATAAAATTTACAAGGTAGGGAAATAAACTGCTAAAGTTAAATGTGTAAATAAGAAATTTACAATAAAAATAAAATAACACTGCTTGTCATTATTATTTTGAAATCAAGTATAATACTTTTTCATAAGAAAAAACAATACATATATTTTTTTTAATCATGAGAATAGAAATTAAAAGAATAAAAGTGGACCAACGAAAAGAAAGTAAAAATTTGGTGGCCAACTTTTAACGCATCAGGTTCCGGCATATGGCATTAAGCTGAGCAGCAGCTGGGGTATAATGGTAATTGAAATACACTTTGCTGTTTATATGACCACTCTCTTCACCATTAACGTCACTAACTTTATGTGTACGAGTCGTCAGAGTTGCACTAATCACTGATTTTGACAGATAGTGCACTTAATATTTTGTTGTTTGCCAACTGCCACTACCTGCCAATGAAGATATCTTGGTGAAATCTGCCATCTTGTCATCAAGCTGATTGACGTTTTGCCAACACACACAAATAAATTTGTGTGCGTGTGTGGATACGTGTACGTACATGAGCAGAGAATATGCGAAAAAGAAGATAACAACAAAGAGAATGTGAATAAAAATCTGACATCTTAACACCGTCAAACCTGGCCGGATGTTAACAGCTGTTCGCGTGAGACCACCTTCTTAAATCCGCCTTGCCTTTTTTAGTTGAACATGTCGAAGCAACCTCATCGATACATTTGCTGTGTTTTATTTTATTACTAGATAGACAAGCCGCGAAGGACAAAATTAAAACGTAAACATTTTTCCAGTGCACGTCTGTTTGTTTGCCATGAGATGATAACGCCATTTGCCAACCTGTCAAAACAATACAAGGAAAAAAGCGCAACTATTTGTTGAATTTATAATTAAATTTTGCAAAACATGTTGTGCACGCAATTGTTTAACTGCTTAGCGCAGAGAAGCCATGCCTATTGCCCTAGAAACTGAGGTGGCGTCCCTTGAGGCCTGATGTATATCATAACGCCATCACCGAACGATGTGACTTAAATTATCTTTTTAGCGAATCTACCATTGATTGCAAGGTTGACATTCTCATATCTAAAATACACGACGCTACTGGAAAGTCACCAGGTAAACGTTTTTACGAGCGCAAAAATGGTTTGAAGAACAGTGCGAGACAGCTAGAAAACGTATGCTTAAATGTATTAACTGCTATCGCAGATTTAACAATTAGATTTTGTAGAAGACAATATATTGAAGGTAGGTCCTTTTATATGAATCTCTGCAATAGAAAGAAATTGGCATTACACAACTCGGACATTGAGAGATTAGATACTGTCAAGAACTCGACTGATTGGTGGAAACTTGCGAATAAGTTAGAGGAGTGACCACCTAAAATAGGAAACGACCTTAATGCGGATTCGTTCCGTGAATACTTTTATACTTTTATTGTCATGTAGCTCTCACGAAGATGAGATGGCTTGGATGCTGCCGCACCACATGGTCCCATTTGTGGACGGCCCTTTCGAAATGCACGATTTATTTTTTGCACTCGGTAATGCAAAAAGTAATAAGCCACCGGGCTTTGATAGAATCCCTTTTGAATTCTACAAATATGATCCAGTTTCGTTTCTTCAAGAATTTCTACATTTGCCTAATTTTTCTTTGGGAGTCTATCCCTTGCACAAAAAAGGAAACGTAAAAGTCGTGTCGAATTATAGAGGTTTGTCTCAGCTTGACACACTACAAAATATTAACCGGTATAGTGTTGAACCAAATTAATTCGTGGGTAGAGCAAAATCGGATTCTGAACGAATACCAGGCAGGATTTAGACGGGGCTACTCGACTACTAAAACTCCGAAACTCCCTGTTTTATGAATTGTCCACTTTAGGTAGCTCTACAAAGACTATTTGTATACTGCGTCTGATTTATTGTGACCTCACAAGTCAAGTATGGGATGGTTCAACCCTACCTACACCTTTTAAGGTTACTCAGGGAGTCCGTCAAGGCGGTTTACTGAGCCCAATACTGTTCGCTTTGTATTTGAATGATTTACATGAGGTTCTACCCGCTGGTGTACGCATTGGGGGGTCGAGATCAGGCTGCTTATGTATTCAGACGATATTGTCCTGCTTTCGGACTCACCGACGAAACTTCAGTAAATGATTGATGCTCTATACGCATATTGCTCTTTATGAGGTCTAAGTTTAACTATATGTTGTATATCGAACTATTAACTATATGTTGTATATCGAAACGGGGCTACCAAGCATGTTTTTGGAGAAACATTCACTGTAGAGGTTGTGGTCTGTGGCCATGGTGCCATCTATTGGCGGATAGTAGACCACCAACGCCATCTGATGATTAGAATTCGCCTCTGCCAACGAAAGATACAGC
Source organism: Stomoxys calcitrans (assembly GCF_963082655.1). Lineage (NCBI taxonomy): Eukaryota > Metazoa > Arthropoda > Insecta > Diptera > Muscidae > Stomoxys > Stomoxys calcitrans. Next base: position 76,607,413 of record NC_081552.1, on the reverse strand, counting down.
CAGCTGACATCAAGTCAAATTTGATGATGGAGGTGAATCCAAGCCAAGCCAGCCGGTGTGACCCAAGGAAACGTTTTTATGGTTTTGGATTCGGCAGCGAATGAAGGTGGAGCCATCGAGGAAAAAATACATTAAAGAAAACACCAGTCAATAATTGGTAAAGTGTTGTTTTATTTAAGGTAAAATGTATGTGAAGCAAAAAGAATGTGAACAATATTAGGAAAAAGACTGAAATTCAAACAAATAACGACATGAAATATCGAGAAAAGAAACATAAGGTGAAGGTTAAAAACAAAAGAAGTAAACAAATAAAAGAAAAACTAGAAAAAGAAGAGTTTTTGAAAGCTGAAAATGAAATGTTAATATACAGTGACCTAAACATGAGGACGTAGTTAGGTTGGGTAGTAGAAAGTAACAGGATGTTTCCTTGTTAATCGGTCAATGTTGACCCAACAGTGCTGGAAAAGCAGCACCAAAAGAAAATCTCTATAAGACCTGAAAAGAACAAAAAAATACTTTTTTTACATAAAACAGACGGTGACAATTATACTATAAACTCGACAATATTTACCAAAGACTACACGGACGGATGGACAGACGAGAACTCTAAGGGACCTTATTGGCCGCAGAGACCGACTCCACGCCACAGTAATATATACTATGTTTTGGATCTGAAATACTCGCCTTATTATTTATGGGTTAATGGAAGGCTAAATCGACGGAAGGTGATGAACCCCGGACGTTGGGGTGGACAATGTCCTGAGCCGCCCAGAATGTATTTTAGGCGCCAGGCAATTCCAAAGTTGTGATGTCTCCCAGTTTGTTTATATATGTAGGTGTTTTTAAACTGGTTTATTGTTTTCTTGTTCCTTCGATAGTTGGTTAATTTGTTTATGTTTTTTGTAGCAGTGTGTTGTACACTGAAGCAGCAGCCCTTGCCGATGAACGAATCCATCGGGTCAATCCGGTTGCCATGGGATTGTAAATTGCCAGAGGGTTGGATTGGCAAAAGAACCGCGCCCACAGACTGAGCCAAAAGCCGGAGCTCAAATGCCTACAACCAGCGCCCGCGAGTCCGACTCCTCACTCCTATGGTCCACGACAAATTTGTGTAGCTGTTGATATTAGTGTTTTTGTTTTCTTCTGTGTTGTGTAATTCGTTCAGTTCAATTATGTTGGAGAGGCTTCGATACTTCGGTTAACAGGGTATCATCCACGGGAAGTACGTTTAGCGTCGAAGTGGCTATAAGTCCCAATTAATTTCAACGACAATAGGCCATATAAATACCTAAAAATTTCAAAAATAATTAATTTTGCAGAAATTGATGGGTCCAACCGCATCGGCTGTGGTATTTCTGCGGGAAGTCACACTAATCTGTGAAATATATATCATGGTAATCCTGACTTCAGATGTTCTACATAAGCCTACACTGGTAATTTATCCTGCACTTCTTTGTCCTGGATAGATGTCATTTCATACAAATTTCATTGCACTGCACTATTGGAGGCCACCGTAGCGCAGAGATTAGCATGTCCGCCTATGACGCTGAAAGCCCCCATGTAAAAACTTCTCCCCAAAGAGTTGTCGCTCTGCGGCACGCAGTTCGGACTCGGCTATAAAAAGGAGGTCCCTTACCATTGAGCTAAAACTTGAATCGGACTGCACTTATTGATATGTGAGAAGGTTGCACCTGTTCCTTTACGAAATGTTCAATGGAAAATTAATTAAAATAATACACTGCTTTTTATTACATGCATCAATGTCAAATGCCGGCCTTGAAATTATATAAAATAACATTTATAAACTCCGAGAAACACTTATTTAAAATATTATGACTTATTTTAGGTTTGTTCACGTACTTTTCCAGTAAACATTTTCAGGAGAGTAAGAACAGCCTTTACTTTTTGCCTTTTTATTTGAATTAAACAGCTGAATTTTATAAAATAGCTGTTCGATGTGTCCTGTCTTGGTCCAATGATTTCCATGTATTTTCTGATCACTTGTCGCTGTGCTGGCTTATGCGCGGCTAGTGATCGTCGGATGGGGTGGTTCTTGCGCAAGCGTGTTGCGAATGGCAAACTCTATAGCAATGATACAATTTGGTTTAGACAGTACGAAAATTCTAGAGACACGGCAAGCCAATATATTGAAGATTAGAGTAGATGTCAATTATGGGGTGGGGACGCTTTTTTTGTTGTTTTCGGTGATGAAAAGAAGCAGGCGTTTTTATTTCTAAGAAGTTTTGCTACATTAAAATTTAAAATGCAGACACGTCAAGACAAAAACTAATCAAATTGATACAATATAAATTTTGAACAATTTTTAATTTTGTGCTAATAAAATAAAATAAAACAAGTAAAAGCGTGCTAAGTTCGGCCGGGCCGAGTCTTATATACCCTCCACCATGGATCGCATATGTCGAGTTCTTTTCCCGGCATCTCTTCTAAGGCAAAAAAAAGGATAAAAGAAAATATTTGCTCTGCCATTAGAGCGATATCAAGATATGGTCCGGTTTGGACCACAATTAAATTGTATGCTGGAGAACAGTGTAAAATGTCAGCAGGCTCATGATGTAAAATAGAGAGATCGGGAGCTGTATCAGGCTATAGACCGATTCAGACCATAATAAACACGTAGGTTAATGGTCATGAGAGGATCCGTCGCACAAAATTTCAGTCTAATCGGATAATAATTGCGACCTCTAGAGGCTCAAGAAGTCAAGATCTCAGATCGGTTTATGTGGAAGCTATATCAAAACGTGGACCGATATGGCCCACTTACAATCCCAACCGACCTACAGTAATGAGGTGGTGAAGGGTATAAAAAGGAACAAAATTACACAAATCAGTTCTAAACACAATTTAAATATGCTATACAATATAAATCCCGAAAGGAAAAAGACCAAGAACAAAAAAAGAAATACTTAAATACATGGACTATGGTCAATCATCACAGAAGAATATATAAGAAAATATATAGTATGGCTCTATAAATTTGCCATGTGAACAAAAAAGAAAAAAATCAGTGAAATTAGTGGATCTATAGACCGTTAAGAAACAAAAACAATAAGGCTGGGTGATGCAACATAAAATACAGGTGGTGTGAGACAATAGAAAAGGAATAAGAAAGAATTGCTAAACCCCGAAAAATCCCGCTAATTATTTAGGGCTCTCAATTGTCGACATTCAAGAAATGCTACGAACGGGAAGGGGCCGCCTCTCACCAAAAACATCCCCCAAAGGGGACAAATGTACGACCATAGCAATATGGGGCTCAAATGAAAGGTCATTGGGAGTAAAGCACGAATTTGATATCAATATTCACAGATGGTGCATAATGACTCTATGGTGAAAATAGGGTACTACATTTTTTTATATCTGAAGGGGGGGCGGACCCTCCCCCTTACCCTAATTTTCAAAAACGCCAAATCTCGGAGATAGGTAGTGCGATTTAAGCGAAATTTTGTGTGCTCTCATATAGTACCCTAAAAATAAAAATTTGATATCCAAATTTCGGATGGGGTAACTAGGGGGGCCGCCCCACCCGAAAACATACCAAGCATATATTTAGACCAATCACGACAATATGGGACTAAAATGAAAGGTATTTAGGATAAGAAAACGTATCAGATATCCAATGGTCGAACCAAGTGCTAGGGGGACCACCCCAACCCCCAAAACACCCCTAAATCGGACATATTTACGACCATGGCAATATGGGACTCAAATGAAAGGTATTTGCGAGTAGGACACGAATCTGATATCCAAATGTGGGACCACGTTTCAGGGGGTCCCCTCCCCCAAACCACCCCCCAAACAGGACTTATTTACTGACCATGGGAATATGGGGCTTAAATAAAAGGTATTTGAGTGTAGAATTTGAATCTGATATCCAAATATGAGACCAAGTGTTTGGGGGGTTTCCTCTCCCCAAAAACCTCCCCCAAAGGGGACACATTTACGACCATAGCCAGATAGGGCTCAAATGAAAGGTCTTTGGGAGTAAAGCACAAATCTGATATCAATATTCGGGAAAAGTGTCTATGACCCCACCCCCACAACACCACCCAACTCCCAAACCCCAAAACACCCATAAATCGGACATATTTACCGATCATGGCAATATGGGACTCAAATGAAAAGTATTTGCGAGTAGAATACGAATCTGATATCCAAATGTGGGTCTACGTTTCTGGGGGTGGAACCCTTCCCCAAAACACCCCCCAAACAGGACTTATTTACTGACCATGGGAATATGGGGCTTAAATAAAAGGTATTTGAATGTAGAATTAGAATCTGATATCCAAATATGGGACCAAGGGGGCAAAGTGGGCAAATTAACGACCATAGCAATATGGGGCTCAAATGAAAGGTCTTTGGGAGCAAAGAACGAATCTGATATCAATATTTGGGAAAAGTGTCTATGGGGCAACCCCACCCCCACAACACCACCCAAATAGTAAGTATTTGCTGACTTTTGCAATATGAGGCTCAAATAAGAGGGTTTTTAGAGTGGAACACGAATCCGATATATATTTTCAAAGCCAACTCACTGAGTGGCCGCCCATCCCCAAAACACCCCTCAAGCCGGTCACGTTTGCCGACTATGGAAATATGGGGCTCAAATAAAAGGTATTTGGGAGTAGACCACGTATCTGATATCAACATTAGGGACCAACTGTCTAGGGGACGTCCCACCACCATAACAACCCCCAAATAGGACGTATTTGCTCACCAAGACTATTTGGGTCTTAAAGAGAGTGGAACTAAATATTTATAGTTTTTAGGGCCAATACCCCAAACCGGACATATTTGCTGACTTTTGCAATAAGGAGTTTCAATGAGATTAGAAAACGAATTTGATATCCAATTTTGAGGCCAATGGCAACTTGGGGTTCAAATAAATGATATATAGATGTATGAGAAAAGAGCACGTTGCTGATATATTTTACGGGCTTAGTGTTTGGGCGACCACCCTAATCCCCAAAACACCCCTTAATCGGCCATATATACCGACCATGTCAATGTGGAGCTTAAATTAATGGCATTGGGGGGTAGAGCAAGAATTTATACCCACTTTCGAGACCAATTTCCTGGGGGTCAACCCCTTTCCCAAAATATGGAGTTCAAATAAATAATATATAGATATATGAGAATAGAGCTCGTTGCTGACATATTTTCCGGGCTTAGTGTTGGGAGACCACCCCAAAACACCCCTAAATCGGGCATATTTACCGACCATGTCAATGTGGAGATTAAATGAAAGGTATTGGGGGGTAGAGCAAGAATTTATAACCACTTTCGGGACCAATTTTCTGGGGGTCAACTCCTTTCCCAAAATACCCCACAAGCAGCTATTTTTTAGTGACCATCGCAAAATGGGGCTCACATAAAGATATTTGGGAGTAGAATACGAATTTGATATCCAAATTAAGGACCATGTATTTAGGGCATCACCCCTTCCCCAAAACACCCCCCAAAGGGTAAACATTTTTCGACCATGCCAATATGTGGTATTTAAGATTAGAAAAAGAATTTGATAACCTATTTTGGGCCATGCGTTTGGGGGACGCCTCATCGTGTAAACTCTACTAAACCAATGGCAATATGGGGTTTAAATAAATAGTTTTTGAAAGAAGAGCACGATGCTGATATTTTTCAAGGCCAAGTGCCTGGGGGACCACCTCACCCCCGAAAACACCCCTAAATCAGATATCATGAGAGTAGCGGGCTGAAATAAAGTATTTTATGAATGGAGTACACCTTACATCCAAACTTAAATTCGTAGACCAATAAAGATCGTATGGGATTCGGACAAAGGCACTTATTGTATATTGTTAAATTCTAGTCAAGCGATATACTATTTTCGTAGCATGGTATTTCACTAAAAGCTCTTTAATTGTCGAAAATAATTATTCCAAAGATACTTTTGTTCCATATAAAGTAAAAGAAGGCGCAGCGGGGCGGGCCCGGTTCAGCTAGTTTAATACATATTTGCCTCAAGTTATACCTTAAGCCAATTCATTTTTTTTTTCTTTTGAAAGCTTTGTAAATATATTGTTGTAATGTAACAACTAGTTGTTCTAAATTTTTACTAATAAATCGATTATAAACACAAAAAGAGAAGAAGAAAGAAAAAAGACGTAAAATAACTAAGAGAAAAAAGAGAATGTTTACATATTTTAATCTGCACTTGTTGTAAATAATTATCCTTACTCTTCATTAAGAGAGTATTTTACCTTTTATATATATTTATATACATATGTATGTCTATACTGCCGATATTCATCACCATGATGCTGGCGCCAACATCGATGACTCGATATTAAGAGCGGTGAGTTAAGAGAGTAAAACTAATAATAATAAAAAAAAAACAGGTTGGTTGTAATTAATTGTCCTGCAATCGACAACTCGATAAATTTGTCCTTGCATGATTTTTATACAATCCACCATAAGATGGGGGTATACTAATATCGTCATTCTGTTTGTAACTACTCGAAATATTCGTCTGAGACCCCATAAAGTATATATATTCTTGATCGTCCCGACATTTTATGTCGATCTAGCCATGTCCGTCCGTCTGTCTGTCGAAAGCACGCTAACTTCCGAAGGGGTAAAGCTAGCCGCTTGAAATTTTGCACAAATACTTCTGATTAGTGTAGGTCGGTTGGTATTGTAAATGGGCCATATCAGTCCATGTTTTGATATAGCTGCCATATAAACCGATCTTGGGTCTTGACTTCTTGAGCCTCTAGAGTGCGCAATTCTTATCCGATGGAATGAAATTTTGCACGACGTGTTTTGTTATGATATCCAACAACTTTGCCAAGTATGGTTCAAATCGGTCCATAACCTGTTGGAATACCTTCTCACCTGGTCTTATAGCGAGGAATAGCCTTCCCTCTGGAGCTATTCCAATCTGTTGCCCTCATCATCTTATCCCCTTCCTATCCCATTCTTTTCTAAGATCTACACGATCTTAATCAAAGACATCATCTTCATTAAACGTTATAAACATTCCAAGACGGTTTTCATTTATTTCCTATAAGATGGACTCATTCTCAAGGTATATGGGAAACAAATCAAAAGTTCAATTAAGCAAAATATCTGTGAAATCCATTTACATCTGTGATATTCTCAAAACTATTTTTAAATCCCTTCATAACCAAAAGTAAATAACAAATAGTTAAAATTCTTTTAAATTAAATTAAATGTAAAATAAAGAAAGTCATTTAATAATATGTATATCTGTAGGGTAAAGCTGACTGTATCTAGGCTTCCCTTCTGCCAGGGAATTTACCGCCTATGGTGTCTCGTCCCACCTGGACGCTTACTCCCTGTCTGTCCGCCCAAAAATCGTAATATTATAGGTATGTGTCGCGTTATCGAAAAAAAAAAAAATAAAATCGTTATTTTTTTCTCTGCTTTTTTTATTATTGTATCCTTTTCTTTAGGCCATTATATACGCCAAAAATGACAGCATTCGTTGTGTAATTGGCTGGGACAAAAATCCCTAATAAACTTTTCTACCTGCATAGATCGAGCTCTTTCTATTGGGGAAGCGCAAGGAGCGTAAAAGATTTGGAAGCGGTCCAAACAAAAAAGATAAGTTTGATAAAATGAAACAAATGCCTACCTTTTCCAAAAATAAAAATATTTTTGATGTCTTTCTTTTATTTTTTCCAGATATTTCCGTCCGTTCAAGGTATGTGTCCTGTGTAACGTATCGGGTCGTAGGCAATCACCTGGGACACTGCGGGTTGCACGTGCCTTCTGAAGAATCCCACTCCACTAGCAGCCATACACCGCCACACCATAACTCCACCATCACCGTGCTTTACCGTTCCAACTAAATTTTGTTTTTCCAGCTCAGTTCCGGACTTGCGCCACACTTTTTGCCGACCTTTAATGCCAAAAATACAGAATTTGCTTTCGTCGGAGAAAATAATTTGTTTCCAGAATTCAGAAGGCTTATTGATGAAAGTATTAGCGAATGCAATCCGCTAACTCGAGCAACTCTTCCATGAAATCCAGCTCTATGTAATATTTTCTGGCAGTTTCGGCACAGATGCTTTTTTTAAACATTGTTTTAATATTTCCAAAAATTTTGGTTGATGGTATACGAGGGTTGTTGCTTGCCATATTAATAGCGCAAAGCGCAAAGTTATCTGTTCTCTAACAGATAATTTTTTTGGACGCCCAGGCCGAGGCTTTGAAGTTATAATGCCGGTTTCTTTGTAATTATTAATTACGCGCTGGACAGAAGAATACGTCCTTCCTACTGTTCCACCAATATTTGTAAAGCATTGTCCTTCTTTCCACAATTTAATAATTATTTTTCTTTCAGATATGCATACAGCGGTCAAAAAAAGTATTCATCATTCAATGTTTTTTTTTTAATAAGTCTACAAAAGACAATTGGAATAAAAACATATTAAACTAATGATGCAGTAGTGCTTGTGTGATATATATGTACACAATTTCATTGTTTTTAAAGAAAAAAATAGTATTTATTGGAACAAAAAGGGCCATTTTACAGCTGAACACAAAAAATTAAACAAAAAAAGTATTCATCATTGCAAAAAAACAAAAAAATAAATAACATAATTTAAAAAAATTAATACTTTGTTATTCGACCACCGCGTCTTATAACTTCTTTTAAACGGTTTGACATCGATTGGACTAATTTAGCGGTTATATTTTGGTCTATATTAGTCCATTCCTCCATTATCACCTGTTGCATTTGACTCTTGCTCGAAAAATTGCGCGTTCTCAATTTGCGTTCGAGATGTTCCCAAAGATGTTCAATTGGGTTCAAGTCGGGACTTTGAGGAGGAGTTTTAATGACTTTGGGGCAGTTATACAGCATCCACATCTTGGTATTTAAAGCAGAATGTTTGGGGTCATTATCTTGATAATATTGAAAGTTATTACCAAGCCCAAGTTTTACAGCACTATCTTTTAAATTCCTCTTTAAAATGTCAATGTAATACTTATGATCCATTACTCCATTAATAATTTCAAGATTTCCCGCTCCTGAAGACGCCATACACCCCCAAACCATTAAACCACCGCCACCATGTTTTACAGTAGCAACTGTGTTTCGTTCTTCAAGCTCTGTATTTGGTTTTCTGTACACTATGACCTTTCCATCGCACCCAAAAAGATTAAACTTGCTCTCGTCTGCAAAAATGACTGTTTTCCAAAATGATTCGGGCTGTTTTACATACATTTTTGCGAAGTTTAGCCTTTTCACTCGGTTTATTTTATTTATAAAGGGCTTCTTACGTGCAGTTCTTCCTCTGTAACTATGCCTTTTGAGTGTATTTCGAATTGTTTGTGTAGTAACTTCCTTCCCTAAATATTCCATAGTGTTTTTACGAAGAATGGCCGCATTTGTCTTCGGAGTTTTCTGAACTTGCCGCACTAGCCAACGCACATCTCCAACTGAAAGTACTTTTGGTCGACCAGATCTTGGTTTATTGTCAACAGTTTTCGTTTCTGTCCACTTTCTGATGATGGATTGTATAGTAGATCGTGGTCTATTTAATATTTCACTGATAGTTTTTTGAGTTAAACCATCCCTGTGGTGTTTTATTATCAAAACTTTTACCTCATCAGAAACCTCGTTTTGCTTACGACCCATTTTGACAAAAACTATATTTTCAATGAAATTAAATATTTGCTGTCAAGGGCAAAGCCTCCTTTACTAAATAAAACAGAAAAGGGGGATTCCCAAATAATATTTGAATTTGACTTTGATGATAGCACATCAATGATGAATACTTTTTTTGTTCTGTTTTTGGTGTTATTATATAAAATTGCATTTTTTGCGCTAATTAAATTTATTTTTTGAATTTATTTTAAAACATATTACGAAAAATAAACTATTGCATAAAACTGCATTATTTGTTTACTTTAAATTTTCTTCAATTACCCAAAATAAGTGAATTTATTATCAATTTTGCTAATGATGAATACTTCTTTTGACCGCTGTATTTCCTTTCCTTTAGTTTCCATGTTTCTAAATTTATTATTTTTTTAAAAAACACGTGTAACTATCACTTTAACTGAAACTGATCAAAAATAAGAACAAGCATCATAAATTGTTGCAAAACAATGTTGTTGTGATTGCAAGACCAAAAGACAAACACTTGCTTTCATAATCGTTATTGCTTTGTACAGATTTATTGCCATAGCTTGCTATGAAAGGAATATTTTTTATTCATTTATTTTATTTATATACAAATTCTTTCTTATATATGCATCCACATATAACGAATTGTTTTCCACTCCGAGTAAGTACATTCACCGAATTTACCAACCTTTAGCAAGCAAATAAAAAACCAACCAAAAAAGAAATCAGCTGTTCTGCAAATTTTCACTGGAAATCGTTCGCGTACTTTTGCTTGCAATTTTTTTTAAGAGAGTAAAATGGTAACATTCATATTATATTAATCGCAGCCGAATCGAGAGAGATGAGGGGGCAGATGAGGGCAGAAGTGTGCGATGGCTTTGCTAAGCTCATTAGCAGACCGAGAAAGCGATCCGGTGCACGTCGAAGGGGACAGAGGAGTATGTACCGGCAGCGCAATCGGGCGAAAGTGCAGAATACTGGAAGAGATGGAACTGACATTGGATGGAACAGAATCAGACCTCCTGAAGAGCATAACACTGCTAAAATGCTGAAGATGAAAAAGAGCTCCCCGCTTTCGAGTACTCTGGGAAAACCAAGCCAGCCATCCCGCAATGGAGACTCCAGACAGTGTCCTGCGGAGGTAGACAAAGTCGGAACAGGAACGAAAGAGGCGCGCACGGCCCCTGAGTCTTCATGGAAGACTGTGACTTCCAAACTGAGGCCACAGCCATCACGGAAGGGGAAGATGACCGCTGAGAATTGTAAGGAGCCGCCCTTTTAAGCCAGAGGAGCAAAGAAGCACAACAGAGATGAGCTGACTTATGCAGTCATCAATATCGGCTGTGCATCCGGTAGGATTCCACCAGATCATCGGTCCCAAGTGGAGGATCTGGTTAACGATCGGATTTTCGAACATGTGTGTAACTCTGCACCCATCTTCACGTTGGGTTTTGCGCCGGCGGAATGTATTGATACCGTCAAACAGCTCGTCAAAGGTATCCACCCTCCCAAAACTCGACAAAGACGACGGTCTTTATCAACGGACGGGGCAGTAAATTTGAAACGGAACGCATGTTGGGATTCTTGGGCAAGCAAAACCAAGGTTTGATCGCAGAAAAGTGGGAGGTCTTCCATAGGGAGGAGAAGGAGGAAGGAACTCTCCTTGTGGTTGCCATTGATCAAGTCTCCGTGATGAGTTTGGCTAGGACTAAGGCATGGCGCACTACGGGAGCTAAGCTGTCTTTTCAAGATTGGGAAGACTAGGATAGACAAAAATTCTCATTTTGGGACATCAGGCCGTGGAGGGGCAGGTGACTCAATACCGCCCAGCGAACAGGGGGATGACAACGAGACAATCACGGCCTGTCTCAATATTGGAAAGACTAGGATAAGTAAAGATCCTAATACTAAAATATCAGGCAGTACAGTGGCGAGAAACCCGACACAGCCTAACAGACAGGGACCCGACGACGGACCCATCACCGACTTCAAGATTCGGAATACTGGGATAGGTAAGGATCCTAATATTGAATCATTAGGCAGCGCAGCGACGGGAGTCTCAATGCAGCCTAACGAACAGGAAGCCGATGATGGTACCATCACCTACTCCCAAGAAGCCCATTTACTTAAGATTTGGAAGACTAAAATAGACAAAGGTCCTTGTATTGAAACATTAGGCAGTACAGGGAATGAAAACACAATACAGCCTAACGAACAGGGACCCGACGTCGGAATAACCTAATATGATGTCATCAGGCAGTGCTGTGGCAGGAAAGTTAATGCAGTCTAAAGAACAGGGAGCAGACGATGAGATCATCACCTACTCCCAAGGTGATGGGCATCTTTATGACCAATGATTGAGGTAATACAGATAAAACTCCACCGGAGCGAGACTGCTACACACGCTGTGATGGAGTAAATCAGCAAGGGCAAGATTCATATTCCCTTAATTCAGGACCCATGGACGACCCGGAACAAAGTTTCTGGACTGAACCATATCAACTACCAATTATTCTAATTATTATTGAATTATTCTACTAAAGCTGGTACTTATCAGAGGACCTGCGTTCTTTGTCATAAAAATTGGAATTAGTTATTTTCCCCAGAGATGTCAACGTCGAGTGCAACAGTGGTGAGACAGGGAGACGGTGGAGCATACTTGGCATCACTTTATCTGCCTTTCAACTCTCCGAAACCGCCACCCACATCAGAGCTACAACGGCTGGTGAGGAAAGCAAAACAGACAGGAAACGAGGTAATAATAGGGTGCGATGCGAACTCTTACCACATTTCGTGGGCTAGAACCAACACTAATAAGCGGGGCCAAGCCCTGGCAGAGTTCTTGAATGCTAACGACCTAATAACACTTAACATTGGTAACACCGCTACCTCTGTTCATAGGATTAGGGAGAAAGTATTAGATGTGACGATATGTTCGGAAAATCTGGTGGGGTCCTTCAAAGATAGTTGTCCTCATCGGGAAAGGAAAACAGCCCAAAAAAACCCTGGATGACAGGGGAGATTTGCAATATTGAAAAGAGGTCCGCAGACTTTTTAACAGAGCACATCGTTAAAAAGCGGAAGTTTTTTGGGATGTGTATTACAAATGGCACATGGAATACAATAAGATTACCAGAGCGGCAAAACGTGCCTCCTGGAAGCTTTTCTGCGTACAGGTCGTAGCGGTAATGACGTGGCCAAGATAAGAAAGTTTCTCTCAAGCTTTATAATTACGTAATTCATGGTTAAGAAATCCTTGAGGAACTTCAAACCATTTAAGTCTCCCGGACCTGATGGTATGTTTCCGGCGTTTCTACAGAAAGAGGCGCCTCATCTGGCCAATATTTTCACAGCGTGCCTAGGACTTGCATATACTTCGAAAGCCTGGCAGGAGACAAGGTTGGTGTTTATACCCAAGCCCGGCAAGCCAAATTATGCGACACCAAAGGCCTACAGAGTCATAAGCTTTTCGTACTTTCTACTCAAAACTGCCCTGCACGAGGTTATACATAAACAAGTAAAAAGGCGTTAAGTTCGGCCGGGCCGAACTTTGGATACCCACCACCTCGGGAATATACGTAAACCACCATTCATCAAAATCCGGTGAAAATTGTATACCTGAATTTCGGCGACATAGTATAATAAATGCACCTTTTATGGGCCCAAAACCTTAAAAAGAGAGATCGGTCTATATGACAACTATATCCAAATCTTAACCCATCTGTGCCATATTGCAGGATTATGTCGAGGGGCTTAACTTAACTCACTGTTCCAAATTTCGGCGACATCGGACAATAAATGAGCATTTTATGGGCCCAAAACCTGAAATCGAGAGATCGGTTTATATGGCAGCTATATCCAAAATTGGTCCGATCTGCACCAAATTGATGAGGGATATCAAAGGGCCTAACACAATTTAGTGTCCCAAATTTCAGCAAAATCGGAAAATAAACGTGGCTTTCATGGGCCTAAGACCCCAAATCTGAGGATCGGTCTATATGGCAGCTATATCCAAATCTAGACCGATCTGGGCTAAATTGACGAAGAATGTCGAAGGGCCTAACACAACTCCCTGTCCCAAATTTCAGCAAAATCGGATAATAAATGTGGCTTTTATGGGCCTAAGACCCTAAATCGCAGGATCGGTCTATATGGCAGCTATATCCAAATCTGAACCGATCAGAGCCAAATTGACGAAGAGTGTCGAAGGGCCTAACACAACTCACTGTCCCAAATTTCAGCAAAATCGGATAATAAATGTGGCTTTTATGGGCCTAAGACCCTAAATCGGAGGATCGGTCTATATGGCAGCTATATCCAAATCTGAACCGATCAGAACCAAATTGACGAAGGGTGTCGAGGGGCCTAACACAACTCACTGTCCCAAAATTCAGCAAAATCGGAGAGTAAATGTGGATTTTATGGGCCTAAGACCCTAAATCGGAGGATCGGTCTATATGGCAGCTATATCCAAATCTGAACCGATCTGAACCAAATTGACGAAAGATGTCGAGGGGCCTAACTCAACTCACTGTCCCAAATTTCAGCAAAATCGGATAATAAATGTGGCTTTTATGGGCCTAAGACCCTAAATCGCAGGATCGGTCTATATGGCAGCTATATCCAAATCTGAACCGATCAGAGCCAAATTGACGAAGAGTGTCGAAGGGCCTAACACAACTCACTGTCCCAAATTTCAGCAAAATCGGATAATAAATGTGGCTTTTATGGGCCTAAGACCCTAAATCGGAGGATCGGTCTATATGGCAGCTATATCCAAATCTGAACCGATCAGAGCCAAATTGACGAAGGGTGTCGAGGGGCCTAACACAACTCACTGTCCCAAAATTCAGCAAAATCGGAGAGTAAATGTGGATTTTATGGGCCTAAGACCCTAAATCGGAGGATCGGTCTATATGGCAGCTATATCCAAATCTGAACCGATCTGAACCAAATTGACAAAAGATGTCGAGGGGCCTAACTCAACTCACTGTCCCAAATTTCAGCAAAATCGGATAATAAATGTGGCTTTTATGGGCCTAAGACCCTAAATCGTCGGATCGGTCTATATGGGGGCTATATGAAGATATAGTCCGATATTGCCCATCTTCGAACTTAACCTGCTTATGGACGAAAAAAGAAGCTGTGCAAAATTTCAGCTCAATATCTCTATTTTTAAAGACTGTAGCGTGATTTCAACAGACAGACGGACGGACATGTCTAGATCGTCTTAGATTTTTACGCTGATCAAGAATATATATACTTTATAGGGTCGGAAATGGATGAAATGGCATCGAGGGGGCTTTTAACAATGTGCGGACCGACACACTGATCCAATCCTTAGACCAGTACCAGGTGGACCCGGTCCTTAGAGACTGGATAAACCATATGCTAAGGAACAGGTGGATAAATTGTGTGTCCCATGAATAAGGGAGAAAGTGGGACAAGGCCCGCCACAGGGGGCATTTTATCTCCACTCCCATGGGTGGCAACCATAAAAGACCTATTATGGATGCTGACTGGTGAGGGATTTGGGATTTGAACCCGTCTGCTACGCAAACGAAGTTATAATACTTCTAAGGGGTAAGGCTCCTAACGAACTATGCAGAAGGGCCGAAAGGGTCTTGCATAGGGCATATGACTGGGCTATACCCAGAGATCTCAATGTTAACCCAGAGAAGACTGAAATATGCCTGTTCACGAGGAAAACGAAGGTGGGCCAATTTAACGCACCACGTGTCCCCAATAAGCCGATTTCGATATCTGACAAGGTCAAACACTTAGGTGTGATCTTGGACAGGAAACTGAATTGGAAGTGTCACATTCAGGAGCGTACTGAGAAGGCTGACAGATGTTGGGCACTATGTAGACGAGCCGAGGGTAGTCCACTGGCTCTACAGGAGCGTGATTAGATCAGTACTTACTTACGCCTTAGTAGTTTGGTGAACTGCTATGGAGAAAAAGTGCAACATAAGGGCCATACAACAGGTTCAGAGAACATGTTGTCTTGGCATAGGCGAAGCGATGGAACCACGCCCACTAGGGCACTGGAGACTATTCTAGAAATGAGATGAGGCAGCCACTGCGGCTATGGCGGCTTGACGGCGGTCCTCTGACCTTCACCGCCAAATCATCAGCCCTTTCATTCCCCCTTACTCCGTTATGACCCGGCACCCAAACGATGCGGATTTTGCCATCCTCAGAGAAGGCGTTAATCTCCTTCTTACACTGCAAGACTGTTCGTGACCTTACCGTCCTGGTTGTTATTGCCCTTATGGCCATTTGACTGTCCGTAAAGATGCTCACACTCGACGTCCTCGCGTTAGCACCGCACCACTTCATGCATTCCATGATCGCCCGGATCACCGCCTGTAGGACCAAATTATGGTCAAGCAGTCTAAAACAGATCTCAGTCCCTGGGTTCTCAATGTAGACCCCCAGGTCCACTCTGTCCTTTAGCTTTGACCCATGATCTTCCAGTTGGCAACACTAGGGTTCCGTCAATCCAAGACTGTGCCGATGGCAGCACTCCCCTCGCCTTCAAGGTTCATCGCAGGTTTCATCAGAAACCTCTTCCCTTCCTTCCAGGTTTCCTATCGTCGCCTTGATTATACCGCGATGGTATTAGCTGCTGCTATCCTTAATGCATTCTCCCATCGCCTTCAACCTAACCTAACTCTTGCTCTCCTGCAAATTTTTACTGGAAACGTACCCGTGAAGAAAATATTTTCCCAGAATTTATGGCAACACATATGTTTATATGCCGCATATGGCAACTGGAAACGTAGCAGACCTATTGTATGTGAAAAAAATCGTGATCTGTCGTGAAGAAAGCCAGACCAACAGTAAAATATTTTCTCAGAATTGATGGCAACTCAAATGCTTATATGACGCATATGGCAATTCCAATCTGCTTGCTTCTCCTAAAATAGTCTTGGCAACTCTGCATTCGTACTTATTGTTATTTTTACGACTTGACTTAATAAAAAGACTCCAGACTGTTGTTATTATTACTGATTTTTGAAATAACTTTATTTTAAGTTAAAAGTAATGATAGAACCATCAAGGTACTGTCGATTGTGTTTAGAATCAAGTGATCCAATATCCTCCATATATTTGCATGTGCAACAGAAGTATTTACCAAGTGTAATAGAGAATCTCTGTGGGGTGGTAGTAAGTAAAGACCTGATGATAGTGAGGGTGATTTATACTATTTTAACTCAATAATACACAGATATCGCCGTACGAGGAGCCTGGAGCTTTAGTTTGCAACGAATGCTCCATTTCTATTTTAAATGCTGACGAAATTGTAGCGAAATGTCTGGAATCAAATAAGCTATTGGAAGATAGAAGAAACGTTTTTAAAAAAATTGAAAAGTTGCATCAAAACCAATATGAGCATCAACAGCAGTATAGCAAGGCTAAAAAGGAGGAAGAATGGTTGTCGCCTCATAGCGTCCCATTATGCAAAGAAGAACAAGAAGAAAACATATTTGATGAAGTTTTAGAAGACCAACAGTCCTACAACTACTCCGACAACGACGTTATTAATCCGGAAATGTTAGTTGAGTCCATATTGGAAAACTCTCTGCATGATTCGGATGGAAAAACCAACACAACCAACAAACGTAGATCTCGGAAGAAATTGAAAAAAGTCCACGTAGATGAGACTTGCAATGACTTTAGTCAAAACCCTGCCGCTTTAATGTACCAAAGTCATTTTAAGACAAGCAAACCAAAGAAATCTTTTACACGTAGCCGAGAACAGTATTTGAAGCGCAAAATTCGTAACTATCCTGTAAAAGAACCGTTAACACTTATCGGCGGAGAAGGTGTAGTACGAAAACGTAAACCCAAATCCTATCATAGAGCAATACCTAACTTTTACTTTCGCTGCGAGCTTTGTCATGAATTCGAATCCAATGTCGCTTCTTATGCGGTTACACACCTTACAACCGTACATGACATCAAAAGACCAGCAATATTTCGGTGTTCGCTGTGTGACGCCAAACCTTTTATTAAAAATCAATCCCTACAAGAGCATATTGCTACCATACATGAGCAGCAACCAAAAAAACGAAATTTTGCGTGTCCGGAATGTGGCAAAACTTTTATTAAAAATTGTCATTTACAAAAACATTTGCTCTCTGTACACAAAATAGGTGAAATGCCTTATCGATGTAATATTGTGCAATGCGGCAAGGGTTATGTAGACGCATATGCATTGAAGATGCACTTGAAGCAGACGCATCAACAGGTACATCCCGAGATCTTAGAAATTCATAGAACTCAGCTTTGTGTAGATGACAAATCTTTAAAGAATCATACAATGGATATATCTCACGATGCGCAATGCTACAACTGTTTGCAATGTGGTTACAATTTTAGACAAAAGTCAAGATATGAGGCGCACATAAGGCGGGCCACATGTAAACCACCTTGTTTTGTGTGCCGCTTTTGTGAGAGGACCTTTGTCAAATTAGTACAGCTAGAAGAACATCAAAGAGAAAATCATAGTGTTTAAAACAGTCTCAAGTATTTTTTATAAAATCAACTATTTTTGGTTATATCTTAATTTTTTGTATTCCTTTTATTTATTTTTACAACTGAAGTGCGCAATCTTAGATTAGTAAAACTACATGTAGTGTAGATACCGAATAAATGTTTTAGCTAAAAAAAACTAATAAAAAAATCTAACCAGCGTGCCCATTTACCAGGCTCTTCGAATTACTCAACAAATTTTTAGAATATTCTATTTTCATTAAGTGGGTGAGAAGAAGGTTTATGAACTTGTTGTTTTACTTCTATTGAATTAATGCGAATCATGGTGTATGGCGACCTTTGGAAATTAATGCGTAAATATTGCTTTCTTCGCTTCTTTTTGAAATGAGTCTTTGTATGTGATAAAGTTTTCTCAATTATAGTTGCCTTGACATCGACCAAACCGGAATCCAACAATGGTGCTCCAATCAAAGTGAAATCATTAGCGCCGGCTAACATTACTTTCTCCAAACGTATTTCATCGCCAATAGTTGGTGGCCAATACCCTTCGACTATTATAATATCGCCGTCTGTCACCTTAAATTGCTTGCCACAGAGGTGAACAACCGCAAACATACGACCTTCTTCATTTTTAGCCAATTGCTGGTTGACCTTATCGAAAATGTTTTTGCATTCAATTTGTTCTTCATTGGTGACTTTAGTCTCCTGCACGTTGTCGAGTACTTCTAATTTGGTCTGTTGACAAAATCGTGGCGTAACACTCAAAGATCTCATCGAATCTAAAAACAAGAGGATGCACATATGCTTAAAGTTGCTCGAGTACGTTTTGTTAGTAATCTGCATACGTACTTGTTATGCTATTGATGAGACAAGGTTGACGCGCTATTGTTAACAAATTTCGCGCCAGAAAAGCCATGATTTGTTATATTTTATTTAAAAAAATACTGATTTCCTCGCTTTGGCTATCTATCTGAAGTCTATGAAATAATAAAATGACTGCAGCATGAAACAGCTGTTCAGGGTGTGGAAATAAGTCTCATTTATAATATGGTGAGTAAATGTGGTAATCACCACAGACAGGCTTGCATTTCGTTTAGAAAGGGGTCGTTCGTATTTTAGTAACTGATATTCTTCACGACAAATGTAATTAAGGGTAGTGGCATATTGAAGTTGGAAAATGGTCTAGAAAAGAGTCTACAAGGTTATGGTTAACAACTATAGGAGAGCTGACACGAAGTGTTATCGAATTCAAAATTAGTAAGATGAGCCTATTCGAATTGCCAAAGCGCATTTTGGTCCGATTGTCCAGATTTCTTATTTACGGCAAAGTGTTAAAAAAACCCATCGTAGCGCAAAGGTTAGCATGTCTACTTATATAAGAAAAATCGGCGGTGGTTGTTCCCTCCCAATGTTGACGACATTTGTGAGGTACTACGTCATGTAAAAACTTCTCGCTAAAGTGGTGACGCACTTCGGTACGCCGTTCGAACCATGGCTGCGGAATCGAGCAATTTTGCTCGGGTTCAGAGACGAACAAATTATCACGACTCCAACTCCGGACAAAGTATTGGGTTTTTCAATAAGAGCGCTACAAAAGTTTTTTTTGTAAATAAAACGAAAGTGGTTGTAGATATCAATGAAATTTGATTTCTTGATATAGAATGTCCACCACGAGCATGCTCACGTATCGAATGGATGCATTACCGCATCCGAAAGCTGTCGTTTCGAAATTTTTTAAATAGTTACCGATTTTTTTTTTGTAAATCAGAGTTGATTTGAGCATATGTTTGTGGCAAAACAAAACAACACAAATACATAAAATAACAATTAACATCTACCCGCCTTTTGAAAAACGTGTATTGATTGAAATTTTTGGAAACAAATGTAAATTTGTAAATAAAAAAAGCTTCGCTACATTCCTTTTGTTGTGCTTATCGTCCTGATTCTAAAGATGTCTATATCTTTGGCGTATTCCTAGAGAAATGACTATGACAAAATGTCGTCAGTCGGGAGTTCAAAATTAATAAGTTAATTATTATGTTGCCAATGTTAAAGTAAATTTACTATGTTGCCAAAAAAAGCAAGTGGTTTCTAATTTTACTTAAGCAAATTCAGATAATATTAATTTTCTATAGTTTAGTGCTGAGATCAAGAAGCATGCCAAGTTCTTCCAATCTGTTTCCTGTCTTCCATCCAAGATGTTGATAACTTCGTTGTCAGCTAGCAATGGTTTATTGAAGAAACATACCCCGTATGCTCTGAGAATTGGAAATGTTGTATTGTTTCTTTATCTTGTAGATTACATAACGTACAAGTTTCCCCTCTTGAACGATCAAAACTGTTGCCATTTAGCACTATTAAATCAGAACGAGCTTTAAAAATCCATGTTATCTCGTTTTGAGTATATGCATCCTTCACATAGAGTTTCCCTCTAGTATGGTCTAGGAATCTGTATATTCGCGATTGACTCTCCAGCGCTTTTCGAAATCGTTCATTAGCGTAAGTTGCTTCAACATGTTTTAGCAATATCTCGTTATACTCTATCCATTCATGTTCTCTTGCATCAGGATTATGTGTTACTATGCTTAGACTATCTGCCAAATCTTTTAAACCTTTGGCCCAGAATATATTTCTAGATAAAATAATTTTTGACAAAACGTGCGGTAAGCGGTTTGTTCCATATTTAAACAAGGTTTTCGTTACATAATTTAAATGCATTTCAAGCGTGTATAGGTGGCCATTTTTAATTCCAAATTCAATTTCTAAGGCATAGTTTGGTGTTGAATCCGGCAGATTCATTATTTTCTTAAGGAAATGTCGCTGAAGCATATCTACTTGATCAAAATATGTGTAACCCCAGATTTGAGATGCATATGCTTGTATTGATCTGCAGACCACCAAAAACAGCTTCCATTTGCTTTCCAGAGTCACATTTTTTGAGCTAAGAAAACTTTGCCATGTCATATTTATGGCGCATTTTGCTTCATTATTTCTTTTTTGGATGTGCCTTGTAAAGGTCATTCGAGGAGTTAATATTACCCCTAGGTAATTATATTCGGGAACTATTTCAATGTCGTACCCTCTGAACTTCCAGTTTTCGTGCCGTCCTAGCCGACCCCCATTTCTAAACACCACCATTTTGGATTTACTTAGATTAATATGCATATTCCACAATTGACAGTAGCTATCTAACTTTTCAATCATACTGCTCATTACTTCCGGTTCTTCCGCCAATAGCACAATGTCGTCTGCATATAACAGAACCCTGATATTGTGCCCATCAATGTTTATGCCACCCTCTATGACATCATGCAGATCATTTACATAAAGCGAAAACAAAAGAGGTGAAAGGAGACATCCCTGCTTCACTCCAGATTTTGTGTCAAAATATTCTGACAATTCCTCACCAGTCCATACTGCTGCTTTTGTGTTTTTGTATATTTCCGATATCATTTTAATAAATTTGTATGAGAGGCCAATAGTATGCAGTTTATATAATAGTGACTTTCTTGGGACCGTATCAAAAGCTGCTTTAAAGTCAACGAAGAAAGCGTACACTTTTCTTCGCTCAGCTAATTTAATGTTGACTATGGCTGACAAATTATAAATGTTGTCTGCAGTGGAGTACCTCCTTCTGAATCCAGCCTGATACTCGACAATTATTTCCTTAGCTTCAACCCACGCCTGTAACCTATCATTCAGGACTCCCATAAAAATCTTAGCCGATGAGTTCATAAATGATATTCCACGGTAGTTATTCACTTCATTTACTGGTCCCTTTTTGTAAATAGGAATAATTATAGTTTTTTCCAGAAACTCTTCCACCTTAGCTTCAGAAAACATCTTATTGTATAAACGTGCTAGCGTTATAAAAAGTTCCTCTGTGCCATTTATGAAGAATTCATACGATATTCTGTCTTCTCCTGGTGCTTTATTCGGTTTGACTGCTCGAAGTACTTTTTTGATTTCTTCCACAGTTATATCTGCGTCCAGAAACTGATCTTGAGTCAAAAAAGGTGCGTATAATATTTCTGAACATGTTTGAGCCGGATTAAGTAATGATATAAAATAATCTTTAAATATGTTTGCCGAGATATTTGCACCTATACGAAGATCTTCGCCCCTTATTTCCTTCACTAAGCTCCACCATTCCTTGCCGTTATTAATGGTGTTTATTTTAAAGAGTAAATCGTTATTATAGTTGGTTTTGCAAATTTGACATACTTCTTTATATTTTGCTTGGGCTTTTAAATATTTGGACTTATCGGAATGTAATTGTGATTTCCGAAAGTTATTTAGAAGATCAAAAGCCTTTTTCCTAGCCCAATGGCATCGTTCATTGTACCACTTATTTTTTTGGAGAAAGGCACGAGTGGAGACAGACGAAGGTGCTGACCGTTCAATTATCTTCGTTAATTCAGTAATATTTGGGACATTTTCAGAATTTGCTTGTAGATTAGTGTTTAGGCTTCTTTGGTATTGTTGCTTTTGAGAATCCTTCCATTTTAACTTCGGCAGTAAAGCTAGTTTTTTAGTAGACATTGCTTCGGTGTTGAAACCCATTTCAAGTACAATAGGGAGATGATCCGACCATATTTTTTCTTCTATAGAGAATTTATTTACATACCACAACAAGTTTGCGGATACTGCACATATATCGTTAACCGTGTTGCATGGCCCTCTGCGGCTATTGTCTGCCCTGCCACGGGTGTATTCTGAAGAGCCCCAGCAATTGGGGATGGCCAGAGGGCTGTACTGGTCGGTTTGCCTTCATGTGTTGTGCTTTGCCATTTCATGTGTTTAGATTCCCTACCATATGGGAGTCGGGGTTGGCTCGTATGTCTCAATGGGGCTATGTATGTGTGATGCATGAGAAGGTAAATGCGGCGGTGTGACCGGTATGGGGAGTGAACGGTATGGTTGGCGATCTCATGTGTCGGGAATCAATTTAATTTATGCTTAAACGTCCAGATATTTGTGGGCTGTGTTTTTTTTTATTCTGACAGTTCCAATAATTAAATAATTTGCCAATTATGTTGGGCACGTGGTGGTTGGTCAGTGGACAGAATATTCTGACGACGCAGAGTTATCGATTATGATTCACATCGAGTATCGATTTGTGAATATTCGGAGGACGGGTACTGGGTACACCCACAATGACCGTACGTCACGACGCCTTACGACGTGTGCGTTGGGGCGTAATAAGGAATGTTAATAATGATGTTCATAGGAATATGATCAGAATGATTTAATAAATTTCATTTTTAATTATTTGCGGAGTTTTTGGTTTTAAAAAGGTGTATGGCCCAGTGGGTCAGATAGCGTGGATGGTAATGCAGGAAATATTAGTACGAGAAATCGTACGACTTATCGTTGGTCTATGGTTTGAAATGGGATGACGGTTAATCTAATGATCATTCCCAATAGAATGACAGGGACGGTCAAGAAGACGGCAGAAGGTGAAACGCCAAGAAAATTTGGGAAAACGCCTTGGAAAAATAGGCGTCTGGCGCGAAAAATACGGACCATATAAATAGACGACGAGAAAATTCCAGCTTCATTGTACATCAGTGGACCGACTGTAACAAGTGTTTTGGTTTCAATCCAGAGGGATTGCCAATTGTAAAAGAATAACGTATCAAAGACTTTGTGTGTGAACTTTTATTTGTGTATCATACAATGTGAGTAGCCAAATTAAAAGTGGATGTTTGACCGATGTAGTGAATGTTTCGTGGTGTTTGGTTTCTATTTTCTTCGTATAGATAAACAAAATTTGGAACTGCACTGGCCTTCCTTGTAGAGTGGACGGAGGCCAGTGTCATTATTTTTTTTTCTGGTTTGGTCAACGAGCAGAGTGCCTCTTTGGTGAAGTGTTGTGCCCAGCAGATTTGCAAGTACTTTTGCCGTGTGAATCCGATTTATGTTAAAAGTGTTGCTGGCGTTAGAGTTGTATCCCACGAGGAAGTTTGGCCGTTGGGAGATATATGATTAAAGCTCGACTGCGAAGTTTCCATCTAAGAAGATTTCGCCTGGCGCTTCCCCTCCCGCTGTTACAGTCCCTCTAAAACAAGAGAAAAGCTCAAACCAATCAGAAATTTGCCGTGTAAATTAAGGTAAAAAGACTTACCGTAACTGTGTGTCCGTCTATATGTACTGGTGTAGAAAAACCATTGTTATAATTTGATGACTACGATAAATCTGCAGAAAAGAAATTAAAAAAAAATAGTATTAGTTATTAGTAGAAACTAAGTAAAGAAAAGATGTATAAAAAGTTATAGTGGATAGTTTATCTTAGGGAATAGGGAAATAAAGAAAAATCAAAGTGTAAAGAAATAATACTGGCTGGTAAAAAGAATTTAAAGGCTGAGGGAATCAGAGAAAAAGGGGTTTAGCACCTGTGATTATTTGTGTGTTTTGGTAGCAATAAAGTGGTTGCTATTCCGCCTAATCGAGCTCCATTAGTCGAGGTTAGATTGAGTTAGCAAAAGCGCTAAACTAAGAGGCGAATCGTATTGCAGGACTAAGGGCAGTTTTTGATCTATGGTTAACTCCAGAGTGAGCCAACGTTAATGAAAAGAAACTAGTATTGTTTTCTAATGTGGTAGCTATATATAAAAGAAGGAAAATTTACATGTTATAATATATTAAGTTATTAGTCTAGAAAAAGAAGAATATATCGATAGAATCAAAATTTATTAATTCATTTACCACCATTTTTAATCCTTAATAAATAATTATGTTTGTTTAATGTAGTAATATTAAAATAATGATGTTTGTGTAAACCTTTCAGTGGAAGGGGATTGAATGAGGTAAGTGTGTAAATAAAGTGTGTGGTCATTGGGGTCCGAATAAAATTGTATCTATAGGAGCCTTCGGACCAAGGAAGGGGGGGCCCAGTGCGGGACACTTCTATCAAAGTTCCTGTGTCAGTGCAGTGTGGTTGTGAGTTGTGTTTAGTGGATCGTTTAATTCTTATCTTGTTATTCCTCTGGGATTGACTTGGCGGGTTGAGTTCCCATGGCCCGTTGCGAGTGATTGAGCTAGACGGAAGGCCAATAGTCATCGCCGTTATAGAGGTACATAACAACCGATTGCCCAAGATTGCTGATATAGGTAAATTCGCCTTCTTCATCGCCGAGAGTTTGACCATTAAGTAAAATCAAATTGTAGTCATCGCAAAATTCTAACAATTTACGCCCTTTCGAATTAACTTCTTTATCCCGCGACTTACGCCTAATTAAGCCTGATATAAAATTGGATCTGTTTATTGCCGTAATATCTTGCTGATTTTCTCCGATTCTTACATTCATGTCCCCGATAAACACAGGGTTATTTATTTCATTATCAGCTACAAAAGATTTCAACCGTCGGAACTCAGAATCCCAATCTGCCCCTCTTATGTATACCGGGATAATATTGAACATCAAATTTTGCATTAATATCTTTAAAATTTTGATAGAACCGCCGGATACGAATTCATACTTAAGTCCTTTTTCATGCACTTTTGAATTTACAGCAAGCATTATTCCACCTTTTGCTCTACCGTAATTGCTGTCCCTTTCAGCATAATCCCAATAAATTGTGAAACCAGGAAAATACTTTTCAGACTGCTTAGTTTTATTTTGCGTGATATGTGTTTCAATTAAAAAAAAAAAATATATCAAAAATTTTTAGATATTCGAAAAATGTTGGAAATAATAATTTATTCTGCAATCCGTTGATGTTGTAAGCTGCTATTAGCATTTTCTGTTTTTCCAATCTAGCACCGACTTCATGTTTGTTTGCAGCAGAAAGGGGTTTTATTAGTTTTTTGAATTAGTAGTTAATATTTCATACATATCGTTAAATCTAGCCTTCTTCAAGTCTGGGCCGTATAGCATTTTAAATATTTCCTCCGCAGGCTGGTTTCCACACATCAACTCGTTCTTACTATTCCATTGGAATCTTTTGTTGGATATAAGCATTTTGTCGTCCCGAACAGTAATTTTGTGCTTATTACTGTCTGCCAATATTAGTCTTCTTAAAGCTAGCATGGCTTTCTTATTTTTTTGTCTTCTGGGATTTAAATCTCTGTCTATAGATATAGATGTTCCGGCTAAGTTTTTTGTAGTATGTAATACTTGGTTTACGACCGTTTCATTTTCAAATTCCGCTATATGTAATTGTGTACGTGTTATTTCTAACCGCAACAATCTGTGCTGAAGATATTTTAGCTTTTATATTAAGGTTTTCTTCACACACTTTCAAAACAGAGTCCACTGGTGTCTTCTCAAAAACCAGGCCTTTAAATACCAATTTCGTATTTTTAATCTGATGCTCTAGCCATCGTATATTGTTTTCATCATCCTCTATTTTGTGTTTTAAACATCCTATTTCCTCTTTTAATTTTATGTTTTCGGATTTTAGTGTCCCGATTTCCTCGCATACATTATTTATGTCTGATTTGATGGATTCCAAATCCTTCTTAGTTGGAAGATTTTCAAGCTTTTCCTCCAACAAGGAGTTCATGGTAAACTTCATCATTTCTATTAATTCACCAACTTCCATATTTCCAACTGGTTTTTTAGACATGTTCCTGTATATATTAATAATGTAAACATGTAAATTTATATTATTAATAACAAATGCGTGTTATTAAGATTTACAGGGCAGTTGACACAAAGTGTTTCGAATTCAAACGACCCCATTGGTTGGTGTGAAAATAGTTTTATTGATTCAAATGACAAACATGTGTGGTAGTAATCTAAATTTCAGAATCCATTCGCTTTTGCCCTATATGACTACCTTTTGCTGTTGTAGCTATGTATATTTGTATGTGGAGGTAGCAATTCTCGTCAAGCTCATAGATCATCGATCGCCGTGGGAGTGTTTTAGCTACTGGTTATTTATAGTCGCCTTGTCATATCGAGTAACACTGACACTCAGTATTGAAGCAAGAGTCGTTGACGCCCGGTCACTCGATACCGCGGATTGTCCGCGACTGCAACTGCAGCTCTGAAAATATCCTGGGAATAAACTCCCTCGAATAAAATCTTCCTATTCTGATTGAATGGGGAGAAGAAAAATTTGCGAGAGGGAATTTCGAATTGTCGAAAACAGCTGTTTTGCTTCAGCTGTTATTGACTAAAAATGTTACTATAATATTTTTGAAAAAAAAAAAATTTAATGGAAAAATAACCACAAAAAGTTATAAAGGTTGTTAAAAAGTTTACAAGCATGTTGAGTGTTGCTTTTGTAATGTTTGTTTTCCTTTTTGTAGTTTGATAGTGCACAATTATGGCCAAATTTCTGTGTTGTGATAACAACTTTCCGTCCTCACCCAACAATCGTTGGCTAAAATGAGATGCTTCCAGAGTGGTCTGGTGGACGTTGGCGTCCACTCCTTGCCAAAAGGAGTTTAGGTAGCTGAATCTACCGGATCGTTCTTGGGAAGAACTGCTTAAGTAATATAGAGGTTTGCTTAGAATACGTCGCCATGAACGCTGTGGTAGTCTGTCTGATATGCTGCTTTATCTAAAGACCTATATTTATGCAGCTAGAACTTGAATATCGAATCGACATTTCGGGCGGCAGCCGCTTTTCTTATTGGTTGAGACGGCTGTTAGACTATGGATTTATACCCCTGTGGCGCGGACGTTGCCAAATGTGGCAGTATTCTTTTGTACTGATGGTCTAAAGTGTAATGTAATAAACAGGCAGAAGACTTCTTGCATATAAATGAGCGCTGCCTGATTCTACTTTAAGCTCAATAATAAGGGACCTTTTTTTAGTATCACTTTACAAAATCTCTTAATATATATGGGTCTAAGGATATTATATTATGAATTACATGCTGATACCTATGTATATCCCGTGGCAGCCGGATGTACGTTCCGGATTGACCCGATGAAGTCCTTCATCAGCAAGGGCTGTTGCCTCGGTCTACGACACACTGCTACAACAACAACATGCAAGTGTATATTCATTTAATAATTCTAGAATTTTCGTCTTTTATGGTCAATAAATCTGAAAACTTATGCAAATCTTCTGTGGTGGGTACATGACATTTAAGCTGGTAGAACTTAACAAAATTTGTCCTTGTTTTTGATGAAAGTGAAATGAAAAAGTGAAGTGAAAAATAATTTCGGTACATAATAAATTGTTCGTAAATAATAAGTGGTACATATTTTTTATGAAAACAATTAAATTCGTAATTTTTTATACCTACTCCCTTCCATTTGTTTAGGGGAATTTTGCCAAATTTTATCGTCTCATTCTCCCTTTTATTTCGATTCAGAATACCTACTTTTTTCCTGGGATACATTTCCCATTTTCGAAGTTTGTTTAGAATAAAGGAATAGGGAATAAACTCCCAGAAAATTGTTATTCAGAATAGGGGAAAAGGGAATAGAAAAAATTTCCAGGGAAATGATATTCAGAATAGGGCTGTAAATGAAGTGCGGAGCAAGATTTTCGGTGCCGCGTCTTGTTGGTTTTTCCATGGTCGAAGACCGAAATGTTTACGTGCCCACGGCTACCGTTTATACTGCTCTTTAAATACGGATTTAATGGCTCGATCATCTGTGTTCCCCTTACAAGATCAATTGACGAGAGCCTTATATCCAGATTAAATTAGCAGTGTAAACGGGGTTTTAAGTCGCATTTATTTTGACTCATTTGCGCTAAACTTCAAAGGTGGTCATGTCTACCGCTGTACCACCAAAGCTGCAATTGGCTAATTCTTATATTTCTCCTAGATTTGTCATCATTTGTGGGTGGCCTATAGGAATTTAACTAAAGAGACTATTCCTCGCCTTTTATATTTTACCTTCCCTTGATTATAATTCAGCAACATGTTTTTGGCAAATTCGGATAGCCATGAATTGAGCCATTTAATCATTTTGTCTCCCATTTATTTTGTATAAATTAGTCCTTAATACGGAAGAAGTGTTCATTTCCCTTTTTATATTATAATTATACTCAAATACTCACATTTTAAAATATGTTTTAACTATTTATATCAAGTAACAATTCTATTCGATTGCTCCTGAGCTCACGAGTGGATTTTGAACAGCTAATACTCGATTATGCACTCGTTAACGAATGCTATAATCTCGAATTTCGATAGTACTTAATTAGTAACGAATGGGGGAATGCCCAAACAAATTTGGCCCCAGAACGGGTTTCAAGCATAAATCGGCCGATACCGCTGTAATTTTCGCGTTCGATGTTCGAACGAAGTTCATCAATCGTCGATGGGTTGTTGATATATCGATGCGGGTAAGTGCAATTTCCCAACAACAGAAACATAAATTGCTCTATCTGTCAAAATTGGTGTTTAGTGCAACTCTGATTTTATGTATGTTACTAGTTCGCGCCACTTTTCGTTGAGTGTGTGTATAATGGTTCTCAGCTATAATGCACACACACCACTGAATGTTATGAAAAAACGAAAAAACGTTCGCTGTATGTTACCTCTTCGTTTTATTATGGTGCAAATGCTTATTGGTAGTTTATAAAGCTATAACTTTTTGTGAAAACGGCTTAAAGTGTATTGCGATAGATTTGCGATTCTCATTCAATAAATAATATTTGATAAAAAAAACTAGTTTCACTTAAACGGTGGTACTATGTTCGCTTTTCGCGGTGAAAATCCATATAAAAAAGCGAAATTGGAAATTTCGCATTAAGCGACGCCCAAGGAAAGCACAATCACAATCGTTTTGAAACACACGCAAAAATAAAACGCTATCGCTGAGGACCTCATTGCAACTCAACGTTATTAGCATTGGCGACACACCAACAACTTGCGCCCTAGGAAGATGTTAAAGTGCATAGAATATTATAAAAAAGCAATAATATATGATAAAAATAGGTTTGGTTAAATTTAAATGTTTGGTGTTTTTACGATGGTTGGGGAATGGGAGGTGGTTTTGATGATTGTTCGCCCCGCTGACGATGCGAGTGGAAACAAGCTAAGAGCAAAGCGCGGTTCGACCTTGAAGGCTCTGTTGTCATAGCCGATTGACCGCAATACTTACGCTTAGTCGCTTGGTTTTAACAAATTGCTCATCCCAACAATCAGCCAAATTTGGCAAAATATATATCTAATATTCGTTATAATTACGCCACACATGCTGAGATAAAATGTTGAATACCTTAAATCAGCATTAATCAATCCTTTTAATAAAGTTTTTTTATAGGCATACTTCCGATTCTACAAAAGCAGTTGACGTCAATACAATGTTAACAGAGCCGCCAGGACTACGCAAAAATAGTTCCAAATTCCATTACCATCAAAACATAAGACACGACAACGACTTCAACCACACTCTTTATCCATAAAACTCACCTTATTAGAGCAATTGGACATAATACAATAGTTAGGTTTCGTTCAAGTACAACTTTCGCAGATTGGTCACTTGTCGATAATAAGAAAGAAGACTTCAGAACAAAATCAACATTTTTATCCTGGCGCTGGAACGTAGTATTGCCCAAGATATATTCATTTGCAAGTGGCGGTATGTTACTGGTTTGCGCCATTTTTTCGTTGTTTATGTGTATGGTTCTTAACTATAATACACACACACATAACCAAAACTCGTTGACAGATAGTGCACTTCGCGAGAAAAAATTTTACTCAGCTGTTTACGGTACACTGCCTGGTAATTATGTCATGGTAGTGTCCTTTACTTTAGCTACTAGGTATTCTCTTTCAGGGCGAGGTTTTTGTTAACCATTTGTCGCCAGTTATTTTGTCGGCACCAATTTCTCTATGTACAATAAAGCCCATTTTATTGGCATGCGACAGCAGACCAGCAACTTCAGCGGACTCCTATGCACAAAATATTAAAATAAAAATTTGGAAAGTATTAAATTAAAACCCCTCTTACCCTAGGCAATGTGTACGGTACTCTCTCCATGCTTCGGATTTCTGGGTCATTTGCTCGACTCCAGCTATGGCTTTTGTGGCAAAAGCAAAGCTTCGCTACGAATGTTGAAATACATCAACGGGCATCTTAATATAAAAACCATCAACTCTTATTCGAGAATCATGCTTTTTATATACATAACATTTCAGCTATTGCGTTTCAGTATTGCTCAGCAGATTTAAACAAAATCACTAAAGTTTCCAACAGGGCATCTCCGTTTTAATAAGTGAAAAAACGGATTCCCGAAAATTTTTTCACTTAATAGAAAGTATTAAAAAAATACTTATTATACAAAATAGAAGGCTCGATTAATGAAAAAATTTTTTTTTTAATTTAACTCATTTTAGACAGGTGTTGAGTTTTGGCATCAGTGACTTGGCGAACATTTCCATATATATATGTATTGGCAGTATATTTCTATCTTAAGATGGGTATTAACTGGCTGGTACTACGTTTTTTTTGGGGAAAATTTTCAGAAATCGTTATGTCGGTGTTTGATAAGGTTGCCAAATTTGATTTTCTTGGGTTTCTTTGGTCAAAATGTCACCATTTACATATACATATAACATTATGTGACACTAACCAATTTTTTAGCTGTTTACGACATGTGAGTTTGTGGATCAAAGATATAGGAATTGTGCAAGGAAATTGTACAAGGAATTGTATATGTGTGAAACTGCTGTTTCTTGCTTGCGGTATTATGTTTTTATTTCGCAATTTTTCCATTAATTAAAGATAGTCCTTTAAACATGCTATAAACGGTGCAAATTTATTTTCTATTTGTGAAGGAACAAAAAGAGGAATCGGTTAAAATGCTGCATTCGACATACCATCTCGCTATTATGATATTAGGAAGACCAAGCAGACTGTATATCTTGGTTGTTCATGTTCTTGCAATTTAAACCCAAACCCACCCCTTCGAAATTAATAAATAATAAAACACAAATCCATTTGTAAATAAACGAATGCAGCTTTTATTGCCAAAATAATAAGATTTTGTATTTTTTTTTTGCTGGTATATGTTAAATAAACACAGCATTCTAAAAGCCTTTGTCAGCATCTTCCAATTGCATCTAAATATTGTAGTTGTAATCGCAAGACCAAAAGCTCAATACGTTATTTCATAATCGTTATTACTTCGTACAGATTTATTGCAATAGTTTAATATGAAAGAAACATTTTTTTTAAATTTTTTTAGAAGTACATTTATTTATATTTATATACAAATACTATTTATGCATCCACAAATACTTATTTTTTCCACCCCGATCAGTAATGAGCTCGTTGAGCTTTGGTTTTGAGCGTCGAGCTGCAAAAATGCAACTCTGTACACAAATTCCACAAAAGCAACTAGGAAAGTTAAAAAATTTCAACTTTAACGCTTGAAACCGAGCGTCACTCGGTATTGCCACACTTGAAGTAGTGTTAAAAATTGTTGAACTTTTGCGAGATTTTTTTTTTAACATATGTTTGCAAGTTTCATTTTTCAAAGCCACATAGAAAATTCTTTAACTTTTGGGCGTTGCTTTTGTGGCACTTTTCAACGCAACGCTCAAAAATACAGTACAACGCCCTCATTCTGTTTTGGCCTTTAGTTATAATCAGAAGTTTGGCGATTGCGTATATTTTACGTAAGAAAACTATTTTTGCGCAGCGATTGTGCTTTTGTCACAGACCGCCTGGTGTATTACCTCACTTTCCTAACTACTTGAGACTCCAGCAATGCCTCATTATTAAAAAAAATACGGAAACTGTTGTTAAAATCCATGACTCTTTGGGGTGGGACCACACACGATGACGACGGTGGCTTTGGGTCACCCACCCCAACCATGGTACCTCATTGACCTCACTATTGCTGAGATACCCCTTTTCCGTCTACGAGTTACCCTTTCACTCACTTACCCCATTCTTTAACTTCCATTTGTTCAAAACTTAACCTACTGTTATATAATCTAGCTAGATTCAAGGGTATTTATCTAAATATACGAATGGAATCTGCTCGGGTCTAAGATTAAAGGTTTCAAAAAGGATCAATATGAAATAGTTATTGTATCTGGAAAACAATTTACATTTGATAAACAATATGGTAGGTTCATAAACGAGTCAATTCAGTGTTGCGGGGTACCCCAATATGCTCACGATGTGTTTAAGAGAAGAAAAACGAGAAAAAAAATGGCGTGGAGGTCCCGTATATAGAGGCCTTTGCGCCTGCGTGGCGGCCAAACGCGCACATTACACTCCCTACTCCTAATGCCTTCCTGCGACAGGAGGAGTTGGGATTAACTTGGGCACACCGTTCGGCAGATCAGCGACAACAATGTTGGACGTGTGGTCTGCCATGCGCAATTTTTTTTATTTTTATTTGATGTTCTTATTGTCCCTTGTTGGATTGGTCAATTACTGGATCCCATTCTTACAGGCTGGGCGAAGCGGTGTTTATTTCACGGCGGCTTCCCCGGGCGAACGTTGGAGAGCTGGCGGCTGCCTCTTCATATGTAGCCGATGGCTAACCCCCAGCTCCGCGAGGGAACCTGCTGATAGATCGCAGACCTGATACAAGTGATTTCAGGATTTATGAAAAACATCCATACCCAAGAGGATGTGTTTCATGCGCCCGCAATCACAGCAATAGGTAGGCCACCGCAGCAGGGTTGCCGGTACCTAGAAAAGGGGAGAAGATAAATTATTACGGAGAAATAATGGAACGATATTACCTTACGCCAGGAGCCTGGATGTAAACAGATGGTTTTCGGCCAGCTGACGCGTAGAGTTGCCAGTGTGTATGTTATTTGCCATTGCGTAGGGCGAATTACTACACTGGCTGAGATTGTTGTTGGGCGGCTCTACGACGATAAAGGGGTCATATAAACTATCCGCTCACAATACAAATGATTTAAGAGAATTGAAATGTGAGTTAAGGGTTTCGAATGTTCTAAAATCAAAGTTAATCCAATAAAACCATTATGGATATTGACTCAAGATAGCTAATTTTTATGATTGAATGAGAACGAGGTAATAATAGGCATTTTGGCGTCAGTGGAGAAGTAATGTGCGTGATATAATATCTAAGATTCGTGTATTTAGAAAAAAAAATAAATTTTGATCCCAAGTTGTAGAAAAAAAGATTAGTGTTGGTTATTTTAATAGTCTTGTACAACAGCCATTGAAGAAAACGTTTTTTTTTTTGTATTAGAATGTTCCAGTGGGTGTTTTGTGTATCAAAGTAATTCGTTTTGCTGTTTAATCAACACTGTGGGAAATAAGGAAATACACCAAATAAGATAAAGTAAGTTTTTAGGTCACTTTTCGATAGCCAATGGGTGTTTTAAACCATGTTATTAACAGATCAAACCTCCTGGATGACAGGAGGCAACGCTTATTTTGGTACAAGTGGCTGAATTAAGCCCATGTTTGATTTCCTCCTATTTGGAAACCCATATTGAATGGCAATTCCCGCTAACGCCACCGTTTTCATCTAGCTTCTGAAAGGTAGGCCGCTTTTTCTTTTGTTGTGCTCATAAAGAGACGGGAGAGAAAATTTAGTCCCATTGCATCCAGACCGAGCAGTTTAGTTGGATGAAAAATCGTTGGTCTATGCTTATCCAGAAGTGGACAATTGGTGCCTCTAAGTTGCACTAAATTAGGGGAACTCTCCCAATTGTTTTTGGAAAGCGGAAGCTACGCCTGAATACGGCAATACATTTTGTTTTCGTGATAGCCAAAGACATCACCACTTGAACACCTCCAACAATTTTAAATTTAAAAGTTTTTGAAAAAGAAGTCACGCACACATACTCACCTTTACCTTGAGAAAGAATTTAACTGATAACTAAAACCTTTGTTTTATGTCTTGATGTTAGTGCCGTAAGTATGAAATTGAAACTAGTCTACAGAGCTAAGGGAAACAATAGTAAATATATTAGCAAGATTGAATGAATAAATGACAGTATGAAGGCTTCCTAAACAGGTAATCTAATTTTTGGCAAGGATTTCATATGATCTTCTGAGATCTGGGCAAGTTGTAAATGTCTTAATCTATAATGATGTAAGGTATTATTGTGTCTAACTTTCCTTTTTTCCTTTTCTTTTTTGTATTATTTTTCTTTTCTCTTTTCATATATTATTTTTTTCATATTATAATTTTTTTTGCTTCTAAGTTCCAGGGTTTGTTAAACGCATTAAACCCAATCGCCAGTTTTTGCTAAAAAAATCAAACTTAAAAGTCCGCGTCTTTCAAAAACAAACAGAATAGGTGAAACGATCGATCTTACCTAAATTATTTTCTTATTTCATACACTGACCCAAAAAACAAAAATAACAACAACAAAAAGGATCTACCTCTAGGTATACGTATACTCTGAATTATAGAGAACAAAAGGTATTATGACAGGAAATAAGAAAGAATCTTTCTACAGATTCGAATGATTGTGAATAGGTCAGTAACTTATATGTATTATTATACAATTGTGAGATCTGGCCTCGATTTCCTCTTTGTAGACGCCTTACTTTGACCTGGGTTGATGTTTGGCAGGATTTTCGGCATTGCCTTAGCTGTTGTTTGGCGAAATTTATAGCTTGCATGCCTGAAATTCTACAAATCGGTAGATTTTGGCGTCTCCAATATTGATTGTTGCTGCGATGTTTTTCTTTTTATTTTTTATTTCGAACGAACAGTTAGACGTTTTAGTTATCACAATGCAAGTAGGAATATGTCTTCTGGCAGGCGTGGCGTTTTGTGGGGAGGACTTTGGTGTTATGTTATTATGATTATAACGCTCCTGCCGTATGCACTTTTGCAGGCTATTTGCTTTTCTTAGCACTTTTATCACGTGTTCACGGGTCTGGTTGTCGCTATTGTAGTTTAACGTTTCTTAATTTTTTTGTACGCTAGCTTTATGGCTAGTTTCCCATGTTTCTGATTTATTTAAAATGCTCTTTTTTCTCTTCATGGTATTGGTAAGGTTTTAATTTTTCACTTTACCTTCTTGGTTTTTTTGTGTATGATAAAAAATATAAATTGCTTAATGGTCGTAGCACAGTTTTACATATACATATTATCCCTTTCTTTCAAATATATTGCTTCCACTTGTATTTGTTTCACAATTTCTTGAATGTAATCTACGGAACGCTACCACGATCAAACTTCAATCCGTATTTCGCTCGAGTATCTTTCATAGTCTCCCATGGGTATCGTTATGTCTAGCTGTCCCCGGATACCGCTTATTCCATCTTTTCTTTGCTGTAGCTCCTCCCATTTCACGAATACTGTTTATCGATAATTGTTGACGTCATAGACCGATAAATTAGTTCCCAACACCTTGTAGATGGCGATGTCCACCGTACGTTACACTCTTTTTGGGTCGATGGAAATTTTCCCTAGGCGAAAACAAGTTATAGCAAAACAATTACTTTTCATAAATATTTTCCGCTTATTTTTTTATAGGGCGTAGTTTCAACGCGAAAACCGAATATAGTACCAGACATGGTTGAATTAAAAAAGTTGGCTCACTTGCCCAACAGCAACGAAATCAACGATACAACCCTGTGGCAATGGTGACTCAAATTTCCACTAGGCTATCGAATTTCTGCACACTTCCTAACTGACATTCTATTGTAGTTTTTTTTTTGCCTTATCATGTGAAGCAGCTACAAAATCAAAAGATTAATGATTATAAACGTGTAAATTATAAATTAAAACAATTGAAATGTGAAATAAGGAACAAAATCTGAAAAAATTTAAAAATCCAAACCAAGCTTTTGACGTTCTAGTGGGATTTGGATACATATCTGGGATTGGACTTTTGTGAACCCTGTGTCCCAATTCTGCAACTAAAGGTTGGTAATATATTCGGTTTTCACGGTAAAACTCCATATAAAAAAATAAGCGGAAAATATAGATGTAAAGTGTTCGATTCCCTACAACTTGTTTTTTTTTTATCTAGGGAAAATTTGTACTTCACGACGTCCAAGAAGAGCACAATCACAGTTGCTGCGCAATAAGTCGTTTTCTTATGTAAAATAAACGCGATCGCCAAACTTCTAATTGTAACTTAGTGTTTGTTAGTGTTAATGATCTTGCTCGCATGTACTTACTCGGGGTGGAAAACAATTTGTTATAAGTGAATGCATAAATAAGAATGAATTTGTATATAAATAAATAAACTTCTACAATAAATAAAAAATGCTTCTCTCATAGCAAACTATTGCAATAAATTCGTACAAGGTAATAACGATTGCGAAAGCTAGTGATTTGCTTTTGGTCTTGCAATTACAACAACATTATTTTGAAACAAGTGGAAGATGCTGGCAAAGGCTTTTGGAAAGTTGTGCTGATTTAACTTATATCAATAAAAATACTACAAAATTTAATCATATTTACAAATAAAAGCTGGATTCGTTATTTTTTAATAGTTTTGTGCTTCATTATTTATAAATTTCAAAGGAGTGGGTTTTGGTTGAAATAACAACAACATATATGAGTTTGACAACGGTCCACACATTCACAATTGTGTGCACACATGCACGTAAGCAGCTGATAAATTCATTGGTCCCATATTAATTTTTATATGTAAATGGCAACATTTTGGGCAAAGAAACCCAAAAAAAAAAGAAAATCAAATGTGGTTACCTTTTCAAACCATTGAAAGAACGATTTTGGGAAATGTTTTCCCCAGAAAAACGTAGTTCCAGCCTTTATAACGAATATCGTTTAGTTAAATATGTCGACAAGAAAATCGGTTGCACTAACGATTATGTTATTCTCTAATTCCTCGTTAACAGAAATCGTTATAAATTTATTCTCTCTGACAACTTTATCCAAAAAAAAAACGAAAAACCCAAAGAGGAATCGACAAAAATTATAGATAATCCTTCTCATAGCCTGAAATTCTTCTTTTATTAATCTAAATACAATTTAGTAAAAGTGCTGTCAATACCAATTTTTTCGTAAAAAATGTTTGCGGACTTTTTTTCATATTAATTAATTGATTGTACACACATATATCCGAAATGTTAAAAAAAAAACAAGAGAAAAATTCTTAAAAGCCATAGCAAAAATGTATCTACATTTTCTTCGTTAAAGTAAACACCAAATAATTGTCCGTCATTAAATAAACGAATTTCTATTCGTAAGCGAAAACACCTGATTTTAACAATGGCCATTGTCTTTAGAAGCGGCTACTGTATACCATATTCGTTAACTTATCTGTTATCGCTTTTTAACTAAACGTTTTTCCCAAAACACTTTACTAAATTCCATTGCAGGTACCAGCCTTAATTGTAGAAGTTTACAGAAGTCCACTCTTATTTTAGATTTTGGATTAAAAAAACGCTATTTACAAGCAAAATCCTTTCTGGCAACCCCGTCATATGTTCCATCGCCAACTTTTATTTTGATTAATTAAATTGTTTGTGTAGTTATATTATAAAAAATGCTATATTTATATTTGCTAACAATTTGCGATTAAAAATAATTTTTTTTACATATTGGGTCAAGTTGAAAAACTTTTCGTGCACGCTTTTAATGAATGTCATATTTCCACGCAAAAAAACATTTTTCACAGATTTGTTTTCACTATTTTGTATATGGATTTTCACTGTGAAATCTGAGCAAAACGCCCATCTTTATATTGGAAAAAACTATTTTTGCGATTGGTCTGACTCTAAAGGAATAATGTAGAAATAATATGTGATTTTTCGAAAAAAATTTAAAAAAACTCCTTTTTTTACAACCTACATTACATTAATTGTATTATATTTCAAACGAATTCCACAAGAAGATTGGTATATTTAAAATTAATATATTTTCCATCTTATTTTCAATTATTATTATTTATATTTTTATTTATTATTATTTTTATTTATTATTATAATTTTAGTTTATGATTATTTTTATTTATTGTTATTTTTATTTATTAATATTAAATACAGACATTAGTCTGTTCCATTTTTTTCCAACGCCGATTCCTTGGGAACTATACTACATAAAAACACCGTTCCACATCAGTATAGACCATAATATACATAGCACCATAAATATTGTTTTTTGACTACACGGCTATTTGCAGTACCATAAAAATCCTTAATTACAAAATAGGTATAAACGTTTAAAATGCCTTAACCCATTGTCTCAAGTATCCGCTTGCCGTTATCATATGAGGTTATTAAATATCCTTGGGTTTTTTATACCCTCCGCCATTGGATGGGGGTATACTAATTTCGTCATTCTGTTTGTAACTTCTCGAAATAATCGTCTAAGACCCCACAATGTACACATATTCTTGATCGTTATGACATTTTAAGTCGATCTAGCCATGTCCGTCCGTCTGTCGTAAGCACGCTAACTTTCGAAAGTGTAGAGCTATCCGCTTGAAATTTTGCACAAATACTTCTTATTAGTGTAGGTCGGTTGGGAGTGTAAATGGGCCATATCGGTCCATGTTTTGATATAGCTGCCATATAAACCGATCTAGGATCTTGACTTCTTGAGCCACTAGAGGACGCAATTCTTATCCAATTCCTATTTATTTCAATAACTTCTTATTTATTCCAATAACTGTGACAATTATGGTTTAAATCGGTCCATAACTTGATATAGCTGCCATATAAACCGATCTTGAATCTTGACTTCTTGACCGACTAGAGGGCGCAATTGCAACCCAATTTGGCTGAAATTTTGCATGAGGTGTTTTGTTATGACTTCCAACAACCGTGCCAAATATGGTTCAAATCGGTCTATAACCTAATATAGCTGTAATATAAACCGATCTTGAATCTTGAATTCTTGAGCCTCCATAGGGCGTAATTATTATCAGATTTGGCTGAAATTTTGTACAAGGGCTCCTCCCACGACCTTCAACATACGTGTGAATTATGGTCTGAATCGGTCTTTAGCCTGATACAGCTCCCATATAAACCGATATCCCTATTTTACTTCTTGAACTGAAATTTTACACACAGACTTCTACTGTAGTCTTTAACATGCAATTAGCACGCTTCTTTTCTTTTATTCTTTGTTTGTCTAAAAAGAGATACCGGGAAAGAACTCGACAAATGCGATCCATGGTGGAGGGTATATAAGATTCGGCCCAGCCGAACTTAGCACGCTTTTACTTGTTTTCAAATATTTTCAAATTATAACTACTGTCAGGTGCATTGCGGTAATGCCAAAACAAACACTTTTGAACAATTTTACTCGTGCACGCATGCAGTAATCAGAACGGAATTCCTGACTTAGATAGGTTTTATAACCTCCACCATAGGATGGAGGTATACTAATTTCTTCATTCTATTGTACTTGTAACTCCTCGAAATATTTGTTTACGACCCCATAAAGTACACATATTCTTGATCATTATTACATTTTAAGTCGATCTCGCCATGTCCGTCCGTCCGTCTGTCTGCCGAAAGCACGCCATCTTTCGAAAGAGTAAAGCTAGCCGCTTGAAATTTTACTCTAAACAAAAAATTTCAGTAACATTTTTTAAAGTGATAAAATATCATAATTATCATATTCTGAAAAGACAACATTTTGCTGAGGCCAGGGCCGCCTTCAAAATATTTTTCTTACGGAGAAAAAAAGCAAAAACTAAATTTTAATAAAATTTTTCTAATCAAATTTTAATGAAATTTTTCTACAGACAAAATTTCAGCGTATCAGCACGGGCGGACCCCCTCGAAATCGTTTTTAAAGAACATTTTTTGAATTTTTTCTAAAGACAACTAATTAATTGAAATTTTCCAAAGACACAATTTTCATAAATAAAAATTGTTTATAACTTTGTCTTCTTGGTTTGGTTCGAGGTCATCGAACAATTTACAAAAACAGGTGTTGGTGTTTTTTTTAATTGTTTTATTTGTAATTTTTACCAATATTTCGACCACCGCCGGTGATCTTCATCAGGGTCTTAACTATAAATTTAACAAAAACAAGCAATTTTACAAAAAATTAAAAAAAATGTATACATTTGAAAATAATTACATTTTGAAACAAAACAATCGACTTTTCCTTTACAGTGCACAAGTTCGACTGAAGCTCTCTCATTTTTGTCTGTATTTTTGTACCAAATTCCTGTAAATTTGTGCACAATTGTCTGTGTCTTTCTTAAAGTTCATACGTTTGTTTGTAGGGGTGTCAATAATATGTAACATTTCTAACAGAAATCGTCTTTTCTGATTGGATTCTTTGGCAAGTATGTCTACGTCTTTAAAATTTGGTGTATGCCCTGTTAAAGTGCAATGTGCTGCAAGTGCAGTTTTTTTGTTCTAAAGGTTTGTCTTTCATCATCTGGTCAGATTTGTGAGATGATAATCTTGTTTTTAATTTAGTTTTAGTTGTTCCTACATATGTTATCTTATATATAACAAGTAAAAGCGTGCTAAGTTCGGCCGGGCCGAATCTTAGATACCCTCCACCATGGATCGCAAATGTCGAGTTCTTTTCCCGGCATCTCTTCTTAGGCAAAACAGGGTTTAAAAAAAGATTTGCTCTGCTATTAGTGCGATATCAAGATATGGTCCGGTTTGGACCACAATTAAATTATATGTTGGAGACCTGTGTAAAATGTCAGCCAATTTGAATAAGAATTGCGCCCTTTAGGGGCTCAAGAAGTAAAATAGAGAGATCGATTTATATGGGAGCTGTATCGGGCTATCGACCGATTCAGACCATAATAAACACGTATGTTGATGGTCATGAGAGAATCAGGCAAATCGGATAATAATTGCGACCTCTAGAGGCTCAAGAAGTCAAGATCCCAGATCGGTTTATATGGCAGCTATATCAGGTTATGAACCGATTTGAACCATACTTGCCACAGTTGTTGGATATCATAACAAATCACAGATGGTGCATAATGACCCCGTGGTGGAAATAGGGTACTACATTTTTTGATATCTGAAGGGGGGGGCGGACCCTCCCCCTTACCCTAATTTTCAGAAACGCCAGATCTCGGAGATGGGTGGTGCGATTTAAGCGAAATTTTGTGTGCTCTCATATAGTACCCTAAAAATAAAAATTTGATATCCAAATTGCGGATGGGGTACCTAGGGGGCTGCCCCACCCTAAAACCTACCAAACATATATTTAGATCCCTAAATCGGACATATTTACCGACCATGGCAATATGGGGCTCAAATAAAAGGTATTTGCGAGAAGAATAGGAATCTGATATCCAAATGTGGGACCACGTTTCTGGGGGTCTACACCTTTCCCAAAACACCCCCCAAACAGGGCTTATTTACTGACCATAGGAATATGGGGCTTTAATAAAAGGTATTTGAATGCAGAATACGAATCTGATATCCAAATATGGGACCAAGTGTTTGGGGGGCCGCCTCTCACTAAAACCATCCCCCAAAGGGGACAAATTTACGACCATAGCAATATGGGGCTCAAATGAAAGGTCTTTGGGAGTAAAGCACGAATTTGATATCAATATTCGGGAAAAGTATCATGGGGCCACCCCACCCCCACAACACCACCCAAATAGTAAGTATTTTCTGACTAATGCAATATGAGGCTCAAATAAGAGGGTTTTTAGAGTAGAACACGAATCCGACATATATTTTCAAGGCCAACTCACTGAGTGGCCGTCCATCCCCCAAGCCGGTCATGTTTGCCGACTATGGAAATATAGGGCTCAAATTAAAGGTATTTGGGAGTAGACCACGTATCTGATATCAACATTAGGGACCAACTGTCTAGCGGACGTCCCACCACCATAACAACCCCTAAATAAGACATATTGCATGTTTACTGACCATGTTAATGTGGAGCAAAATGAAAGGTATTGGGGGGAAAAGCAAGAATTCATACCCATTGTCGGGACCAATTTTCTGGGGGTCTACTCCTTTCCCAAAATACCCCACGAACAGCAATTTTTTAGTGACCATCGCAATATGAGGCTCAAATAAAGGTATTTGTGAGTAGAATACGAATTTGATGTCCAAATGTGAGTCCATTCATTTAGGGCATCACCCCTTTCCCAAAACACCCCCAAAGTGAAATAATTTATCGACCATGCCAATATGTGGCTCAAATGAAAGGTATTTGAGATTAAAAAATGAATTTGATAATCTATTTTGGGGCCATGTGCTTGGGGGACGCCTCATCGTGTAAACTCTCCTAAGCCAATGGCAATATGGGGTTTAAATAAATGGTATTTGAAAGAAGAGCACGATGCTGATATTTTTCAGGGCCAAGTGTCTGGGGAATCAACTCACCCCCGAAAACACCCCTAAATCAGATATCATGAGAATATTGGGCTGAAATAAAGTATTTTAGGAATGGAGTACACCTTACATCCAAACTGAAATTCGCAGACCAATATAGATCATATGGGATTCAGATAAAGGCACTTTTATTGTTAAACTGTTAGTCAAGCTCTTTGTCGAAATTAAATATTCCAAGGAAAATTTTGTTCCATATAAAGTAAAAGAAGGCGCAGCGGAGCGGGCCCGGATCAGCTAGTATGACATAAATTAGCTTCATCCCCTTTATTTATTAATCTTATAAACTACATTTGATTTGTCCTCCTTTTTCATCCTTGATTTAGTCCTGCTGAATATACTATTTAGTGTGTTGTGGCTTTTTAAAGCAAGTAGGTATTTTTCTCTGTTGTATATATTGAAATTGGTAAGCCATTCCGAAAACCCTGGAATATACATAGTTCTTGAAGATTTTTGGTGTTGATTAAATTTCATTGTTCGCTGTTTTCTTCTTGACGAATTTTGTAAGGTCCTTAATAGCTTTGCTTGGGAAGTCATTTAATCGAGGAATTTGTTGAATTTTCCTTTCGTTTTCTTGATGATATATTTTGTCACTGATTTCTAGTACTCTGTCGATGAAATTAGTAGCCGTATTTATTTTTATTCTTCTCGGATGCTTTGAATAATAATTAATGAGTCTCCCAGATGCTGTATCTTTTTGATACCAATTTAATTCTAACTTATTTTGATGTCGGTGGAAGACGGTGTCAAGATATGACAATTTGTTGTTTGATTTACATTCTGTTGTGAACTGGATTTGTGAGTGGAAGGAATTTAGAACTTGTAGGGTATTTTCCAGTTACGTTCTTCCCAATACACAAAATATATCGTCCACGCATTTGGTCAGAAATCTTAGTTTTGTTGTCATTTTCTCAATTGAATTTTTTAAATGCTTCGAATTTTAAAAATTTTTGAAAAAATTATTTCCTAAGCCCCTACAGCAAAAAAAAAATCATTTTATTAATATTTTATGGCCATTTAGCGAAGAAAGCTGGATTTAATGATTTTGGCATAAAATCGCACCTGCGGTCAAAAGAAGTAGGATTATTGTCATACATTTATTTTTTTTAATATAGAAACCGTCAAATGCAGTTGTCCACTTTACGTTAATCAAAATTTCATTACGATACCTCTTTCCTAACTCGAGCTGGTATTTTTCTAAGGCAGCTCTATACTTGGGTATTTTTCGTT
This sequence comes from Stomoxys calcitrans, assembly GCF_963082655.1. NCBI lineage: Eukaryota > Metazoa > Arthropoda > Insecta > Diptera > Muscidae > Stomoxys > Stomoxys calcitrans. Next base: position 76,562,905 of record NC_081552.1, on the reverse strand, counting down.
GTTAATGGGTTGATGCAATTTTTTAAAGACCGAATCGTAATGTAATTTTTTCAAAACATAAAATTTTTATGATTGTTTTCAACGAAAAGGCTTAAAGAAGCTTTTATATTCATGGAATTTTCTTGCCAAGTTTTTTTTTTATAAAAATTGTTCCGAAAGACATACATTCAAAAAAAATTTTTCGAAGATATAATTATGTATGAATTTTCTGTTAATTCTCGTTTTATTATTTTAATTGAAATTTCATCTTTAAAAAAATTGTTATTTAAAAAAGTCTTTAAATAAAACATTTTGGTTGTGAGTCTGAAAAACTTTTCCAAAGAATAATTTGTAATATATAATTATAAATTATTTGAATTACATCTGATATGAAATAAAAAATGTTAAGGACTCGGAAAAACAAATTTAAAACCTCAAAATGGTCACTTGTTTTTTTTTTTCTTGGAATTCCATAATTCACAATTGAGTATTTGAAGCAATTGATACGGAGGTCATAGTGATTTTGGGACGAAAATTCTAGTAGGAATTTGTTAGTTCTGTTGGCTTTAGCCGTAGATTTGAATACAGTGAAATATTATTTGAAACATTTTAAAATTTACTTTTTGAATTTTTGATTTTCTTCCAAGTAAAATTTTTGTTTGAAAATATTTTGTAAATTATTATATCTTTATATGTTATGTACGAAAATCTTTAATGAAATTTAATGAAATTGTTTACAAAAAGGTGGGTAATAAGTAGATGTCTCACAGGGAAATACCCATGTTTTTCATGATTACTTTTTTGAAAAACTACAAAAATATCACTGATAACATAACACTTTTATTAGAATTGTATCATAATTAATGGTAATGCCCTAATGAATGAAATCTATTATCTACAAAAAGTTATCGTGAAAAATATTAATTTTCATTGGGAAACGCGAACTTAAGCGAGGAAAAGTGTTAAAGAAAATATTAGACAGCAGACTTTTATGTATGAGGGAAAGTTTCATATTACACTCAAGTTAGCCGCTAGGTCGATTGACATCAATAAGTTGGCAAAGAAAGAAAAAAGTTTACAACTGCAATAACGTAGAAATCTCTTCGTGTTTCAGATTAGGACTTGTAAAGACATGATCTAAATTATAAGCATATACGACAATAGTTGAATGTAATTTTTATCGGACATCATTTCCATCGAAAGCGGATTTTCGATCCATTTTAATTAAGTTCGAAGAAGAAATTAGCGAATGCAGATGTTTCTTTGCAAAAATTGGCCAATATTTATTTTTTTTAATATCTAACAATTACTGTTGCTTAATGTTTTCAGTTCGATTGCATAAATTTTATGGGAAAAAAGCCATTTAAAATCAATAGACCAACACAAACAAAAACCTGTTGAAATCATAAAATTAGTTTGAGAGCAAAAATGAGCGCAAACAAAAAATGTCATCAAAATACTGAAGCTGAGTCGATGATACTTTCACAACAGAACTAAGATATTCCCAAAGACAGCCACACTTTGAAAGATTAGGATCGGCCTATAAATAATGTGTTGGCAATCAGCACAAAACTCAGCTCTGACTTTATGAACAAATGTCAACGCCGGTGGGTCAGTTCCTGCACCCAATAGTGACCAGAATTTCGAAAAAAATTGAGGTATTTTTACCAATTTCACAGTAACAGAAGAATTTTGGCAATTTTCGATTTTGAAAAAATTACTGGCTACGTCCCTGGTGGAGGGTATATAAGATTCGGCCCGGCCGAACTTAGCGCGCTTTTATTTGTTTTTTCCAAGGTTTCTTTTTAGTTGTAAAGGCACACAACAAAGATTAATATCCGCACTCTCTTTTCAACCAAAATTAACTAACCTATGTAGTCATGCGGTCCTGGTTGATTTAACAGTAGGAAGTAGTAGGCGTCTTCCTTCTCTTGCCGCTGTGGCATCACAATGAACTGAAATAGCTAAATGAGTCTGATGAAGACTGCCATTAAAACCTAACCCTAAACTAACATAATCTAAGTCAAAATTAACTCTAACTCTAACCTAATATTTTTTTACACCAACGTAGGTAAAATCGATCTTGAATATATATTCGCATATTCGTGATTCAAACATGTTTATAATTTGAATCATTATTTGGGCCAAGGAACTTTTCTGTTTGTTGAACAAGTAATTACAATTTTCATTTGAATCTTGTGTCTGGTATCTTTTTGGTAAATACGATAAATTTCAGTCAATTGTTATCTTTTATTCTTAACATTTGAACAACAAGTGCATGAACATGTTTATAACAGTTGTATTTGAAGATTATAAAAGAGTCATGTCATAATAGAATGCTGATGAATAGATAAGGTAGTCTACTTATCTTTGCTGACATAGATGAGAAAATATAACAAAAGTCTTTAGACTTTTTTTGGATTACACACAATTGTTGTATGATGTACAAAGCTTTGCAGATCTTAAAACTTTAACCTTGAGTCAAGATTAAAGGCAGGTACTATATTCGATTTTCACAGGTGAAAACACATGCTTTTCGCGGTTACTTTTTTGATACACTGCAAAGGGAATGTCCTACTTAATGAAATCAGCAAGTTTTTTGCTTCAAAATCTATTATCAAAAAAAAGTAATCATGAAAGATTTTCGCTGAAAGCGAATATAGTACCCCCCTTAACCTGGTTGTGAGTTGAGCAGTATAAGGAGAAGGAGCTTTCAAGTGGCGGACACATCCGGTACGCAAGAGTCGACCCCAGGCGAATACAGGGTGGCTGATGAAAGCCGCTACCAAAAAAAAATGTAATAACTTTTTTTCTATTTAATAATAATAATTTAATAATTAATTTAATTAATTAATTAATTAATTTAATTAATAATAATTTAATAATTAATTTAATAATTTAATTTAACATGAATAAAAGAAAAATGTATTCCATACACCGAAAAAAAAATGTAGCAATATTCATCATTGTAGCAATATTCATCAGCCACCCTGTAGGTATTGAAGCAGCTACATATCGTTAAATTGGGAGGTTTGTAGTGCCTGATGTTATTAGTGTCAGGTTGAGTCCACTCTAAAAAATGTGGTCCTTAAAATGAATTAAAAATTTATTCCAATTGGTAAATCAGTTTTAATATAATTTGGTTAAATTTTACATAAAACAAGGAAAAATTACAAATGTTCAATAAGTTGTACACCTTTTTAGTTAGTTTCAAATAGTTCATAAACTTGACTTTGGTAAGGAATTTTACTAAACCAAAATCCTATTCAACAAGTCAAATATTCCTCTGTTAGACAACGCTTTTATTAACTCATAATAAAATTTTCGTTGTTCTCAGTTCAACGATTCATAAAACCAATTTTCATCAAGTTGAATACAAATTTGTAACAAATTTAATAGTTTTTTGCAACATTTTAAAAAAATGTTGTTGTTTCGAATGATTTTTCAACTGAACTAAGGAAACCACAAAGTTTTTTAGGAATACCAAGATTTGTTTACTGTAATTACAAATTCTGCACTTGAAATTTTTTCTTCTTTATTCCTTAATCACATTTATTTCGTTATTGAAATCCAGACACATAGAACTACGGGCTTACTTATGCAAAATCGGTGCGACAAGTGATAGCATGTGTAGGGTATGTGGGGAAGATGATGAGACGTTGGAGCATTTCCTATGTCATTGTTCGGCTTTCGCGGCTAACAGAGTGGCATGGAAAACAATAAGGGATTTTGCAAGTAGCATGGAATTCCTGATTTAAAAATTTCTTTTTTGAGATTACTTTTTATACCCTCCACCATAGGATGTGGATTAGCCATGTCCGTCCGTCTGTCTGTCGAAAGCACGCTAACTTCCGAAGGAGTAAAGCTAGTCGCTTGAAATTTTGCACAAATACTTCTTATTAGTATTAGTATTCGGTTGGTATTGTAAATGGGCCATATCGGTCCATGTTTTGATATAGCTGCCATATAAACCGATCTTGGGTCTTGACTTCTTGAGCCTCTAGAGTGCGCAATTCTTATCGGATTGGAATGAAATTCTGCACTACGTGTTTTGTTATGATATTCTATAACTGTGCCAAGTATAGTTCAAATCGGTCCATAACCAGATATAGCTGTCATATAAACCGATCTTGGGTCTTGACTTCTTGAGCCTCTAGAGTGCGCAATTCTTATCCGATTGGAATGAAATTTTGCACGTAGTATTTTGTTATGATATCCAACAACTGAGCCAAGTATGGTTCAAATCGGTTCATAACCTGATATAGCTGTTATATAAACAGGTCTGGGGACTTGACTTCTTGAGCTTCTAGAGGACGTATTTTATTCTTACTTTCAACAACTGTGTCAAATAAGGTTCAAATCGGTTCATAACCTGATATAGCTGCCATATAAACCGATCTGGGATCTTGACTTCTTGAGCCTCTAGAGGTCGCAAGTATTATCCGATTTGCCTGAAATTTTGTGTGACGGATTCTCACATGACCATCAACATACGTGTCTATTATGGTCTGAATCGGTCTATAGCCCGATACAGCTCCCATATAAATCGATCTCTCTATTTTACTTCGTAAGCCCCTAAAGGGTGCAATTCTTATTCGAATTGGCTGACATTTTACACAGGTCTCCAACATATAATTTAATTGTGGTCCAAACCGGACCATATCTTGATATCGCTCTAGTAGCAGAGCAAATCTTTTCTTATATCGTTTTTTTGCCTATGAAGAGATGCCGGGAAAAGAACTCAACAAATACGATATATATAAGATTCGGCCCGGCCGAGCTTAGCACGCTTTTACTTGTTAGTTTTTGGAGCGCACAACAAGCCGACTACTGGCTTAGGTGTATGTCTATAGTAGCATGGAACAGATTAATATCTGCACCCTCATTTCAACCTAATCTGACCGAACCTCCCCTAATTAAAATGATGCTTATTTTGTTTTCAATACGTCATTTAGGATTTTCACATATTTACGTTTTTATAGCATTCATGCAATTATCTCTCGATTGAAATCTTAAAATTTGAAAAAAAAACTCGAAAGTTTGGCTTATGACTTGAAATTATAGAGGAGAATTCACATATTTCTTCCGAGTTCTCATTTTAAATCAATATCGGTTTTTTTTATTTTTTATAATCGAAAAATTTTTACCAGTGCTGTGCAAAAGTTTCAGTAGGTGGCAATTTGTCGTACATGTGTTTGGGGAAAAGGACGGATCACACCGATACTATTATAAGCAACTACCTGCACTTATATTGTACACGTGCAGTTGGGTATCATTTCACACCTGAAAGGTTGTTTGGGGATTCTTCAAAAGCTGCTAATACCGACAACTACTCAATTATGCATGGCCTAGAATAATATTCAAAATTTTTTAAAGATCTCTCTGCCATTCATTTTCGCTTTCTTTTACAAATGATCACTATGATTTAGCTTAGATTAACGATTTATCTAAATTATGTGGTTGTTTTACAGCAGCTCGCCAGACATCTCAATCCCCCCCCCCCCCTGATCTCCTGAGTGACGTATCCTGGCAAGCCGCCATCTCTTTGGGGTCAGACCACCTCCCCATAATTCTCACCATCGACCGACCACCCGACTTCATAACCTCTGAGCGCTCGACGTTTATCAATTATAAGAAGGCCGATTGGTCTGGCTTCAGAGAGTATACCAATAGCCGCTTCAGTGAACTGCCACCCCCCTCCGATATGCTTGTGGCTGAGAGAAAATTCCGAGACATCATTAACGCAGCAGCCGCTCGCTTTATACCAGCCGGTCGAATACCCCAAGTGCGACCCAATTTCCCGGCGCAAGCATGGGATTCATGCCATGGACCCCGCTAACCCCAGAATCAGCGAGCTGAATCTGGAAATAAACAGGGTAGTCAACGAACATAAGCCGAATTTGTGGCTGGAACACTTGGAGCAATGTAACTTAGGCACCGGAGTAGGCAAACTGTGGGCCACTGTTAAGTCACTCTCGAACCCCGGTAGACGGGATGACAGGACCTCTCTACATTTATGTTGAAGAATCTAGATTCACCTGGAGTTGAGTACCTTACCACTGTCCTCAACTTGTCATTGAACACTCTTATAGTTCCCGATGTCTGGAAAATGGGCAGAGTGATCCCGCTACTGAAGCCTGGAAAAGACCCGAGTTTGGGGGAGTCGTACAGACCGATCTCCCTTCTCTCACTAGTGACAAAGACGCTTGAGGCATTACTGCTCCCGAGCCTCGTTGGAGAATTTCCATTCGCCGAGCATCAACATGGATTTCGGAGACTGCACAGCACAACAACAGCTTTGCATGCCATCACTACACACATCTGCCGTGGCTTCAATCAACCCAGGCCATGTGATAGGACGGTCCTCGTGGCACTGGACCTATCGAAGGCATTCGACACGGTCAGCCATGCCAAATTATTTGAGGACATCGCTAACACGTCCCTCCAGCCAGGCCTGAAACGATGGGTCGCGAATTATCTGTGTAGTCGCCAGTCATTTGTGGAATTTAGGGATAAGAAGTCGAAACACCGTAGAGTGAAACAGGGAGTTCCCCAAGGTGGGGTTATATCTCCGGCACTATTTAACCTCTACCTATCTTCCATTCCACCCCCTCCAGACGGCATAGAGATCGTATCATATGCGGACGATTGTACGATCATGGCATCAGGCCCCCACCCATTGATGACATCTGCGATAGGTTGAACGTCTACCTCAACGAGCTTGCCTCATATTTCGCTGCAAGAAATCTGAAGATATCCGCCACCAAATCTTCAGCCACACTGTTCACTACAAATACGCGTGAGGTGAATACTGAGCTGACTGTGATGGTCGATGGAGAAATGATTCCGACCAACAAGTGTCCCAAAATACTTGGCTTCACATTTGACAGCTCTTTCACATTCTCCTCACATGCTACAGCAATCTGCAATAAAGTCAAAAGTAGAAACAAGGTCCTCAAGTCACTTGCTGGCAGCACTTGGGGTGCAGACAAAGAAACCTTGTTGACCACGTACAAAGCAATTGGCCGGTCTGTGGTAAGTTATGCAGCGCCAGTGTGGTCTCGTCAACTTTGTGACACGCAGTGGAATAATATTCAGATCTGTCAGAATGCCGCCCTCCGAACTGCGACGGGTTGTCTCCTCAGTTCTCATGTGGGCCACCTCCATCAGGAGACAAAGATCCTACCAGTGCGAAGACATAACTACATGCTGTATAAGCAATACCTTTTGGGCTGTTGTCGCAGAAACCATCCAAATCATCATCTTGTGGATAGATACCCACCGCTCAGAGGCCTTAAGGTAGATTGTATTTGTATTTGTATTTGTATTTTTATTATGATAAAACCCATACAAAAGACAGTGTCTTATATAAAGCATGGGTTAGTAAATTGATAAATACAATGAGTTCAACAAGTTTTCATTTAAATAGAACAATAATTGGTACAAAATATTTAACAATTTAAGCAAAGTTACTGATGCAATATTTAAGTTAAAAAAAAGGTTTAAACAAAACAAAAAAAAGAAAAAGAAACTTTAAAGAAAATTTAACAATTTAATTAAAGTTACTAATAAAATAAATTAAAAAAATAGTTATAAAAAAAACAAAACAAATAATTAATTAAAATGATTATAAATCAAAGATTTGAACTGTCGTTCATTACTTATAATTTGAATACTATTGGGAAGATTATTCCAGAGACGTATAGCATTAACAAAGAACTGTTGTTCAGATACATGATATTGATGACGTATTTGTATTACTTGTTTACCTCTTGTAGAGTTAGCAAAACGCAAAACAGAAGCCAGATATGACGGTTCATTGGTATAAATTATCTTGTGGATCATTTGCAACAAGCGTATCTTAAGGAACGAGTTAAAAGAGACACCATATACTTGTCTGGCAAAGTCAGATACCCGGTCTCTTCTACGCAAACCAAAAATGTATCTAACGACATCGTTAAAGGCCACGTGCAATTTATTCCTATGAGTTACATCACTACCGTAAAAAACCTCGCAAGAGTATAATAGTTTCGGCAGAATAAATGTCCTAGCCAAAAGCATTCTTATTGACAAAGGGGTATACTGTCGACTCATATATAAGTTTCGTAAAACGCCGTAGGTCCTGCCCACTGTCATTCTGACATGATTCTTCCATGAAAGTCTATCATCAAACTCCAAACCAAGGTTTCTTGCAGATGAAACAATCTCAATTGGGGCTCCAGCAATTGCCACATCAAGATTGGGCGGCATTGTCACCCGATTCCTACTAATTACAAGGCACTTTGACTTTATTGGATTTAAAAGAAGTCCGTTGGCGTTTGCCCATGTGTTTATCCTATCCAAGTCATTATTTAGTCGAAGTAAGCCATCGATCAACCTCCCCGGCGAGGAGCTCATATACAGCTGTACGTCGTCGGCATACATATGAATACCACAGTTGCGCAACTGTCCAGGAAGGTCATTGCTATATAAGGAAAAAAGGAGTGGGCCCAACACAGACCCCTGTGGAACACCTCTTGAGACTGGAAGATAACTAGAACAGCGGCTATCAACACATACCGATTGGCTTCTATTCGTAAGATAGGAATATATAAGATCCGTTGTTCTTTCAGAAAATTTAAATAAATGTTTCAGTTTAAGGCAAAGTATATTGGGATCAACGGAATCAAAAGCTTTCGAATGATCTAAAAGAACAAGAAAGGCAACTTTATCGCTGTCAATATCACTCCTTACATCTTCAACTACTTTCAACAGTGCAGTAGTGCAACTGTGCTTTGGCCGGAAACCAGATTGAAAATCTGTTAGCAGCGAATTATTCGCAATATATTCAGATATTTTCCGGTTGACTAGAGTCTCAAATATCTTAGAGACGAATGGAAGTATTGCTATTGGCCTAAATTCCTGGTTATTCTTTGGTATTGGGACTATCCTTGCCCGTTTCCAAGACTGTGGATAGCAACTCCTTAAAATAATATTGTTAAAAAGATGGCACATATACGGAAGAATAAAGTGTATAATTATCCTAAAAAATCTTGGGTCAATACCATCAGAACCAATGGCATTAGACTTAATTGATTCTACAGCGCTAACGATATCGCTTTGTTCAAAACGCTCAAGATCAAAACGTAGGTCTGGTGAGGTGTTGTTACTACTATGGTTTACGTTACTAAATTCACTGTCGTAGAAATGTACGTTTGGCTCAGGAAAAGATATGTTCAAGAAACTCCTATTAATCTCATCTAAATCAACATGTCTATCAATTGATGCATTATCACTTCCTATTCCAATTGACTTTATATGTCTCCAAGTATCTTTCGTGTTCAATGCCTCTTGAAATTTACGACTAAAATAAGCTATTTTCTTCGTCTTTATACAAGAAGTGGTCTGATTCCTCGCACGCTTGTAATCATTAAAGAGTTCAGGTGTTCTAAAACGCTTCCATCGAGAGTACGCACAATCTCTTTTACGTATCAATACTTTAATATCATTATCAAACCACTGATTCCCATTCGAAAAAACAGTTCGGGTCTTCATCGGAACACATTTGTCGAAAATCTGACTCACATTATGTTGAAGAAATGCAATCTGTTCATCTACGCAAGACATGCCATAAAGTTTCTGCCACTCAACGGTGCCAATTTCACAAAGTAGTGAGTTATAATCAATGTTTCTATAGTCTCTGTACGTATATGTTATACTTGTATATTCCATTGGAACGCCATAAGTCAAAAAACATAAATCATGTTTTGAAAATAGGGGTGCCGATAATTGATCATATAACTTAACATCAGCCTTGGAACTTACGAAGAACAAGTCAATAAGAGTCTCTGTTGTCATTGTATAGTGTGTGGCAGTATTGGAATTAACAACATGCAACCCTATTGATTGCATGCTCCCCGTCAAATGTGTTTCTTCAAGCACATTACTATTAAAGTCACCAGTGACTATAATATCATTATAATGACAATTTATATCCTCAAGTCTCTTCACCAAGTCATCATATTGCACTCTTTTGTTCGGACGGTATACAACCCCAACCAGAACTTTTCTACGCAAACAGTGAAGTTCGGCAAAAATATATTCAACTTTGTCTGTTGAACTAGACGAAGCAATGGGTCTGAAATCTATGTCATGTCTTATATAGATAGCAACTCCACCACCTCTGCCATCCCGATCGGATCTTAAAAACCTGTAACCATCTACAGATACCAGTCTATTCCCATAATGTGGTTGAAACCATGTCTCAGAGACCGCAATAACGTCAACACCGGATTTCTCAAATATATAGCGAAACTCATCAATTTTGTTCTTAAGGCTCTGAGCATTTATATGCACAATTTTCAGTCCTGGCTTCTGTCGCGCTAGAACCCTGACCATCAGGTGTATATTGTCTCTAGAATTTTCCCTTTCATTACGAGGGAACAACATATTGAGAAACATAGATGTAATTGTAGACAGTACAAATCTTTGATTTTAAATTTATGTATGAAAAGGCAACGTTATTTAGTTTGAAAGATAAATAAAAATAAATAAATAATAGTTTAAAAGGGTTTAATTTCATGAAAAATTTAATTAAAAAGATTCTCATCATTATTGTTTTAGCAAGTATCTGCGTTATGTTGTTCTCTGCTAGTTTCAGCAGACCGAAAAAGAGTATCCAGCATATTGATGTGTTCAATGCAAATTGGGTTATCATTAACAAAGTGTTTGATATAGACCAATCCGCGATAAGTGTACGCCGAATGTACTTGATTTTGTTTCCTCAATCGAACTGCAGCTTGAAGGATCTGATAGTTGGAATGTGTTAGGTTTTCTTTAATATAAAAATTGGTTTCCGTTTGAAACCCTAATATTGATAAGGATAGGTTCGATTTGGTGTTCCTTCTGAATTCGCTTAATGTTTTTAAGAAATAGTTTTTGTCGTATGGAGAGTGTAGTTTGACAATAATTACAGCATCTGGGGAATAATTCTGGTGCTTATTGTTTTTGTTTTGCAGTCGGTATATGGATTTAACAACTGGTGTAGGAATGTTTATAGTTTGACATATATTTTCAAAATAGAGTGGAAGATTTTCGCCTTCAGTGTACGGAATTCCGTTAAGTCTAATATCACATGCAACCAGAGAATTAGCTTGTTTTAGTGCTTTTATTTTTAAGTCTTTTATCTCGGTTTTGAGGTTGGAAATTTCACACATAGCTGTCTCTAAATATGATACTCTTTCAATTACATTGTTTAAGTCCACTCTCATTTCGGTTATTTTCTTATTAATTTCTGTTAATATTCTGTCCTCACTTTCCTTAATCATTGCTTTTATTTCACTAGATATACTTTCGGATTGTTTTTCGAGTCGATTGTCCAGGATTTGCAAGAGGCGAAAAGAGGAATCCGCAATTCTGGGGGAATTAGCCAGATTTTCAGTCAATGAGTTTTGGGCTTGGAGTCTTGTTCTTTTTGGAGCGGACATTTTCGATTAAGAATTTAATAATAAAAATAAAAATGTTTTTCAATATTTGACGATTTTATGGGATTTAATAATTTTCCGATTTTGTAATTTTATTTGACAATCTGGCAACTCGTTTGAGGTATTGCCAATGTCTTTTTAGCTAGGTCACGAACCTATGATCTGGCAATGCCGAGCTATAACCATTTGACGTTTAGTGACTGTTTTTGTTCTTCTTTCTCTTGTTATGTTCACAAGGTTGGTATTGTTTTGTAATTGTGCTTTATGTTTATGTTTATGTTTCTGTTTTTTTTTTTTTTTAATGAGTACAACTGTTCTGTTTTTTTGTTTGTTTGTGTTGTTTTTGTTTTAATACACTGGTACTCTTCGTAGGTATTTAGAAGTTAAGTGCCTCCCTTAAAGAGAACACTTTACATTGTTGGTTATTTTGAACGCTTTTATAACTATATGTTTTGTTGTTTCTATCAATCAAGACTTTTTGAACACTATTAAACAAGATTTTTTAAAATTTAAGTGGGGAAAACAATGCAAAACTTCAATTAAAGGCGGAACAAAGAAAAACACGTCCGTTCGCTGCTATGTAAGTATTTGTTACTACACGATCTAGAGCGTGAGGTTCAGCGCTACAAGAGAGAACCTCTAGATCAAGCGGCATATCAAGCGGGTCTAAACAACATTCATGCAGACACGATAGCAGATGCGGTAATTGGCTACCGGGTGAATGTAGTCCTTGGAGAACGACCGCCTCCCATTGCACCCGAAGAAATCGACCACCCCGGCAAACCAGAATGGTTCTGGCTCAATTACGTTCCGACAGATGCAGCCCCTCAATTCCCACAGAGCTAGGATTGATGCCGACGTGCAAGATGTATGTCCCGATTGTAACCAGGGACCGCACGATACACGTCACCTGTTTAACTGCCCGGCCAGACCCACTCGACTCAGACCCAGATCCCTGTGGACGCACCCCATCTTAGTCGCAGAGTTCCTGGGTCTTGACACTCAACAGAATCAATCAGACGAAAGATAGAACACAATAAACTGCTACAACAACAACAACATAATAAAACACCGCATGCAAAATTTCAGCCAAATCGGATGAGAATTGAGCGCTCTATAGGATCACGAAGTCAAGATCCAAGATCGGTTTATATGAAAACAAAACACTACCTGTAAAATTTCAGTTAAATCGGACAAGAATTGCGCCCTCTAGAGGTTCAAGTAGTCAACACCCAAGATCGGTTTATATGGCAGCTATTTCAAAACCAAGACCGATTTAAACCATACTTAGCGTACTTGTTGGAAGTGCTACCAAAACACTACGTGCAAAATGTCAATAAAATCGGATAAGAATTGCGCCCTCTAGAGGCACAAGAAGTCAAGACCCAAGATTGGGTTATATGGCAGCTAAATCAAAACATGGACCGATTTGGCCCATTTACAATACCAACCAACCTACACTAATAAAAAGTATTCTGCAAAATTTGAAGCGGCTAGCTTTACTCATTCGAAAGTTAGCGTGCTTTCGACAGACAGACGGACGGAGGGACATGGCTAGATCGACTTTAAATGACATGACGATCAAGAATATATATATACTTTATGGGGTCTTAGACGCATATTTCGAGGTGTTACAAACAGAATGACGAAATTAGTATACCCCCATCCTATGGTGGAGGGTATAAAAATATTTTTTTTTGGTGTTGGTTAGTTTTAGTGCCCAAATGTACGAATTTCAAAAAAAAAACCTCATGTCGCCCGATATATTCTGTCAAGGTGTAACTGTATCCCAATTTTGTGAGATTTAATTAGATCCGCAAAGAAAGTACCATTTTGTACTTTTTAGAACTTAAAAGCTCCATCCGTACAGAAAGGACGATTTTGTATGATTTACTATCTTAATGTATTAAAATCAAAAAAAAACGGCCGATATATACTAATCGCCCGATATATACTATACTATCAAGGTGTGCCTGCGTCCCAAATTTCAGAGCTCTTTGTCAATTCGTAAAATAAGTACGATTTTGTACGTTTGAGTATCTAAATGTACGAACTTAAAAAATCGTCTGGTCGCCCAATACATACTGTCAAGGTGTACCTGTATTCCAATTTGTACGTTTAAGTACCAAATACATCTTCTGGCTCGCCCGATTCATACTGTCAAGGAGTACATGAATACCAATTTGTAGAGCTTGGGCTCAATCCGTAAAGAAAGTACCATTTTTAAAAAAAAATTTTGGTCGCCCCTACATATCGTCAAGGAGTAACTGAGAGAGCTTTCGCTCAATCGGAAAAGGAAGTATCATTTTGTACGTTTTAGTACCAATAAGTACCATGTAAGAACTGTAAGAAAAAAATCTTCTAGTCGCCCAATATATACTGCCAAAGTTTACCTGCATCTTAATTTTGAGCGCTTTTGCTCAATCCGTGAAAAAAGTACCCCGTTGTACGTTTTAGTACAAAAATGTACGATTTATTAAAGCCTTCTAGTCAGCCAATATATATTATCAAGGTGAACCTGTATCCTAATTTGAAGAGCTTTAGCTCAATCCTTAAAGAAAGTACCATTTTGTACGTTTTAGTACCAAAATATAACATTTCAAAAAAATCGTCTGGTCGCGCAGTACATACCGTCAAGGTGTAATTGTATCCCAATTTTGAGAGATTTCGCTCAATCAGGAAAGAAAGTACCATTTTGTACGACAATCTTCTAGTCGCTCAATACATGCTATCAAGGTGCACCTGTAAAGAAAGTACGAAATAGTACCAATTACACCACTATAAGTACGTTTTTTACAATTCTTGTACGATTATAATATTTCGTATTTGGTACAATACGACTACGATCTACGATAGTTTTTACCAAATTGGATAATTCTAGTTGTCGCTGTTCACTGTAGACGAAGATACTCTATTTCGTACTATTTAGTACTTTTTGGTACCAAAATGTACGAATTAAAAAAAATCATTCAGTCACCCTAAATATATTTACTAGTTGTGCCTACATGCCGAATTTCAGAGCTCTAGCTTAATGCACACCAACGCACCAAATGGTATCAATTTCTGTACTAAATGTACGTTTTCTCTCGTTTCGGGAACTATTTTTAAAAATTTTTCTCTTCACCCCATTTTTAAGCATTAACAGCATGCCCTAAGACAAAATTCGAAGTTCTAGCTTTATCCGATCGCCCTGTGAAAGTTCGCCTATTTCATACCTTCTTGGTACTTTTAATAACCTAAATGTCTAAAAGTCATAGATTTTAAGAAATATTTGTCACCAAATTTTATTTTTTCTAGACGCTCTTTAATTTGAGTCGAAAATCGTAATTCGAGCTCCATTCGTTCGCGCTGGGTAAAAAGGCACAATTTCGAGTTTATTGGTACCTTTTAGAACCTAAACGTACGCTGCTGTGGATATTCATTTGCTGAATTCATTTGCTCGTGGTAATTTAATCTAATATTAGCCAGAGTTTAGATTTCCCACATAGATTGTCCAAAATTAAAACCAAAAAATAACAACTTCTTATGTATCTATAAAATTTACTCATTTAAATAGAATTTACCTTAAATGACGCTTTCAGCTATTAGTGGTATACGATGCATCAGAAAGGAAAAATATGTTTATGCTCACATAATCTCTAAATATAGCGAGAAAATTAAATTATAATTTTGTTAATAAAATAAATAACATTCATTCTTTTTTTAACTTTAAGAGAAAACCACAAATAAAAATTCCACACATACGCATATAGGGTGATTTTTTAAGAACTTTTGGAAAGTTTATCAAAAAAACACATAAAATTCATAAAAATGCATGAAAACTTTATTTGATTCGATAGTACGTCTCAAATAGCCCATCCGCTTAGTCCAATTTTGGTATACTCTTTCCAACATTTCGGCCGATATCTCACGAATAAATGCTTCAATGTTGTGTAAATTGAAGCGGGCTTGTCTGTATAGACATGAGTTTTAACATAGCCCCACAAAAAAATAGTCTAAAGGCGTTAAATCGGCTGCGAACGAATCGATAATTGATGGTCATCATAAACTGACCATAAAATGGAAGAAGCGCGCGATTAACTCTCTTAACAGAGCACACATTTTGATAATAAAATTCAGTAATTTGCAAGCGCTGTGTGTCTGTAAGACGATTCATGGTTAAATTATAGACCAAACTGAAGATGTTTGACAGTGAAACAAAACACGAAACGTTGCCAAAAAAGATAAAAGCTAAAAAATCACCTTTTACATACATGATACAGTTGCCACAGAGAGATCCCCGAAATTGCAAAAAATGTCCTCAAAAAATCCCCAATAAAAATTTTTTTCCTCTAATTAAACCCCCCACAGAAAAATTACTGTTTTAAGATTTTTTTTTATTATATATTAAATTTTCTGTCCACAACCAAAGGATTGGTGCTCAATTTTTTCATTTTGATCCCAGTAAGCAAAATATTGGATTGCCCAAAAAGTAATTGCGGATTTTTTAAAAGAAAGTAAATGCATTTTGAATAAAACTTAGAATGAACTTTAATCAAATATACTTTTTTTGCACTTTTTTTCTAAAGCAAGCTAAAAGTAACAGCTGATAACTGACAGAAGAAAGAATGTGACTCTGTATACAAGCTGTGAAAAAATTTGCAACGCCGATTATATGAAAAATCCGCAATTACTTTTTGGGCCACCCAATACAAAATAGTATGGCGATTGGTTAACGATGACTCCTGCCGACAGGGTGTCTTATATCGAGCTACATTTAAATCTGAATCGATTGTGATGAAATGTAACAGAGGCTTACGGATGGGTAATACAACACTTCCTTCCACATTTGGTGTAACATTTCGTGATGATTGGGTAACAAAATGATAAGCGGACAGGCGGAAAAGGTTAAGTCAAATCAGGAGAAATTTCATCATTTGCCACCCACCATTTATAAAAATATTTATTTAAGCATAAACAATTGACTACGCACAATTGAATGTTGGTATTAATGTGCATTAGAAATTCCTAAAAACTAAATTAGTTTCGTTTATGAAAATTTATGAGAAAAGTCGCAACAAAACATTCTGACTGTTTTGTAAAGGTGTATATCTGTTACAAGATGCTACTGAAAATGTCTTAAAAGTGCATTTCCATACATCAAGGATCATGTATACTTTACTTACTTTACTTTAATTGGCTACGACAGAATATTTGTTCCACTAGCCGAACGTAGAATAGCGTTCCAAGAGCCTCGATCTTCTGCGCTCATTCTAAAATTTCTGATACCAAGTTTCGAGGTGTCTCCCACAACTTGATCTTTCCATCGGGCCTTTGGTCTTCCCGATTTGCATGTACCACCGTGTTTGCCTTCAAAAGACTTCTTTGCTGGAGCTTCTTCATCCATTCTGACAACATGACCTAGCCAACGCAGCCGTTGTATTTTGATGCGTGTAACTATGCTATAGTCGTCATACAGCTCGTGGTTCATACGTCGCCTATATTCTCCGTCAACGCAAATTGGTCCATATATTTTACGAAGAATCTTTCTCTCAAATACTCCAAGCACTGCCTCATCTGCTTTCACAAGTACCCATGCTTCAGAACCATATAACAGCACGGGTAGTATCAGTGTCTTGTAAAGTGTAGTCTTCGTCTGTCGAGAGGTGGCCTTGATTCTAAACTGCTTACTTAGTCCAAAGTAGCATCTGTTTGCCAGTATTATTCTCCGCTTTATCTCGTTTCGGTTACGGCGTTGCCGAGGTAGATAAAGTTACTGACTGTCTGAAAGTTGTGGTTCCCAACTTGCTCCATTTTCTTTAGCTCCTCAGTTGTGGCAGGCTTTTTGGGAGTTGAAACCATCCATCTTGTCTTATCTCCATTTACTGCCAGACCCATTTTCACTGACTCTCTTTCGATTCTTTCAAAGGCTGCAGTTACTACTTCCGGTGACCGACCTGTGATATCGATGTCGTCGGCATAGACGAGTAGCATGGGTTCTCTTTTGATTAGTGTGCCATATCTATTCACATCTGCATCTCGTATAATCTTCTCCAGGATGATATTAAAGAAATCACACGATAGGCTGTCTCCTTGTCTGAAACCTCGTTTGGTACTAAATGGTTCGGGGAGATTCTTTCCTATTTTTACTGAGGAACGCGTATCAGCAAGTGTCATCCTGCAGAGTCTTATTAGTTTTGCAGGGATACCAAACTCAGACATGGCTTCAAATACCTTTGAACGTAAAGGAGTATCGAAGGCGGCTATGTAGTCAACAAAGAGATGATAGGTGTTGATTTGTCCTTCTCGGGTCTTTGGATTTGGCGCAGTGTGAATATCTGATCTGGGGATTTACCAGGTCTAAAGCCGCATTGATAGGGCCCAATTATCTCATTGACTTTAGGTTTTAATCTTTCACACAGTACGCTCGAGAGTATCTTGTATGCGATGGGGAGGAGACTTATTCCTCTGTAGTCGGCACATTCCGTCTTGTCTCCTTTCTTGTGTACGGGACATAGTATGCTGAGGTTCCAATCATCGGGTATGCGTTCTTCTAGCCAGATTGCGCAGATAAGCTGATGCATACGCCTTATCAGCGTGTAGCCTCCGGTCTTAAATAGTTCAGCGGGTAACCCGTCGGCTCCTACTGCCTTGTTGTTGTTTAGTCGGGTCACTGCTACTTGGACCTCATTCTGACTAGGAGGTAAACATTCTATACCATCATCAGGGATTGGTTCTGCGGTATCCTCTTCGCTGCCAATATTGGACACCTGCAGTTGGGTAAAATGTTCTTTCCATATACACAATTATCCAAATTACAAAAAACAAGTAAAGGCGTGCTAAGTTCGGCTGGGCCGAATCTTATATACCCTCCACCATGAATCGCATTTGTCGAGTTCTTTTCTCGGCATCTCTTCTTTGGCAAAAAAGGATATAAGAAAAGATTTGATCTGCTATTAGAGCGATGTCAAGATTTGGTCCGGTTTGGACCACAATTAAATTATATGTTGGAGACCTGTGTAAAATGTCAGCCAATTCGAATAAGAATTGCGTCCTTTGGGGGCTCAAGAAGTAAAATAGAGAGATAGATTTATATGGAAGCTATATCGTGCTATAGACCGATTCAGACCATAATGTTGATGGTCATGAGAGAATCAGTCGTACAAAATTTCAGGCAAATCGTATAAGAATTGCGCCCTCTAAAGGCTCGAGAAGTCAAAATCCCAGATCGGTTTATATGGCAGCTACATCAGGTTATTAACCGATTTTAACCATACTTGGCACAGTTGTTGGGTATCATAACAAAACACTTCGTGCAAAATTTCATTCCAATCGGATAAGAATTGCGCACTCTAGAGGCTCAAGAAGTCAAGACCCAAGGTCGGTTTATATGGCAGCTATATCAAAACATGGACTGATATGGCCCATTTAAATTACCAACCGACCTACACTAATAAGAAGTATTTGTGCAGAATTTCAAGGGGTTAACTTTACTCCTTTGGAAGATAGCGTGCTTTCGACAGACAGACGGACGGACGGACATGGCTAGATCGACATAAAATGTCGCCAAAAAAGTTTTACACGACTTTTGTATTTTGTTGGTCCTCCTTTAGATTGCTCTCAAACGTCGATTCACGCTTTTAACCAGAATTTGGTTGTCGATTTCCCCTGTATAGGCTCATTATTCTCATAAAGTAAACTCAAAAATAGGTTACTCAAACTCAAAGATTTTGTCCTTCATGTTAGGATTTTGGTAATAATAGCTAGCCAAAGATATCCAACTTAGATAAGGATAAGTTGCATATCCAACAAAGATAAGGATAATGCCTAGCATACAAGACGTTGTACAGATATATACAAAGTACACGGAATCTTAATTAAAAAATTCAGGAATCCATTATTTAAAGACGTATGCAAATGCGTTAAATATCGTTTATTTAAGTTCCTAAATTTAAAACAAAAATAGAAATAGATTGAGGTTTGCTGCAACTCAAGAAAAGGAAATTGTATTTTTAATGAAAGGAAAGAAATAGAAAAATAAGGTTGTTGCGACTTCAAGGTAAAATTACTTAACATAAACATTTAAAATACCCTTTTCTGCTTTGTTTATGTTTTTATACCCTCCACCATAGGATGGGGGTATACTAATTTCGTCATTCTGTTTGTAACTACTCGAAATATTCATCTGAGACCCCATAAAGTATATATATTGATCGACATTTTATATAGACACATATAAATAATTAGCAAATCAATATTTTGAGGTGTCCACAGGTTGCGGATAGTGGAATGCTCCATACGGAGTAGCTGCAACGACAGTCGCGGACAATCAGCGGTATCGAGCGGAAAGTCTCAGTGAGAGGTCGGGCGGCACCGGCTCTTGCATTAATACTGAGTGCCTATGATGCTTGATATGACAAGGCGAGTTATTGGCGCCTTTAAATAACCAATGGCCACCCTATTCCCGCGGCGATCCCCAACTCCCCATGAAAATGTGGCTACAACAACAACTATGATTGTTAATGGTATAGGTTGAATGTCTAGCCCATAATTAAGGCGTGAGTTCACTCGAAGGCCAATCTGGCCAATTGATAATCTAGTGAGAAAACAAAGTGTGGATGAAAATAAAAGAAAAAGTGAGATATATGTGAGAATATAAGAAGAAATTACAAGAAGAGATTCGGGAAAAGAGCCTATCTTTCAAACAGAATGTCTTTTGCGGCTATCGCTATGGCACAGACCTCTGCCTGAGGGAACGTACTCCCCATCCAATCTTTAACTCCATCTTTGAGCAAACTGTAAAAAGCGAAGTCTCCACGGACTTGCACCATACAAGTGCCCCATTCATTCGTATTCCTTTTGCAAGGCAGGTTCGAATAGAATACTAGACCCAGATATTTCGCCTTATTCGACAACTGCAGGATGAACCCGTCCAGACTGGAGTCTAAAATCCGATAACTCATATCTCGGAGTGAAGAGGGCCAACTCTGTATTTCTTGGGGTCATACTCAACTCATGCCTTAGCCCATCTCGACAGTCTTCCTAGTGAACTTTCCATAATTTCGCTTATAGTTGACAGAAATTTGCTTCGCAGCACGACGTCGGCCGCATAAGCAGTAAAATGATGCGATCATTCTCACGCCATCTCTCTTGAGATCCAATAAAATTGGGTTTAGTATCACTAGGTTGAAGACAATTGGGGAGAATACCCCTCCCTGAGGCGCTCCTCTTGTCATCTGCTTACTAACCACATTTTCTCCGAAGTCCGCGTTGATAATCCTACCACGTACACGCAAACAAATTATTCGTTTGATATAAAGTAAACTTCTTCTCTGAAAAACGTTAGACTTTGTTTACGATAAAAGTTCATGTTTTTTGCAATAAATCCTTGCAAGAATTTGTGACAAATATAAAGTTTCATGACAATACCTTTCATTCTTGATATATTTGTATTTATTTTTATTGTCATAATAGCCATACAAAAGACTAGGTCTTATATAAAGTATGGGTAAGGTAATCGTACAGTTTTGATTTGGAACTTAGTTATAAAGTAAATATTAAGTGATATATTTTAGTTTCAACAATTTGAAGGCAGAAAAGAAAATTACAGAGATCAAACTAATGAAAGAGAAGAAAAAATTGTATAAAATAACTATATAGTAAATTGTAAGTACATATGCATTTTCGCATTTTAACAATGTGTATGAAAAAAGAGGTTAAATTAAATATATAAATAAATTTGGTAAAATTTTTGTTTAACTTTTATAACAAATGGTTAAACTGATTAGAATTATTCATAAATTGTTTAGAATGAGATTGAATATGTTAAAAAGATTAAAAATGATTAAAAGTCGAAGATTTAACCTGTTCTTCGTTACTTAAAGTTTGGTTATTATTATTGGGAAGAGTATTCCAGAGGGATATTGCACTGATAACAAACTGTTGCTCTGATATGCGATATTGGTGTCGTATTTGAATCACTCGCTTGCCTCTACTAGAATTAGCATAACGAAGTATAGCAGACAAATAAGACGGCTTATATCTAGAAACGTCATTAAAGGCAATATGTAAATTATTTTTAAGAACTGTATCACAATTTGAAAAAATTTCACAAGAATATAAAAGTTTTGGCTAGATACATGTTTTGCCAAGAGCATTCTGATTTCTATAGGAGTATACGAGCGACCCCATACGTCTTGCCAACTGCCGAGTTAATTTTTTTCCGGGTTTCAACTACTCTTTCTTTATTATAAATTAATTTAACGATAAGCGTTTAAAATGGATTGTATAAATTGAAAATGATGTCAAGTTTAATTTAGTGTTGTAACATAATTCAAACTCAAACTTTTACGAACTATACGCAGATCTGGTAGATTGGTAGTTCAAACTCGTTCACAGTATATTTGGATTTATTTCGATGTTATGATATGATACGTAAATAATACCAAACAATGCATGTGGCTTAGAAATTCTTTTTGTGTTTTCTTGTGCCTGGCAGGCAGCATTTTTGTACCGAATTTTTAAAAATTGTTATTTTCCGAGTTTACCATCCGCACCATTACCATACTGACCGCTCTCTGCTCAGTCAAAAAACGAGAGGAAGATATGTTGCATGTGAGAATATGTCTATACCAGTGACGAGCACACAACTACAATTATTTGCATGCCTATGGGTCTGCTTGGGATTATTTTCTTGTGTACCTACAAAGTAATGTGCAATAGAGTGAGCATTTTTGTCAACCACTGGTCTATAAGTTCAAATAGTCACCCTTTCTCACTAGTAGGAGAGACACAAGAGAATAATTATTGGCCTTTAATTACATACAATATTTTAATTGGCTGTGACAGAACATTTGTTCCACTAGCCGAACCTAGAATAGCGTTCCAAGCGCCTCGATCTTCTGTGCTCGTTCTAAAATCTCTGACACCAAGTTTCTAGGTGTCTCCCACCACTTAATCTTTCCATTGGGCTTTTGGTCTTCCCGGTCTTCGAAAGACTTCTTTGCTAGAGCTTCTTCATCCATTCTGACAACATGACTTAGCTAACGCAGCCGTTGTATTTTGATGCGTGTAAATATGTTATCGTCGTCATACAGCTCATGGTTCATACGTCGCCTATATT
Source organism: Stomoxys calcitrans (assembly GCF_963082655.1). Classification (NCBI taxonomy): domain Eukaryota; kingdom Metazoa; phylum Arthropoda; class Insecta; order Diptera; family Muscidae; genus Stomoxys; species Stomoxys calcitrans. The sequence continues at coordinate 76,540,363 of NC_081552.1, read as the reverse complement.
CTCCATTAGCGCAAACTGGTCCATATATTTTGCGAAGAATCTTTCTCTCAAATACTCCAAGCACTGCCTCATCTGCTTTCACAAGTACCCATGCCTCAGAACCATATAACGGGTAGTATTAGTGTCTTGTATAGTGTAATCTTCGTCTGTCGAGAGGTGGCCTTGTTTTTAAATTGCTAACTTAATCCAAAGTAGCATCTGTTTGTCAGTATTATTCTTCGTTTTATCTCAAAACTGAGGTTATTCGTTTCGGTTACGGCGGTACCGAAGTAGATAAAGTTACTGACTATCTCAAAGTGGTTCCCAGCTTTCTCCATTTTCTTTATCTGCTCAGTTGTTCAATCTTCTCCAACAGGATATTAAACAGATCACACGATAGGCAGTCTCCTTGTCTGAAACCTCGTTTGGTATTAAATGGTTCCGAGAGATTCTTTCCTATTGTTCCGTAGGAACGCGTATCAGCAGTGACATCCTGCAGAGTGTTATTTATTTTGCAGGGATACCAAACTCAGACTTGCCTTGAAATACCTTTGAACGTAAAGTGGTATCGAAAGCGGCTTTGTAGTCAACAAAGAGATGGTAGGTGTTGATTTGTCCTTCTCAGGACTTTTCTAGGATTTGGTGCAGTGTAAATATCTAGTCCACGGTGGATTTGCCAGGCCGACTCCTGCTGCCGACGGGTCACTGCTACTTGAACCTCATTCTGACTAGGAGGTAAACATTCTGTATCATCATCATTGATTGGTTCTGCGGTATCCTCTTCGCCGCCAACGTCGGTCACTAACAGTTGGGTAAAATGTTCTTTCCATATCCTCAGCATGCTTTCTGTGTCAGTTACCAGTCTGTGCAGGAGGATGTGCCTGCACCAAAGCCATCGGTTTGATGTTTAATTCTATGGTAGAATTTCCGGACTTCATTCTGACTCCTGTACATCTCAATTCACTCACACTCACGTCTTTCCATTTCCTTTTTCTTTCTGCGGATTAGAATTTCTGCTCTCTTCTTTTCTCCCGATACCTCTTCTTCATCTGGCTCGTTGCTACTGATTGCAGAGTTGCTCTATATGCCGCATTCTTGGCTTCAGTAGAATCTTGTCACTGTTGGTCGTACTATGGATTTCTTGGGGCTTCCGATACCTAAGTACGGATTTCGCGGCATTTTCCATGAAGTGGGCAATGGTTTGCCACTGCGCCATTATATCATCGGAACAAGGAGTGCTTTCATCAAGCAGTTGGGTCAGTCGAGTGGAGTATACCCCTGCCATTTGTTGTGTTTGCAGCTTTTCAATGTCCAGATCGCACTTTCCTCGCCATGTTCAAACGGGTGCAAACCTTTGCTGCAACAAAGTAATGATCCGAATCTATATTCGCTCCCCGGATCGATCGTACATCTAACACGCTGGATAAATGCCTTCCATCTATCACAACGTGATCAATTTGGTTCCTCATGTTTTGATCGGGTGCCAGCCATGTGGCTTTGTGAATATTTTTATGTTGAAATCTGGTGCTGCTAATTACCATGTTTTTTGCCGCGGCGAAATCTACAAGCCTCAACCCATTACTGGACGTTATCTCGTGGAGGCTAAACTTCCAACTATTGGACCAAAGCTGTCTTCCTTCCCTATCTTCGCATAAAAATCTCCCAGAACGATTTTTATATTATGGGCGGGGCAGCGGTCATATTCTCTCTCTAGGCCTTCGTAGAAAATATCCTTGGTCTGCTCGTCGTCGGGGCATGGTTACAATTAAGGCTGATGTTGAAAAAGTTTTGCTTTTATGAGGATGCCCGCTGCCGCATTTGCAGCTACTCCGCATAAAAACAGAACTTTTCACCATCTGCAAGCTTTCAGCTAAGCTTACCGTGGTAATGATGGACACCACACAAGTCGGAGGTTAAAGCTACAGAATGTGTGGTGCTCATAGTCATCCCGTGTCGGCCGGGTCTAATACACGAATAATCGTTAGCGGCTATCGAAGCACTTTTACAATTAAAGAGTTATTGGTTTTACAACAAAAGGAAGGTGCTTTTACCATAGATGAAGCTGATAAAGGGATTACAATAAACAAAGTTAGTAACGTTTAATTATACTACGTTTATGGATAACGTTTGACATGTTGATTCGAAACGTTACACGGTTGCAATCCAAAGTGATGACAATCGACCCAAAATTTTGCATGATATGTGGAAAATTTCATAAAAATCTGTCTAGAATTAGATGTAGGTCCCATATACATCTTCCATCCGATATGCCCTTTTAAGGCTATAGAAGCCACAATTTTGGTTTGATATTTATAAAATTTAGCGTGAGGTGTTTAGTTGACGCCTTTGTACGTGTGCTAAATTTTATCGAAGTCCGTCCAGATTTAGATATATGTAGCTCCCATATATATTTTTCATATGATATGGCCTTTACGGCTGTAGTAGCCACAATTTTGGTCCTATCGTAAGAAAATCTTACAAGGTTCTATTAAGTGTTTAAAATGTATGCAAAATTAAAATCTGACTATGTTTCAACAATGGTTCCATGCATTTAAAATACGCAGTACGCAGACTCGGTGGTGTTGGGTATTACATAGTCGGCTCCGACTTTTACCTCCTTACTGGTTTCTTCTAACATCCCCTTCATTATTAATCAACAGTCATTTTCAGCGAACAACTGACTTTTAAGCACTAACCCTGCTATTCTGAAATTCCAGTGATAGCAGAACTAATGCCACAATAGCAGGAAAATTAACAACTGATATTCGAAATTACTCCGACCGTAACTTGATAACGGCCCGGCCGAACTTGCCACTCTTTTACTTGTTTTAACTTTTAGCCATTTGAAAACAGCTGAAAATATTTGCTGTTTTATCAAAAAATTACTGCTGCCCTTGCTTCAGCATACTTTCTGCTGTTACAGCAAAGAGGTTGTAGTTAAGAGGTTGGAATAATATAACACGCATCGCTCTCAGGTTTATTGAGAGGCTTGGTGCGAATAATCCTAAGACTCTCACTAATAGGCAAAGAGATTGGGCCAAAAGGCGGTCACCTGGAGGGCATCCCATGCCTAAAAGAACTAGGACGAAAAATAGTAAGATGGGTCCAAGAACCTTTGCTAATGTCGCTAGGGACAGTTTGGTGATTGTAGATGTCGACAAGGGAGAAGAACAGGACTGCAAACCTAGAAATAATTGGAGTGGGATAGTCAATGGACTGTCACCAGTATACTCCGATGTCCTTGCGGAATTTCCTGGGTCTCCTCCAGTTTGTGACGATGCAGGCTGGTATCGGGGCCGATACAGACTAATTTTTTTCGGGGATCAACGCCCAATTGAAATGTATCGTTGTGCGCTAAAAAGGATTGGTGAGATGTGGCCAGGTGTAGCACTAGATTTAGTCAAGAAGGAAGATATTCCTTCACGACCAATGGCGCATGCTTGGATACCAGGGATTCCCTCAGATCCTGAATCGATACTTGGAAGACTAAGGAATGTAATCCCAATCTTTAAACCAACGACTGGAAAATTGGTAAATTGAATGAGGCTGATGGTGACCGGAGACATGCACTATTCGTTCTAAACTCCGGTTTAAACCAACGACTGGAAAATTGGTAGATTGGATGAGGCTGATGGTGACCGGAGACATGCACTATTCGTACTCAAGTCTGAAGGGGTTGTATCCAACGGATTCAACTAGTTGAAACTGAAGGTCTATAGAAGCGGTTGGGTAGGGGAACCAGGAGACGACTCAGCATTTGCCTGAGAAAATATCCACCACATCGCTAAAGTCTGGCGGATTGCAGGAGACTGAAAATCCTCCTGCCACAATTGAGACAGGAGGGAATGGCATCGAAGCGTGAACCTACAAGCCCAGTATGGGTGGGTCATCCAGTTGGGCTGGGCTCAAGGTGTGCGCCAGCGGGGAAGCACGATACTCAAAAAGGAGGAATCGTTCACACTGCAAGGATTCAGTGTCCTGAGGAAGGGTGGTTCCATAGCTTTCTCACCTGCCCCTGGATGCGTACGGAAGTTCATCATGACAAGATCTAACGAATCTTGTGAGGAAGAAGTCCTGGTGGAATCAGAAGACGAGGCTAACGCAACAGTTGTGGAATTTCTGTATTCTGACTATGGTCCGGTTTCTGCAGATATATCTCCACCTCTGTAGGCCGCTTCGGCAGCACTAAATGTCCTCCTGATGGCAGGGTGATTTGACGTGGTTCTTATCCAGGAATCATGGGAGTGTAGAGGAATGGTTCGTGGACTAAGAATTCCGTGATTTAAACAATTCAAGTGTATGGGGAATGGGAGACACATAACCTGTATTCTTGCAAAGAGTAGTCTATATGTTTTTCTTCTTTTGTCGTTAAGCACTGAAGAATTATTAGTAGCCAGCCTTGAAATAAACAAGTCTCATTGCTGGCTGGTTTCTCTATATATGGCACATGATTCAGAGATGGCGCCTTCAAACCTTAAGTCGCTGGTTGAAGCCGCTTCTGTAGGGAAGAAGAGCTTCATTGTAGAAAGTGATGCTAATGCAAATCACCAGTTAGGATGTCAACGAAAGGGGTGAGCTGCTTATCGAATACATCAAAGTTTTATTATATCTATAAGGCAGAGCTATAAGATTTTCGTCCTATTAGTCTGTCATGCTTTATGCTGACGACTCTTAAGAGGTTGATAAAAACATACCTTATGGCAAAGATCCCTGAAGATCGCCTGTCGCGGCAGCAGCATGTATATAGTAAAGGCAATTCCACTGAAATTAGCTGAAATTAGCTTTTCACGACCTAGTCGGCTACATAGAGGGATCCCTCGCTGTCAAGGAATATACAATGGTAGCATTTTTTGACATTGAAGGTGCTTTCAATATTGTAAAACCAACGTCAATCATGAAGGAGTTGGAGTTTCTAGGCATCAACTCTACCGTGAGAAAGTGTATTAAAAACATACTTACTAAAAGTTGCTTCAAAAGTTCACCTACTGCTCAATACTTAACCGTATCCAATGGATGGCTTGTTTGTACATCACAGCCGCACTGAGGACGACACCATCTGATGCACTGAATTAAATGCTACATCTAATGCCTCTGGACATTGTGGCTAGGCAAATTGCTGCGACTACTGCCGTGAGGCAAAGAGAGCTTCCTCTTTGGTCATGTGGCGGCTACGGACACTGTGTTATCCATATTACAATGCCCGATGTTCCAGGCAGTGTGGATTACATCCTACCTGAGCCTCTTTTTGATAAAAAGTACAGTGCCATTATTTCTGATAGAACCAATTGGAACTACGATATTCCTGGTAATAGAAGTTACATAGACTTCTATACGGATGGTTCCAAACTGGACGACCAGGTGGGCTTTGAAGTGTACTCTTAGATCTAGATCGTAGATCTAGAACTGGTCATATCGAAAAGGTTACCCGACCACTGCAGTGTGTATCAAGCGGAGATCCTTGCAATTAAGGAAGTGGTGGAATGGCTAAGATATAATGTCATAACGACGATTGGCATAAATATCTTCTCAGACAGCCATTAAATCCCAGGCTGCCAGGCTTAGGATCTGTGGATCTAAAAGGATGGGTCAGCAGAGGAACACCTCAAAGAGGTATACTGTCTCCTCTACTTTGGAATATACCCATTAACAATATATTATTGTCTCTGGAAAAAAAGGCGTAAAAGTGGTCGGGTATGCTGACGACATGGCAAAACAACTTACTGATTTCATTCGGTAGGATATTCCCTCATTGCTTATGGTAAAAATTTAATAAAATTGTTATTTGTGTAGTTTTTCAAAAAAGTAATCGGAAAAAATTGGTTTTCAACGGTGAAGAACGAACATAGTACCAGCCATAAATTGCAAATTTTAGGATTTCTTTCCAAAATGTTGATTTGGCTTCATTCATATTTAAAATATAGAATGTTGTTTGTAAAAGTAGATAATTGTGTATCTGATCCCTTTATTGTATAAAGATAAAGAATTTGAACTTCGCACATAAACGGTTTGGTGGCGCTTGTGAATATAGATAAATGAGAATTATCTAAGAACATGCCGCAAGCAGAATTCTGCTCTCAATTGCATGCAGTTTGCGTCGCTTACAGTTTCTAAATATGCATTATTTCCTTTCCCGTGAGGGAATCTAATGCACGTATATAGGGTTTCGACAGTCGTTGCTTCCAATATGTGTATCTTTCTTTCTTTTATTTCTTTTCTTGTTGCTGCAAATTAGATTTTTTAATTTTGGCGGCAGAGCTGCTTGCTTTGAAAAAAAAAATTACCTTGTCATTTGCTGTTAAATTTTAAGCGCTTAAAATTTTCTGTTATTTCAAATCTTTGTCTGGTGTACCAACAGGGTGGCCAGCTGGGACCACTTTTATTTTTATTGTTTGCTCATGACATTACTACCATTTTTTCATATTGTAATGCTCTTTTGTATGCTGATGATTTGAAATTATTTCTTATTGTTCCAAATCTAAATAATTACATTATTTTTCAAAAATACATTGACAGACTCTGTGTTTGTCATAAAAATTCTCTAAGTGTAAAATTTTAACAATCTCTCATAGAAAATTTGTTGTTTTTAATGACTACAACTTTCACAATAAATTATTTGGAAGAGAAGCCGTCATGAAGGATCTGGGTGTGTATTTTGACGAGAAACCTACATTTATTCCTCATTTGGATTACATAATAAGTAAGGCAAATTCTCAATCAGGGTTTGTTAAAAGAAATTCAAATTTTTTTAGGGACCAATTCACCCTTAAATCTTTATATTTTTGCTTTTGTACGATCCCAATTGCAATATTTTGATATTATATGGTACCTAATTTAAATCTTTATATTTTTGCTTTTGTACGATCCCAATTGCAATATTTTGATATTATATGGTACCTAATTTATAGGCCATATAAGGATCGCATTGAAAGAGTTTAAAAAGGGTTTAGAAAATTTGCATGAAGGAATTTATATAACTATTTAAATATGCGTACTTATGAAATTCGTTGTGTATTGCTTAGCATGGACACGCTAGAACAACTTAGAATTACACATGGTGTCGTTGAAGATATCGTTGATTTTTAGATCGATTCACCAGATCTTTTATATAAAATACTATTTCTTGTACCCCCTAGATTTTTGTTTAAGTCGTATCATGTGTAAGAGAAAATATAATTTTAGATTCAAGTATGAATACATGATAGATCTGTTAGGGCTTAGACTAATAGATCGGAATAAATAAATAAATATTCGGTTTGTTGTGCGCTCTAAATACTATAAAGTAACAGAAAATCTAAGTAAGGAATTCTATCCTTAATTGTTTTCCATAACACGTCCCTAAGTTGGTTCATGTTTGGTATTGTGTCCCCACCTAAGTACCGGTGTCTGTCAGCCGCGAAAGCCGGGCAATGACATAGGAAATGCTCCAACGTCACATCACCTTCACCACATGCCCTATACTTGCTATCACTTGCCGCACCTATTTTGAATAAGTGAGCTCGTAGTGCTATGCTAAAGGATTGACAATAAACAAAGATAGTAACCTTCAATAATGATTTGTTTATGGCTTACGTTTGATATGTTGAAGCGAAACATTGCACAGTTACAATGAACGAAAAACTTCGGAATAGAAGTATGTTGTATTATTTTTGTTAGTGACCACTGTTGTTCTATAATCTCTTACGTGATTTTTGCGGGTTGCTAGGGTCATGGATGGCCAGGATTTTCCCAATTACTAATGATGTTTTTTATAGCTAAATGTGTTGGTATATTTGTAAATAATGATACCACGTCAAATGATACAGGTATATTGTCATTTTCTAATATCACGTCCCTTATTCTTTCTTTTACCTCCATCGAATTTCTGACGTTGTATAATGAAGATGTTAGTGTTTTTAATACATTACCGATGAATTTCGATAAATTGTAGCACGGCACTTTCGTTGAAGAAGAAATAGGTCTAAGAGGTACTTTGTCCTTATGTATTTTCGACAAACCGTAAAGTTGTGGAGCCAAGGCTGAATTGCAAACTAACTTCGGTCTTTCCCATTTTGTTACGTAATTATTCTTATACAGTTCTTGTACGATGTTATTGTTCGTCATTTCTAATTTCATTGTAGGATCCTCCCTTACAGTCTTGTACGTGTTCTTGTCCTCTAACAGTTTTTTCATTTTGTTGATGTAGTCTTCTTTGTACAATAACACTTTGATATTGCTATATCTAGTCCATTGCTCTTGTGTAAATTTGCATAGTTCTGTTTCGTTCAGTGTATTTTTGATTTCTCCCTCAATCTTGCCAAATTATTTCTTTACTGCTCTGATGGTGATATGACTTTCCCGTATTTCTACGTTAAGTTATTTGGTGTAAAGGTTTTGTTGTATTCTCTCAGCCTGTTGCTTTGTCTGGGTTGATTTAAATAAGTTAGAAATATGTCTAGTCGAATTTTTAATGTGTGTTGGTGTTATGCCTTGTTGTTTGCATTGAAGGAGAAATTTCAATATATTTACAAGAGACGCATTTTAAATATTTTGTTACGTTTATAGTTTTTACTTACCTATGTTTACATTTGCATTATCCTCTTAATTCATTAAAAAACTGGACATCACGACACATTTCTAATAAATAAAAAAATAAATAAAATGTAAAATATTGCAGTGAAAAATTAAAAACTAATATCACAGAACTATGTTTACACTCTAAACTATTGCAACGGAATACTGTAGCTGTGTATTATCTTTGTCCTCTTTCGTGTTCATCGACGTCTCTATCCTCTGTTGTATACGTAAACTCTCAAGAGTATACCTCTTATTTTCATTCCTCTCTCTGTCAAGAACTCTGACAGCTTTTAAGTCAATGTTGTGTCCCGTCTCTTTAATGTGTTGTGATAAAGCTGTGCTCTCTCTGCCTTTCTTGATGTTTGCTTCGTGTTCTGCCATTCGTATCTTCAGTTTTCGTCAAGTGGTGTCCACATAACACATATTGCATTGTTTCCCTTCTTTGCTATTATTTTGTTTGTCGTAATTAGCAGGGTCACTTCCCTCTGTTCTAAATAAACTAAAAAATTGTTTTTTTTTTTATTTTAAATACTTACACCAGTATTCATACAACCTAATGTAGATTTCAAATGGGTTTATTTGACAGATTTCCTTATAGAACTGTGAAATAAATCTGTTTAAAGTCTTCATTAAGTTTTGTGAATTCGGCCGTTTAAATAAAATTATGAAGTTCTTGAAATTCGGGTGGATAAAAATAGGGCCAACTTTAAAAAAATAAGTAATTACTAAATATGACCTAAATTTTATATACTGTCTGGGACTAGTACTTTGTTATAAAGCCTTTATTTTGCAAAACTGATTTACCTTTCCGTGGCAGTGACTTCACGCAGGCTTCCCTTGGTAAAGAGTACCAAGCTTCTTATTTTTTTTCCATATTTAATTTTTTATGTGGTTTTTGTGGTCCAACCTTGTCTTTCATAAAATTTTCAATCTGGCAATTGTGCTAGCCATGTCAATAGCTTTACGCCGTTATCTTTAAGGCACTTTTAAACAAAGTCCAAATTATGTTTCGGATTATTGTTTTGGTGAAAACTCCATTTCAGGGACATTTTTATTCAAATGTTCGCATTTCACGAATTTTTTTTTGTGATTACCTATTTATGATAATGGATTTTAAAACATTTTTATTACAAGTATTATGTCATCATTGAGATTTGTTGTAGTGTATTAAAAATTAATCGCGAAAAACTTGTGTTTTCAATTGTGAAAAACGAACATGGTTTGGTTAGGTTAGGTTTAAGAGGCAGTCTGCCATCAGACTCACTTAGTCGTTTTCGTCCTTTGTGATACTACAGGAACAGAAGAAAGAAGTTGTCTTCTAGTTCCTACCGTTGAACCATCCAGATCGCTTTAAAAAGCCCAATAACTTGCGAATGTTACAATCCGCTAAATCAGACAGAAATTAGCATCTAAAGTGTAACTCCTTCTGACTGCTAGTGCGGGACACACACACACAGAAGGTGTTTTATAGACTCTTCTTCTTCGATGTCCTCACAGCTTTTGCAAAATTCGTTGCTGGCAACCTTCAGTCTGTCATCATGTTTTCCGATTAGACAGTGACCTGTCATGACGGACGCAATTTCTGACCATCTATCGTTCGTTGCCCTTAGGGCCTGGTCCTGAAAAATTAGCTTACATGTTGCTAGAGGCATACCCACAGATTCCAGTATCCCTGGAATGTGTAAGGTAGTTCCTAGTCTCACAAGCTCGTCTGCTTTAGAATTCCCTTGGATATCTCTGTAGCCTGGCACCGAGAACAAGTGAATTTTGAACTGTTCAGCCATCTCGCTGAGAGATCTGCGACAGTCGCGGGTGGTTTTTGTGTTCAGAAATTCGTTCTCCCGGCATTTAATGGCTGTCTGGCAGTCTGAGAAGATATTTATGCCAATCGTCGTAATGACATTATATCTTAGCCATTCCACCACTTCCTTAGTTGCAAGGATCTCCGCTTGATACACACTGCAGTGGTCGGGTAACCCTTTCGATATGACGAGTTCTAGATCTTTAGAGTACACCCAAAAGCTCACCTGGTCGTCTAGTTTGGAACCATTCGTATAGAAGTCTATGTAACTTTTATTATCGTAGTTCCAATCGGTTCTATCAGGAATAGTGGTACCGTACTTTTTATAAAAAAGCGGCTCAGGTAGGATGTAATCCACACTGTCTGGAACATAAGACATTGTATAAAGGATAAAGCAGTGTCCATAGCCGCCACATGACCAAAAGGAAAGCTCTCCTAGCCTCACGGCAGTGGTCGCAGCCATTTATCTAGGCACAATATCCAGAGGCATTAAATTCAGTGCATCAGATGGCGTCCTCCTCAGTTCGGCTGTGATGCACAAACAAGCCATCCTTTGGATCCGGTTGAGTATTGAACAGTAGATGGACTTTCGAAGCGCCGTCCACCAGACCACAACACCATATAGCGTTATAGGTCTGACAACTGCAGTGTATACCCAATGCATGACACGCGGTCTAAACCCCAACTTTTACCAATGGCTCTCTTGCAGTTGTTTAGGGCAAGAGTTGCCTTTCGTGCCCTTTCCAAAATGTTGGATTTGAAGTTCAATTTCAAGTCCAGCAAAACTTCCAGATATTTTGCGCTTTCTCTATATGAAACATTCTCTCCTCCCAAGGAGACAGGTGCCACTGTAGGTAACCTGTATCTCTTGCTGAAAAGAACTACTTCTGTCTTGCACGGATTTACACCTAGACCTCTTTCGGTAGCCCACATCGCGGATGAACGTAGAGCTTCTTAAAGAATATCTCTTAGAGTGCTGAAATTGCCACGTCATCAGCATACGCGACCACTTTTATACTTTTTCTTTCAGAGACAATAATATATTGTTAATGGCTATAGTCCAATGCTGGGGAGACAGTACACCTCCTAAAGGTGTTCTTTTGCATGCATGCTGCTGTCGAGGCAGGCGATCTCCAGGGATCTTGGCCCTAAGATATGAATCTATCAACCTCTCAAGAGTCTTCAGCATAAAGTATGACAGACTTATAGGACGAATCATTCGCCTTCATGTGGTTCATGTGGTTTTCCTGCATTCGGAATGAGAATGACCTTCGTGTCCCAAAGGATTTTTGGCTCAGACACAATTTCCGAATGCATACCAGTAACTAACTCTTCTGGCGCTACGTTGTCCGTTGGAGAATTTTCCGGGAAATATGTATCAACGAGTCATTCAGGGCCTTCGTGATCCGCTTGACCACAATGTCTATATCCTCCGTAGTTTCCACTTCCTTTTCTAATCTAGAAGGGATAGACGTGCAGAATTTATGCCGAAATTTATCCCAATCCGCCTTTCTTCTGTTTAGCCGAAGGACCACTACTTCAGTATTTTCTCCAAGGTTAAAGCTAATATTGGTGTTGTTGTGGTCATCCAACACTTCCCAGTCGCATATTCTTGCGCTTATATATTCCGATACAAAGGTACTATCTAGTACATCCTGCCTGTTCCTGGTAATAAAAGTCGGTTTATTCTCTTTATTACAAATCGCCAGATTGCAACTTAAAATATATTCGATAAGCAGCTGCATTAGCATCACTTCCTACAATGAAGGTCCCTACAGAAGCGGCTTCAACCACAAACTTACGGTTTGAAGGCGGCATCTCTGAATCGTGTTCCCTATATAGGGAAGCGGGCCATAAATGAGACTTATTTTTTTCAAGGCTTAGAAATGAGACTTATTTTTTTCAAGGCTGGCAACTCCTGATTCTTAAGTGCTTAGCGACGGAAGAAGAAAATCATATAGACTACTCTTTGCAAGAATACAGGCTATGTGTCTCCCATTCCCCGTACCCTTGAGTAGATCAAAGCCTTGAATTCTTAGTCCACGAACCATCCCTCCACATACCCATGGTTCCTGGATAGGAACCACGTCAAATCCCTCTGCCCAAAGAGGACATTTAGTATCGCCGGAGTGGCCTTACAATGGTGGAGATTTATCTTGAATAGAACCTTGTAAGATTTTCTTACGATAGGACCTAAATTGTGGCTACTACAGTCTTAAAGACCATATCATATGAAAAACATATATCAGAGCTACATATATCTAAATCTGGACGGACTTTGATAAAATTTAGCACACGTACAAAGACGTCAAATAAACACCTCACGCAAAATTTTATAATGATCAAACCAAAATTGTGGCTTCTATAGCGTTAAGAGGTTATATCGGATGGAAGATGTATATGGGACCTATATATAAATCTGGACAGATTTTTATGAAGTTTTCCACATATCATGCAAAATTTTGTAAAGATAGAACTAAAATTGTGGCTTCTATAGCCTTAAACGTCCATATCGGATGGAATATATATATGGGAGCTATATCTAAATCTCAACCGATTTTTGTGAAATTCTGCACACGTATTAAGACATCAAAACAAAATTTTATGCAAAATTTTGTAAAGATCGGACCAAAATTGTGGCTTCTACAGCCTTAAAATGGCATATCGGATGGAAGATATGTATGGAGCTATATCTAAATCTGAATTGATTTTTATGAAATTTTGCACACATATTGGATTGTAAAATAAAATATTTCATACAAAGTTTTGTAAAGATTGGACCAAAATTGTGGCTTCTACAGCCTTAATAGGCCATATCGGATAAAAGATATATATGGGAGCTATATCTAAATCTGAACTGATTTTTTTCGAAATTCTGCACACGTTTTGGGACATCAAAGAAGATTTAAGATCGGACCAAAACTGTTGCTTCCACAGCCTTAAAATGCCTTATAGGATTGAAAATATATATATATGGGAGCCAGAGACGTAGCCAGGGAGGAGGGTGCCTCGGGCCCGAGCCCACAACAAAATCATTCCTTCTAAAGGAAAATTTAAACTTATTTTATTCTAAACAAAAAATTTCAGTAACATTTTTTAAAATGATAAAATTTCATATTTATTCAGCAAAGATAACATGCTGAGGCCAGGGCCGCTTTAAACTTATTTTTCCTAAGAACAACATTACAATGAAATTCTAAGCAGAAACAAAATTGTAATGATATTTCTTCTAATCAAATTTTAATGAAATTTTTCTAAAGACACAATTTCAGCGTGATATTTTCTAATGACAAAACATCAGCACGGGCCGGACCCCACCGAAATAATTTTTAAAGACAAAATTTATTTTTTAATTGTTTCTAAAGACAACATATTAATTGAATTTTTTTCAAAGACAAAATTTTTATAAATAAAAATTTCAATAAAATTTTTTTAAAGGCTACATTTTACTGAATTTTTTAAGGAAAAAATTTCGACGAAAAACTCTCTAAAGACAAAGAAATTTGCTTTTTGTGACACTACATTTTGCATAAACATTTTTAAAGTCATTTTATTATGCTTATCCGTCCAAAACAAAAATGTTTTCTATAGTCTAATTTCAATAAATATTTTTGAAGTCAAAATTTTAACCCATTACGCCTGGCCCTCGATTTCGTTGTCCGATTTTGATGAAATTTTGTATATTCATTAATTAGGAAATTTATATTAACGCAATTTTTTTAAATATTTGTAATTTTTGAAAAAAAAAATATTTTCTAAGGCAGCTCTATTCTTGGGTATTTTTCGAAGTTAATAGATTAATGCATTTTTTTCAAGACCAAATAGCAATGTAAATTTTTCAAAAGCTAAAATTTTTCTGATTTAAACCAAAAATTATAAAAGTTTCTTTAAACCGAAATCTTTATAGAATTTTCTTGGCATTTTTTTTTTTATAAAAACTGTTCAGAAAGACCTAAATTTAACAAACATTTTTCTAAGATAAAATTCTGTATAAATTTTCTCTTACTTTTATTATTTTTATTGAAATTTTATCTGTAGAAAACATATGTCTTTGAATCAAACATTTTGGTTGTTAGTCTGAAAAACTTTTTCAAAGAATAATTAGAAATATTTAATTATAAATAATTTGAATTACATCAGCAATGAAATAAAAAAATTTAGGGACTCGAAAAAACAATTTTGAAACCACGAAATGGTCATCCAGATTAATTTACATTTTAAAATAAAACCATTTCGTTTTTTCTTGGAATTCCATAATTCACAATACAGTATTTAAGGCAATTGATATGGAGCTCATAGTGATTAAGGGACGAAAATTCAAGTAGAAAATATTTAGTTCTATTGGCATTGACCGTAGGTTTGAGCACAGTGAAATATTATTTGAAACATTTTAAGATTAGCTTTGAATTTTTGACTTTCTTCCAAGAAAATTTTTTTTAAAAGATTTTGCAAATAATGCTTTCTTTGTGTTATGTACGAAAGTTTTTAATGAAACTGAACGAGTCAAATTGCATCTTTACAAAATGGTGGGTATTAAGTATGTGTTTCACAGTGAAATACCCATGATTACTTTTTTGAAAAACTACAAAAATATCACTGATAACATAACACTTTTAATTAAAATTTATCATAATAGGAATGCCCTTATAAACGTCCACTTATGACGCTGAACGCCTGGGTTCAATTCCTGCAGGAACATCAGAATATTTTTCAGCGGTGGTTGTTATCCCCTTCTATTGCTGGCGACATTTGTTAGGTACTTTGCCATGAGGTGTCGCTCTGCGGCACGCCGTTTGGACTCGGCTATAAAAAGGATGACCCTAATCATTGAGCTTTAATTTAAATCGGATAGCACTCAGTGATTTGGGAAAGTTTGCCCCAGTTCCTTAATGGAATGTTCATGGGCAAATTTGCGTTTGCCCCTATGAATCAAATCATGTATTGATATTGTAACTGTAATCGTAAAGCATATTCATTTTCACTGAAAAACACTTAATACGCACCCTAAGTGAGGAAAAGTGTTAAAATAATAATATTAGACAGCTGACTTTTATCTATGAGAGTAAATTTTATATTACACTCACGTTGGCCGCTGGGTCATTTGACATCAATTAGTTGGCAAAGGTAGAAAAAAGTTTACAACTGCAATGACGTAGAAATCTCTTCGTGTTTCTGATTTTTAGTTCAATCACCTTTTCTTATTTAATCTCCTATAAAGTAGGAACACTTTAGGACATACAAAGACATGATGGAAATAATAAGCATATACGACAATAGTTGGATGTAATTTTCATCGGACTTCTTTTCCAACAAAAGCGTATTTTCGATGGATTTTAATTAAGTTTGAAGAAGAAATAAGCGACATTACTGAAGCAGAATGTAGATGGTTCTTCGTAAAAATTGGTAAAATAATTTTTTTTTAATATTTAACAATTGTTATTGCTTAATGTTGTCAGTTTGTTTGCATACAATTTTATGGGAAAAAGTAATTTAAAATCAATAGACCGACACAATAAACAACCTATTCAAATCATGAAATTAGTTTGAGTGCAAACATGAGCGCAAAAAAAGGAAAATTTCATCAAAATACTGAAGCTGATTCGATGAAACTATCACTACTGAACTAAAATATTTCCAAAGACAGCCACACTTTGAAGGCTTGAAAAGATTAGGATCGGTGGACTTATTGCCTCAAGACTTTAAGTCTGGAGATCGGTCTATATAGCGGCAATATATAACTAATACGAAAACATCAAAACATTGTTGGAAAATGTTTTTATACCCAAGATATCAGCATAATTATAAAAACCCAATTTACCGGTAAAATACCTTTTGGGTATTTATCCATCGCCCATCTCAACCCATTTACGATCCCAACCGAGTTACACTAACAGAAAGTATTGATGGAAAATTTCAAGCATCAAGCTTTATTACTTGGAAAGAAGTGTGCTTTCGACAGATGCACGGACAGAGCTAAATCGACTTAGAATGTCATATATTTATATATTTATATATGTATATATATATATATATATATATATATATATATATATATATATATATATATATATATATATATATATATATATATATATATATATATATATATATATATATATATATATATATATATATATATATATATATATATATATATATATATATATATATATATATATATATATATATATATATATATATATATATATATATATATATATATATATATATATATATATATATATATATATATATATATATATATGTACTTTGTTGGGTCTCAGATCAATATTTCGATGTGTTACAAACGGAATGACGCAATTAGAATGCTCCCAATCCTATGGTAGAGGGTATAAAAAAACTAATGAAATCAACATTCCGTTGCGAATCCTTTATTCTTTTTTTTATATTCAATTATTAACTTCTTCAGGGGATATTGCTTCCCAGGCAATTTTCCGTCTTCAAATAAATCTTCTTTGATTTTTCTCCGTTGAATTTTCCATTTTCCCAAGGTTTCTAATAGCAGTAAAGTTCGTTGATTGATTTGAGAATTTTTTCCGTAAACCAAAATTTCAGGGCCCGGGGCCTACAAGTGGACCTTCAAATTGACTCCTAAAAAAATTGGTTTGGGCTGCGAAACGCGCATTTGTGGTGTGATTTGTTTTTTTGTTTGATAGTGCTTACACGTAAAAATTTAAACGTTCGGAATATCTTTGCGACAAACAAATGTGTTTTATTGCAGAAGCTATTTATATGGTAACTGTGCAACATTTCTCGCAACTCACAACCGGTTATGGTAAAACTTTAAGAAATTTCGTCTGGAGTCTTTTACGTGACAATTTCAAACTTCTTTGAAGGCAAAAATGTATCGTTTACAACAAAAAATGCTTTATTACACGCGAAGATGATTCGTTTGGTTTGTTTATGTCTTGTGTATCTTCCATTTGGCAGAAAGTCTTACTCATATTTGATTTTTTGTTGAGTACAGCCAAACCAGCTATTAGTCAGTATTGGTAGGATTACAATCGTGTGCCAATGTAAACTAGGAAAGTGAACAATTTTGAAATTTACAGTTTAAGCCTAATACTGACTTCGATTGTGCGGAAAATGTTGCTAAACATCAATTAAATTTTGCGAAATTTCACAATGTTTCCAGTAGTGTTGCTAATTTGTTTAGTTGTAATTAAACATTTTTATTTGGCGTGCAAAGCGTTGTAGTAAACAGTTGTATCTTGGCATCATTGTTACCATATGTCTGTCAACCAAAGTAAACACAAATGTTTCTGAAAACTTGCAAAACTTTTATTTGAATGTTAAAACGATTTAATAATACACAAATGGATGCGGATACCAGCTACCAGGTGAATGTAGCCATTGGAGAACGAGAGCATTTCTGGCACAATTGCGTTCCGGCAGATGCAGCTTGCTCAACTCCTAAAGAGCTAGGATTATTTGCCGATCTCAGGCCGAAGTTGAAGTGGAAGTCAAGGCAAGCATGCCTAACTGCTAACCGCTAAGTCCGACTCCGCAGCCCTTAAACTGACAGCCCTTCCTATGGTTCAAAGGAGCTTTTTGCATCTTCTATCCAGTCTCAATTTCAAATAGTTCGTCGCTAGAGCCTTTAGCGACGACTCCAATGCCTTCAGGACCAACGAAACGCTGTACACGTCCAAAAGCCTATATGATTCCTTGTTTAACGGAATACAAAAGCAATCGGGGAGGGCGAGGTCCCTCCATCTCCGAGTTCCCTTTTCGGGAAAATGACATCTTCAACGTTAACAAGGAAGTACATCCTGACTAGATCGGCGATGGCCAATGCGTTTGGCATAGAACACAGAAAGGCAGAGCTGGTGTTGTTCACTGGAAGGAGGAACTATGGCGAATTCATGGGACCGATCCTGGAAGGAGTGAGCTGCCGCTCTCTCGGGAGGCTTAATACCTGAGCATAACTTTTTACCATATATATAACTGGAGAATGAATGTTTAGGAGAGAGTTAAACGAAGACAGAGTGTGTTCTAATCATGGCACAACTCAATAGCTAGGATTTGGGTACTTGGACCAGGGGCGGCCCAGTGGATGCACACTTCTGTGATTTGGCTGATACTCTCCTATGGGCGCTTGGTGTGGCACTTGGCCCTGAAGAGGGAGAGTCTACGCGGTATGATGGAGAAGGTAAAGGGTATTAAGGCAGTGCTGATATCGGGGGCGAGTAAGAGTGCCCCGAGAGCAGCACTTAACGCGACATCAGACCTTTGCCCTTTTATGTAGAGGTTGTGGCGTTGAGGTCTGCCTTCAAACCGAGGTAGTCAGGAACATGACGTTCTTCCGATTTCGGGCATTCGTTTGTTCTACGAAAGCCGCTGGATTGGAACGATTACGTGACTTTGGCGATGCGGATCTTTCTTCGGTGGCGACTTGGAGTTTCTCTTCCCAGAGAGGGAGCTTTGGGCTGCGAGTGTCCCGGACTTTGCCGGTTCCTACATTTGCATGGATGGGCCCAAGTTGAATGGGGACACTGGAGCAGGGGTTTTTGTTGAATTCTTAGAGTTTATGGAGTCACATCGAATTCTGGACGAGTGCAGTGTCCTTCATTATTCATATTATCTCTACACATAAAAATAACAAAACAAATTAAAAGGACAAAGTTTGAAACTAACAAATTTTTAAATAGCAGATTGTCATTGTTCGCTGGAATTAATGTAAATGTACATTTAAAATCTACGAAATGTGACAATGTTGCTAGCAACAAAATCATTTCGTAAAAAGAACTTTGTACAACTTATTTGAACAACTTTCGTAGCCATTTCGCAAAAGTATTTTTATAGGGCCTTTTAACAGTTGTTTGGACGAAAACTTGAAGTCAGTTATTGGCTTTAGGTAGAAAAAATGTTTGTATATATTTACAATACAACAAACCAAAAACCTCGTACCAAACGGCGCCAGGCTAGGGGAAATACAATGATAATATTTTGGGCCATAATCAAATATTCATCCTACATAATCGTCACAAATTCTCAACGATTTCCATTGAAGAAGTTTTCTTGTGGAAAAGTACATTTATTGCTAATGAATTATTTTTTTTCGTGTACAAAGTCTTACAAACGAATCCCAAATTCATGGGATATCTCTTTAGCGTTCAAGATATAGATAGGCCTTGTAATATTTGTTATCTACACATTCCGGTCAAGTATAGTCCAGCTCTGACCTAGAGTTCCCAAAGTCGACTTTCGACTAATCAATTAGTCGACTTTCAATGATAAAAAGTCGAAAAATCGATTTTTAAGCCAAATAGTCGAAAAGAAAGCTGCACAGAGATATTTGTCTAAAATTTACCAAGCGACATTTTATCGGGATGGACGAGTCGAACAAAATTTTATAGTAGCACCGAATTTAGCGAAGTCTAAATGCAATTTAGAATAGATAGACTCGGATTTGGTGAAGGCGGTCTGTTTTCATGTTTTATTTCATTTTTGAAAAATGGTCTTTGATAATGCAGGATACATACAATCGAATAGAAAAGAGATAATTTGATGTTTCTTTTAGGGTTTTATAAAATAAACGATGGAGAATAAAAGTTCGTTACTCATACGTGCAATAAAATGGGATGTTCTACTTCGGTTTTAACATTCAGTGTAACACTAGTTGAAATTTGGTAGGTAATATAGACCATTTCAAGCTTTAATTCAACTACAAAAAAAGGGAAAGTAAACAGGAATAGGAAACTTTTGCAATAAGCCATATTGGCTTTAAGATAGCGGGGTGGTTTTGATATAAAAATGCGCCAAATCTGCATTTCAAATTCTTCCTAATAACTCCCCTTTATGATAATGCAAAGAAATGATTATATATTCATGGCAAAAGTCTACGAAGACTTATAAATATTGTAGATGGAATTAAAAGTCGAATTGTCTAAAAGTCGACTTTTCGTCCCAACTTGGGATCCCTCGGACCATATTATTTCCCTTATATATCGTTATCTGATTTGTGTAAAATTTGTCACATAGTATTTGCATAAATATGCCTCCTAACATTCCCAACGTACAAACAACAGGCTTTTCAGCTGTCATCCCGCTATTTTATTTGTTTATTTATATATAAAGGGTGATTTTTAGATATTATCTTTTTGACAACACCGGCTAAAACTGCTCACGCACGTTTCGTGTTTTGTTTCACCGCCTAACATCTTCAGTTTGGTCTATAATTTAACCATGAATCATCTTACAAACGAACAACGCTTGCAAATTATTGAATTTTATTATGCGTGCTCTGTTAAGAAAGTTCATCGTGTTCAAATTGTGTTCAGCGACGAAGCTCATTTTTGGCTCAAAGCAGAATTGTAGATTTTAGAGTGAAAATCAGCCAGAAGCATTGCAAGAGCTATCAAAGCATCCAGAAAAAGTCACACTTTGGTGCGGTTTATGGGCTAGTGGCATCATTGGACCGTACTTCTTCAAAGAAGATGCGAATCTTAACTGTGAATAGTGAGATGATATCCAACTTTTTTTGCAAGAGCTTGACTTGCATGACATGTGATTTTAACAAGACGGTGTCACATGTCAGACAGCACACGTAACAATTGATTATTGAGAGGCGAGTTCGGTGAATATTTTATTTCACATTTGGTGACTGTTCAATTGGCCGCCTAGATCATGCGATTCGACGCCTTTTTGTGGGGCTATATTAAAGCTCATGTCTTTACAGACAAGCCCGCTTTGTATATAAGGCAAGGAGTTTCGTGCAGAATTATTGCAGCTTCATATTCTGAGGAGAAAGTAGAGTAGAGATTTTACCGGAATTGACAGGCATGCGAAGCAAGCTACTAGTTGGTGTTGTATACCAACCGAGTCTTGGAGAACTTATACCTCGCTACAGTGATATTGTACTCACAGGCGATTTTTGTTGCAATATTCTTGGGGAAACAGGTTTGTTAACAAGCATGGAATCGATTAGGATATTTATTGTAAATTCCTACACTCCTAGGCACAATTCCACTACAACAGCTTATCGACTTAATTTTTGTAAGTTCAAGATCTGATGTGGAACATTATGATCAGTTGTCGGCACCCTTATTTTCGAAGCATTATTTAAGTTTTTTAACATTTGGCATTCCAATGGAGGATGATAAGAAGACTTTTACTTACAGTGATTTTAAGAACATTGACTACAACTTGCTGTTGTGGGAGATTGAATCTGTTGGGTGGTAACAGATTCAATGTCGTCTGTTGACGAACAGGGAAAGTTTCTTCAGCGAAATATAAATTAATTATTTGACAAATGTGTAGAAATAAGGACAAAAACTGTTCTGAGTAGTGGAAGCCCGTGGTTTGATAACGAAGTTAAAGCACTAGTTGAAAGAAGAGATCATCTATTCTCCTGATGGGAACGTATTCCTAATACTTGAATTTCATAATGCAAATGCGCAAGGAATCTAGTAACTTCCACCATTAAAGCCAAAAAATTGCTTATTTTAGCAGGACATTTCAGGAGGCATTAAACACAAAAGATACTATGAGTCATATTAATTCAACTGGAATAGGGGGCGGCAATATAGCAGTTGATGGTAACGTTGATTTGGGAGTAATTAATGAAACCTTTTGAAATATATCTCTACCAAGGCCCAATATTAACTTTTATGGGAATGTATTTAGTAATATTGACAATGATATTACTCCGAATCTGCTTTTTGATTAGGAACACTTTGAACCATTTGACATCATCGATGCCGTCAAATCAATTAAATCCAATGTTGTAGAATCTCATCTAATTGATCCTAAATTTTTCCCCATATTCTGTCCTACATTTGTAATTGCTTTAACAATAATATGAAGGAGCTCATATTCACAATCCTGGAATCAGGAAGAGTAGTCCTATAGCCATACTTCCATACATTTCGAAGATATTTGAACACCTTTTGTAAAAAACAAATTTCCAAACATATAGCGGATAATTGACTTTTAACCAACCTCCAATCAGGATTCTGCCCGAAGCACAGTTGCACTACTACACTTTTGAAAGTTGTTGAAGATATAAGAAATAGTATTGACCGCAACAAATCACTTTTCTGGTTCTTTTAGATCATTCTAAGGCATTTGACTCTGTTGACCCCAAAATTGTCTGTCTTAAACATAAACATTTTTTTTTTCAATTTCCAAATCTTCAACAAATCTGATTTTTTCCTATCTTTCTAATCGTATCCAATCTGTATCAGTTGGAAATCGTAATTCTAGATGCCTTCCGTTGCACGCGGTGTCCCACAAGGTTCAGTATTAGGCTCTCTCTTTTTTTTCTTCTGTAATCGAAATGGTGACCTCAGCGAGTAATCTTGGAGTAGTTTTTGATGATAAATTATGATGTGATGGTGGTGTGGTGTATAGAGGACCATATATATGAATCGCTAGTATACTACCATAGACATCAGAATGCTCTTGGCAAAACATATATCCTGCCAAAACTTTTATATTCTTGTGAAATTTTTTCAAATTGTGATACAGTTCTTAAAAATAAATTACATGTTGCATTTAATGATGTTGTTAGATATGTTTTTAGTTTGCGAAGGAGAGATTGGATATCGGACTTTGGCAAACAGTTATATGGTGTCACTTACGATGCATACCTTAAAATACGTTTGCTGCTGGCTCTGCATAAAATAATATACATAAATAAGCCGTCTTATTTGTCTGCTATACTTCGTTATGCTAATTCTAGTAGAGGCAAGCAAGTGATTCAAATACGACACCAATATCACATATCAAAGCAACAGTTTGTTATCAGTGCAATATCCCTCTGGAATACTCTTCCCAATAATATCCAAACTTTAAGTAACGAAAAACAGCTTAAATCTTCGAGTTTTAATCATTTTTAATCTTTATAACAAATTCAATCTCTTTCTAAACAATTTATGATCAATTCTAATCAGTTTAACCATTTCTTATCAACTTTAATGTATATATATTTTTTATATATACTATAAATTCAAATTAGTTTTGTTATATAAGTTAAACAAAATTTTAACCAAGTTTATTTATTTAATATAACCCCTTTGTTGATACACATTAGTAAAATGCATATGTACTTAAAATTTGCAAATTAGTTATTTTATACAATTTAAAAACTTTTTTTATTAATTTGATCTTTGTAATTTTCTTTTCTTCCTTCAAATTGTTAAAACTAAATTTTTTCACTTAATTTTTACTTTATAACTAAATTACAAATCAAAACTGTACGATTACCTTTCCCATACTTTATACAAGACCTAGTCTTTTGTGTAGGTATTATCACAATAAAAATAAATACTAATACATTTGCATGAAATAATCTTCAAATCTTTTTAAAACATTCCTATAGCTCTTAAAGAATCATCTTTTATTTTGAAAAATATAAAAAAACGCTTGCAAACATTTTGCTATAACAGAAGAATTATTGCTGGAGTAGCAGCAAAATCTACAACGAACAGTCAGCAGCCAGTGTTTGCTGTTATCGGCAGATTTTTTCTATGAGTGCATAAATAGATTCTTTCTTTAGATAGATTCTTTCAATAGTTTGAAATCAAGTTAAACGAAAATATATTTAAACGACCCACATTTGATATGTGGTAATATAAACAAGTAAGAGCGTGCTAAGTTCGGCCGGGCCGAATCGTATATACCCTCCACCATGGATCGCATCTGTCGAGTTCTTTGCGCAGTATCTCTTTTCAGGCAAACAAAGAATAGTGATGAGGACGGAGGAGGAGGAGCTATATCAAGTTACAGTCCTATTCGGGGCCCAAGAAGCAAAATTGGGATATCGGTTTATATGGGAGCTGTATCAAGCTATATATAGATTCAAATCGGATGAGAATTGCGCTCTCTAGAGGCTCAAGAAGTCAAGACCCATGATTGGAATGCCCCCATCCTATGGTGGAGGGTATAAAAACAGTCATACATACGTCATTATATACATATGTATGCGACTTCCGTTGTAGAATTATCACTTTTTGCATTTTTTTAAAACGTTCATTCATATTAATTTTAATTATAATGCGGGATGGATTATATGCCATATCATTACTTACCTACTGAAAATAAAATGCCCAATATTGAATGACAAATTTGCTTAAATAAATAAAATCAAAAACCAAGCCGAACGGTTTTGTAAACATTCATGCACTGCTTATGACAGTAAACATAATTACTCTTTGTTTACACGTCACTCCAGAGAATGTATATAAAATTACGGTCAACAGAGATCATTAAACTATCAACTGATGATGAGTGAATAGGTAGCTAGCAAGCAAAAAAATCATATTCCCTCATGAGTGTAGTGAACGTTTATCCACCCACAATAACCTATGCACAAATGTGTTTCTCTCTATTTGTTTTTCTATATGTTCATGTTGGGAAACAAAAACAAAAACCAATCGAGGGAAACACATTTAATTAAATGGGATTGAATTTTGATTTCAGTGTTGCCATGTTTACATAAACCTACAATATTCGATTGAAATCAAAAATATTGTCCGGCTACAGACCGTATGGTTTTCTGTTTCTATTAAGAATTGAAAAACAAAAACCTTATTTTTAAAGTCAGGAAGTTGGTTCATGTCTGGTATTGTATCCCCACCTAAGCGCCAGTAGCTGCAAAGCCTGGCTATGACAGGAATGCTCCAACTTCTCATCATCTTTTCCACATGCTATCACTTTCCGCACCTATTTTGCATAAGTGAGCTCGTAATCCTATGTGTCTCCTAATGATACCGAAACCTTTTCTGACCTCCTGCTTACTTCCTTTCAGTAACAGCCTCGTCTTCTCACGGTCCGGATCTTCCCATAAGATTTTCGTCGCCCTGGCGACCGTTTCCTGTTCCACGGTGTTACATGCGTTCGTCGCCCACACCCTTCACTCGGATCAACCCAAAAGGCTTCGGATTAACCAAGTTTATTGACGGCATTCCTCTGACCTTCATTGTCAAATCGTCTGCTTTTCGCCGCTATAGCCGGGCACCTAAACGATGCGGATTGTTCCATAGTCAGAGAAAGCGCTAATCTCCTTCTTACACTCCTAGACGGTTCGTGACTTTACCGTTGTTAGTGCACTGATGGCCAGTTAACTGCCCGTAGAGATGTTCACACTCGACGTCCTCGCATTAACACCACACCTCGACTTCAACTTCATGAGCAGGCAGACTTCAGTTTTCTCCGTGTTAACATTAAGACCCCTAGGTCTAGCCCAGTCGTATGCCATCTCCATTACCCTCTCGACCCTGCTGCAGATTCTGATACTTACCCCGAAGTAATTTAGCATCGTCTGCGTAGCAGATGGTTTCAAATCTCTCCTTTGTCAACATTCGTAATAGGTTATTTTTGGAGTGGCGATAAAATGCCCCCTCCCTGTGACTGGCCCTGTATCACTTTATAATTATTATATCATGTCACCCACAAAATATCCACCTGTTCCTTATCATATGGTTTATCCAGTCATTAAGGACCCGGTCCACCCGGTACTAGTTTAAGGCTTGGATCAGTGTGTTGGTCTCCGTTGATGATTGGGAATGAGCTCATTTTATTTTGCTTTCACAAAAAAAATGTCACGAAAAATTTTTTAACTAACAATTTAATTAAAAATAAAAATGCCTTCAATTAAAATATTAATTAAATCAATAATTTTTTTAATTGAATCCAGACTTTTTTTCAAAATGATCGTCATTGAAATTCTGGCAATTTTCAATTGTAAAATTAATTGATTATATATGTAAAATGTGATTGAAAATTCAATCTTTTTTAAATAAACAATAACGGCCAAGACCACAAACTTTTTTTTTCTTTTTGTCACTCATTTCGTTCTCCAATTCATTGAAAACAGCTGATTTTATAGAGGGATAACAGCTAAGTGGGCGAACGAATCGAGTGACAAAAAAAATGTAAGTAATCTAGGCAATAAGTTTTTTGTATATTTTTTTAATGGAATCGAAACAATAGCACTGTTATCACTGTCAGTTTATATAAATACTCTTTATATATAGAAGATGAAACTCCCTCAAAAACACTCTTTCGACTACCTTTTTAAATATCTAGACGCAATTATAATCTTATTAATGATCAAATATGCATATAACTGGCATAACGGCTTCGTTAGCATCGATCTAATTCTAATCTAACATATTCTAGATCTACGTTTTCCAATGCAATTCATAAAGCTACTGCAATAAAAATATATTCTATTATTATGCAAAACTCCTGAAACACGAAGTTCAGGTTTATCTTTGGGTCCATGATTACCCCTTAAAAACAAACACCTCCGAAAATTAAGCGGAAAATATTGTTTCCCAAATTTTAAAAGAAAGAGTATTTAGATCTAGCTACCGACCTGTTAGTCTATGTCGGTAGCTAGCTATAAATACGCCTCTCTACTCTTTCTTTTATAATTCGGGAAACAATATTTTCCGCTTCATTTTCGGAAAACTCCCCGGAGGTGTTTGTTTCTAAGGGGTGATCATGGACCCAAACATAAACCTTAACTTGGCGTTTCAGGAGTTTTACATATGTGAACCTTGTTGCGTGGAAATCGAGGGTCCGCCAAAAATTTAAATATAAAATTTATATTTTTTCTATTAAATTTTTAATTAATCCAATTAAAAAATTAATTGGATATTTCAAATCATTCAAACTTTTTTTTGGATCACTTTAAAGCTTAATTGAACTTTTGAAAGAATTTAATCATTTAATTGGATCAAAAAAAAAATTGATTGGAATTTTCAAAAATTTTCAATTAATTTAATTAAAAAGAATATGCAATTTTTTTAATTGAAAAATTTTTCAATCGCCTTTTTCAAAAACTATGATTGACATTTTCATTTTTGTAATTGGAGCAATTTCAATCAATAAATTAATTAGATCAATTAATTTCGTGATTCAATCCGATTTTAATTTTTTTTCTGTGTAGACACATACCTTAACTTCTTGTACATACTTAAAATCCTACAATATGTATAATACTTAATACTTAAGACCAAACCAAATACAAAACACATGTGGCCTATTTCCACACAGGTACCAGCATTTGACGAAACATAACAACAATAAATGCGCCATTTAAAGGGCCAAGATTTTAAATCGAGAGATGGTTCTATATGGCACCTATAACCAAATCTGGACCAAACTAAACAAGGATATAATAATCATCCTATTTTATTATAACTCCACTACTATATCCGTAGTTATATCTTAATAGGGGTTGGTCTCGATCATATTTTATTCGGGTCCCGAGAACTCATATACAAGTAACATTTTCAGACAATAAATCTGCTTTTATGGGATTAAGACCCTAAATTGGATGATCGGTCTATGTGACAGCTATATAGTCTGATCTGACTCATATTTGGGTCGGATATCGGGAAGCTTAAAACAACTCACTATTTCAAATTTCAACGAAATCGTGTAATAAATAAAGCTTTAATGAGCTTCAGACCCTTAGTCGGCATATCGGTCTCTACAACAGCTATAACTAAATATAGTCCGATCTCTACCATATCTGAGTCAGATGGCGAGTGACTTAAAACAACTCACTGATTAAAATTTCAGTGAAATTGGGTAATAAATGCAGCTTTTATGGGTTCCAGACCCTTAAATGGCAGATCGGTCTATATCGCAGCTATATCTATATATAGTTCGATCTGAAATATATTTGAGCGGATGTCGGGAGGCTTAAAATAACTCACTGCTTAAAATTTCAACGAAATCGGGCAATAAATAAAGCTTTTTATGAGCTTCTTTTGTCGGCAGATCGGCCTATATGACA
This sequence comes from Stomoxys calcitrans, assembly GCF_963082655.1. NCBI lineage: Eukaryota > Metazoa > Arthropoda > Insecta > Diptera > Muscidae > Stomoxys > Stomoxys calcitrans. The sequence goes on along the minus strand of NC_081552.1, from coordinate 76,512,254 downwards.
GCTATATCTAAATGTAGTCCGATCTGAACCTGATTTCGGTACGGCATTGGGAGGCCTTAAGTTTGTCACTGTTTCAAATTTCAACGAAATCGGGTAATCTATTAAGCTTTTATGGGCTATAAACCTTTTATCGGCAGACCGGCCTATATGACAGCTGTATCTAAATATACAATAGTTCGATCTGAACAATATTTAGGTCGGATGTTGGGAGTCCTAATACTATTCATTGTTTCAAATTTCAGCGAAATCGGATAAAAAATAAAGCTTTTATGGGCTTCAGACCCTTTATCGGGAGATCGGTCTATACGGCAGCTTTATCCAAATGTAGTCGAATCTAAACGATATTTAAGTCAGATGTCGGGAGGCTTAAAATAACTAACTATTTAAAATTTCGGCGAAATTGAGTAATAAAGCTTTTATGGGCTTAAGACCCTTTATTACTAAATATACTCCCTATCCTATGGTGGTGGTATAATAAACAATACATTTTAATCTATACTTCTACATAAGTGTACCTTCATATGCTCATTCTACAATCTTACCCTGCAACCATTTTTCATAATTTTGGAAGAGCGTTCGTCCCAGCGTTTAGTATGAGTAGCGAAACACTCTTCTGGGATATCATTGGATAATCCATTGCATGTGCGAAAGTTTTAGCAACTTTTCGCGACGATTCACTTACAACTCATTGCGTTTTAATCGTCCGCATGAGTCGCGAAAAACTGTTCTGGGATATCATTGTGCAATCTATTGCGTGTGCGGAAGTTTTACCAACACTTCGTGACGATTATTACGCAAGTCATTGCATTATAATCTTACAGAAGATTTGTTTATAAACGGCCTGAGTTAACTTTTCGTGATAGCTTTTATTTTCATACTTAAGGACTTGTATTGAATTATGTTATTCGATGTTTTGATTTTAGTGAACAACTTTCACAACACCAAACAGAATTCTCACTTGACTTATAAGACGATTGGTACTTAGTATGACGAATATGACGAGTAAAACCAAATTTTTTACGTTCTTTGTTTCATTTATATGAACAAACTAATGGATTTTTATATTTTCCAAGCGAGTAACATGCAACTCTTACAAAATAATATTTAATAAATATTGCAAAGCACTTATTTTTTACACTTCCAGGCGAGTAATACACAACTCTTCTAGAAAAGTATTTTATTAATCTTCCAAAACAGTCATATTTTATTCCGAGACGAGCTCGTCCGTGATCATTTCCATCTTGAAGATACGCGGGAGATAATTTGGCGGTCAAAAATGTTTGCAGGGTAAGTTGATTTAATTAACATCACAATCAATACAATCATAACATTACAATATCTAAAAATGCACATCGATAATAAATATCTGGGGAAGTTTTAAAACGGTGGCTTCATTTCTTCGAACGCTATAGTATTTTCAACAAAAGGAAGGACTTGGCTCAATCAAAAAAATGTCAAGAAGATCAACAAAATATGCACAGAGATCGATATTTGGAATTCATACAGACATAATGATGACCTTATCGTCCTACCGCATGCGTGCCGAAATTTATGACAATCCGCCTTCCTTCTGTTTAGCCGGGGGACAACTTCTGCAGTATTTTCTCTAAGGCTGAAACTAATATAACGATGATCAGAGAAGCTGTGGTCAAACAACACCTCCCAGTCACATATCCTTCGGCTAATGTTCTCCAACACAAAGGTAACATCTTGTACCTCCTTTTTTACAATATGCAAGATTGCAACCTCTAATATATTCGATAAGCAGCTCACCCCTTTCGTTAATATCCGTGCTTCCCCATTGATCTGCATTGGCATCACTTCTCACAATGAGGCTCTTTTCCCTGCAGACGCGGCTTCAACCAGTAACCTAAGGCTTGAAGGCGGCATTTCTGAATCATGTGTCATATATAGAGAAGCAAACCACTAATGAGAATTATTTACTTCAAGGCTGGCTACTACTAAATATTCAGTGCTAAGCAGCGGAAGAAGAAAAAACATTAGGGCTACACTCCAAAAAGAAATGACTCAATGGTTGAGCTTAAATAAACTATTTTCGAAAAAAGTTGTACTTCATATAACGCTTTTTAGTTAATGATCTAAATGATCTAAAATATAGTTACATCAAATGAACCTCGTTATGGTTCAACGTTAAATAAATGGAACTAAATTATTCTTTATTCAGTGCATATGATGAACAATCGTGAAAGATATTTTGAACTGAAATCAATACAATTGATGGAATAAAATATTTGAAATATTTACTATGTGATAATACATCTGAACCAACTTACGAACTTTTTGCAAAATCTCAGCTTTTATACCGTTTAATTTTAACCAAACGCATGAAATAATTCATTTAATTGAACATGTATTATTTATTCTCATTTTAATCTTTAGTTTAATTTTATTAATATTTTATTTTATATAATGTTGAAAAAGAACCGCATGTGTGTTCAGTATAGACACGTAGTTTTATTTTCAATCTAATACGTACCATCAAAGGACGTACATACGCATGTAATTAATAGTATAAATCCTTTGCGAAAACATTTGTGCTAAAATATTCCATCCCATTGTATATCGGATTTCAATTTTAAAAGCTCCTGCAAACAAACTTAAATATAGACCAGTAATACAACAGAATAATTTTTGTTTTTTTATACCCACCTCCGAAGAAAGGGGGTATATTCATTCACATTCATATCCATTTCCGACCCTATAAAGTATATATATTCTTGATCAGCGTAAAAATCTAAGACGATCTAGAGATGTCCGTCCGTCTGTCTGTTCCAATCACGCTACAGTCTTCAAAAATAGAGATATTGAGCTGAAACTTTGGGCAGAATATTTTTTTTTGTCCATAAGCAGGTTAAGTTCGAAGATGAGCTATATCGGACTACATCTTGATATAGCCCCCATATAGACCGATCCGCCCTTCGACATCCTTCGTTAATTTGGCCCAGATCGGTCCAGATTTGGTTATAGCTGTAATATAGACCGATCCTACGATTTAAGGTCTTAGGCCCATGAAAGCCACATTTATTATCAGATTTTGCTGAAATTTGGGACAGTGAGTTGTCTTAGGCCCTTCGACATCTCTCTTCCCTTGATTTAAGGTTTGTGCCCATAAAAGGCGCATTTATTGTCCGATGTTGCCGAAATTTGGGACAGTGAGTTAAGTGCAGCCCCTTGATATTCTTTTGCGTTATGGCACAGATCGGTCCAGAATTGGATGTAGCTGCTATATTGACCGATCTCTCGGTTTTAGGTTTTGGAGCCATAAAAAGCGCATTTATTGTCCGATGTTGCTGAAATTTGGGACTGAGAGTTAAGTTAAGCACCTCCACATATTTCTGCAATTTGGTCTAGATCGATCAAGATTTGTATATGTCTGCCATATTGACCGATATCTCGATTTAAAGTCTTGGCCCCAAAAAAGGCGCATTTATAATCCGATTTAACTGAAATTTGACACATTGACATATGTTAGGCTCTTCGACATCCATGTTGAATATGGTTCAGATCGGTTTATTTTTAGATATAGCTACTAAAAAGACCAATATTCTGCTATACACAATTGAACAATGACTTTTCTTATTAGTAGTTGGTACAAATCGGATCATATTTCGATATAACTGATATGGGACAAAGGTATGCAATTTTCACCGGGTTTTGATGAAAGGTGTTTTACACATATACCCGAGGTGGTGGGTATGCAAAGTTCGGCCCGGCTGAACTTAACTCCTTTTTACTTATTTTTTTTTTTTTTTTTGCTAATGCTTTTCCCAAACTTCAGGCCGTGTCACGCTGTATCTTCGAACTATTGTGAGTAGTAACAACGAGAGCTTATTTCTGCAATACCACTGCAGCATATGCATATATTCTTGCTGTAATTGTATTCTGAGACGAGAAAGAAAAACTTTATTTGAACAGAAAGAAGAGATGGATATCGTGACGCACCAAATTTACCTTGCTCATTTTGTTTCACATTTTTGCACTTTTCTCTTGTTAGCCTTCACGACGCTTCTTTGAAAATGCGTACATCAGACTGAGCGTTGTAATACTGTTTGTGCGAGACGTGAATGGTTTGCATGGTTTTCAGCTGTTTCATGTGTGTGTTGCTGACGCCTTTTCGTCGGCGGCACATATAGCTGCGTATTGCTCTCAATGGTTGATTGGTCGGGAATTATTATCGCTTATGCAAAGACAATTTGTTATTTTCAGCTGTGTTAGTATGACCATCACTGGTTTATAACCCTGCGACGCCCAGGTAAACAGAGGAAAATATAAAAGGCGACCTTTGTATTATAATAAGAGTTTGTGTCAGCAATAAACCTTTAGAGGTATCCAATGTCATTTTATTTAGGGTTTCTAGCATGAATCCATAGTCCTGTACAAAGTGAAGTCATAAATCAAACGTTCTTTTTTTGTTTTAATAAAAATCACCTTTATAATTTCATTAAAGCTAGGTATGGTATTACTGAGAAGTCAATGGATTTAATCATCTCTGTTACAAAATCTGTCAACCTAAGTTTATTTTTAACAAAATTTTAAGCTACAACTTGTAATTGAATTAAATTTATTTAATAATAGCTAAATTAAGGAAATTCGTAAACTATTTTGAATGAATATTTATTTATTTATTGAAGAATATAGGTTTGTAGCAAGCGTTGAACTCAACATAACAACATGTTTATATTGAGCAAATAAAAACTTTGTTGGCTATAGGAATATTCAACTTGTTGAGAAGAAACTTGGCTGAGTAAAATGACTTCCAAAATCCAAGTTTATGAACTCTTTGCCAATAATTACAGATGAGTAAAACTTATTAAAAATTAAAAATTTTTCCTTGTTTTAATCAAAATTTAACAGAATTAGATATGCCTCGTCTTCTGAGACCACCAGGAGTTCATCCTCGCAAGATTCGTTCGATCTTATCATAATGTGTTTACTTACGCATTCAGTGGCAGTTGAGAAAGCAGTGAAACCGGTCTTCCTCAAGACTGGACACGATATGGACGATTCCTAATTAGATGTTTCACTATCTGTTGCTGTCGACGTACCTTTTGAGTTCCGTCCTTCCCCGCTGGCGCACACTTGAGCCTTATCTAACCGGATTATATTTCTTTTTGAACCAAAAAACAAAAAGCCCATCACAATCGAATGAAATTTTGTCTAAGTAGGGCCCAAATCATTGAAAAAATTCAGAAAACTTACAAAATTTTTGTACATTTCTAACATAAAAAGGATTAATCGATTAACCATCCTAAATTATCCGATTATTTGTTTATTTGAAAATGTGTCATTTCCATTTGTTTGATTATTTGAAAGGCCGCTAATAATCGTTTAATCGAATAACGATTGATCGAGTGTACACCCTACCGCCAGACTTATGAGATGTGGTCGATAGTTCTTCAGACAAGTGTTCAGCAACAACTGCTGAGTCATATCGTAATTCTCCAACCCCAGCGTTGGATACAACTCCTACAGACTTGTTGAGGTTTGCGAGATAGCCGTAATTTAGAACGAATACTTCATGTCTCCGATCTCCGTTAACGTCATCCATTCTACTAATTTTCCAGTGGGTGGTTGAAAAATTGGATAACAGTCTCTTAGTCTCCCAAGTATGGATTCAGGATCTGAGGGAATCCTTGGTATCCAAGCGTGCAGCTCTGTTCTTTTCCCTTGTACCATCATCACTAAGCTGTCCTTAGCGACATTAGCAAAGATTCTTAGAAGCATATTACTATTGTTTGTCTCAGTCCTTTTGTGCATGGGATGCCCTCCAGCTAATCGCAGCCTTTTTGCTGACCGTTTCCGCTGCCTAAGTTTCCGTTTTGGGGTGACATAGGCAGCGAATCTCCGAACCCAATGAAAAGAGCCTCTCTCCTTATCGGTGAGAGCTTTAGGATCATTCGCACCAAGCCTCTCAATAACCTGAGATCTATACGCCTTCTATTATTCCAATCTCTTAAAGAGCAAAGAAGGCCGATGGCCTAGGCAAAATATGGGCATGCAAAGATAAACTAGGTTCGGGCTTGTCCTCATGACTCGTGCCAGGTCTCAGTAGCAGACAACATACTACGGCCTGATACCACCATCAACGGGGTAGACTTAGACCAGCTTTGGAGGTCTAAGTCTACCCCGGCCTCTAGATCTGGCGCTCCATTGAAAACAAACGCAGATAATCCACCGCCTTATGGATGACACTATCGCAGCTACCACTGTGTTAATATTTCCGAAAATAACTTCATACCTATTACGAGTTACAGAATATGCTTGCGGAGCGAAGTAAAACAAATAAAAGTTCGGCCGGACCGAATTTTGGGTACCCACCACAATGGGTTCCGCTAAAAACGTACACTTATTAACTGAGTTTGTATTTGAATTATTATGGTCTCAGAAGTCATATCGAGTTATCGGAACTTACAGGGGCCTATATCACCATAATGACCGATTCGGATCAAACTTGCCACTGATGTTGGAAGTCATAACATGGGAGTTTGAGCAAAATTTCAGCCAAATCAGGTAAACACTTGGGCATCTAAGGGCTGAAGAAGTCAAAACCGGGGATCGGTTTATATGGGGGCTATATTTGTTTATAGACCGATTCAAATCATACTTGGCACGAATGTTATAACTCAAGTATTTGTTTAAAATTTCATACAAATCGGATGAAAATTCAGGCTTCTAACGGCTCAAAAAGACAAATCCGGGGATTGGTTTATATAGGGGTTATATTTGCTTTTAGACCGATTCAAATCATACTTGGCATGGATGTTAAAAGTCATAGCAAAATCGAATGAGAAATGAGAATTGAGGCTTCTAGAGGCTCAAGAAGGCAAATCGGGGGACCGGTTTATATGGCGGCTATATCCAAATCTGAATCCATATGGCCTATTTTCAATCCCCAACGACCTACATCAATAAAAAGTATCTATATAAGCGTCTAGCTTTACGCTTTCGACCGCTATCGTGATTTTGACAGACGGACGGACGGACATGAGTATTTAGACTCAGAATGTCGAGACGATCCAGAATATATACTTTACGTGGTCGCAGATCAATATTACGATGTGTTACAAGCGGAATGACTAGAATAGTATACCCCCATCCTATGGTGGTGGGTATAAAAACGTCCGCTCTACTCAACGGTTTAAACAAGACTGCTAAAACGGATGCGGCTTTAGACCTAATTTAAAATATTTAAGTACCTCTTTGAACTGAACCAAACGAGAGGACTGATTATCGTTTAATCTTTTTAATATTCTGAAGAATATTATGAGATGCAGGTGTGAACAGGTATGGCATACGAATTGGAGATGTCTTATCATTGTGGATTATAATATTCTTATTGAATAAGAAAAGTGATCGCAAGGGGCTTTATTTAGGGGAGCTGTATCCGATTCTAGACCCATGATCCCAAAATCAGCTGTTTTCCCTTTATAAAACTAGCTGATTTGATAAATTGGCTAACGAACTGAGTGGCAAAAAGTAAATGAATTTGGCAGTTCATCAATATGCTTCGGGATATTGAAATGCCATAGTTTCGTGCATTACCGAAATAACGTTATAAGCTGTGTGTTAATTGGTGATTTTGACCGTAGTTAGCTTGATTTTATTCATAACATCATTAACATAATTTCACATAGAATATTTCACTGAAATTGCATAAGAAAGTCAAATCGCAATAGTTCTTTAAAAAGGGCTATACTCGCATATCAAATTTTTAAACAATTTAGCCCCCCAAAACGCATAATTTAATTCGACTTCAAGTAAATATTCAATTCATTCAAGTAGTTCGATTTAAAAAACTTTTTTAGTTCATATTCAGAAATTGGGCGAATTTATGAATATTTGCATATGGCAACACTGATCTTTTTTGTCACTAACTCTGAAAAATGAGATTGAAATTTAGTGAATATTATGCTCTTTTTTGTTCCTTCCTTCCTCCTTTTGTTCCTCTTCTATTGTTACCGAGGTATCGATGTTAATTGGTGTGTGTGTGTGTGTTTGTTTTTTTTTTATCAGGGAGATGGAGAGTTCATGCGGGCACACAATGGCTTAGTTTGCTAAAAAATTAGATAAAAATCCAATGTGCTGTTTTATTTTCAAAGTGTGCAATAGTGTTTTGTAGGAATTTAATCGCTGTCTGGCTGTTCAATTTGTGATTCAGCCGGTATTAATTTGGATTGCTGTTCATCAAAGCACGCTAATGTCATCGTGTGAAGTAGATTAAAAATTGGAGTATGTTAAATCGACAGCTTTGGGTGATTAAAGTGTTACTGATATTATTAAATTGTTACTGTTGGTGTAAAGAATGTGGGGTAGTTACACTGATAGAAAAAATGATACCAAATGATATTGATAGTGAAGCAACCCCTTATGGTAATAAAACAATACCGCGTGGTATGTATAAAATATAAAACGCCAAGTACCGTTTGGTATTGGATTTATTACCTCTGCTTGATATTGCCTTTAATACTAACTCACTTTAGTACCAAATCATTCTCGTTATCACTTGAACATTCCACCCCTGGACAGTTAAACCAATTACCATTGAAAATTATTTCAAATTCATTTTATTTTGTTAATTTAGGTTATAATAATCAGAAGTAAAATTTGTATGAGCACAAAAACATACGATAATGGTCATTCACCACACAAGATGCTTTATCAAGTTTGATCATAAAGATATAGTCGTAAGAATTTCATAAAAAACATATTAAATTACATTTTATTATTAAAGCAAACATTTTTTAAGGCGACAACATAAATTTTTCTCCGGCTGGTAAAGAATTAATACCTAATGGTGTTAAATTTTATTGTTAATAATGTGAACAAAATTACACCATCAGGTTTTACCTCATTTTTTGTTCCAGCTCGATCCCTTCAAAAACCCAAAAACTTGCAAATTTTCAAATCCGTTAATTCGTCTTCGAAGAAATGAGAGCCTAGAGTGCAATCCTTCTGCTAGCCCTGCCAGCAAGGGCTGCCAAAAGCTCACGAGCAAGCTGGACGCAGACGTATTCTTAGCTTCTATGAAAATCGTTACTTGGGTCCTTTAGTCAATCAGCTTGTTTTTACAATCAGACAGCGACCTGTCAGACTGAATCGACTTCTTTCCATTCCAGCGAACGACAGCACAACGATCGACTCCTTCAGAGGTAGGTATGAAAAATACAGAGTGGTCTTGTAGAGATTTTTATTGACTTTCAAACAATCAACATTTTGGGAATCGGTTAAGCCGTTTCCTAGAAAAACGACCAATTTAATCCGTAGTAGGTACTTAAAAAATAGCTGACACATAATTTTCAAATATCTAGAGGTAGGTATGAAAAGTACAGTGTGGTTAAAATTATTTTTCTTCAGTACAAAATTTTTGTTGAAATTATAATGACATTTTTCCTAAAGACAAAATTTCAGCGTAATATTTTTAAAGACAAAACTTCATCACAATTTTTCGTAAAGATAAAATTTTTATAAATCAGCATAAAATTTTCTTCAGCCCGGGCCGGAGCCCCTTCGAAATAATTTTTTTTTAACAAAATTTCATTACAATGTTTTCTAAAGACATAATTTCAATAAAAAAAATTTTAATGGCTATATTTTAGTGATATTTTTCTAAAGACTATATTTCGGAGAAAATTCCAATGAAATATTTTCTAACGGCAAAATGTTGCTCAGGTCCGGAAAGAAAGAAAGTTTTCGATAAATTTCAATAAAATCTTTTCAAGCAAAAACATTTTCCTAATATTTTTCTATAGACAATTTTCAATAAATATTTTTAAGACAAAATTTTAACCCAATACGTTTGACCCTCGATTCCCCTGTCCAATTTAAATGGAATTTCATATATTCATAATTTAGAGAATTTATATTGACGTAGTCATTTTTTAAAAATTTTGATAAAGAAAATTTGTAAAAATATAAACATAGCAACTGCTGGCTTATCGCCATGAATTTATATTTTTTATATAGAAACCATCAAATGCAACAAGTCACTAAAATGAATTCCAGAAATCTCACTCCTAAGAATTTTGAGAAAATTTTTGTTGGATTTTTTTATATTTCCGCCCTTCGACAAGCAAATTTCCTTCAAAACATGACCTTAATCACGTAAAAAATTGTTATTAACTAGTTTTAGTCGAACACTTTACTTCAATTCACACTTCATTAGGATACGTCTTTTGGGTATTTTGCTACCCACTCGTGTTTAATCGGTTAATGACATTTTCTTTAAAGACCGAATCACCCAGATTAATTAACATTTTAAAATAATTAATTTAAAATTAACCATTTCGTTTTTTTCTTGGAATCGCATAATTCACAATACAGTGTTTCAGGCAATTGTCAATTGCAAGCAGCATTGATTCCAGTAGATATATATTAGTTCTGTAGGCCATGATCGTAGTGTTGGACACAGTGAAATATTTTTTACAAAATTTTAAAATTTACTTTTTGAATTGTTGATTTTTCACCCAAAAAAATCGTTTTACAATGAAAAGATCTTAATACCCACCTTAAGTAAGAAAATGTGTTAAAATAATATTAGTCGGCAGACTTTTATCTATGCAAAATGCAAATTTGCACATGAACATTCCATTAAGGAACTGGAGCAAACCTCTCACAAATCAATGAGTGCTGTCCGATTCAATTTTAAGCTCAATGACAAGGGACCTCCTTATTATAGCCGAGTTTGAACGGCGTGCCAGTATTAGGAGGGGATAACCAGCGCTGAAAAATTTGCCGATGTTCCTGCCAGGATTTTTGTTATCTATGAGAGCAAGTTGGGGGCCACCGTAGCGCAGAGGCTAGCATGTCCGGCTATGACGCTGAACGCCTAGGTTCGAATCCTGGCGAGACCATCACAAAAATTTTCATCGGTGGTTTTCCCCTCCTAAAACTGGCAACATTTGTGAGGCGCTATGCCATGTAAAACTTCTCTTCAAAGATGTGTCGCACTGCGGCACGCCGTTCGGACTCGATCATAAAAATGAGGCTTCTTATCATTGAGCTTAAAACTTGAATCGGACTGCACTTATTGATTTGTGAGAAGTATGGGCCTGTTCCTTAGTGGAATGATAAATTTGCAAATTTGCATTTGTATGAGAGCATGTTTTATATTACACTTAGAGTTGTCCCTAGGTCATTTGACATTAATTATTTATTTATTTCATTTACCGAGTAAAAATTAGTGCGCAAAGAAGGAAAAAAGTTTACAACTGCAATAACGTGGCAATCTCTTCGAATTTCTGATTTCTAGTTCCACCACCTTTCTTATTTAACTCCAATAAATCGGGAAAATTTTAGGACTTATAAAGACATGATGCAAATTATAGCCATATACGGCAATAGTTGTATGCAATTTTTTACCGGACATATTTTCCATCAAAAACGGATTGTAGATAGATTTTAATCATGTAAGCAGAACGTAGATGGCTCGTCGTAAAAATCGGTCAAAATTTATTTCTTTGAAATATTTAACATTTACAGTTGCTCAATTTGTTTGCGTAAAATTTTATAGAATTAAAAGTCATTTAAAACCAATTGACCGACACAAACTAAAACCTGTTGAAATCGTTGAACTAGTTTGAGAGAAAATTAAAATGAGCCCAAAAGAAAAATTTCATCAAAATACTGAAGCTGGTTCCCCAAAATGATCACTATAAAACTAACATATTCGAAAAGAAAACAACCACATTTTGAGTGCTTTAAAATATTAGGATCGGCCTATAAATAGTGTGTTGACAAGCAGTACAAAATTTAGCCTGACTTTAACTAAATGTCACCGCCGATGGGCCAGTTCCTGTCACAGTAACTGAAGAATTTTGTCAATTTTCGATTTTAAAAAAATGTGGGGTGCCTACCCCAGGACTCATTGATATGAGATAAGTATCCCCGCTGTTTCTTAATGGAATGCTCATAGACAAATTTGCAATGAGAAGGAGATTTCAGTGGTTGGGAAATCTTGTCTTCTTTCTTGCGCATTGAATCTTCAATCAATGGTTATGTGTTTTTCTAACAATTAGAGCTAGTAAGCTGGTGCATATGACTTATCAGCATGTTATCTTCGGTTCTAAATAATTCAGGTGGAAACCCTGCCTTGTATTCTTAATCCTGGCTTTCCCTTATTTTCTGTTCTTGAAATATAATCAGCACAGTTTTTATATCAGTAACTCATTCTTTCAGTTTCGAGCAGCATTTGCCTGCAGCGAAAACAGTCTGATGTTCCATTTTTGTTAAAATATTTTTCTGCTCTGCTCGAGCATGTGATATTACTTTCTGTATCCACTAGACTTTCTTTATGTACGTCAATTAGAATCAGAGCGCGCTCTAATCGGCATGTAGTCCGATATGTACCGTACTTTTTTTTATAGACATGTGTCTACATAGATATTTGAAAAAATAAGAGTTCGATTTAGTAGAGAGAATTGTCTGTATATTCAAAATTAAATTTTTCATATTAGAATTTTCGTATGTATCAAACGATGTGCACAACTTTCAGAGTTGCCACATTTGAAAAAAATATATGTGAATACATATTATGTACTGAGGTACCGGCTGTCTGAGGCTATTTCGACTATTTGAAAATCTCGATATTGTCGAAAAAATTCAAGACGATACATGTAGCTGGGAATCGGGAACAAGCTTGCTACTTAAAAAGAGACTGCCAGGAAGTTTAATGATTATAGTAAAACTATAATCATTAAAAGTGAATCTTTAAATATTTTAGTAAATACAACTTCCATATATACAGAAGGTATACTTTTTTCCCATATTCAAATTTAAGAGTGATGGTTCTAATAACCCCTTTTACCGATTGTGTAGCATATTTTCAAACCGTTTGCGATCATCCCCAATCACCTCTTGACCCAGCATAACCTGATAGCCCTGTCTATTCACAATCACCATTGATTGTGACTGTCTAACTGTCGAGGAGTGCGTAAATAGAACTCAATAAAGACTATCCTATATATGCCTGCACCCATTTTGGTCACTTCCGTGCAGAAGAAGAGTCCAGCGAAGATCGGTTGTTGTTCTCTTGTCGTCCAGTATTGACTCTTTGAAATCTTCCTACAGTATCTATATATATATATATATCTATATATATATATATATATATATATATATATAACATATATAACATATATATATCCATATGGCGAATTTCGGTGCTGCCAATAATTGTGTAGAGCTTATACAGATATTGGCAGCACTTTATAGTCTAAAGTTCAGTCTTTATCTACAACATTCAACATTGATAGACCTACCTGTTGTCTAACATCATATCCACGATATACTGGCCAGGTACTGTTTTTCTAATATTATGCCTGTTTTAATCAGTGATGAGTAGAGTGATATCTGTATTTACATTTCCATCATCCATTTGTTGTTATTTTGGTATTCGGTACCATGATTGTTGTTGTTATTGCTATTAGCGTTTGAGCTATTTTATTTAGTAGTTCACAAAAGAAAACAACAACAACCACGACGAAAATATACCACAATAAACTCATAAAAGCAAACACACACAAACAACAACAATTCATATCACATGTGTGTGGAAAACAGAAAACCGAAACGAGCCCCGGCTACAATAGCCAACAACAACTACAGCCAATGAACGAAAATGACAGTTAAGTGGGGAATTTCGGATTTCTTATACGAGTCGTGTGCGATTTTTTTTGGCTCTGAAACGTCATTCGTGTTTCAGAGCGCTTCTAAAGCGGTAGTATTGTAGTACCTCCGTTTTAAAACTTGGTTAACTTTATATGCAAACAAAATATAAATATCGAAATCGAAAATAAAAAAAACTAAATTGTATTAACAAGTGGTTGATGGGTGATGTGAATGAAAACGTTATTTAAATGAATGTTTGTTTGAAAAATCTAAACTAATAAACGCAAATGATCGAATTAAACAAAAAATACCTAAAAAATAAGGCCTTTATGTGTTTCGCAAACTACAAATATTAGAACAAGTGTTTTCAAATCATAAATTGGAAAAATGTTTACTTTTGAACAATACAAAATTTAAAAAAAAAAAATGACTTTAAACTGACTCAACCTAGTGTAATTGCAAGAAAAAAAAACTTAAACTTAACTCAACGTTTATAATAAAGGTAAATACTAATTTTAAAATCACACAATGAGACCAATTGGTTTCCCAGTAAATCTCATGCCTTGCTCTTGTTGGCGGTATTGTATTCAGCATATCACCGGAAATGCAATGCTGCCAATTGATTTTTTTTTATTTTTCTGATTAAATGATAATCATATGTAAGAGAATGTTTACTTACAAACGTATTTATGCGTATTTATGTATTCATGTGCATGTACGTACATACATATGTATTGTTAGTGTATGTTTAGCTCTGCTGTTGTATGGCGGCAGACTTTGGCGTAAAAATTATAGAAAAATTACAGAATGCGACCCAATGAGATCAATTATGTGTGAACTGACATCGGTGATCGATGGACAGAGAGTGCTGCTCTTAAGTGCTGGACGCCTATTGTAGATCAAAATGATACATCAAAATTGTAAAGAAAGTGTTTTTGATATCTAAGTGGAAAACCAGATTTAAATTGTATTGGTCAAGCAATGAATGATGTGCCGGAACAGATAAAAGAGCGAAGCGAATGACCTAAAAAAAAAATAAAAAATATCCATTGAAAAAAATTCTCGATCATTGAGCTCGTCTCGAAAAAAAAACAAAAAAATCATTAAAAGTGATCTTCGTCCGGTGCGCAGCTCTAACGAATAGTTCGTTACCATATAAAATGCATTGATATTAGGGATTTCTTTTACCTGCCCTTTTCCTTTCCCGGGAAATAGGGAAATTATTTTCTAAACTCAAAACTTCAATGTTTTTTTTTGACAAAATTTCAATAATTTTTTTTTCTTAAATTTAATGCATTTTTTTCTAATGCTATTTTCAATGAAATCTTTCTTAATAATGTTTCAAAGAAATTTTTAAAGACCAAATTTTATTGATATATTTCTTAAAATTTTCTAAAGTCAAAATTTCAATATAATTTCTCTAAAGACAACATTTCAATGATATTTTTTTTGTAAGACGTGTGTTAAAGACAAAATTTTAATGATTTTTTTTAACACAAAATTAGAATGAAAGTTTGATTTGATTAATATTTTTTTTTAATCTCAATGACATCTCTGTGAAAAAATTATTGAAAGTTTCTTTAAGGACAACACATCAACAACCTTTTCTCTAAAAACAATATTTCGATAAAGGTTTCCCTAAGAAAAATTACCCTAAAAGTTTGACTGTTTTACTTTTGCTGTTTTCAATTCAAGCTCGGGGTCTACTATAAAAATAACATTTATAAAAAAAATTTTTCAACATAATTTTGTTTTCCTGTTAGGGCGAAGATCATTAAGTTTTGCAATTTTTTGTTTGTTTCTCTTCATCGGTATTTGGGAAATGTCATATTTACAAGGGCATTTCGTAGATCCACTATCATAAAATGGCGGTATATTAATTTCGACATTTCGTTTATAACACCCCAAAATATCGAGTTAGGTTATAGTGACACTTTTAAATCAGACTCAGACAATTTTTGTTCATTGTGATACCAAAGGGGAAAGGAAAACCAAAACTTCTGGTTGAAAACCGAGCCACGACCTTCGCACAGGTACTCAGAGGTCTCTACGAACTCAGCTATCGGGCTTGATGTAAGCCGATGGAAATTACAAATAAACCGATAATTCGGTTGAACCTTCTGAGCACCTGAAAGCCTTAATTTTTATCCGATTAGCTGAAATAAATTAAAGCCCTCCAAAACACGCACTAGATAATGTCTACATAAGTCAATAAGTAGATATTGCCCCCATATGAAGCGATCGCGCTTTTGATGTCTTAGGCCCTAGAGGCTTCAATTCTTATTAGATTTGTTTAAAATGTAGTATGTAATGTGAACTTTTTACTTTAATCACCTTCACCATATACCACGAAGATAAGTCTACAGGTAGCTGTAAACAAAACTGTTGTTATACCCTCAAATATAGGGTGGGGTTTACTCACTTCGTCATTCCGTTTGTAACACCTAGAAATATCCATCTAAGACCCCATAAAGTATATATATTACTGATCGTTATAATATTTTAAGTCGATCTAGCCATGTCCGTCCGTCCGTCTGTCGAAAGCATGCTTACTTTCGAATTTTGCATAAATACTTATTGTTAATGTAGGTCGGTTGGGATTGCAAATAGTCCAAATCGGTGTACGTTTAGATATATCTTCCATATTTTTTTTATTGGTACCAGACAAACCAAGATAAAAATCTTTTATATGGCGATACCGGTTAAAAGAATGGATTACAATAGTGTTTTAGGAATTATATTTTAGTCACATAAAAAAACCATGGAGATTTCTTGTTATGTTCTTTCATTATCCTTTTTATACCCACCACCATAGGATGGGGGTATACTAATCTAATCATTCCGTTTGTAGCACCTCGAAATATTGATCAAGGACCCCATCAAGTACATATATTCTTGGTCGTTTCGACATTCTGATTCGAACTAGCCATGTCCGTCCATCCGTCCGTCTGTCGAAATCACGATAGCGGTCGAACGCGTAAAGCTAGCCGCTTGCACAGATACCTAATATTGATGTAGGCCGTTGGGTATTGCAAATGGGCCATATCGGCCCATTCAGATTTCGATGTAGCTCCCATATAAACCGATCTCCCGATTTGACTTCTTGAGCCCCTGGAAGCTTCAATTTTCATCCGATTTAGCTGAAATTTTATGTTATGCGTCTCAACAACTGTGGCAAGTACCGTTCAAATCGGTCTATAACCAAATATAGCTCCCATATTTTAGCAGGTGGTGGTGGGTTCCCAAGATTCGGCCCGGCCGAACTAAGCACGCTTTTACTTGTTTAGTTTTTGCCTATAAACAGAAACCGTCCAAAGAACTTGATAACTTCAATCCATGTCCGAATCTTATATACCCTCCACGGTATATAAGATTTGGCCCAGCCTAATTTAACCGCTTTTACTTGTTATACCCTCCACCATAGGATGGTGTTATACTAATTGCGCCATTCTGCTTGCAATAATTCGAAATATTGATCTGAGACCCAGCAAATTATGTATATTCCTGTTCATCTTGACTTTCTAAGTGGATTCTGTGCGAAAGCACGTCTGTCCGTCTGCGAAAGCATGCTAACATTCGAGGGAATAAATTTAGGCGCTTGAAATTTTACACAAATACTTCCTATTGGTGTAGGTACATTGGGGTTGTAAATGGGTCATATCGGCTCAAGTTTTGATGTAGCTGCCATATAAACTGATCTTGGATCATGAATTATTGAGCCTATAGAGGTCGCAATTCTTATCCAATTTGGCTGAAAGTTTGTAGAACGACTTCTCCTATGACCGTTACGTGCCAAATATGGTCTGAAACGATCCATAACCCGATATATCTCCCGTGTAATCGATCTCTCTATTTTACTTCTTGCGCCCTATAGGCCGCAATTCTTGTCCGATTTGGCTGATATTTTATGCTATGCTATAAGTATGGTCCGAATGTAGCTCCAATAGCATAGAAATTCTTATCCATTAACATTTGTAGAGATACGGACCAAAGAACTTGATAATGCGATCCACTAAAAATCAGATCTTAGCATATAATGCTACAGAATTAGGCCCTGAAAACGGGTTTCAGCCTTGCATTAACGTATTTCAAAATCTCTCTGTACAAAGACTTATCACCAAATATTCTTCCAGTTACAGGTCCCTACCAAATGCAATTGCTTTTGCACGTCTTTAAATATATATATATATATATATATATATATATATATATATATATATATATATATATATATATATATATATATATATATATATATATATATATATATATATATATATATATATATATATATATATATATATATATATATTTGTGTTTGTTTGTTAGTTTGTTTATGGATTTGTAAATTTGTTTGTTCCGTATAGGCTCAAAAACGGCTGAAAAATTTTTTCTTTCAAATTTTCACAGGTTGTGGGGAGTGATCCGGAAGGAGTGGAGTTCAAGAGTAGACTACAGACGGACAGACACACGTATTACAGACGGACAGACACACTATTACAGACGGACAGACACACGTACATCGTTAAATCGTCTTAGAATTTTCGACGGTCCGAAATATATATATCGGAAATTGATATTTCGATGTGTTACAAACGGAATAACTAAACGAATATACCTCCTATCCTACGGTGGTGGGTATAAAAAAGGAGGTCCCTTATCATTGACCTTAAACTTGTATCGTACAGCACTCATTGTGTGAGAGAATAAAAATCACACCCATTTTTTTGGATATTTTCGACTTGCCTTAAAGCAATACATTGTTAGCAAAATTGTTCCATTGCTTCACTTTGCTATGGAAAATTTTTTAATTGACCGATATGACCCATTTACTAGCGCCAAACCAACCTACACTAATAGAATGTAAAAATGCAAATTTGCCTATGAACATTCCATTAAGGAACAGGGGCAAACTTCTCACATATCAATGAGTGCAGTCCGATTCAAGTTTAAGCTCGATACTAAGGGACCACCTCCTCCTCTGCAGTGCGACACCTCTTTTGAGGAGAAGTTTTTACATGGCATAGTACCTCACGAATGTGGCCAGCATTATGAGGGAATAACCACCGATAACAATTTTATTATGGTCTCGCTAGGATTTGAACCCAGGCGTTCAGCGTAATAGGCGGACATGTTAACCTCTGCGCTACGGTGACCTCCACTAATAGAATGTATTTGTGCAAAATTTCAAGCGCCTAGCTTTTGTCCTTCGAAAGTTTCGACAGACGGATGGACGTGGCTAAATCAGCTTAGAATGTCAAGGCGATAAATACTTTGTTGGGCCTCAGACTAATATTGCGATGTGTTTCAAACGGAATGGCAAAAAATTATACTCACTTCCGATGAAAATGACGTACAAATTCAGATTTAAGATTTACGAAGTAGGTAAATTAAAACTATTGTAGTAATGAATAATAAGCGATTTATATGAAACATTGTAATTTTTGGGTTAGTATTATGAAATGCGGCATTGATCAGTTTCGATTTTGTTTGGTTGCAATTGTGTCAATACTTTCTTTCGATTGTTGTTACTATCAAATGCTTTGGAAGAAATGCATTCAAGTTTTAAATGTTTTCCAACAGTAATGAGACTAAATTCATTGTTTTAACGCGCAAAAACAAAATGTTGCCACAAGTATAATTGCATTCGTCTTAGTCATTAAAAATAAGTAAAAATCGTTTTTGTTCTCAAAAAAAAAAAACATAAATAAATAAATAAAATTTCTTAACATCATCACTTTTAGAGCTGACATGAGGAGTGATCGATAGCATTCACCATGTTTTGAGAATATTAAGTATATCCGTTTCCCCATTAAAGCAGTTTGGTTGCCTGGAAACCTTTCACACGATTCGTAAGAGGAAAGTTGAATGTCCTACCCTCAGGACATTTTCGTTAAACATTTTAATTTGGTTTATAGTCATCTTTTTTTCCTTGAGGTTAATGCTTTGGTAATTTGTAATATTCAGATTTATTTTATTTTTGATTTTCTTGTCGTCGTCTGACCATTTTCAATAGCAAATAAAAATGACGAAACCTATAGAGTCGCGTTTTTTGATGATTTTGCAGTTGGCCAGTTAAAAGAATTTGTGTTTTGCATATTAAATTGTTTTTTTTTTCTTTTGTTTGCTACTTTTTCTGTTTGGCGTTGATTTTTAAAATTGTAAAATTGCTGTGTGAATTCGTTCATTGCATTGCATTTTAGCGACATTTTTCTAAGGTCCCTGGCCCATTTTATTTTTACATCAACTTGGCTATCATGCTAAAAATCCCAAAACATTGCACTTTTGTTTTTTGAACTAGTGGTTTCTTATTATTTTTTCAAGTCGACAAGGGGAATTTTAAATCTTCATGGAATAATTTTAGTAATGGCCAGTACGGTCAGTTTTTTTTTTCACATGTGAGTTCAAAGAAACATTTTTGTCCGTAAATGTCCAAGGTCATGTGAAGGTTAATCGCTGTCCCCATAAACTGATTGATTGTTGGTCGCCCCCTCAACGAACGATGAGCAACATGATTGTCGTTGTTTGAATAGTTAATTAGTGTAATCACTAAAATTTCAAATTTACATAAAAAGTTGGTTTTAATTGTGATTTTTTATGGAACTGTAAAAGATTTCAATAGTGAATAGATGTCTACTTGAACACGAAAAACTGTTGAGGCTGATGAAGTTTTGATTTTAAAAGTTTTGGATGCGATATGGAATATAAAATACAATTTAAAATATTTACAAAAAAAATGATTCGAAAATTGAATGAAGGAAATTTCTTTAAGCGCTTTAAACTTGTAGGTTGCTTTTTCATATTCCAACAACCAAAGTTTGTCTGTTTTGTAGAGCAGACGAGTTTGCAAGACTAACGGCCGTTACAAGACTAACGGCCGCTAGTTCAAGAATTATATAGGGGGAGGTTGCCAAACACCTAGACTTCTGATCCATATAACGACACAGTTTTCACTCTTCCTACCTCGATATACCATATAATATATTTATCAATACTTTTCTAATGCTGATATCAAAATTGGTGTAGTTCGTTTTGTTTATGGCGGTTACAAGGTAAATCAACAGTCTCAACAGTGTATTACTTAACCTGCACAGATAAAAATTATTTTGAACAAGTAAAAGCGTTCTAAGTTCGGCCGGGCCGAATCTTATATACCCTCCACCATGGATCGCATTTGTCGAGTTCTTTTCTCGGCATATCTTCTTAAGCAAAACAAGTAAAAGCGTGCTAAGTTCGGCCGGGCCGAATCTTATATACCCTCCACCATGGATCGCATTTGTCGAGTTTTTTTCCCGGCATCTCTTCTAAGGCAAAAAAGGACATAAGACAAGAGTTGCTCTGTTATTAAAACGATATCAAGATATGGTCCGGTTCGGACCACAATTAAATTATATGTTGGAGACCTGTGTAAAATTTCAGCCAATTCGTATTAGAATTGCGTCCATTGGGGCTCACGAAGTACAATTGAGAGATCGATTTATATGGGACGTATGTTAATGGTCATGAGAGAATCCATCGTACAAAATTTCAGGCAAATCGGATAATAATTGCGACCTCTAGAGGCTCAAGAAGTCAAGATCCCAGATCGGTTTATATGGCAGCTATATCAGGTTATGAACCGACTTGTACTTTATTTGACATAGTTGTTGAAAGTAACAATAAAAAACGTCTTGCGAAATTTCAGCCAAATCGGATAGAAATTGAGCACTCTAGAAGCTCAAGACGTCAAGTCCCCAGATCTGTTTATATGACAGGTATATCAGTTATGAACCGATTTGAACCATATTTGGCACAGTTGTTGGATATCATAACAAAATACTACGTGCCAAAATTCATTCCAATCGGATAAGAATTGCGCACTCTAGAGGCTCAAGAAGTCAAGACCCAAGATCGGTTTATATGACAGCTATATAAGATTATGGACCGATTTGAACCATACTTGGCACAGTTGTTGGATATCGTAACAAAACACGTCGTGCAAAATTTCATTCCAATCGGATAAGAATTGCGCACTCTAGAGGCTCAAGAAGTCAAGACCCCTGACCGGTTTATATGGCAGCTATATCAGGTTATGAACCGATTTGAACCATATTTGGCACAGTTGTTGGATATAATAACAAAACACGTTGTGCAAAATTACATTCCAATCGGATAAGAATTGCGCACTCTAGAGGCTCAAGACCCAAGATCGGTTTATATGGCAGCTATATCAGGTTATGGACCGATGTGAACCATACTTGGCACAGTTCTTGAGTATCATAACAAAACACGTTGTGCAAAATTTCATCCCAATCGGATAAGAATTGCGCACTCTAGAGGCTCAAGAAATCAAGACCCAAGATCGGTTTATATGGCAGCTATATCAAAACATGGACCGATATGGCCCATTTACAATACCAACTGACCTACACTAATAAGAAGTATTTGTGCAAAATTTCAAGCGGCTAGCTTAACTCCTTCGAAAGTTAGCGTGCTTTCGACAGACAGACGGACGGACGGACGGACGGACGGACGGACGGACGGACGGACGGACGGACAGACGGACGGACATGGCTAGATCGACATAAAATTTCACGACGATCAAGAATATATATACTTTATGGGGTCTCAGACGAATATTTCGAGTAGTTACAATCAGAATGACGAAATTAGTATACCTCCCATCTTATGGTGGAGGGTATAAAAAGGATAAAAGAAAAGATTTGCTCTGCTATTAGAGCGATATCAAGATATGTTGACCTGTGTAAAATGTCAGCCAATTCGAATAAGAATTGCGCCCTTTGGAGGCTCAAGAAGTAAATAGAGAGATCGATTTATATGGGAGCTGTATCAAGCTATAGACCGATTCAGACCGTACTATACACGTATGTTGATGATCATGAGAGGATCCCTCGTACAAAATTTCAGCAAATCGAATAATAATTGCAACCTTTAGAGGCTCAAGAAGTCAAGATCGGTTTATATGGCAGCTATAACAAGTTATTAACGGATTTGAACCCTTTTTGGCACAGTTGTAGAAAGTAAGAAGGAAATACGTAATGCAAAATTTCATCCAAATCGGATAGGAAGTCAAGTCCCCAGATCGGTCTATATATGACAGCTATATCAGGTTATCATCCGATTTGAACTATACTTGGTACAGTTGTTGGATACCATAACAAAACACGTCGTGCCAAATTTCATTCCAATCGGATAAGAATTGCGCACATGGTTCGGGTATTAACAAGAGAGAAGAAGAGCGCCACATAATTAGGAATATGTGGAGTGGAGTAGTATCATGGATATACTCAAAAGTCCTTAAGAAATCTCCAGATTCTCCTCTTAGATGTTAGGATGCAGGCTGGTAAAGCGGCCAATTTGACGAGCATATAACATTTGCTGTTTTATCATGAAAAAAAACAAAATTTATGAGATTTACGCAGGAGTAGCATAAATGATCTAAAAATTGACGAATTGGCTTATCGACTGTTAACTAAATGATCTATCGATTTTCCCAGTTGGAAAATGTCGAAAACTCGACTTTGAAGTCAAATGATCGACTTTTACTTTAAATGTGAAAGTGATTAAAAACTCGCTTAGTCCAAAAACAATTTATACTTCCATTATCGATCATTCTTTGTAGGAATGTGAACAATTTTAACACAAAGAATGTTGGCGGGAAAACTAAACGATGCAGTGGCAGAGCAATTACCTAAAATGCGTAAAAAGTCCACATCTTGCAACGATTTTGGTTCGATATGCATAAGAACCCTTGAAATCTTTGTCCAAGATGTGGCCACCTTCTCGATAGAATTTCTTAGGTTTTTCAAATAAAACAAGTAAAGAGGCATTAAGTTCGGCCAGACCGAACTTTGGATACCGATCGCTTCAGGTATATACACACAGTCGAACTTCTCTATAACAACTTTCCTATAACGAATACAAATTGAAAACACAACTTTTTTTCAGCCAATTTCACCTATTTTAATATATCTAACGAATTTCTCTTTAACGAATACTTATCTACAACGAATGGTTTTTAATAACGAACGAAGCGTTTATAACGAATTTTTTGGCAAACTTTTGTTTTTATTGAAGTTCACACAAAAAGTAAGGAACGACAAAAACTCATTCAATGTTGATCATCAACGCCACAAAATAAAAATAAAAATTGCTGTAAAATACGTTACATTTCTAATGAATCCAATGCCTTGTTTCTCGTACATACCAAACAATTCTTAGTGCTTGCTTTGTGTTTTCAAAAACAAACAAAACATTGGTGCGTGAGGAATAGTACGAGTTTAAAATATTTTTTGTAGTGTCCGCACGACTGATTGGAAGATTGCAAACGAAACAGGAGAAATACTAGTTTAAAATAAGTTGTGTAGTGATCGGACGACAGGAAAAAAATTGACGAAACACAAAGGTTTATCTATTAAAAAAAAAGGGCCGTATTATGTCATATATTTGATGAAGGCTTATATATTATATAAAGGGTGATTTTTTTGAGGTTAGGATTTTCATGCATTAGTATTTGACAGATCACGTGGGATTTCAGACATGGTGTCAAAGAGAAAGATGCTCAGTATGCTTTGACATTTCATCATGAATAGACTTACTAACGAGCAACGCTTGCAAATCATTGAATTTTATTACCAAAATCAGTGTTCGGTTCCAAATGTGTTCATTCACCGTAACGTTGCGTCCAACAGCATCTTTGAAAAAATACGGTCCAATGATTCCACCAGCGTACAAACCACACCAAACAGTGCATTTTTCGGGATGCATGGGCAGTTCTTGAACGGCTTCTGGTTGCTCTTCACTCCAAATGCGGCAATTTTGCTTATTTACGTAGCCATTCAACCAGAAATGAGCCTCATCGCTGAACAAAATTTGTCGATTTGTTCGAACCGAACACTGATTTTGGTAATAAAATTCAATGATTTGCAAGCGTTGCTCGTTAGTAAGTCTATTCATGATGAAATGTCAAAGCATACTGAGCATCTTTCTCTTTGACACCATGTCTGAAATCCCACGTGATCTGTCAAATACTAATGCATGAAAATCCTAACCTCAAAAAAATCACCCTTTACTAGCTGAACAGGGCCCGCTCCGCTGCGCCTTCTTTTACTTTATATGAACCAAAATTATCCTTTGAATATTTATTTTCGACAATTAAAGAGCTTTTAGTGAAATACCATGCAACGAAAATAGTATATGCGTATCGCTTGACTAGCAGTATAACAATATAAGTTCCTTCATCTGAATTCCATATGATCTTTATTGGACCACGAATTCGCTCGGAGGGTTTAATGCCATTAATCGGACATATTCTCATGATGTTTGTTTTAGGAGTGTTTTCGGGGGTGAGGTGGTTCCCCAGACACTTGGCCCGGAAAAAAATATAAGCATCGCGCTATTGTCTCAAATTCCATTTATTTAAACCCCATATTTCCATTGGATTAAGCAGAGTTTATAGGATGAGACGTCCCCCAAACATTTGGCCCCATAATTGGTTTTCAAATTAGTTTTCTAATTTTAACAACTTTTCATTTGAGCCACATATTGGCATGGTCCGCAAATTTTTACCCTTTGGGGTGTTTTGAGGAAAGAGCGGTGCCCCAAATATATGGTCCCACATTTAGATATTCATATTCTACTCCCAAATATCTTTATTTGAGCCCCATATTGCGATGGTCAGTATATAATTGCCGTTTGTAGTCTATTTAGGGAAAGTGGTAGACCCCCAGAAAATTAGCCCCGAAAGTGGGTATCAATTTCGTGCTCTGCTCCCCAATACCTCGCATTTTGGCCCCACATTGACATGGTCGGTAAATATGCCCGATTTAGGGGTGTTTTGGGGAGTGGGGTGGTCCCCCAAACACTAAGCCCTGAAAATATATCAGCATCGTGCTCCATTCTCATGTATCTATATAATTTATTTGAACCCCATATTGGCATTGGCCTCGAAATTACATATCAAATTCATTTCCTAGAAATTTGGTCCCAAATTTGGATATCAGATTCGTATTTTACTCGCAAATACCTTTTATTTGAGTTCCATATTGCCATATTGTCGGTAAATATATCCGATTTAGGGTTGTTTTGGGGGTTGGGTTGATCCCCCAAACACTTGGTCGGATAATTGGATACAAGATACGTTTTCTAATCTTAAATACCTTTCATTTGAGTCCCATATTGTCTTGATTGGTGTATATATATATTTAGTAGGTTTTGGAAAATATGCCCGATTTAGGGGTGTTTTGGGGAGTGGGGTGGTCCCCCAAACACTAAGCCCTGAAAATATATCAGCATCGTGCTCCATTCTCATGTATCTATATAATTTATTTGAACCCCATATTGGCATTGGCCTCGAAATTACATATCAAATTCATTTCCTAGAAATTTGGTCCCAAATTTGGATATCAGATTCGTATTTTACTCGCAAATACCTTTTATTTGAGTTCCATATTGCCATATTGTCGGTAAATATATCCGATTTAGGGTTGTTTTGGGGGTTGGGTTGATCCCCCAAACACTTGGTCGGATAATTGGATACAAGATACGTTTTCTAATCTTAAATACCTTTCATTTGAGTCCCATATTGTCTTGATTGGTGTATATATATATTTAGTAGGTTTTGGGGGTGGGGCGCCCACCCTATGTACCCGATTCGAAATTTGGATGCCAATTTTTTGTTTTAAGGTTATTTAAAGAGAGCACACAAAATTTCGCTTAAATCGCACCACCCATCTCCGAGATTTGGCGTTTCTGAAAATTAGGGTAAGGGGGAGGGTTCGTCCCGCGGGATCATTATGCACCATCAGTAAATATTTCAAGAAAATCGGTTCAGCCGTTTCTGAGCCTATAAGGAACACACAAACAAACAAACAAACCTACAATACATACAAACGCAAATTGATTTCTATATATACGATTTGATGAAGGCTCTAAAAAAAAGAAAAAAAGAAAACGCACGAATAAAGATATCTGCTTGGAATTTCGCACAGAAACTTCTTATTGATGTAGGTCGTTGAGGAACCCCCATTGGTAACATCAGTTCAGATTTGGATTAGCTCTCATATAAATCGATCTCTCGATTTGAGATTTTGAGGCCCTGAAAGCCGCAAATGAAACCCAATTTGGCAGAAATTTTGCATTTAGTGTTCTGTTACGAATTCCAGCAACCGCGTCATGTTGGGTCAAATTGGTCTGTAATCTGATATGGCTCCTATATAAACCCATCTCCCGATTTGAGGTCTTGAGCCCCTCGTGCAAAAAATAAAACATTTCAAATATCTTTGGAACAAACAAATCTGTTTTATTGAGGAAGTACCACCGTTGAACGTTAGTCGTGAATTTGTCACATTTTGATGTTAAAGTCACTTCGGTTATGGTAAAAAGTTTGTGAACTTCGTCTGTCACAAAGAATTTCACTTTTACCCAAAAATTCAAAACTTCTTTTAGGCCAAAAATGATTCGTTTACAGAAAAAGACGGTTTATTGCACGAAAAGATATTTGTTTTGGTTAGTTTATATCTTGTGTCTCTTCCATTTGGCAGTGAGTGTAACAATAAAAGACTAATTTTTGGTTTTTTTTTCGTTAGGTAAAGATTAGCCTGCCGGCAGTCAATATAAAAATGTTCGCGATCGATATTGTGATATGATATTATAACTATATCAGATTCCGACTATATTTTGCACATTTGTTGAAGGTCATGGGAAAAGTCGTTGTGAAAATTTCAGTCAAGTCAGACAAGAACTGTGCCCTCTAGGGGCTCAAGAAGTGCAATCGTAGTCAAACCGGATAAGAATTTCGCTCTCTAGAGGCTGAAGAAGTATAATCGAGAGATCGATTTACAATCCAAACCAACCTAATCTAAAAGAAACTATTTGTGGTAAATTTCAAGCAACTAGCTTTACTGCTTCGTAAACTAGCGTGCTTTCGCAACATTCGATATTTTCGATACTTCTAAAATTAAATGTCTATAGTATCGATACTACGAAAATTTAATGTAAAAATCAGAAGATCGATTTATATAGAAGCAATATCAATTCTCAGACCGAATAAAACCCAATTTAATAAGTCAGTCATGAGAGAAAACATACAAAATTTTATTCCAATCGGATGAAAATTGCGTCCTCTATCTAAATTCGAACCAAATTCTACCTAACTCAAAAGATATCTTAGTAGTAATAAAAATGTCTGCAGATAGTAAAATTGGGCGATATATATACATGTATAAAAACTTCTCCTCAAACGGGTGTCGCACTGCGGCATGCCGTTCGGACTCGGACTGAATCGGGCGGCACTCATTGATTTGCCCTGTTCCTTAGTGGGCAAATTTGCATTGCACATATGCATATATGGTTGCTGCACTGTGCGGTATGATTTAGTTAACACGCGTTGTCAATTTCACCATCATGAGATGAATGCAGGATGCACTTATAAGGTGAGGTAATGCGAACAGCTGAGTTCAATTTCTTTCATTTTTGTTTTGATTTTGCCATAACTCTTAATGTGAAATGCTTGTTTACACATACGTGATTTTTTTCTTAAACCTTAAAACAAAGTTTTATTTGATCCGATATTCGACGCATATGCAGCAAAACAATGTTTTATGAGAAAATACAAATATAGAACACATAAGTTGTAAAACAAAGTTTGAATTTATGGCATTTGCCAATCAAGGTAGTTTCGTGGGGGGCAGCGTACCGTTGGAAATTTTCAAATAGTGGCACAAAAAGTGTAATTTGTAAAAAAAGTGTTTTTTTTTTTTTTGAAAAGTGGCATATTTTATTCGTTTTTATTTAAAAAACCCAACAAAAAAGCTAGGAGTAATAAAAGCATACAATAAATCTTCTGCTTTTTACATAAATAACATAACACAAGTAAGAGCGTGCTAAGTTCGGCCGGGCCGAATCTTATATACCCTCCAACATGGATCGGATTTGTCGAGTTCTTTGCACGGTATCTATTTTTAGGCAAACAAAGAATAATGAAAAATAACCGCTTTGCTATTGAAGCTATATCAAGTTGTAGTCCGATTCGGATCATAAATGAATTGAATGCTGAACATTGTAGAAGTCATAGTGAAATATTTCGGTCCATTCGGATAAGAATTGCGCCTTGTAGCGGCTCAAGAAGCAAAATCGGGAGATCGGTTTATATGGGAGCTGTATCAAGTTATGTATCTATCCAGACCATATTGGACACGTATATTGAAGGTCATGAGCTGCCAAGCTGCCAAATCGGATGAGAATTACGCCCTCTAGAGGCTCAAGAAGTCAAGATCAAATCGGACGGCTCAAGAAGTCAAGACCCAAGATCGGTTTATATGCCAGCTATATACGTTTATGATCCGATTTAAACCATTCTTAACACAGTTGTTGCAAGTGATACTAAAACACCACTTGCAAAATTTCAGTCAAATCGGACGATAGTTACGCATTCTATAGGCTCAAGAAGTCAAGACCCAAGATCTGCTCTTATGGCAGCTATATCAAAACATGGACCGATTTGGCCCAATTACAATCCCAACCGACCTACACTAATGCAAAGTATTTGTACAATATTTCAAGCGCCTAGCTTTACTCCTTCGAAAGTTTGGGTGCTTTCGACAGACAGATGTCCATTTATGGAATCGGACTATAACTTGTTGTTTTTATGCTAATGACGCTGTTCTCTGATTGCACCGTGGGATGAATGAAACACAGGTTCGTTTCTTAGCACCACAAAAACAACTTTTTGCTATCTTAAAAAAATGAAACACAAGACGTTTTCAGAATGTGGAGAGTTTCAAACGTTTCGTTCACAAAAAATTGTTGTTGGCTTATGAACATTTGTGGTTGATCTGA
The DNA here is from genome assembly GCF_963082655.1 of Stomoxys calcitrans. Taxonomy (NCBI): domain Eukaryota; kingdom Metazoa; phylum Arthropoda; class Insecta; order Diptera; family Muscidae; genus Stomoxys; species Stomoxys calcitrans. The sequence goes on along the minus strand of NC_081552.1, from coordinate 76,482,791 downwards.
TAACATCTGTGTGTTGATTCACTTTTATGAACTAAGGAGGTCAATTTGACATCGTCGTGGTTGATTTTGTCTAAGTTTAATTTTTTTAAATTTGTAGACGCTTTATCTCTAAGCCAAAAATTGTTTATGTAAAATATTGGGTTGCCCAAAAAGTAATTGCGGATTTTTTAAAAGAAAGTAAATGCATTTTTAATAAAACTTAGAATGAACTTTAATCAAATATACTTTTTTTACACTTTTTTTCTAAAGCAAGCTAAAAGTAACAGCTGATAACTGACAGAAGAAAGAATGCAATTACAGAGTCACAAGCTGTGAAAAAATTTGTCAACGCCGACTATATGAAAAATCCGCAATTACTCGCAATTAAGATGATATTAAAAGAATTTCGCTTTGTACTTTAATCACAAGATCGATTCAGGGTCTAGCTTACGAACAAATGCACTAAGATGCAATACTCTGTACCACAATAATGGTGTAGGGTATAAAAATAAAATTTACTAACCAAACTAATATCGATATCGATTTTAATATTACCTATCCCACCCAGGCACGTTCTTCTGTGCCCTTTTTTACAATACACAGAACAAAAATTTCCTTAAATTTGTAATCTAAACTTATAAGATTCTTGCTTCTTAGCTTCAAAAAAACAAAATATGGTAGTAAAATTAACAATAATTTTGGAGTAACAACAGATGCTGTTTTCAAATGTAAAATGTTATAAATACTTTAAGAAGTTGTATATTTCACCTTAACTTTTAATATTTTTAGTTTCAGAACTCAATTTTATTAAACTTTCTAAGACAAAATATCGAGTAAAATCATGTGTATGCTTTTAAACAAAAATGTACGTCTAAAATGGTACATTAATATGTAGGGAATGCGTTAGCTATTGTTTCTATTGGTTAAATACTAAATATGTTCAAGCCTTCACAAGTTCTTCTAGGCCTATATTCTTATAGTTCTTTGTGGCTAATCGAAAAGCACTTATCAAATTCGCGCTCTTCCCCCATATACCTTCCATTTACGCTCCATATTGCTATTATCAGGCTACAATCCACTTGAAGTTTTTGGGGGACTCTGAGGGAGCCGGTACTTGTACTTGGCCTAAAATATTTATGTCCTCACTTCTAAACCAATTAAAAATTAAAACCAAAATGATATGATCGGTTTAAGGAGACGCAAGCGCAAGTCTCCCGCAGTCTCCGAATGGGTACTCTACTCTACTAGATTGGCGGCCCTCGAAATACTTGGGTCAAAATTTGGATATTGAATTCGTACAGTGCTCTCAAATATTTTGAATTTTAACCCAATATTGTCATAATTAGGTTACACATCCGTTAAGCCCTTTTGGTGTAAAGGCCTTCTGTAACTTGAATCCATATTTTAATGTTTGGTTCGTACTTTACTTCTAAACCCATGGCAATTGAGTGCTAACTTATCGTTGGCCTTAGAGTCTGGGATAACTCACAGGCACCAACTTTCATTTGAGACACCATATTGGTTTGATCGAGTCTTTAGTCGCATTACCCCTAATTACCCCAAAGCAGTATTGAGTATGTCAGTGGAAAGGCGACCTCCTACATATCCCGTTTTTCCGTCACAGAATCATTCTTCACTGCGAACATTTCAAGAAGATAAATTACGTCATTGTTGACGTTGCTACGTCGTTTTTACATAATAAAGATATGAGCCCATCATATAATGCAAAATACTGCAGCCTCTCCCCTTCGTCTTTAAACTGTCCACCAACTATATTGTTCATTGAGCGCATTGTATAGCCACACAATTACTTACTTTTACTGATCAGAATCGTTCATAACTGACTATCTTTCTATACGCACCACCAGAATGGGGTATACTAATCTAGTCATTCCGTTTGTAACATATTCGTTTAAGACCTCATAAAGTATATATATTTTTGATCGTCTCGACGTCCTGAGTCTATCTAGCGATGTCCGTCCGTCTGTCGAAATCACGATAGAGATCGAACGCGTAAAGCTAGCCTTTTGAAGTTTTGCACAGGTACTTAATATCAATTTAGGCCGTTGGTTGATCTCCTGATTTGGCTGAAACTTGGTATGAATGTTCCGTTATAACTTTCAACAACTGTGCCAAGTACGGTCCAATCCCTCCCTCCGATCTCCCTATTTGAATTATTAAGCCCATATAAACCGATCTCCCTATTTGACTTCTTGAGCCCTTACAAGCCGCAATTTTTTGTCCGATTTGGCCGAAATTAAGCATGTGGTGTTTTGTTATGACTTTCTATAACTATGCCATGTATGGTCCAAATCATTCTAAAGGGTGATTTTTTTGAGGTTAGGATTTTCATGCATTAGTATTTGACAGATCACGTGGGATTTCAGACATGGTGTCAAAGAGAAAGATGCTCAGTATGCTTTGACATTTCATCATGAATAGACTTACTAACGAGCAACGCTTGCAAATCATTGAATTTGATTACCGAAATCAGTGTTCGGTTCGAAATGTGTTCAAATTTTGACAAATTTTGTTCAGCGATGAGGCTCATTTCTGGTTGAATGGCTACGTAAATAAGCAAAATTGCCGCATTTGGAGTGAAGAGCAACCAGAAGCCGTTCAAGAACTGCCCATGCATCCCGAAAAATGCACTGTTTGGTGTGGTTTGTACGCTGGTGGAATCATTGGACCGTATTTTTTCAAAGATGCTGTTGAACGCAACGTTACGGTGAATGAACACATTTCGAACCGAACACTGATTTTGGTAATAAAATTCAATGATTTGCAAGCGTTGCTCGTTAGTAAGTCTATTCATGATGAAATGTCAAAGCATACTGAGCATCTTTCTCTTTGACACCATGTCTGAAATCCCACGTGATCTGTCAAATACTAATGCATGAAAATCCTAACCTCAAAAAAATCACCCTTTATAACTTGATATAGCTCCCCATTTGACTTCTTGAGTCCTTACCAGCCGCAATTTTTGTCCGATTTGGCTGAAATTTTCCATGCGGTGTTCTGTTACGACTCCCAACAACTGTGCTAAGTACGGTCCAAATCAGTCTATAACCTGATACAGCGCCCATATAAACCGGTCTCTCGACTATCCTTGTTCGGTTCCTAGAAGCTTTAATTTTTGGCTGATTTGACAGAAAATTTTTATGTAGAATAAAATTATGCCCTTCAATTAAATTTGTTTTGTATAAATTTTTAGCAGAATCCATTCCAAAGATTCGGCCCGGTCAAACTGTTTTTATACCCTCCACCATAGGATGGGTGGTATACTAATTTCGTCATTCTGTTTGTAACTACTCGAAATATTCGTCTGAGACCCCATAAAGTGTATATATTTTTGATCGTCCTGACATTTTATGTCATGTCCGTCCGTCTGTCTAGCCATGTCCGTCCGTCTGTCTGTCGAAAGCACGTTAATTTTCGAAGGAGTCGGTTAGGATTGTAAATGGGCCATATCGGTCCATGTTTTGATATGGCTGCTATATAAACCGATCTTGGATCTTGACTTCTTGAGCCACTAGAGGGCACAATTTTCATCCGGTTTGGCTGAAATTTTGCACGAGGTTTTTTGTTATGATTTGCAGCAACTGTGTTAAGTATGGTTGAAATCAATCCATAACCTGAGATAGCTGTCATATCAACCGATCTGGGTTCTTGACTTCTTAAGCCTCTAGAGAGCGCAATTCTTATCCGTTTTGGTTGAAATTCGGCATGACGTGTTTCATTATAATTTCCAAGTTGTTCAAATCGGTCCATAACCTGAAATATCTGCAATATAAACCGATCTCGGATATTGACTTCTTGAGCCCCTAGAGGGCGTAATTTCTATCCGATTTTGCTGAAATTCGGCGTGACGGTTTCGTCATGACTTCCAACAACGGCTTCTCCCATGACCTTTAACATATATGTCAAATATGGTCTGAATCGGTCTATAGCCTGATACAGCTCCCATATCAACCGATCTCCCTATTTTACTTCTTGGTCCGAATCGGACCATATCTTGCTGTAGCTCCAATAGCATAGCATTTCTTTTCTTTTATCCTTTGTTTGCCTAAAAAGAGATACCGAGAAAAGAACTCGACAAATGCAAACCCACATCACACCCCACTACACCCTCACCTAAATAGTTACACTCTCTCTCTCTCTCGCACTATTTGTTTCTCTTACTCTCACCACTAATACTACCACCTATGGCTTTCCATTCAAAATATAACGAATGCTTTAGAAACAAGTAAAAGCGTGCTTAGTTCGGCCGGGCCGAATCTTATATACCCTCCACCATGGATCGCATTTGTCGAGTTCTTTTCCCGGCATCTCTTCTTAGGCAAAAAAGGATATAAGAAAAGAGTTGCTCTGCTATTAAAACGATATCAAGATATGGTCCGGTTCGGACCACAATTAAATTATATGTTGGAGACCTGTGTAAAATTTCAGCCAATTCGTATAAGAATTGCGCCCATTGGGGCTCACGAAGTAAAATAGAGAGAACGATTTATATGGGATCTGTATCGGGCTATAGACCGATTCAGACCATAATAAACACGTTTGTTGATGGTAATAAGAGGATTCATCGTACAAAATTTCAGGCATATCGGATAATAAATGCGACCTCTAGGGGTGAAGAAGTCAAGATCCCAGATCGGTTTATATGGCAGCTATATCAGGTTATGAACCGATTTGAACCTTATTTGACACAGTTGTTGAAAGTAAAAATAAAATACGTCATGCAAAATTTCAGCCAAATCGGATAGGAATTGCGCCCTCTAGAAGCTCAAGAAGTCAAATCCCCAGATCTGTTTATATGACAGCTATATCAGGTTATGGACCGATTTCAACCATACTCGGCACAGTTGTTGGATATCATAACGAAATACTTCGTGCAAAAATTCATTCAAATCGGAAAAGAATTGTGCCCTCTAGAGGCTCAAGAAGTCAAAACCCAAGATCGGTTTATATGACAGCTATATCAGGTTATGGACCGATTTGAACCATACTTGGCACAGTTGTTGGATATCATAACAAAACACGTCGTGCAAAATTTCATTCCAATCGGATAAGAATTGCGCCCTCTAGAGGCTCAAGAAGTCAAGACCCAAGATCGGTTTATATGGCAGCTATATCAGGTTATGGACCGATTTGAACCATACTTAGCACAGTTGTTGGATATCATAACAAAACACGTCGTGCAAAATTTCATTCCAATCGGATAAGAATTGCGCACTCTAGAGGCTCAAGAAGTCAAGACCACAGATCGGTTTATATGGCAGCTATATCAAAACATGGACCGATATGGCCCATTTACAATACCAACCGACCTACACTAATAAGAAGTATTTGTGCAAAATTTCAAGCGGCTAGCTTTACTCCTTCGGAAGTTAGCGTGCTTTCGACAGACAGACGGACGGACGGACGGACAGACGGACGGACATGGCTAGATCGACATAAAATGTCACGACGATCAAGAATATATATACTTTATGGGGTCTCAGACGAATATTTCGGGTAGTTACAAACAGAATGACGAAATTAGTATACCCCCCATCTTATGGTGGAGGGTATAAAAAACCAACATCAAACAATAGAACAGCAAGTTTATGCTTCTTCTATTAAAAACTAATTCCCCATTTTCATGGCTTTGCTTTATGAAAATTTTCATATATAGTCGTCAATTCACCAGAAAAATATCTTTCGATTGATGCCAATTTTTTTTTTTCAAATCCATTCAGCCGTTTGGCAGTAATAACTGTCAAATCGTCTCTTGAAACCCTCGCCTTTATAGAACAAGTAAAAGCAAGAATCTTATATATCCTCCACCATTTGTCAAGTTCTTCGCCCGATATCTGTTTATAGGCAAACAAAAGATAGTGGATAAGAATTGCTATGTCATTGGAGCTGTTGGAGACCAAAGTAGAAGTCATTGTGCAAAATTTCAGCCAAAACGGATAAGAATTGCGCCCTATAGTGGCTCAATAAGTAAAATTGGGAGATTCATTTATATGGGAGCTTTATCAGGTTATGGACCGAGCCAGATCATATTTAGCACGCATGTTTAAGGTCATAAAAGAAGTCATTCTACAAAATGTTAGCCAAATCGGATATGAATTGCGCCCTCTAGAGGCTTACAAATATATATGGGAGCTATATCAGGTTATGAGCCGATTTGACCCATACTTGACACAGTTGTTGGAAGCGGAATCAAAACCACTTCGTGCAAAATTTCAACCAAATCGGATAATAAATGCGCGTTCTAGCGGCTCACGAAATCGGTTCTTTTGAGAGCTATGTCAAGTTATGAACCGCTTAAGACTATTCTCGATACAGTTGTTGGAAGTCATAACAAAATATCTCAATCAAAATTTCAGCCAAATGCGCCCTCTAGAGGCTCAAGAAGTCAAGGTCGAGGATCAGTTTATATGGCAGCTTTATCAAAACATGGACTAATAAAGCCCATTAACAATCCCAACCGACCTACACTAAAATTCAAGCGCCTAGCTTTATTTAGCGTGCTTTCGACACATAGCGGACATGCGTAAATCGACTTAGAATGTTATGGCGTTCAAGAATATGTATACTTTGTTGGTTTTCAGATCAATATTGTGTTACAAACGGAATGGCGAAATTAGTATACCCCTCAACCTATGGTGGAGGGCACAAAAACAGCAAATCCAAAAATAATGTTTGGCATTGTAATTACTCGTACTTTATATGTGAGGTTTTCACTTGTGTTTAAGATAATGAAAACCACAAGTGCTATCAACGAAGTGGAGACAGTTGCTTGGGGAATATTCAAATGATAAGCATATACAAAATTAAGATAATTTTCTAAGTAACCTTTGCATGAATGGGTAATTTTTGTTACAAAAATCAATTTAATTGAATTAAAAATATACTCAATATACTTGAGTTGAAATTAGTAATTATGCAATTATAATCATTTTGTTGTAGAAATATTTCCTATGCAGATAAAAAAAAATTAAAATATGTACATTTCAATGAACAATCATTGTAATTTATATTCAATTTTGTCAAAACACGTTAACCTATTAGCCAAACAACAACTATTCTGTTTTCGTGCAATAAAAAAAAGCCTTCACTTACTCACATTTCTCTTCTCTCCTTGCATGCCTACAGAAAAGTGTGCTAAATTTTATTCGAAATTGCTGGATTGGGTAACTTGGGGACTCTTACATTTTATTCAATTTAAATTATGCAAAATGTATTTTTAATGCGATAATCTTTTGCTTAAGTTTATCACAAAAATTTAAAAAAAGAAATTGTTTTTTTTTATTTAAATGCCGTAAATAAATTGAAAAGCGACAATATTTGCGTACGGTAGTGAAATACAGGGTGTCTGAAAGAATTTTTGAATAGAAGTTATCTTATCTAATATAAGCGATAAGTGCCCCGGTTGCTAAGTTGGTTGTCGAGGGTTCGATTTCCACCAATGATTTGTCGTTTTGTTAATTTTATTCGAAATCGCTCGATTGGGTAACATGGGGACTCTTAAATTTTTTCAATTTAAATTATGCAAAATGTATTTTTAGTGCGATAATCTTTTGCTTAAATTTATCACGGAAATTTCAAAAAAGTATTTTTTTTTTTATTTAAATGCCGTAAATAAATTGAAAAGCGACAATATTTACGTACGGTAGTGAAACACAGGGTGTCTGAAAGAATTTTTGAATTGAAGTTATCTAATATAAGCGATAAGCGCCCCGGTCCCTAAGTTGGTTGTCGAGGCTTCGATTTCCACCAATGATTTGTCGTTTTGTAAATTTTATTCGATATCGCTCGATTGGTTGACTTGGGGTCTCTTACATTTTATCCAATTTAAATTATGAAAAAATGAATTTTTTTTAAGCGATAATCTTTAAGTTTATTACGGAAATTTCAAAAAAATAATTGTTTGTTTTTCTTTTATTTACATGCCGTAAATAAATTGAATAGCGACAATATTTGCATACGGTATTAAAATACAGGGTGTCTGAAAAAATTTTTGAATTGAAGTTATCATATCTAATATAAGCGATAAGCGACCCGGTTGCTAAGTTGGTTGTCGTGGGTTCAGTTTCCTCCAATGATTTGTCGTTTTGTAAATTTTATTCGAAATCGCTGGATTGGGTAACGTAGGGACTCTTCCATTTTATTCAATTTAACTTATGTAAAATGTATTTTTAATGCGATAATCTTTGTTGCGAAAATTTCAAAAAAGTAATTGTTTGTTTTTCTTTTATTAATATGTCGTAAATAATTTTAATAGCGACAATATTTGCATATGGCATTTCAAATATATGTTGCCTGAAAAATACTTTAAATTGAATTTATCTTATCTAATATAAGCTATAAGTGCCCCTGTTGCTATGCTGGTTGTCGTGGGTTCAATTTCCACCAACGCTTTGTCGTTTTGTAATGATTAGACTTACTAATAGTGATTAGATTTGTTTTTCCAAATGCTGCAAAAGTGATCGTGAAAAGTGAAGTGATAAATGGTGTTTTTGGAAGTATGGTTTTCAGTCTGGCCACACTTTTTTCACTGTTGGTCTTGTTAATAGTAGTCACTTGGTGTATGCTCATTAATTTTGGGGAACATTTTCATTTTACTTTGGGGCCTAATTTCACCATTATGGGGCTCAAATGTATTTATTTTACTACAAAAACAACAATTTGGGGTACATTTTCTCATTTGGAGTACACATTTTTGAAATTTAAAAATATTTTTTGAAAATAGTTTTCTACATTTTACAAACAAAACAAATGAAAAAAAAATTGAAAAAAATCGCGCGATTTATGAAAATATTTTTCGTTCGCGGCGTTGTTAACCTTTTTCCAAAAATGCTATGTCATTCATTTATTTTGTTATTGATTAAGTATGCGGCGCTTTTTTTTAAAAAATATTATCACATTTTCAAAAAATGAACGCCCAATTTTTGAAAATATTTTAACGCCCAATTTTTAAATATATTAAAAACAATAATTACTATTGAAAAATGTACAGTTGCCTTTGTCCAACTACCTAATTTTTCGCAAACTCTTCTTCGAAATTTTGGTTAAAATCTTTTATCAAATTCACCCCAATTTTGTGTATGCATTTACATCCGAAATTGTTGTACACGTATGCATTAACACCCTAAATTGTTTTCTACATTTACAACCCAAATATACACTGTTAACATCAAGAAAATATTTGGATGATTTTGTACACTTTGGGCTCTAATTGAATGTTAGTATTTGGTGTGAAATTGTATTATGAAAATGCACCCCAAATTCGAAATCACAATTTGATCCGAATTTAATATTGCGGCGTAAATTGAATTTATTTTTGGGCTGCACTACCATACATTGGGTTGCATTTGTTCTGGGGTAATTTTTCATAAAGGCCCGGTGCGACGGTCAAAAATTGTAAAACATAAAAGCAAAACTCTTATCTTTTAAATGAACATAAATTCTTGGTCATAACCATTAAATACGTTACATACGTTTTATTTATATTTTTTTCTTGAACCCCACACTAGAATCTTTCATACCCGTAAATACCGATCTTCCGATTTTATTTCTCGAATATGAAATATTAGCATACCCCTGGCCGTTTCACTATCACAGTCTTAAGAGCTTTAGCCTAGTCATAAAGAAAGTACCATTTTGTACCTTTAAGTACCTAAAAGTACTTATAAAAAAATCTCCCAGTCGCCCGATATATATTGCCCAAATCCCCTAAATCCTAAATTTCAGACCTCCATCTCAATCCGTAAAGAAAGTACTCAATAGTACCTAAAATAGTACTAAATGTACATTTTCCCATTTCTATATTATTGTTTAAAATGAGTTTTGTGACATTGTGGACAAAGATAAATCATATGTCCTATTTTGTACTTTTAAGTATCTAATTGTTCGCATTTCTCTTCTAGTGGCTCAACATATACTATCAAGATACAACTTTGTAGTTACCCAATAAATGTTGTTAAGATGTACCTTTTTCCCAAAATTTCAAGCTCTAGCTCAATCCATAAAGAAAGTAGTTAATAGTACTAAATGTATCTCATCCCATTTCCGTATGTGATTTTCTAATTTATAGTTTAAGATGACATCTGTGCCATTGTGAACTAAGATAAATCATTATGTCTTATTTTGTACAATTGAGTACATATTTCTCTTCTGGTGAATAAACATATACTGTCAAGGTATCCCAATTTTTAGAGCTTTAGCTCAAGTACCATTTTGTATTTTAAAGTATCTAAATGTACAAATTTCCGAAAATTCTTTTAGTCGCCTGATATATACCGTCACGGTAAACGTACCGGTATCCCATTTAAGAGTTCCAGCTCAATCCAAAAAGAAAGTACCTTCTGTGCGTTTTAGTATTGAAATGGAAGAATTCCATATGTAACTGTATCCAAATTTTTAGGGCTGTAGCTCAATTCATAAAGAAAGTACGAAATGATACAAATTGTGTCAATGGACTTACGTTTTTCCCCGTTTCATGTAGTATTTTTTAAATTTTTTCTTTGCACTCTCATTATTTCGAAACATCTGTCATTTAACCCAAATTTCAGAGTTCTAACATTATTCTTTCGCCCTGTGTGAAGTTCACTTATAAAGTTCTATTTTGGTACTTTTTTAGTACCTAACTGATCTAATGTTCAAAAGCTCATTTATTTATTTACCCAATTTAGGCTTGCAAAATCTAGCTCAATTCGCAAAGAAAGTACCAAATGGTACCAATTGCGGCACTAAACGTACTATTTCTCCCATTTTTGATACAATTTTGGGAAATTTGTTCGCCCAAAACCAATACGCTCTTTAATTTGAGTCCAACTTTATCTCGTAGCCCTTATCGTTCGTCCTGAGCAAACAGTTCCCATTTCTGCACTATTTAGTACTTTCTAGTATTTAAAAGTACGAATATCACCAAACCTGGCCTTATCTCGCGCCTCCGAACCAAGACCAACATTCGTGCTAAATTTCATGATTCGAGCTTTAGCTTTTTGGGCTGACTTTTGGCAGTCAGACTATCATTTACGCTGTAGACGAAAATATGATACTTCGTACAGGTTTGAAGTATTATTGGTATACGAATTAAAAAAAAAAAATCATTTATTCACTCATCTTATATTTCCGTTAAAAAACTACCATGGTAGCAATTGCAGTACTTAATATACGTTTTCTCTCGCTTCGCTTCCATCCTCATTGTTTAAGCCAAATTTCGGAGTTCTAGATATATCCAAGACATATTAGCCCAGATAGTGTACAGCAAAGAGCTGTGACAATTTGTTCTCGCCAAGTGCACTAACTGTCAATGAGCTTTTATAACGTCTGTGCATGTAGTTGAGAACTATTGTATAAAATGGCGAAAAATGGCGCGCACTAGTAACAAACTCGGAATAAGAGTTGCATAAAATTCTGGTTTTGACTGATAGTAAACATAACTTTTTGTTTTTTTGGCAACTGCTCTTACCTTTAAAAAATTATCTTGTCCCTATCCTATCGTCCTGTGCGAAGTTCACCTTGTTCGTACTTTTTTGGTACTTTTTGGTACCTAAATGAATAAATGTCCAAAAACTTATTAGGTCGACCAACTTAGGTTTCTATATTGTACCCATGTACCAAATTTCATAGTTCTAGCCCAATTTACAATAAAAGAACCAAATAGTACCAATTGCGGTACTATACGTGCTATTTCTCACCCTTCCGGTACGATTTTGCGATTGTTTCTCAAAACATATTTTTTTTGGTGAAGCTCTTTAATTTGCGCGCAAATAATGCCTCATAATTCATGCCCTTTCCGTTCGCCAGTCACCATTTTCGTACTATTTGGTTCTTTTTAATACCTAAACATACGAATATCGCCAAACCCCTCTTATCTCGCGCCTATGATCCAAGACCTACATTCGTGCAGAATTTCATAATTTTAGCTTTAACCATTTGGGGTGAATAATATCCGTCCATCACTCAATCATGCGTGTCTTTTATACATAAAGATCTACTTTTTTGATTGAGTTGTACAAGTATAAGTTACTTATATGGGGTCAATTTTAAGAAAGATCCCAATTAACCAAGTGCACATAATAGATATTTTTATATCCCATCCCACTGTATGGTTCACAGTATCATATCTTTTTGCAGATGTTTGCACCGCTAAGAAGAAAAGACGCAAGACTTACTGCTAAGTGTACCAATCCAGTTAAAATTGCTTTAGGACTCAAATTAACCTGATACGTCTGTATGTCCATGTATTCTTGTAATCATGGAATGAGTCGCAATTTGCTGCATGTCATCAAATGTTGCTTTGGCCCAAGGATGAACGCTGTTTATTTTGAAAAAAAAAAATCGGTGCTGTGTTAGATTTTACTCCACGTTATATATTTTATCAGTTATATGCTTTTATAGGTGCAGTAATCACAATTTGTTTCGATATTTAAAAAATTTTGCCTGAGGAATCTTAATAAGCTCCCATAATTTCGTGCAGAATTTCATAATTTTAGCTTTAACCATTTGGGGTGAATAATATCCGTCCATCACTCAATCATGCGTGTCTTTTATACATAAAGATCTACTTTTTTGATTGAGTTGTACAAGTATAAGTTACTTATATGGGGTCAATTTTAAGAAAGATCCCAATTAACCAAGTGCACATAATAGATATTTTTATATCCCATCCCACTGTATGGTTCACAGTATCATATCTTTTTGCAGATGTTTGCACCGCTAAGAAGAAAAGACGCAAGACTTACTGCTAAGTGTACCAATCCAGTTAAAATTGCTTTAGGACTCAAATTAACCTGATACGTCTGTATGTCCATGTATTCTTGTAATCATGGAATGAGTCGCAATTTGCTGCATGTCATCAAATGTTGCTTTGGCCCAAGGATGAACGCTGTTTATTTTGAAAAAAAAAAAATCGGTGCTGTGTTAGATTTTACTCCACGTTATATATTTTATCAGTTATATGCTTTTATAGGTGCAGTAATCACAATTTGTTTCGATATTTAAAAAATTTTGCCTGAGGAATCTTAATAAGCTCCCATCCATATGATTCATCTGATAAGCGCTTTTATGATAGCAGTTTCACAATTTTGGAGCAATCATACAAATTTCGTCAAAACCAGATCCAATATAGATAAAGGTCCATATACCTCACACATATGTTTAACACTATACTTACCACAAGCCGATATCCAAGTGCATAGAAACATGCTAAGATAATACCCGTTCCTAAAAGTAATTCCACAGGCAGTAACCGATCTATCGCGATATTGCCATATCTTTCCAAAGCGTTTGAAAAAATTATGCATACAAGTCTGTAAAATCTTGCACGAGAACAAACTTTTAACTGATAAATAGTTTGGCTTTCGGTCTCAACAGATCAGTGCCACAGCCCCGTTAGATGTGACAGACAATATACACTCAGAAAAAAGTGGTTCATAGAATTAATTAAAAAACTTATTCAAATTTAGTAAGCCAATTTTAATATAATTTGGTTAAATTTTGCAAAAAAAACAACGAAAAATTGCAAATGTTAAATAAATTTTACACATCTTTAGAAAGTTGCAAATCTTATACATAAAATTAAGTTTGTGTTTGTTTGTATATTTGTTTGTTTATTTGTCGGTTTGTTTGTTTGTTCCGTATAGACTCAAAAACGGCTGAACCGATTACCTTGAAATTTTCACAGATTGTGTAGGTTGGTCTGGAAGGAAACATAGGCTATATAATTTGTTGATATCGAAAGGAGGGCGGACACTCCCCCTTGCCCCAAATGTACTACTCGGGAGTAGAGTACAGAGTACCTTTAGATATCGGGTGGAGGCGGACCCTCCCCCTTACCCCAAAAACGCCACCTATTTCCGAAAGTGGTCCGATGGCCACAATAAGGGCATCCAATGAAAGGTATTGGAGACCAGAAACCGAATATGGTATTAATGGGTGACCCATTATGACAATATGGAACTCAAATGAAAGGTATTTGAGAGTAGAAAACGAAATTGATATTTAGAGCCAAGTGTTTTGGCGTACGCCCTAAAGCACCCCCTAAACTGAACTTCATTTCCGTTGGAAATAAAGAAAGAATTTGATATCTATTTTCAGTGCAAAGTGCTGGTGGCCGCTCCAGCCCAAAAAAAATCCTCCAAACGGTTTATATTTAACGGCCATGACAATTTGGGGCTCAAATTAAAGGGATTTGGAAGTGCAGCACGGATTTGATATCCATATTTGAGTCGAAATATCTTAGATGCCATCCCTCCCCTAATGAGAACATTACCCTAAGGGAGAACATCACCACCAGGAACCGAGAAGGGGTCATTTTTTAAATATCAACGAGTGCTTTCCGATTCAAGTTTAAACTCAATGATAAGGCACCTTTTTTTATAGCCGAGTCCGAACGGCGTCCCCCATTGCGATACCTCTCTGGGGAAAATTTTTTTAATGACCATGCCTGGCACTGTACCCCGCAAATGTCGCCAACATTAAGAGGGGATAAACACCGCTTTTTCCGAAGTTTCGCCAGGATTCGAACGCGTTCAGCGTCATAGATTACAATGGCATGAATTCGATATCAGCATTCAGGGGAAAGTGTCCCCACCCTAAAAATATGTTAGAGAGTTAAAGAAGCTATACTGACCTTCTTCTTGCTTTCTTTCAGTAATAGCCTCGTCTTCTCACGATCTGGATTCCCCCATAGGATTTTCGCAATGTTGCATGAGCATTCGTCGCCCACTCCCTTAACTCGGACTGCGCCAACCCAAAGGCTTCGGGTTAACCAAGTTTATTGATGGCAGTCCTCTGGCCTTTACCACCAAATCGTCTGCCCTTTCATTTTCCCTTATTCCGTTATGGCCCATGTTCACACTCGACGTCCTTGCATTAGCACCACACCACTTCACGCATTCCGTGATCGCCAAGGATCTCCGCCTGCAGGACCGTATTATGGTCAGACAGTCTAAAACAGGCCCACTCTGTCCTCTAGCTTTGATCCATCCGTGTAACATGATCTTCCAGATGGCAATACTAGGGCTCCGTCAATTCAAGTCTGTGCCGATGGCAGCAGTGCCTTGCACTCGACTTCAAGGTTAATCTCAGGTATCCGATCGGAAACCTCTTCCCTATCTTCTAGGTTTCCTATCGTCGCCTTGATTATACAGCGATGGTTTGAGGTGCTCCCATCCTAAATTCATTCTCCCATCGCCTTAAGTCTCATGGCCGCATTGGCTGCCTCACACTTAATCTGTATGTCAATGGGTCGGATAGAATAGTCTCCAGTGCCCTAATGGGCGTGGTCCTCATCGCTCCGCCTATGCCAAGACAACACATTCTCTGAACCTGTTGTATGGTCTTTATGTTGCACTTTTTCTCCATAACGGTCCACAAATCTACTGAGGCGTAAGTAAGTATTGGTCTAATCATGCTCCTGTAAAGCCAGTGGAATATCCTAGGATTCAGGCCCCATTTCAAGCCTTC
Organism: Stomoxys calcitrans; assembly: GCF_963082655.1. Classification (NCBI taxonomy): domain Eukaryota; kingdom Metazoa; phylum Arthropoda; class Insecta; order Diptera; family Muscidae; genus Stomoxys; species Stomoxys calcitrans. The sequence goes on along the minus strand of NC_081552.1, from coordinate 76,467,344 downwards.
GGCCCGTCTACATAGTGAGCCTTCTCAGTACGCTCCTGAATGTGACATGACTAAGCATTTGACCTTGTCAGATATGGAAATCGTCTTATTGAGGAAACGTGGTGTGTTAAATTGGCCCAGCTTCGTCTTCCTCGTGAACAGGCATATTTCAGTCTTCTCTGGGTTAACATTGAGACCTCTGGGTCTAGCCCAGTCATATGCCATATGCAAGACCCTTTTGACCCTTCTGCATAGCTCGTTCGGATCCTTACCCCTTAGAATTATAACACCGTAGTAGACGGGTTCAAATCCCTTCTCAGTCAGCATTCGTAATAGGTCATTTATGGTGGTCACCCATAGGAGTGTCGATAAAATGCCCCCCTGTGGCGTGCCCTGTGCCACTTTCTACCATTCAACAAGTAAAATATTCTTTTTGTAGACAACGCTTTTAATAACTTATGATTAAAGTTTCGCTGATTTCAGTTCAACGATCCGTTAAACTGATTCCGATTTTCTTCAAGTTGAATATAAATTTGTAAAAAATTAGTTCATTAAATTTTCTAAATATGAATAGCTTTACGCAATTAAAAAACAAAACACAGGCTTTAACTTAAAATCTTGTTTAAATGGAGTTAGTTTGAAAGATTTTAAACTGAACTAAGCACAAGAAAAAATTTCTAGAAATACCAAGGTTTGCTTAGAGTAATTACGAATTTCTTAAATAAATCGCACGCAATATGCACTTGAACGTTTTTATTCTTAATTGGTAAGTACAATTATTTACATAAAATCTTGAAAACGATTTATTATTTATTTATTAGTTTAGTATTTTTCTCATATGTACGTTTTTGTAGCATTCATGCAATTATATCTCGATTGAAATCTTAAAATGTAAAAAAACTCGATGATTTGGTTTGAGGAGGATTGATATTTATATACTCCTTCTTAAACGAGTCTCATTTACAAAGCATAATCGGCTTGTTTATATTTTGAATTGTAGACAAATTTAGCTATGCTGCGAAAAAAATTCAGTAGTTGGCAATTTTTCTAAAATACATATGTTTGGGGAAAAGGACATACACGTGCAGTTGGATTTCATTTAACAGTTGAAAGGTTGTGTAGAGATTCTTCAAAAACTGCTTATTACGACTACAGCGCAATGATGTATCACCTCGAAGAATATGTCATATTTTTAAAAGATCCTTCGGCACTTTTTAATATGTTTAGTTTAACTATACATTTGTTTTGTGAAATAGTTTTACATTAGACAGCTTTTAATCAAAGATATTAATCATATGGAGCGAAAATCGGATAAAGTACCTATTACGGTTTTTAATTGCAATAAATTTTCGTTTGGGTTAAAATAAAGACCAGTTTATGTTAATGGAAAGAAAATGAAATGATCTTTAAAACTTTAAGAAAATAATGCACATAATATATGTCTTTTAAAGAAATTTTTAGCAGTAGTTTGTTTGTCTAGACCAAATTTTTTAAAGAAGAGTTTTTGTCTACTTAGAATTTGGAAAGGTGAGCTCCATTATCATTGCCATAAGGTTTAAATAGATTTAAAAAAAATAGCTCAATGTAAATTGGTAAATGGAATAAAATGCCTAAAACGTCCTTCTACAGATTGCCAAATATTAATAACTCAAGAGTTTTATACCAGCAATCTTTATACATTTATACATCTATATCATATTCGTTGTTTCAATTTGAGCCCATTCTTTCTACTTTTAATTGCAGATCGTTCTATACGGCAACTATATAAAAAAGTCCGATCTGGATCATATTTAAAAAGTGTATTGAGGACCCTAACAAAAATCTCTGTTCTAAATGTCAGCAAAATCGGATAACAAATGCCCCCATTATCGGCTCAAGACCATATATTGGGAGATCGGTCTATATGGCAGCTATAACCAAATATGGTCTAATCTAGACCATATTCAGTCCGGTTGTCACAATGCATTACACAATCCACTGTTTCCAAAATTCATTGGAATCGGATAATGAATGCGGCTGTTATGAGCTTCAGACCCTGAATCGGGACATCGGTCTATGCGACAAGTATATCCAAATATGGTCGAATTTGGACGAAAGTTGACAAAAATGAGAAGGTGGCCAATATGACTCTCTGTTCCAAATTGCATTAAATCGGACATAATTTGAGACTTCCAGCTCACTTTCAAGCAATAGCATTAATTGCACTTACCTCTAAATTAATTAAAATGGGGTCATTTGTGTGACAGCGAAAAAGTAAAATCTGGCTAAGTTCGGCCGGGCCGAATCTTATATACCCTCCACCATGGATCGCATTTGTCGAGTTCTTTTCCCGGCATCTCTTCTTAGGCAAAAAAGGATATAAGAAAAAATTTGCTCTGCTATTAGAGCGATATCAAGATATGGTCCGATTTGGACCACAATTAAGTTATATGTAGAAGACCTGTGTAAAATGTCAGCCAATTCGAATAAGAATTGCGCCCTTTGGGGGCTCAAGAAGTTAAAAAGGGGATCGAATTATATGGGAGCTGTATCGGGCTGTAGACCGTAATAAACACGTATGTTGATGGTCATGAGAGAATCCGTCGTACAAAATTTCAGGCAAATCGGATAATAATTGCGACCTTAGAGGCTCAAGAAGTCAAAATCCCAGATCGGTTTATATAGCAGCTATATCAGGTTATGAACCAATTTGGACCTTATTTGACGCAGTTGTTGAAAGTAAAAATAAAATACGTCATGCAAAATTTTAGCCAAATCGGATAGGAATTGCGCCCTCTAGAAGCTCAAGAAGTCAAGTCCCCAGATCTGTTTATATGACAGCTATATAAGGTTATGAACCAATTTGAACCATACTTGGCACAGTGTTGGGTATCATAACAAAATACTACATGCAAAAATTCATTCCAATCGGATAAGGATTGCGCACTCTAGAGGCTCAAGAGTCGAGTCCCCAGATCTGTTTATATGGCAGCTATATAAGGTTATGAACCGATTTGAACCACACCTAGCACAGTTGTTGGATATCATAACAAAATACAACGTGCAAAAATTCATTCAAATCGGATAAGAATTGCGCCCTCTAGAGGCCAACCGACCTACACTAACAAGAAGTATTTGTTTTACTTCTTCGGAAGTTAGCGTGCTTTCGACAGACAGACGGACGGACGGACATGGCTAGATCGACATAAAATGTCGCGACGATCAAGAATATATATACTATATGGGGTCTCAGACGAATATTTCGAGTAGTTACAAACAGAATGACGAAATTAGTATACCCCCTATCCTATGGTGGAGGGTATAAAAAGATGTAAGTGCCACAAATACCGTTATCTTTATTTAAATTCACAAAAATTTCTTTCTTTGGCTGATGCATATGGCGGTAAAAAATTTTTTGTGGATTTAAGTAAAGATAACGGTATTTGTGGCACTTACATCTTTTTCGATTTTGGCACTTACATCTTTTTGGCGGTTAGGGGACGATATAGAGTTACGTTTACCGACTTGCCAAAAATACGAACTTTAATATTTCTACACCGTATTATTTATACAAAGGAGCTGGGATACTTATTTGACAAACTGCGGTTTGAGAGATCAAATCGGGGTCTTCTGCTTATACCCATCCGCTACAAATACTTATTCTCAGAATGGCAATTCTTTATCTATTCAGTTCGGCTTTGGAACCCGCTACCCGACAAAACTCATATTAAAGGCAACGCAATGAAAATCAAACGTTCTCTTTTTAAATACTTTATCAGTTCTTCAGCTTTATTTGTAATGTTACTTTTTTTTTTGTTTTTTTATAACAATAACAAGTACAAATCTCAAATATAGATTAAATAAGCAATTGGTTAAAACAATTATAATATCACACACCTTAATATAAGATTATTATAGCTTGGGGTGTGTGATTACAACTTAAATAAATGGGGGCCATTCCAAGGCCCCACCCGAACTTGATCCAAAATATTTATATAAGTTTCAAATTGTTATATCAAGTTCGTAGTCTAATCTTAAATACTTTTGGCACAATATCTATGTTGTACCAATCAGTCAACACGTTCTTTCGGATGGGTTTTGGGGTAAGGCGTCCCCCATCTTTATTTTACCCCAATGTTAATTACCGATTTTGTGTGTTTCGGGTTACCATAAGGGTGTACACAAAATTTCGCTTAACCAATGCATCCATCTCCAAGGTCTGGCCGTTCGCCTTTCGGCAAAGCTCCCATATACAACACAGCTTTTGGTGTTTTCTAATTTTATTTTGTTAAGAAAAAAGAAAATATTTGCAAATATCTCTATGTTACAGAATCTGCCAAACAGGGTTGTACTTGTCGGAACAGGAATATGTTGTAGGGCTTCTGATCCTTCCTTATAAATACATAGATCTACCTTGCGAATATATTGACAATGCGAGTAAAGTATTTTACAAATTATTGACAAAGTGACCAAAGCTCTTTTTAACTAGGCGAACTGAGGAATTTTGGACAAATTCCAAATATTTGTATAGATATTTCCAAAGCAAGTATAGACTTCAATATATCACTTTAAATTCAAGTGCCAACTAGAATATTGAGAAAAATACTGTCTACAAGGGCTTACACTAACTTGTTTGTACTCACTATTCCATCATCATGGCAAACGAGCATGTGAAGTATGTGTACTAATATTCGATTAATGTGCGTGACAAACGTGACTGCAATCACTAATCAATGTCCATGAGTGCAATAATCAATGACATCACAGTACCTCCAATAAAAACACACAAATGCCAGCCTATATAAAATGTGTAATTTTATTCAATGACGTTCGTCTAGGTTTCCTTTAAAACATTACAGCCCCCTCCTAACTAACATTGCACATACTCCTAGCTGGGTTCTAATGTAATTTGCCTAATGTTTTCGCTGAATCAAATTAATTTATAATGCCGGGTACTATGTTCGTTTTTCGTGACATTTCTTCGTGATTACTTTTTTTAGATAATAAATTTTGAAAGACAAAAACTTGCTGATTTCATTCAGTAGGACATTCCCTCATTTCTTATGAAAAAATCTTCATAAAAGTATTATGTTTTCATTGAGATTTTTGTAGTCTTTCAAAAAAGTAACCGCGAAAATGTGTGTTTCAGCCTTAAGTTGTTAAACTGAATTGGTGATGTGATTCAGGAATGTGTGTTTTAATTACATCGCTGTATAAAGCGAAAAAAATGAAAAGCCCCTTTCGAATGCCAATGGCAAATGTCGCGTAGGAAATCATTATCGTCATCATCATTGTCTAAAGATAACACTTTCAATAAATATGTACATCACAAGCATTCTGATCTAATAGGAATACATGTTTGGAATTGTCCAACGCGCAAAGTTGGAAAATCTCAATCGTTTGTAAAATAGTAACATTGCGACTAGCCACAATATTTAGAAAATAAAAGTATTTTTGTTCCTTATGATTCAATATGTAGGCCCAACAATGAATTGACAGATATTTGAATAAATAATGCCGCCAGCTGCATATAAATTAAAAAAAAAAAAAGTAGTCAGCCAACTTTGCATATGCATAAGGCCATACGGCACCGTTCCCTATATATTGCATATGCTAAAATCGTAAGCGGACTTTTCAACTTCAAACAAAAAAAATATATATATTATTATTTTACATATATTGCTTATGCAAAGGCATACATCACTGCGGCTGGCGTTTTCATTAATTTAATTTCATTCTATCGCTTTCGGAACCATTTCAGTCGGTATTCTTGTTAAAAACAAATGTTCATGTTTTCATAAATATTCAACCGTAGTTCTATTATATATAGCCTGACTTAGCCTATATATACATAAAACGTTTTAATAACCATAACTTGGGCACTGTGTAATCCTCAGTACTAGGGACACTGTAATCCTTGATACAATGCTTGCATTGTCGGCTACACATTGTCTCAGTCGCTATTTGGTAAAAAGTATTACAACGCCATACCTGATAGAGTCGATTAGTTCTATTTTATCCTTGGAAAAAGAATGTATGCAAACTTCAATATGGACTGGACGATCTTTTTTTATGTACTTGTAGTTCAGAGAAGGTTGTCAAGCAGAAATTCTTGTGCTTCAAGAAGTAGTAGTAACGAATATTGGCATAATTATCTTCTCAGACAGCCAGGCAACGAGATGGCTAAACAGTTCAAAATTCACCTGCAGCTCTAAATATTCATCGGGTTTTTCTTTGTTATTGAATGCAAAACCGAAAAGGGAGTGGTTATTCTTAATTCGCTATCCCAGAAGAGAGGAGTGGGAGGCGCATGCTGTGTTTGAGTTGGATGAGAGCTGGGCCTCACTAACGGCTGGAGTCAGGGACGAAACTGACCGCCACCATTAACGCCAAGTATGGTTAAAATCGGTGCATAACCTTCTATATATCTCCCATATAAATCGATCTCCCAATTATACTTCTTGGGCCCCTGGATGGCGCAATTCTTAGCTAAAAATTTGCACTATGATTTTTGTTATTACCTCCAACATCAAGCCATGTTTCGCCTGAATCGATCAATAACTTCATATAGCTCCAATGTAAATCGATCCTGGATTTGACTTCAGGAAGCCAAATCGAGAGATAGGTTTATATAGACCGTATGGAAAATTTTAGCCAAATAAACAAGTTTAATTAAACACCTGCCGCTAAATGTAGACGTGGCATAAATCATATAGAGTTTCTGGCCCTCGATAAAGGGTCACTGAGTACGATTGCAGGAGTCATAACCGGACACTGTACGAAAGGCCATATGGCCGCACGCATGAAAGGCCCGCACAACGACTCTGTGGACGATGTCTTAATCAGGATGAGGAGGAGACAGTCGAACATGCCCGAGGCTACAGGAGCATAGTCTTTCCATCCTAGCGAGGCTATTCTTCTCCGATCTCGGCGAACTTGCAGATGTGTCTCTGGGGATTCTCCTCAGTTACATGGATAAGAAGGGTTTGATTCGACGTGGCTCACGATGAGATCTTCAACACGCTGTCATGCATGCGCAGACGGGGAGCCCCAATGTTTGACACTTTGCGAGTGAGTACTTGAGTGAGTGTGGGCTTACACTCCGGGGAAGCACTCACGTGGTGGCGTAATGGACAGGTGCTAGCTCCCCATTCTATTCCTATAATTCCTGTATTTTTTCAAATGTCTTCATCTCCCTGTCTCGCCTTGGGAAGGAGCGGGGGACAGTGTATTTCATTATCATAATTGTTTTCACCATGTCTATTTTTTCTTTTATTTTTTTGCTGGAGTGTCTCAACGGGCCGGGCTGCCCTCACAGTCACACCTTTCGGGATGAGCTGCCCAATCAACCTAAGCCTTGATTTGTTGTTGAAATGTAGATTGGATGCTTTATGGTGAACTAGTAATAAAATTGGGTGTTATTGCTACCTGTTTACACTTCATGAGAGCTGAACCGGGTTCGGTCTGCTGCACTTGTTTTTACTATCCAATACTTTTTATTTGAACCTTATATAGGTAAATAACTTCAGTTTGGGGGTATTTCAGGCGTTGGGCGGCCCCTCACACATTTCGCCCTTCATATGGGTATATGGACCATTCAGTTGAGCCCACTTTTGCCATGATCGGTTAATATGTCCCATTTGGATGGTGTTTTGGTGGTTGGAGCGTTTGTGCTCCACTCTCAAATGCCTTTTCTTTGTGACCAATACTTCATTTCGTTTCATTTATTTAAAATATGAAATCCTAGCACAACAAGACATAATCAATACAGAAGATACAATTTAAAAGCATAAACGTATAAAAATAAAACAAAAAAGTAAAATTAAAGAATGCTGTTAAGTACGCATTACTACTAATATTTTGACAAATCCTTTTTGAGGCGAGATGCGTTGCTAACTATTTGTAATGTTTTGGGGAGGTTGTTTCAAAAGCGAATGGCATTAATCAGAAACTGGTTTTCAGACTTAGTTTTTCTGTAGCGTAACTGGATAATTTTTGTTCCTCGATTGGAGCGAGCGAATTGCAATTTCATATAAAGGTATGACGGTTCGCAAGGGTAGATTATTTTGTGTAGGAATGTAATACACCTAAACTGAGGTAAATTTTCGATACTCATGTTAAAAATTTTATATGAGTATTACGATTACTCTCCCGCCGATTTTTTTGAAAGATATATCTAGCTATCCCATTATACGCTACGGTCAACAATCGTTTATCAGTACGGTTACAGTTGGCAAAAAATTCGCATCCATACAGGAGCACTGGGACCAAATAGGTTTTTGCAAGGAGCATTCGTATATTCAGTGCGGTTGAGTTTTGTGCAGCCTACAGATTTCATACCTTGCCATATGTCTTAGCAATATTTCTTTGAAACTGGTTAGTCCAGTTTAAGCTTTCTTTGAAGATTACACCGAGATTTGTTGCATTCGACACAAACTCAATAACCGAACTATTAATGGCTATGGGGGCAGGCTTTCTGCATTTGCTTTGTTGTGTGACAAAAAAAAATGCATTTTTACTTTGTTGGATTGATTGTAAGATGGTTGCTGCTGGCCCATGTATTTATATATGTTTAACTTGCTGGGCTATCTTGTTTCTTTGTGAGCTGGCATACAATTGAATGTCATCGGCGTAAATGTGAACATCACAGTTGCATAAAATTGATGGTAACTCATTCATATGCATGCTAAACAACAGAGGGTGCAAGATAGACCCCTGTGGCACTCCTCTTTTTACTTTTATTACATTCGAAGTAGATTTTTATTGCGTACAGATTGTGTTCTATTACATAGGTATGTTGATAACAATCGACAAGCAGATTTAGAGAAATTGAATAATTTTCTTAGTTTTTTGAGCAAAATTTTCTGGTTAACTGTAACGAATGCCTTACTGTGATCTACTAAAACTAGATTGCACATCATATTCTCATCTATTTTGCATCTTGAGAACAGTAATACAACTTCTTTGTGCCCTGTATCCAGATTGGCGTTCAGTTAATAGATTATGTCTGGCTATACAATGATTGATCTGTTCGCGTAGAAGTTTCTCCAATACTTTTGACATGCACGGTAAAGTTGAAATTTGTCGAAAATCACTATTATTTTTTGGAAGTGGTGTTATTTTCGAATTTAATTAGGCGTCTGGCTGTTGATTGTTGCTTACAATTCGAGATTTTAAGGGAACACAAACATGTAAAGATTTGCGATATGATCTATTTGATCTTATACATAATCCAAATCATAGACCACGCTCCAATGAATTTCATTTCCTAATGTCCAGAGACTGTGGAAGTCAAATTTCTAGAATTTCTATACACTGTATGAGATTTTTCTCTGTCAGCATCAGATGTCATAAGTGATGAAAATCAAATCATGTTTTGAGAAAGTTGATCACATAGTAATATTTTAGATGTGCAGTTGACAAAAAAAAAGCGTAAGGAAGTGTGTTTCCAGCAGAAGAAAAATGTGTTGGGGTTGATGTATTTACTGAGTAGAGACCCAGTGTATTCATAAGTTCCATAAGTTTTTTCTCCACTAAGAGATTGCTGTTAAAGTCTCCAGCGATGATAACATCATTGTGGCAAACGGAATGTGCTTCAATTACCCGTAAATTATTGAATGGAATATTTCGATTATAATCAGCTCGAAGAATATATATGCAATTTCGCTATCGGTTTCAGACTTGATTTTTACGCTGCACTTTAATTCCTTGCGAACGTATGTATATACTCTATCAGCTCGATCAGGGTGGAACCACGTCTCGGATGCATATACAATATCGATGCTGGAGGAAGTTAATATGTTTCTTAGCTCGTCCCTTTTTTATTGTTAAGGCTTTGTGCATTGATGTGGACTATATACTCTAACCTTGCTGTATAAGCCGTCATTGGAGCAGTGTCCTATATTAGCCATCGATGCAAATAATTGAAAAGCAATGCATGTAAATAGTAGTTGTATGATTTAATGGGATTTTGACATTGGTTGGTGAGATAGAGCTTATTTCAATAATTAATAAAATTTTCTGGTCAAGTACGAATTCTATATAATTTATGTAAAGCTTGAATAATCTTAGGAAATTAATTTTTGTTGGCGCTGAATGAATTAAAGTTGTTCAATATTGTTTTCCAAGGTTCAAATATTTGGTTCATCTGGCACACGAAAATATTGGTAGAGTTGATTAAGGGAATCCACGCGTGTTCCTGCCATAGTCGGTAAATATTTGGCGGTTGTTTTGGGGGTGGGACGGTCCGCAAAATATTTGCCCTCAAATTACGTTTTTATACCCACCACCGAAGGATGGGGGTATATTCAATTTGCAAACGGAAGTTTGCAATTCATCGAAATATCCCTTTCCGAACCTATAAAGTATAAATATAATCGATCAGCGCAAAAATCTAAGACTATCTAGATATGTCCGTCCGTCTGTTTGTCTGTCTGTTGAAATCACACTACAGTCTTCAAAAAGAGAGATATTGAGCTGAAACTTTGCACATATTCTTTTTTTGACCATAAGCAGGTTAAGTTCGAACATGGGCTATATCCGCCGATTTAGGGTCTTAGTTATGGGCCCATAAAAACCACATTTATTATCCGATTTTGCTGAAATTTGGGATTGTGGGTTGTGTTATGCCCTTCGACATTCTTCGTCAATTTGGCCCAGATCGGTTTAGATTTGGATATAGCTGCCATATAGACCGATCCTCCGATAAGGGGTCTTAGGCCCATAAAAGCCACATTTATTATTCGATTTTGCTGAAATTTGGGACAGTGAGGTGTCTTAGGCCCTTCAACATCCTTCCATCCTTCAGATCGGTGCAGATTTGGATATAGCTGACATATAGACCGATCCTACGATTTAGGGTCTTAGGCCCATAAAGGCTACATTTATTGTCCGATTTTGCTGAGATATGCTGGTTAAGTTCTTGAACGGGCCAAATCGGACCATATTTGGATATAGCTGCTATATAGACCGATTTTCAAAAAAAGGGTCTAATGTCCATAAAAACTTTATTTTTCATGCGATTTTGCTGAAATGTGAAACAGTGAGTAGTTAAAGGCTTCCCGACAACTGACCCAAATATGGTTCAGATCGGACTATATTTAGATATAGCTACCATTTAACCGATCTCCCGATAAAGGGTCTAAAGACCATAAAAGCATTATTTATTACCCAATTTTGCTGAAAACATCGACATCTGACCTAAATATGGATTAGATCGGTCCATATTTAGATATAGCTCCAATATGGACCGATCTGCCGATAAAGGGTCTGAAGCCCATAAAAGCTTTATTTATTACCCGATTTCGCTGAAATTTAAAACAGTGGGTTATTTTAAGCCTCCCAATATTCGACCTAAATATGGTACAGATCGGACTATATTTAGATATAGCTGTCATATAGACCGATCTGCCGATAAAGGGTCTGAAGACCATAAAAGCTTTATTTATTACCCGACTTCGCTGGAATTTAAAACAGTCGGTTATTTTAAGCCTCTCAATATCCGGCCTAAATATAGATATAGTTGTCATATAGACCGATCTGTCGATAAAGGGTCTGAAGCCCATAAAAGCTTTATTTTTTAACCGATTTCGCTAAAATTTGAAACAGTGAGTTATTTTTAGGCTCCTGACACCCGACCTAAATATGGTTCAGATCGGAATATATTCAGATATAGCTGCTATATAGACCTATCTGCCGATAAGGGGTCTAAAGCCGATAAGGGGTCTGAAGCCAAAAAAAGCTTTTTTTATAACCCGATTGCGTTGAAATTTTAAGCAGTGAGTAGGTTAAGACCTCCCAACATCCGATGTAAATATGGTACAGATCGGACGATATTTAGATATAGCTGTCATATAGACCGATCTGTCGATAAAGGGTCTGAAGCCCATAAAAGCTTTATTTTTTAACCGATTTCGCTAAAATTTGAAACAGTGAGTTATTTTTAGGCTCCTGACATCCGACCTAAATATAGTTCAGATCGGACTATATTTCGCTGAAATTTGAAACAGTGTGTAGTTAAAGGCTTCCCGACAACTATGGTTCTGATCGGGCTATATTTAGATATAGCTGCCATATATACCGATCTGCAGATAAAGAGACTGAAGCCCATAAAAGCTTTAGTTTTTACCCGATTTCGCTGAAATTTGAAACAGTGCGTTTTCCTGAGCCTCACAATATCCGACCTTAATATGGATATATCTGCCAAAAAGACCAATATTTTGCTCTACAAAATTTAATAGTGATATATATATTAGACCACATAATGTCTGTGCCAAATTTAGGTGCTTAAGTTATCCAATTTTCACCGGATTGTGACGGAATGGGGTTTACATATATACCCGAGGTGGTGGGTATCCAAAGTTCGGCCCGGCTGAACTTAATGCCTTTTTACTTGTTTTTCTTTAATTTGATATCAACTGGCTACATCATAAGGCCTACATTAACTTGTTTACTACTGGCCTTTTGCATTATTAAAATAAGCGGAAATGCAACTATGATAGGTGTATTTCGATATTGAAATCTTCTTATTATCCACTAGCACCCATAATCGCCCGTGTAAATATTTAGCACGGATTATATTGCTGCTCGCATTGGGTATATAGGGGGTCAAGAAAAACAAAATTAAAAATGAAATTGAGCCCCTTTCTCGGAAATAGCTCTTGAATCCCTCACACAGTGTAGACACGCAAGGGGTATTATGACCATAATTAAGTCTTGTGAAATATGATGATGATATCTAGTTTCATCTGCTATATAACATCAATTAACCAGACACCTTTCTTGCCATCAGACAATAGCTTATAAATTTTCTCTTCAACAAAAAAATACATACGCAATTTCTTATGTTAATTACCAATCGAAAAAAACCAACTCAAATTGAATCGTTTTAATCAAACTTTTCCTTGTGTATGTCGGTGTTTGGCAAATTAAAACACCATATGCGGGATGATTTGCATGACCATTTAGCAAGTCTCCGTCCAATTGGAGATCATCACCGTGATATTTGTCAGATTTTTTTATTTATCTTTTGGTGACGAAAACTGTGTCGCAGATGCCCAGCCGCCTTTGGGGTTTCTTTCCATGTACGGTTATTTTGGGCGTAATCCAAAAATACACAAATCAATATTTGAATTTGTAGTTATGGGTCTACAATGTGATAATGATTGACGACTTTTATTTTCCTAGCTTACAATCCAGCTCTAGTTTGTTCTTATTTATACACTGTGAAAAATGAATTGTGAATAGTAATAGACAAGCACTCACCACTCATGTATGTGGCCCGCAACTGAAAACAAATGATTTTTAAACTTTTGAGCCTTCTCGATACAACATCTGCGACAGTCAGAAATACGTTTAGTATCGGGTAATCTTCACGATACACCCATTCCTAGCTTCCTAAGGTCTACCCCAAAGCCCATAGAGTCATCTTTGTTATTTTGGAATATTTTGGTTTCAGTCGCCTCTGTCCGGTAACGAGGTACAATATTTTTATTAATAATTGACATAGACTTTAGAGACCGTTTAGTCTACTCGCCTGGGAAACCGAACATTGTGTTGAGAATACACAGTGAACGTACCCGCTACTTGACCAAAGAGAAAACTATCAACTTGAAGGCAATAGCAGCAACTTGTCTTGCCACAATGACTAGAGACATTAGGTTAGGTTAGGTTGAAAAGACGGTGCGAATTCTTATCCACCCTATTCCACCCTATGGACATAACCCTATACCACACTGAAAAAGAAGTTGGCCCTAAATTTAAGATGTGTCCTGGAACGTTGGATTTTAGCAATGAAAAAAGCCAAAGAACCTTAACTTTAAAATAAAGATGCTAACTTCAAATTTAATATCCTATTTACTAGCGGACGTGACCATCCGTTTTAAATTTTGATCATTGATTGATACTTATTTTACTTCATAAATGACTGTCCAATTATTATTTTTTGATATTTTTTAATTTAGCATATTAAACTGAATGAAAAATTAACATTTAAATACGCTCCTATTTGTAAGGCTATTTTGCGTCTTTAACTACGGCCACTGTTGTCTTGCACCAAGGTCAATTTCCCAACTTTCAACGATATTTGACCTTCATTTAAAATTATTGTCCTTAATAAAATAATAAGGATTTTTTAACCTACCATTTAAAATAAGAAATCCTTAATGTGAAGGAAAATATTTTTCATCAAAGGATATGTTTCCTTAAAAAGTTGGAAAATTGATCAACTTTAAATTAAATTTGCTAATCGTTGGCTCGAATCTTTAAAATTAGGACAAACATTCTTTCAGTGCTGTAATCGGCTTAATCGAAAAATATCCCCGAAGAGACCTTTGTCACGAACGCCGTGCACCTCGCAATATCCTAAATCGTTTTCCTTTCTATGCCCTTATGCTGGTTAAAGTCTGCTATCGTATTCGCAGCCAAGTGCCGGAGTCTGTTGGCTGCGATAGCCTGGCATTGACATGGGTAATGTTCCAACGTTTCATATTTTTCATCACTTCTTGTACCTAGTTTGCATAAGTGCATCTGTGATCCTGTGACCCGTAATGATACCGAAAGCCATACTGACTTTCTTCCTGCTTCCCCTTAGTAATAGCATCGGCCGTTTCACTGCTCCTCAGTGCCATATCGCATTCGTTGTCCACGCCCTTTGTGTCGCTCCAAAGTGTTGCCATCCTCAGAGAAAGTGTTTATATCCTCCGTCTTATACTTCAAGACTGCTCCTGAAGTGTGCTTTTTGGGAGTGGATGATGGTTTCATCGTCGGCTCTCTGTTCGTTAGGCTAGGCGTTAATATCTTTGCCTATCCCAGTCTTCCGAATTTTGAAAAAGTCGGCGATGGTTCCATCCTCGGGTGCCTGTTTGTTAGGCCGTATTGAGCCTCCTACCACTGCACTGCCTGATGTCTCAATATGATAATATTTGCCTACACTAGGTTTCCCAATCTTGAAAAAGACAGCCTTGGCGCCGCGGAACACCGTGCCTTTAGTGTTAGTCAAACTTGTCAGGGAGACTTGATCAATGTCCACCACAAGGAGAGTTCCTTCCTCGTTCTCCTCCCTGTGCAAATTTTCCTATTTCCTACCATGCGTTCCGTGAGGAATTTCCTGTCCCATCTTTTGATGAAGACCATCGTGTTTGTGAGCTGGGTGATAAGTATCTTTCTCACCAGGTCGAGGTTTGCGCCCTCCCAGGGAGTGTCAATACTTCCAACGGGGTTTTTTACGGTATCAATACATTCTCCTGACGCAAAGCGCAGCATCATATTTTGTATGGGTGAACCCTCTTCAGAGTTCCACTCACGTTCCAAAATCCGCTCGATAAACAGATCTTCCACTTGGAGCCAATGATCTGGTGGCATCCTACCGGATGGACTTCTGATATCAATGACTGTATACATCAGCTCGTTTCTGTTGTGCTTCCATGCCACTCTGGCGCTAGAGGGCGGCTCCTTATCTTTTTCATCGAGCCTTATCTTTTTTACCTGTCCTTCATGATGGCCGCGGCCTCCTTTTGAAAGTCACATTCCTCCTTCATGAACTCAGGGGCAGTGTGCGATGCTTCGTCCTTTTTCCGACTTTGTCTCCTTCCGCACGACGCTGTCTGGAGTCTCCATTGAGGTAGGGCTGACTTGGTCCTCCCAGAGTACGGGGTGCTCTTTGTTAGCATCTTAGCAGTGTTATTCTTTTCGGGGAATCTGATTCTCTTCCATTATAGTTAAGACAACTGTGGTATATAGCAAATGCGTGGTGGGCGATTGAAACCGCCAACTTCAGCTGTTGTTCATAACAAGATTTTTCTTTTTAGCCCAAATTTTGGATTTGAAGTTCAATTTTCTGTGTATTAAAACACCCAGTTATTATTCACTTTCTGTAAATGGATAACATTCCCTCCTCACAAGGTAACAGGTGCATAAAAAATACCTGTATAAGACGGATTAATGTTTTGACCTCTTTCGGCCACCCGCTCCGCCGTCGCACGTAGAGCTGCCAGATATACACCTATAAGAGAATCTTCCCTAATCGCGATAATCTCTTCATCAAAGAAACTTTACACAACTTTTTTCCTGAACCAATAATATATGTTTTATAAATGGCTGTATTCCAAAGAAGTGGTGACAGTCTCTGAGGAGTCCCTCTACTGATCCACAGATCTACTATCTACAGATCGGAATCCTATTGTAATACGTTTTTAGTAAGTAAGCCATTAAAAAAACTTTCCTATGATAGTATCGTCGGTTTCACTTTAAAAGAGCACACTCAATGTCGCGAAATACCACCAATTAAATATTCCTTGCCCAGAAGAGTGCCTTGACAAATATTTCATTTCCCATACATTTTTTTGTTTCGTAAAATTTTTGACGAAAATCAACTTGAGTAATTTGAACAATATATTGTCCAGCTTTATATCCAAATTTTTCCAGTTTTAATTTTAAATATAAATGCAAAAATGATTTGTTTTGGTTATTTGGTTACAATTTTCAGCAAAACCTAACTTAACCTCTCGGTGTACCTGAAAATATTTTGTGATTCGAAATAAATAAACTTTGAATATATTTTATTCTTTCTTCATTCTTGTTGTTGATGCAGGCCTTATAGCATACAAGGGCTCGCTCGTTTCCCATAACCGATAAGAAATGGTTGTCAGTGTGCATTGGTTTGTGAGGGTGTATGAGGTGGGGGATCTGTGTCAAGTTCAAAGTATCCAAAATCAATTACGACGTTATTCGAACGATTTAAAATACAAACACCGGCAGTTAAGCAGTAGCAATGATGACAATGACCCTCAAACGATTGATTTTGTTTCTGTGGAATGTCATTTAGCCGAAAGTTATGGTTGACGTTCTGCTGGTCAAATAAATGCTAATGACGCGAATAATTCATTTTCACAAAAAACGAATGTGGTATGTTCTTTAAAAGTCAAGATATCATTGAAATAACAATAGCTGGTAGTATTTATGAGTTATGTATGTTAATTGAAATTATGAGGGAAAAATTAAGCCCTTACGAGATTATTTTATATTAAAACCTGGCCCCTCAGCTTAGATGGGGTAAAGATGCGCCGGCTCTAAGAATTGAATGAAAGAGAACGGGTTTGAATGGCCAAGTGACTTCGAAAAAGCCTTCAAGATTCAGTTTTGCCGTTTGTTCTACATATGGTCTGTTGATGTGAAGGGTGGCGGAGATTCCACACGTGTTGAAAATGGGTCCATAATTTTGCCGCCGGATCCATTTGTTATACCCACCGTGGCAGGTATAATAATTTTGTCAATTCATTTCACACGTCGCGATGTAAATTTTTTGTCTCAAAAAAAAAACTACCGTGAGATTAAGACAACCTTAGGCATAAGTGGGACCAGCATACATTCCATATTGCATGAACATTTGACCGTCAACAAAATTTTTTCGCTTTGGATCCCACACAATTTGTCAATGGCTCAAAAAAAGGTTCGTGTCGATTGGTCGAAATAAATGCTCAAAAATACGATTGCAATGCATCGCAACACGTCTATGAAATCGTGACAGGTGATGAATCGCGGAATTACGCGTACGAGCCCGAAAGTAAACAGCAGTCGACTGTATGGATGTTTCAAGATGAGCCAAGTCCAACAAAAGCTGCACGAAGCTCTTCCAAACAAATGATAGCCTGTTTTTTCGTAAAAACTGGACATTTTGCAATCGTACCACTAGAATAACGTAGAGCAGTCAATTCTGAGTGGTACACAACCATTTGTTTGCCAGTTCTCTTCCAAGAAATCAGGGAAACCAACCACCTAAGACGAATCACTCTTCACCATGACAAAGCGAGAACTCATACAACGGCTCAAACAACTGCATTTATGAGCACTCAAAACATCGATTTCATGAGTCATCCGCCGCATAGTCCTGACTTGGCACCGAATGACTTCTTTTATACCCGTACGTAAAAATTAAATGAGAGGTCAGATGCAGAAAAACGCATCTGAAGAACCGGTTGATGCGTTCAGAATGCATGTTTTGGACATACCTCAATCAGAGTGGCGAAAGAGTTTCGACAATTGGTTCAAACGCATGCAAAAGTGTATAGATCTTAATAGGGAATAGTTTGGATGATTTTCAATGATTAATATTTTGTTTTTGTTCTCTAATCCCGAAATATTAAAGACAACCGACCATGGGAATATGGGACTCAAATAAAAGGTATTTAGGAGTAGAGCAAAAAATGTATACCCACTTACGGGACCAAGTTCCTGGGGGTCCATACCTTCCCCAAAACGACCCCCAAAGGTCTTATTTACTGACCATGGCAATATGGGGCTCATATATAGAAGACACTTAAGATCAGAATAGGAGTCTGATATTAAATGTGGGACCAAGTGGTTGGGAGGGCCATTTGGAGCCAATTGTTTGGAGAACGCCTCATCCCATAAACCTCCCTTAAACCAATGGCAATATGGGGTTCAAATAGATGATATTTGAGAGTAGAGCACAAAGAATATATTTTTCAGGACTAAGTGTTTGGTCCTGGGGCTCGAATGAAAGGTATTAGGGAGTAGAGTACGAAATTCATACCGACTTTCGGTACCACGTTTCTGGGGGTCCACACCACCCCCTAAACCCACCAACCACCACCCTGGGGAACTTTCCACTTCCAAAATCCCCATGAGAATATCGGGCTCGAATAAAGCCTTTTAAGAATGGAGTACATCTAACATCCAAATTTAATTGACCATAAACCCTCCAAGCGAATTCATGGACCAATAACGATCACATGAGGTTTAGATAAAGGCATTTATGTTGTTATACTGTTAGTCAAGCGAAATACGGATATTATTTTTTCACAAAAAGCTCTTTAATTGTCAAAAATAAATATGACACAGGAAAATGAGATTGTATAAAAGTCATCACCCTAATGATCACACTAACATCAAGTACGATCACATTCAAATTAAGTGTTTCCAAGGCGTAAATCATGTATTGTATTACTAATAAATTTCCCAAGAACATTCCACTAAGGAACAGGGGATACTTCTTTCATATCAATGAGTGCAGTTCGCTTCAAGTTTAAGCTCAATGATAAGGGGACTCCTTTTTATGTTTAGTCCGCACGGCGTGCCGCATTAGTAAGGGGATAACCACCGCTTAGAATTTTTCTGATGTTCACGCTTAGATTGGAACCCATAGGCGGACATGCTAACCAGTGAGCCACGGTGACCTCCATGTAGTGGATAGCTCAATTTATTTCACGTATTGAATTTTCGATCCAATCGAATAAAAATAAAGTCTTCAAAGGGCTCAAGACGGCAAATTAGAATAGGGGTCTTATTGTGCCGAATTTGATGTAGGCGTTAGAGATCAAAAATGTACTTTAACTACTAAATTTTATTCGAATTAGATAAAATGAAAAACTGTCATGGATCCAAAAAGTCAAATTGGAAAATTTGTGCATTTTGGTGGTATCTCTACTTAAGATCTACCTAAAGTGTATCAGATGTAGGTTTTGAAGGACATTTTTCAGCCTATTGGGATAAATGGAGGCTTCTAGAGGTATTTTACGTAACAAATTACAGCCAAATCATATAAAATGTAAGGTACCAGAAGTCAAATCAAAAGATTGGTTTATACGGATCTGGACCTTACTTTTAATGGGTTTTGAATGTCCCGGAGAATTGGGTTTATATGACGGTGGAAGAGGGGATTACCAATGCATCACAAGATTACCAATGCATCACGAGATTCTCTGCGTTTAGTTTTCACCCCTCATTTGGGCCCAAAATTGTTATGGTTGGAAAATATGCCTGGTTTGGAGGCTATTTTGAGGGAGGGGCGCCCCCAGACACAAAAATAAATATAAGATTTGTACTCTACTTCCAAATACCTTTTTATTTGAGTCCAGTCCCATATTGCGTTGATCGGACTTTGTATCCATTTTGGGCGGGTTTTGGGGTGGAGAAGTCCCTTAAGATACCCCACCGCAAATTTTTATGACAAATTTGTGGTGAGTCCAAACAAAAATTCACTTACATTGCCCTATCCATCTCAGAAATCTGGCGTTTATGAAAATTATGGTAAAGGGGTGGGTCCTCATCCTTCCTATTTTCACCACAGGACCATTCTACACAACTGTGAAAATTTCAAGACTATCTGTTCAGACGTTTTTGAGTCTATGCGGCACACATTAACAAACAAATTGACTTTTAACCCTACACCACTTCTGTGGTACAGCGTGTCATAACTTAGTGAATTTGTTTGTAACACCAAGAAGTAAGAGAGCTAGACTCATTGATAAGTATACCGATCGACTCAACATCACAGTCTGATTCGATTTAGCTAGGTCCGTTATCAGACCGTCTGTCTGTCGGTCCATGTAAATTTGTGAACAAAGTACATATCGCAATTTTCATCCGATTGCTTTTAAATTTGGCACAGACCTTTTTTTTGTCGAGAGGCAAAGCCTATTGAAATTTGAAAAAATCAGTTCAGCTTTGGATATAGCTCGCATATATGTATATGTTCGTCCGATTTGGACAAATACTGCAGTAACATCATTATTTGTGAAGCGATTCTCACGAAATTTGGCACAAGAGAGTCTTTTATGAGTCTCGATATCTCTGGTAATTTTGTAGAAATCGATTTAGATTTAGATATAGCTGCCATACATATGTATCGCCCGATTTTCACTTCTAGAGCACCTGCAACCACATTTACATACACATTTACAACAAAACGTGTGGATTTTGGTCGAAATCGGTACATATTGCGATATAGTTCCCATATATATGTTCATCCGATTTGGACTAATATTGCAATAATGTGGACATTTGGTAACCGATTCGCATTCAATTTGGGACAAGGGATTTTCTTTCAGATTCAGATATAGCTCCCATATTGATATATGAATCAACCGATTTTAACTTTTAGAACCTTTGTCTGCGTATTTCTTCACAGATTTTCTTTAATTTTTTCTTTAATTTTAACGATTTTAAGTATGTGAGCTGATTTTGGTTTAAATCTGTTCAAATTTAGATATAGCTTCCATACGCATTTTCCTCCGATTTTGACTCCTACTGCAATAATTTGGTCATTTGTTAACCGACCCTTACAAAATTTGGCACCAAGGTTTCCCTTATGGTTCTACAGATTACTGGCAAATTTCATAAAAAATCTGTTCAGATTCAGATATAGCTCCCATATATATGTATATCCCGATTTTCACTTTTAGGACCTTTGCTAACGTATTTATCAACCGATCCTCTCAAAGTTTTTCACAACAATTTCCTCTAAGTCCGGATTTTGGGTGAAATTTGAAATTTAGGCAAGTTTTAGTTTCGACGACTAAGCCTGCATACCCAATGTGGTGAAGGGTATCAAAAGGTAGGGTTAAGCCCATCCTTACTTGTTATGTATTTATAAGAGATTCTATAATATGTGTATGCGGAAAAATTACTACCCAATATGCATAACTTGATGATTTCTCATATAGGAAGAATTAAAAGAAGTGAAAATCAGTCCGTCATTGAAAGAATTTTAATATCTTTATGAAATTTGATATATGTTGAGAAGAGATGTTTGTTAGATGGTGTTCAAAATTTCAGGCAAAAGGGGCTCAAATCTTTTTCTCCGAAAACATGAAATGAAAAAAATATTTCCATTTTCGTTTTCATATGAAAACATGCTGACAAAATGCCATTTTGGTTTTTGTTTTTACCCAAAACAGGAATATTATATGTTATGAGAACGTAAAAAAACTTTTCCGTTTTTGGTTTTCATAGAAAGAAAATTGAGCGCAAGGCCTGGAGTCTATTAATTAGCCCTCAGAGTTTGTCCTCCTCCTACCAATATTGGCTAGTGCTGCGAAATGTCTGTTTTGGTCTGATTTCCAAACTACATACTTCATTGGTTAAAATGAGCTTTACAAGCCCTATGAAATACATGATTTCCTGTATCAAATATCTATTACTAAGCAAAAGATTCAAAACAGCCCGAACAAAATGTTGTAGGACCGAGGTGAACTTTGAAGGTCCACCGATGTGCCCCCTGGCCCTCTGGGGCGCTGATCTGATTAACATATCAGCTATAGTCATTTGAAAACTTGTGAACATAAGTATATATATCCGTTCAAAAAGGCAGATCTTTTCCACTTACGAAGCGACTGAGGAGCTAGCTAGGAATAATTCGCTAAAAGTCGTGGATCGTGCTACCGAAAAAGCAAACCTCCCTCTGTTCAACTTCTTCGTATAGTGTTCGATTTCCACGCAGCGCGCTTGAATGAGAAGTAGGCTAATGCAAATACAGTACAGACTGTTCTTTTTCCTGGGGTTAAAGAAGCATGACCTTGGACTGCTGATAGCAAGTAGTTGACTGATGCAAACAAGCTCAGTTCCCCCATTCCAAGGATGCGTGAAATTATTTCACTTGTGAGGTCCACAACTCTAAAAAAAAAGAAAAAAGCGTGTTGCCAATGTAATCTGCTAATTTACTTTACAAATATGTGAAATGTCAATAACTACACTGGTCAACAAATTAAAAAAGAAAATCGCTTTTTCCTATGATGTTTAAGTGTTTCTATCCCGAATTGGCGAGTAATTTCCAATTCCGGTAACAGTTTTTCTCCAACAGCTTTTGTTGTCCATAGCTTAAGACTTTAGTATTTTTTAATTGCTAAAAAATATTTTATTGTTGTTTTTCTATATCAATTCGTATTTCATTACTCTAAAATAGAATAACGTCATCAGAACAAGCCATGGGTGATTCCTCCTATTATAAGTCAGAAATGCGTGGTATGTATCAAAATGTACGTAGCACCCACGATTTGGCGATTTGATTTGCAAAAAATTTTTTGCCTAGTATTTTTGTGTGGAAAATAGTCGACCAAGGTGGCGTATAACGTATAGCATTTGTGGGCATAATTAACAAATAATTATCATACGTACCCATATTCAAAACATTTAATAAAGAAATTATTTTGTTTGCTACTGCTACAATACACTATGGGCCCAATGAGGGATTTTAGAGGCAACAAATCACAGGAAGCAGCTAGGACTCTTACATTTTGCACAATCGTCTTTGGGGGCATCATGACGACGCTGACAAAATATGATGTCAATATTATCTATGCCACGCCTACTTTAAGAAATTCAAGAAATCAATCCAAATTGATTTCTTGAGCTCCTACCGGCGGCAATTATTATCCAATTTTGGTAAAATTTCACATACTGACCTCTTCTGTGGCGAACAGCGTTCACGTTAAATATGGTTAAAATCGGTCCACAACCTGATATAGCTTCCATATAAACAGATCTTCCGATTATATTTTTTGAGCCCCTAAATGATTTTGCACGATAATCTTATCTTATATATAAAAACCAATTTATGTTTGTTTGTAGGTTTGGTTGTTTGTGTGTTCCTTATAGACTCAGAAACGGCTGAACCGATTTTCTTGAAACTTTCACTGATGGTGCATAATGATCCCGTGGTGAAAATAGGGTACTACATTTTTTGTTATCTGACGGGGGAGCGGACCCTCCTCTTTACCCTAATTTTCAGAAATTTCAGATTTCGGAGATGGGTCGAGCGATTTAAGCGAAATTTTGTGTGTTCTCTTACAGTCACCTACAAACAAAAATTTGGTATCCAAATTTCGGATGGGGTACCTAGGGGGGACGTCCCACCCCCAATCACGACAATATGGGACTCAAATGAAGGTATTTAAGATTAGAAAACGTATCTGATATCTAATTGTCGGACCAAGTGTTTGGGAGACCTCCCCAACCCCCAATACACACCTAAATAGGACATATTTACCGATCATGGCAATATGGGACTCAAATAAAGATTTTGGCGAATAAAATACGAATCTGATATCCAAATTTGGGACAATGTTTCTGAGGGTCCAAAACACCCCCCCAAACAGGACTTATTTACTGACCATGGCAATATGGGGCTTAAATGAAAGGTATTTGAGTGTAGAATACGAATCTGCTATCCAGATGCTTAAGGGCCAGCCCATCCCCGAGAACATCCCCCAAAGAAGACAAATTTACGATCATAGCAATATGGGGCTCAAATAAAAGGTCTTTGGATGTTGGAGGTAATAGCAGAAATAATCGTGCAAAATTTGTGCCACTTCGAAAAAGAATAACACCGTCTGTGGGCTCAAGAAGTATAATCGGGAGATTGTTTTTATATGAAAGCTTTATAAGGTTATGGACCGATTTGAACCATACCTGGCTTGGATGTTGGCGGTCCTCGGTAAAAGTCAGTGTGCAAAATTGGAGGCAATTCGGATAGTAATTGCGACCTGTAGGGGCTCAAAAAATCAAATCTGTGATCGGTTTATATGGGAGCTATATCAAAACATTGACTTCATTTTCCTATTTAGGGCACATTCGGGCACTTGAATCCTTATAAACATGAAAGTACCTTCAAAATTTGGATTAAAAAACCAAAACAATTAAACACAACAATTACCGACAACATTGCCAGATCATTTCTAAATACAGAGTTGCCACCTAGGTCCAATATTTTATTTTTGGGCTTTTCAAATTCATAGGCATAAAACAACGTTTTTACTCTATGAAGATTGCTTTGTTCAACAATGGCCTTTTTTAGGAATGTAAGGAATTCATGGCTTGTTCTGATGATATAAAATAAGAAAGAATCACTTAAAAAAAGTCAGAAGAATAAAATATCTGTTAAAATCATATTTACGCTTTTATACAAAGCTTTTATGACACTTTAACAAAGCTTTATTCACACTTTAAAATTTTAAACGGATTTCAATTTCTCAAAAATATTTTTTCTAATTATTTCAAACATAATGACATGGTTTGCCTGGTTAAATCGAATCTACCTAATCTCAAATAGTTCAATTAGTTAAGTATATTTATCTTTGATATGTTGACAAAGTTCGCACGCTAATTATTTAAAACTGACCTAAGCCATAGTACTCTCTGT